>NC_041051.1:12337041-13082875 GCF_900634775.1 Gouania willdenowi | reverse complement strand
TCCTCGTCCCATTTGATCATATTTGTTAGATTCAGCCGTGAGTGAGCTCTGGCCAAGCGTGTAATGCAAGGGGCAAGGATGAGCCCAGGAAGAGGGGCCTGGATAAAGAGCCATTTTCCTCCAATTAAACAATTTCACTGTCCCTAAGCCTAATTGTGTGCACACTGGGACTGAGTTTGGGATGGAGCTTCTTTCTATTGGCTGCCTCCCATGGGCCCATTGTTCCAGAAGATGCCAGGGGAGAGAGAGCCGAGCCCTGCCAAGGCCTGTGCTGGAGGCTGGTGATTAACAAGCGTTGGGCTACAATGCAGAACGAGGCACTCTCGGGGGCTGCAGCGCTATTTCTGATGGTATTTAGAACAAATATTTCCAAGGTGATCATTAGAGTTCATGGGTACATTTGAGACTTTGCCATATATCATATTGAATTTTTTTGGGTAAGATTTTACGTGGCATTATATACATGAAAGTTGACATTACGCTGTCATTATTATGACATGACACCTGTCATTAGCATGAACAAGGTGTCATGATGGCTGTCATTAAGTGTCACCAGCCTTTGTGAAACTGTGAGCTACTTCATAGGTACAGTGTAGTCTGAAGGGCTACCGGTTTGAACAGCACTTCCTAAATACCAAATGTTCATGGTTTTACGTTATTTAGAGGGTATAATAAGGAAGGCTAACAGCAACGTAAAAAGTAGGAAATGTTTATGTTTCCCAATGTAACACTTTATTTCTCCTAATTTATGCGATTATTTCATTTTCATTACATTTCATAGGAAATTATCATCTTCCTATTTTCCTAGCTATGGAAAAGCAACTTTTAACTAATTGTATAACATCTCATTTTTGTGAAATGTAACAAATATGTCATAATTTACGAAAATCCATCTTGCATTTTTAAAAATATATAACACCCAATCTGCAACACTTAAAAACATTTGTCACAATGTTTCAGTGAAAACAATCATTTAAAGATGGTTAATTTGACACTAAAACTTGATCACATGCAGCAGTATTTAACTCTACTAAGTAGGGCTGAACGATTAATTGCATTTGAGATATTATTGGGATATCATAAAATGCGATTTTCTAATCGCAAAAACTGCATTTTTATCTTTTTTTCGTTGTACTGTCATGTCAAGTTATTGTAGTAATTTGTGCTTTAAAATTTATATTTTATATTTATTTCAAGCTTTAATAAATCTGAAATAGTTAATTATGAAACATAATGATTTATTGCTTGTGTTCATAGAAAAACACTTGACAAGAGGCCCTTGAAAAAATAATCGTATATTAAATCGCAATATTGAGGAAAAAAATTGCAACTAGATTATTTTCCAAAATCATTTAGCCCTACTACAAAGTACTAACTACATCTCATATGTATTTTATCTTTGTGACTTTGAATCCTGGAAAGTCCTCCTAACCTTAACCCTAACCCTTTGTTACCCTACTAGGTCCTTTTACCTAACCCAAAAAATGCCAACATAGCTCCAATGGTGTCATAAATTAGTGAATAACAGCCTTAATAATGCTAATGACAGATAATTTGAGTGTAATGTCAGCCTTCTGTATTAAACTTCACGTAAAGTGTTACCATTTTTTTTAGGAGATTGCGCAATAGTCTGATATGGTCTCCAATAGTTGTGCACACAGGTGTTTCTCAAAACCACAGCCCACTCACCACATTGTTTATCCAATTAGCTGCTGATCAGTTCAGCTGCAGTTCAACCCCAGCATCCATCAGAAAAAAAGGCTCCAGGGCAAGACCAGGAGACATCTATCACCATCTTCTGGATTGTTCTGACGGCACCTCCACCAGCCCTTAGTCACAGAGAAACAGGCTGCCATCTTCCAGGCAGCTGAGGGTGTTTGATTGTGCTTGTGTGATGTTATTCTTTGCCTCGGCTACTCCTCCATAGCAGCAAAGAAGCTTTAACGTTGACACCAACTTTAACTAATGTTGCAGGGCTCCCTGTTATTCCAGCCCCCAAAATCCAAACCCGGGTGTGGTTTTATTTTGCCCCCCCTCCTCAGTTTCCATGTGCTAAGAGAATGAGCCTCTCGCACTGCGACTGTGTGACATCACTCAGCTGTGGTCCAAAGTGAGAGGGAGAGGCAGATGTTTAATGGTGGAAAAGGTGGGCCCTCATGATAAAGTCTTGCGTCAGAACGCAACCACGGATCATGTGGTGCAGAGATTGTGGGAACCCGCTGTGTACTTGTACTTAATACCTTAAACCAGGCTCATAAACGCACACTGCACATAGTGTAGGAGTTAGCGCTTTTAGTTTGAAATGACACGCTGTACCATGCACCATAAAAAACATGGTCACTAGGGCTATAGGGCAATGTGGACCATAACTCATATCTCTATTTTTTTCTCAAAATGTTGATATACGATACAAATCTCGATCATTTTAACCCGATAAAGTTTGACCAGAAAGACAATTAAGGGTTAAATTTGCCGATAAAAAATGCCAATACAGGCGCATTTATTAACAAACAGCTGCACATGTGCCACTGTTGGCTTTTTGTCCTATAAGGGACAGCACGTGTGAGTGAGTTGAGTTCTGTAGTGTGGCTTGTTTAGTGGTTGTTCTTGATTAGGACTAGGGCTGCACAATTAATCAAATATTCATTGTGATCACGATTTTGGGTGCCACAATTAGATTATTTAAAATACGAACTCTGCACATTGGAATAGTGTATTTATTCCGTTAACGTTTGGTACATTTTAAATTGTTGGGTTCTAGCTATTCATCCATTTTCTGACCCGCTTGTTCCTTTTTTTCTGGGTCGCGGGGGTCTGGGTGTCTATCTCCAGCTCTAATTGGGTGTTAGGCGGGGGTACACCCTAGAAAGGGCACCAGTCTAGTACAGTAAATTCTTGGGTTAAGTTTTTTCAAAATTATAATTCTATTTTAAATCTTAGCATTGCACTGTAAACTGTACACATATTGTTTGTTTCAAAGTAGTGAATTAAAACTACATATTTTTCCCTAATATATTAAATAATTGTGATTATAATCGGGATTATCATTTTGGCCATAATCGTGCAGCCCTCGTTAGGACACAATGAGAAATCCATCTAACTGTGACTCCTAAAACAAGTATTTTAATACAAAATAAGCAATACAAATATATATATTATTATAGGAAGTCTCTGAGGAGACAAATATTACATGCAGTGAGTGGGTGGGATGTTCTTTGCACAAACTGCAGTGTGTGAGCCAGCGTGAGTGTTTGAATTAATATCACAGCAGGGATCCTCGGCTGCTGGGGATTACGGTCAAAGCTGAAAGGCAACTCAGCAGCAGGGGAGGGAGGATTACAGTGGTCAGTGAATGAGGCAACATGCAGTGAAAGCACACAACGTGATACACAACTGACATTAAACTTCACAGGGATACACACACACATGACTTCAGTTTAAATAGACACAAATGACCTCGGGGTTAAACTCATTGTGTGATATCTTAAGGTCGAGCTGACAGTAAAACACAACACATTTTAAAGTTCACAAGTTGTTAGTGCATGTATGTGTGTGTGCGGTGCTGCTTGAGTTCACTCTGTGTGTGCGTGTATGTGTGTGTGTGCGTGCATCAAGGCCATTCGAGGCGTGCTTCATCAAGCACAGGAGTAATTAGTGTTAAAGCGCAATTAGGAATTTTTCAAAATAAAGAACATAATTTTCTTTCTTTGTGACTCGGTGCTGGTCCAAGGATTCAATGTGTTGTGGGAATAAAAATGTAGCATTAATGGTTCATTCTTGGCCACAGTATGTAAAAGTTTGTACTCCTCAGTTACAGATTAGTGGACGTCTTTGTGCTACTCTGTGCTAGGGGTGAGTACTGGCAAGGATGTTGCAATACGATATGTATCACAATACTTGGGTCACGATATGATATTGTGACGATATATTGCGATATTCTACCCAGTCAATATCAAAATTAAACGTAGAGAGGAAAAATCAAGTTGCTGTTTATGTTCATCAGAAGATATTGATCATTCAGAGGACAACTTGAGTCAAAACTATTTGCTTGAAAACATCCTATTTATTATTATTATTATTATTACTATTATTATTATTATTACTATTAGGTGCGGAACTGGCAGAGTTTTCACGGTTTTTATTTAGGAACAGGAGCTGGTCAACGTGCCCTGTAGTTCGGCTGCTCCGCTGAGAAGTGACAACATCTCTTATCAGTCTTAACAGAAAAACACACGTCCACGAAAATGTGAAAAACACAATAACAAAAATACTGATTAAATATCAGGAAAAAAAAAATTGATTTAAAATCGACACCTAAAAAAATCGCGATATATCGTGAAATCAATTTTTTTTCACACTCCTAAACTGTACAATATCATAATGCTATATTTTTCTTACAATGCTTATTTAAAGCAACAGATAAAGGCATAGGTAGGTCACATAGATCAATCATTTGTTTGAAAAAAAAAAAAAAAAATGTAAAAGGTTGAAATTGCAGCTTGACAGTTTGTTTTCATCTTTACCGTAAAAACCTTATTCGATTACTTTTCACGATTTGCATTGTGGGATGTGGAGTCATGGAGACGAATAAATAGAAGTGTTTTTACCTCATTCCGATATCACAGGGAATACTGGGAACAAATCCTCCGTATACGGCCTAGTTTCCCAAAGTGGGGTACAGGTACCCCCAGGTGTTTCCAAATTGTCACAGGGGATACGTGAATACAATTTAAAATTTGAAACTAGAGTTAGGAGCCTCCATGCATTGCCACAAATTACACATCTCCTTAAAAAAGCGCAAATATGACGAGAGCTAAATTGCTTTGCGCTAGCCAAAATGTGCTGATGCCATTTGCCACCACGTACTTGTGTGAAAGTGGAATTTCAGACAAAACATCAACAAAATACAGATAATGACTTTGCGTCGAGAACGATTTTAGATTAAGATTTAATGATTAAGACTCAAACTCTTACAAACATTGCCCTCATTAAAGTTGTAGTGAGTTGTATTTCACAGGTTCAGGGTGATGGAAAAAGTGAGATTTTTTTTCATAGAAAATGCCAGTAGGCCAGTTTAATAAATAAATCAAGTGATAATTCTGAATAAGACGTGTTATTGTGTGCTTACAGATTATTATTATTTTTCTCATATATTAGTCCTCAACAGGATAGGTAAAGTTCAGAGACACATTTCACTGTAGGGCGACATTGTGCCGTACATGACATTATATTATTGTGTTTTTTAAGTGTGCAGGAGTAGGGGGTACATGGCTTCAGATTAAAGGTCTGAAGGGGTACGGGACTGGGAGAAGTTTGGGAACCACTGGTATACGGTACTCCACATCCCAACAAACGGAGTGTTTACAGTGGAGATCAAAACAACTTTTTTTTTTTTTTTTTTTTTTTTATAAAATTATCTTTAATATGTCTTTATCTGATAAAAAAAAAAAAGTAATGTCCAGCAGTTTTACAGGTGGAAGACAGGATACACCTTTGACAATTAGGCAGTCCATTATTGGACCAACACACACTACTATCGACAAACAACCACAGATACGCATTTATCTTGTTATTGTGCTGGAAAACAGAACACCTGAAAGAAACACTAATGCCACAGCAGGAAAACATGCAAACTGTTGTCATTCATGAATGCACTTTGTCTATTCCATGTCAGGTCATAGATAGTAGTAGGGCTAAGCAATATATCGAGAAAATGACAATATCGCCTATATCAATATATATATTTTATAGCTTATTTTGTATTAAAATACTTATTTTAGGAGTTGCTACTTCTCAGAACAGCTTGAAAAGCACAGTTTGATACATTACTGAGTGTGTTATAACCCAGACCTTCCCCTAAACAAGCCACACTACAGAACTCACTCACACGTGCTGTCTCTTACAGGAGAAAAAGCCAAAAGTGGCACATATTGTTCAGCTGTTTGTTAATAAATGTGCCATAGTAGCATTTTGCATTAGCAAATTTAACCCAGAATCATCTTTCTAGTAAGACTTTATTTTAATTAAAAATAATGAAATTTATAACATATATATTGCCATTATGAGAAAAAAGATATGAATTTTAGTCTATATTGCCCAACCCTAGATAGTAGTTATAATAATAATAATAATTGATTAACAATAAATAGTAAATATTCCAGAGCTGTAATGGGTGCTGTAAATCTGTCACCAAAATAAAATAAAATGTAGAAGAAAACATGAAGTAGCGTGACGTGAAGTGGATGAATCTGGTTCCAAATTAATAAAGAACTTGTGCATTTTCCAAACAAACGAGCCCACAAGGTAATATGTTTTTAATCATGTCTTCATTACAATGAGCCATAAAACAATGACGAATGTAAATTCACATAAATAATCGAAACAAATCAGATTCAAAATGAAAATGAAACTCTAAAATACCACTGAATGTCTCTCAGCTATCATCCCAGTCCCAGTTCAGAACTTTCCCCACTAAGTCTGTTCTCACTAATCACTAACATGTGTCAGTGCAGTGACACACTGGCAGTGTAATGTGTTAGTGAGTGTGGCGTGATGGCAGCTCGTGGGCCCATACATTAGGAACAGACAATGCAGACACTTACACAGTTTGACTCATGCAAACATGCAGACCTACACAGACCAGTGCAAACCACTCTGTGCTCTTTGGCTAGCCCAGCTCACGCTACGTGCATTTTTTTCCAGTTAAACTGTAACCACTAATCTCCTCACGGCCTCTGTGCTTCCTCCAGGAGCAGACCATTCTCCTATCCCCGGGGTGGGTTATTTGGGGGAAATATTTCTTAAATCACCTGTGTGGGACTTTTCAAGGGAGTTTTCTTTTGTTTTCTTTTCTGCCACGATTCTACGCGGTGACGTTCACGGGTCATTTCATCTGCTGCGAGTCTACAGGCCTGCATTTCCAAAATAAACACAGACAAACTGAGTGCCTCAATCCAACCGCCCCGCCCTGCCTCTTCTCATGCACTTTAATGTGCCTTCTGCACTCCCCTCTCTGTGCTTCCATCATGAGAACATTTTTGCTTGCCTACCCCTTCAGACATTATACAGACCCTATAGCGGTAGAGTGCTGCGGATAGATTAAAGTTGGATAAAAAAAAAAGAAAGAAGAAGAAACGTTTGAATTGAAAAGAATGAGATGGAATGGGAGGTGAAAGGACATTTCATTTCAAATATGTATCCAGTTTGACACTCTTTAGGTTTAAATGAGCCACGAGGCATGCTTTTGAAGGGTCTCGCCACTGCAGTTCAAAGGGAGATACAGCTGTTTTATATTATTAGTGATGTAGTTGGTCAAAACTCTGGATTTTTTATGTACCTTTGTCATTCTAGCATTTTAGTGTGGCTGAGATTTGAACGCGTTTGAGTGTTTAGAGGTTATATTAGAGCTGCTTTGCCATTCGGTAACAGAAGAAGAAGAAGACAGAGGTGTTTTTTCAGGACAAGGGAAGGACGGGTGGAGGCATTTCTGAGCATCAAGGAGGACTCTCATGTCTAGGCCTGGCTCTGTCTGGGCACATCCAATCCTGTCAGCAAGCTTCCACATTTTGCCCCTTCACCCCCTCCTCTATCCTCGCTTCTCCCCTCCCTCTTCTTCCTCATTTCCAACTTTCTTGGACTTCCTCCTCCTCCTCCTCATTTCTAACCCTGCCTTTTTTTCTCTCTTCTCTTCCTCTCATTTTCATCTCCCATTTTCCATGAGCTTTTTTTACCTTTAAAGCAATGTGTGCACATTATATAAATCATCTTATACATGGCAGTAAAATAGTGAGCCAGATAGAATAGTTGCGCCTGTGAGTGTTTACGTTCTCTGTGGCATTGTAGAGACGTTGCCAGGGCTAATTTAATACATATGGCTGTTTTATTTTTCTCATGAAGAAGCCTTATGTAATTTGGGAATGTTTGAGGTTAGAGTTAGTGAAATAAAAAAGTAATTCTGACCTCAGATGCTTCCAGAAAACACTCTCATTAAAAAGTTAATTAGTTCTGTCAATATTCTGAACATTGCTACGTCCTTCCTCTCGTTCAATGCTTCTCTCAGTCATAATGCACTCGGCATTTCTTCAAATTAATGTAAATGTAATAGCGTATACAGAAGCGTTAATATCACCACGACCTTCAACACTTTTCATATTCTCCCACTGGCTCATTCTTTATAAACCACCAAACCTTTAAAGCGCATGCGTTCAATGTGTTTTGCCAAACAGCAACGAGAAGGAAAGCAGTTCCAGATTTTTGCTCGACGTGCCAACGAATTGGAATGAGGAGTTTGGAGCTGCTCTGTTATGCAGCATTATGTTCAGCTCTGTCTATCGCCATCTCCGTCGTCCTCCATCTGTCCCTTTGCATCTGTCTCTTTTTTGTCTCTCCGTCTCTTAGAGGGAGGGAGAAAAGATGAAAGCTTTGCAGGGCGGAGCCTGTTGCTTAGTGGAGTTAAAACACAGGAGTATTGACACGAAAAAGGGGGGAAAAAATGAAGAAGAAAGGGAGACAAAGGGAGAGAAAGAGAAGATTGTCATTTTGACCAGTTTTTAAAGGAGATCTGGTGGGCGGGGTCACTGAGTGCAAGGCCTCTGTTGGTTGATGGCTGTGTTTATTTGTACAGTTTTGTTAGAGGTATAGCTGACTGTATATGGCAGAAGTCGGCAACTTTTATCACCCAAAGAGCATTTGGACCCATTTCCGTCAGAAAAGAAAGCATTAGGAGCCACAAACAAACATTTTTTTACCTTCACGCTGTGTATAAACAAACTATAGTGTGTTGCATTTATAAAATTAGTTAACTGCTACAGAGAGAATGAGCTTACATTTGTGTACAGTATGTAACCAAAATATTTTGAACTCCGGGAAAAAAAGACTGAGTTGAAGGTTATCTTTGAATAACACACTAAATGTCCATTTCAGTCTTTCTTGTATTTAAGAACAAAAGGCCCTAATTCTGTTTGATGTGTACTTAGCGAAAATCTGTGGGTTCGAACCGCGAGGTTTACGTTATATGGACAGTGATCGAGTCCTATACCCGACATAGATTCCTCTCCACGTTAAAGTCAGTCTGAATCCCCCGTAAAAAATGAATACACACACCACAGAGAGCCACAGCAGAGGGATGAAAGAGCCACGCGTGGCTTCTTAAATACTAAATGTTCACGGTTTCACTTTAATTAGAGGGAAGGATAATAACGAAGGCTATCAATAACTTCAAAAGGTAGGAAATGTTTACGTTTCAACATACAACACTTTATTTCTCCTAATTTATGCAATTGCTCTATTTTCATTACACTTCATAGGTAATTATCTTCTTATGAGCTGCTAATAACCAACTTTGACCTGATCGTATAACGTGTAACATTTGTAAAAATGTAAAAATTATGTCGTATTTTACAAAAAACTACCTTTTATATATAACATACAAGTTACCATACAACAAATCTACAGCACTTCTAAACATTGGTGTGTGTTTTAGTGAAAATAAACATTTGAAGATGGTAATTTAATACTGAAACGTTATCACGTGCAGCAGTATTTAACTCTACTAAGTACTACTGTATTTACATCTGTCATATATTTAACTTTGTGAGTTTGAATCCTGGAAAGTAAATCAGATTTTAGACGGTGCTCATTGGTGACTAGAGCTCCTGAGGGCCCCGCACATGGTCCACGCATGCTACCTGGTGCCCGCTTGCACCGTATTGGTGACCCCTGCTCTGGTATATGGGAAGGGAATATTACAGGTGCTCCTTGCTCATCATGTGGAACCACACCCTCTTACACAAACATAGTCCACTAATTACTCTGCTGTTTTATGTCTCTTCCTGTTTTCCTTTTTCTCTGCCTGCTAAACGGCGGCTCTGCTTTTTTTTCTCTTCGTCCTTTGTCCATAAAATGCACTTATGCACTCCATAGGACTCACACACGCCTGTGCACGCTAATGGAAACGCACCGTTCTCCCTGCGTGGCCTTTTCTAGCCGCAGCATATTGAGTATAGGCATCACTAGAAGCCATTAAATCAGTGACTCGACCACGCAGCGGTCATCAGCTTCACCCAGCAGTAAAGAAGACACCCACCAGCCCACACCTTGCCTCCAGGAGGCCCTGTTGCATAAAGCGGCTGCAGAGATCATCTTACACCGGCTGTTAGAAAAGAGGAGCTGCTTCCCAGGGTTTTTTTTTTTTTTGCTACTAACTCCCACCTCAGTGAGCTGCGAGCAAATGAAAGTGGCAGGGGTCTGTGTGTACATGTGAAAGAGGTTTGTTTCTCATGCGTGTGGTGCCATAATATCCCCGTCCAGGAAATGACTGTGAGGCAGACGCACCCCTCCCAATGCTGGAGCGGCTACCACAGTACTGACAACTGAAATACCCAACCCACAGCCAGCTAGCGTGCTCAGGACCCTGTGTTTGTGCGTGTGTGTGTGTGTGTGTGATATCCCATTTCAAACTCAAATCCCAACCTGGAGTTAAGGTGTGGTCACCAGAGGCTTTTTGTGCTTGTGTGTGCTTGTGTGTGCTTGTGTGTGTGTGTCTGTGTGTGTGTGTGTGTGTGTGTGTGTGTGTGTGTGTGTGTGTGTAATATGTAGGCAGGTGCCAGTTCTTTGCATTCCTAAGCTGACCTTGTGCTCGTAGGTGCTGCCTGCCTTTAGGGAAGGTCTGCATCTGCAAGCCTTGTAAATCTGCAACATGTGCGTGTGCGGGTAACAAACAATGACTGTTTTCACCATTGGAATGGTGACAATTAACTCAATAAATACATAGATAAATACATGTTGAAGAAGTTTATTAAATGATGCGGATTATAGGTTAAAAAAAAAAAAAGGTGGATACTTATTTTCAGCTGATTCAAAAATCAAGAAGTCCCTTTGTTTAGTGACAATACATCACAGACACAAAGGTAGAAAAATAATAATAATAATAATAATAATAATAATAATAATAATAATAATAATAATAATAAGAGAATACTCAATTCATCCTACACTTGGGACATTCAGGGTAACAGGATTCTGTTCTTTCTATGGAATAATTCTGTTCTAGGTTGTGGAACTTGTTGGATGACTATTTAAAAACATGTCATACTATTGTCCAAATTAAACATATGTATAAAAAGTTGATAAACTTCAGACATCTGTGAATAAATAATTTTATAAAGTTGTACCTGTTATAATGTAAAAAAATGATCGGCGACCATCCACTTAGACATTCTTTTGTTTAACAAAAAGGGGCACGTATAATAAGACTCGGTCTCCAACATGCTCCTATTCTGACATGTGAAAAATACTGACTGTCAATTATAATGCTGATATTACGAACCGGATTACATTATTATCAATATGACCACCACAATGTAGCATGAAGGTCACTGGAGGGAGCGTTTTCTTGACTGTGCTATTGAGCACGATGCTTCTATTATATTGATTCAGTATGTGTGTAATGCATGTGTCATGGTGACGTGCGTACTGAGACGATGGAGGAGTGATTGTGAACAAAGACAATATAGAAAGCCAAAAGTGTTCAGCCACTCCAAATAATTGAATTCAGGTATTGCTATTATGTATTGACATTTGGTGTAAAAATCCATCACCTATAGGCATAGAGATTGCTTCTATGATTAGTAAAGACTTAGGTCACTCACAAGCTCTCTGAATTAAAGCATGCTAGCCTGTGTGCTGTGTAATACATGTCGTTTAACTAATATTCACTTTAGAACAATTTGAACATCATTGTACATTAGTTTTCAATATCAGTTCACTTAAAAAATTCTTGATTTTGTTTCCAATTTTTGTGAGAAATTGCAAGATTTGTGGGAAAAATTAAGAGTTCCTTCCATAATTTCCAAATGAAAATTACTGGATTCATATAATATAAAGGAAAAATGCATACCCCTAATAATATTGTAGAGTTTTATTAAATTGGTGAATTTGAGATATCTACAACTGGATTATTTGGTAATTTACACAATAATTCATGTTTTCTTTGTCATTTTTACTTTCTTACTGTGAGCCAAATTGGATGCGCTAAAGGGCCAGACTTGGCCCCCTTGAGTTTGACACATGTGCCCTTAGACAAACGCTTTCAAAACTTATGTTTGAGAAATTAGAAATTTAAAACACTCCTTAAAACCTAACTTTTTAAACTTGCTTTTCCTTAACCTTTCTTTTACTTTCATTATTTCTTTATTTTTTATTTTTCTGTATTCTGTAAAGCGACTTTGAGTCCCCAAAAAAGTGCTTACTAATAAATATATATATATATATTTTTTAAAACAGTTGGCATGGGATTGGTAAATTTGTTTTTATTTTTTATTTGTAAAACACTCTCACACTTTGTCTCCAACTTTTGCAGTCAAATTGTTTTCCATCAACGAAGATTTGTTACATGTTTATTAGTCTTCATTGGGATTTTTCTTTTTTTTTCCTACATTTTGATATCGTATCGTGTAGGGATGTAACGATTCACTCAACTCCCGATACGATTCGATTCACGATACTGGGTTTACGATACGATTCTCTCACGATTTATTTTACAAAATGGGACTGTATATAAATGACTGAAAAATATTCCTTTATTTTTTTTGGGAAAATACTATACTATTTTTCATTGTCAAAAGAATCCCTTGATAAACTATTCAAAACAATGCAATTTAACTAAAAATAAATCTTGAATGAAATAAATAAAGGAATAATACAAATGAAGAAGAAGCTCATTATTTAACTTCTGGTTCTATAGTAAACAATACAAAACTGCATAATATTTCTTTTTCTTTTTAAAAGTGCAACTGAAAATCTATTTTGTGCCTTAACAATTGGACTAAAAAAACAAACAAAATTTTTTTTTTACTGTATTTAGGTCAGATATTTGTTTGGACCAGCAGAGGGCGCTGGTAACCCTGTGGTTGGTTGGCATGCAGATACTTTGCAGTGAAGAAGAGATGCTATGCTAGCAGACAGAGCTAATAGAAAAACGTGACTTTTACAGATATTCACGTAATATTACAGATATTCTTTCGGTGCTAAAGGGGTAATGAATCATTTATGAACATGTTTAAGAGTAGAAGGCGGCCAGAAAGAAAGTATTAGCAGATTTGGCTCGACGCCAACACTTCTGGGAAAAAGTACTGCGATTCAATTTTCACAGCATCGATGTGAATCGTTATACCTATGAATCGATTTTTAACTGCCTTACGATTAATCGTTACATCGTGAGTATTTCGTGTCTTGAGCCCTATATCGTATTTCATATTGTATCGTGAGTTTGGAGTTTTGTTACATCCCCTATATAAGTCTGAATGTTTCACTTATTTATTTATCATTTAAGTGCTCCTTCCACTGTTTCTGACACTCGTTGTAAACACTTGTGCGTCTTCAGCTTCACAGAAATAGTGGAGAATTAAAGCCTCAATAATCAAAACTAAAGCCAACAGAGACAAATATCTGTTGGCTTTTTAAAGCGAGCCTGAGGCTAGCTGTTAGAGCTGTTAAGGTGTTGTTGTGAGTCAGCTGGAATGACAGTATTCCGACTGCGTGGGGGTAGCAAAGCATTACTTCCGATATGCAGATTGTATCCAGCAGTCCAAACATACACAGCTGTTCAGTGGGCTGATGAGAGGAAGAGAGGTGGGATGCTGCATTTTTCCTTCATCCACAAACACCGACATAAAAAGTGACGATGCCAAACACACCACACTATATAGACACAAGCATATCCAAGTTTACCTTAAGTTTAGTCAGAAATGATTATAAAACAGCAGTAAGTGTTTATTCCAGTACTTTTTAATCTGTATCATACAATGCTTCCCTCCCTTTTTCCATTTGCTTCATTCCTTTGCCTCCCTCCCTCCTCTCGCCCCTACTGTTGCCTCCCTACTGTGTGTGTGGAGGTGACGCCCCTGCTTTGGCTGCAGAGCCAAATCCAGACCGTGATTGCACACAGGAGTCTAAGGATTGCATCACTGGCTGCAGGGAGAGGCCATGGTAATGGACTAAAGTTATGCTTTACTGGTCGGGGAACGAGGGATTCGGGAATGTGAGAGATGGCGATGAAAGAAAGGGGAAACTGATCGCAATATGGCAGGAAGGAAGAGAGACGCAGCAGGTTTTTGGTTCTGTGAAAACATTGGGGAGTTCAGTGCACCCAGCAGACTGCAGGAGTCTCAGCTGAGTGGTCTGGGTGGGGATGCTGATCACATTTCCTGTATGTAAAGACAAGCCGGGCCTTCTCTCTTCCCTCCACCCCTCTCCGATGGTGGCTGGCCTCGTGCTGCGTTTTTAGGCGCCTGCTACCCTTTGCTGCACTGCAAATCAGCTATGTTGTGAAATGCCCCACATTACTGTAACATTAGTCACCCCTTTAAAAGCCTGCACTACAGCTTTGTGAAGATTCTTTGATTATTAGTTTTGAATCGATTCACGGCCTTATTACTCAAACCGTCGCTAAGTCATCATCCTCATTGGGTTACCTTCTTATTTTTTCCACCGCCGATCGCTGCCCTGATGGGACTGTGTGGATTGAAACTGTTTTAGTTCTTTAAAAACTTCTGGTGCCCATCTGTATTTGAGGAGGAGTCTGTTGAAGAAGAAAAAAAACAACCAGTGACTCAAAACACATGTTGCTGCACGTGGACATTCAGTCCAATATTCTTCACATTGAATACAAATGACTGGGAAGTCTAATATGTATGACTGTGGCTGTGCCAACATGCAGCCACCTTCTCATGCAACACCCCGCTCTTCTTCTATTGTTCCAATGAAAACAATGTTTCTCAGTTCTCACAGAAACACACTGATATATCAATAAATAACCAAGTCTTCAAATAAACTGATTACTCTGTTGTTGCTTCATCCATTTCGACGTAGCCTTGCTTTCCCACTGACTAACTCACTCACTCCGAGTTGACCAAGGTCACTGTGTCGTGTGCTAATCTCTGGTTTAGTAGGCCATGAGGCTTAATGACACAATGTGAAATCTCAGTCAGCTGTCTTTTTATACATTATTCAGTGCCTAATCTGATGGAATGGGAGACCACGGGAATATGTCGTTCTGCCATGTGTGGTCTTATTTCATTCATGTTTAACACTGAGAGTAAAATACTTCAGTGTCTGATTTAGGCAGGTCTGTCAATATCAACAGTGTGTGTTGTAGGAAGAAGGAGCCGACCACATCCACAAGGGAAAAGATCACCAACCATTCACAGAGTGGAAATAGACCAACAGAGACTCACTTGTATCGCTTTCTGCTCATTTACAAATCTTTTCACTGCATGCTAAGATCATTTTAGTAGAGCTTTAATCAATATTTGGGTGAAATTTATTTATCTTCGGTTGATGAAGTTTACTTTTCTGTTAAACATTTGATAAAGTTTAACCTTTTAGAGCGAAAACCAGATTATCTCATTATCTGGTGCCATTAAAGGTGCAGTCTGCAACTCTTATAAAAGTGACTTTTTGTCATCTTTGCTAAAGCTGTCACTATATAAGGACAGCTTTACATCAAACTAGTGCCAGAATGCACCGCGACCGAGCAAAAAGAACCAATCAGAGCCAGGATTGTGTTTGATGGACTGTCTGACAGCTGTTGCTCACAGGCCCCGCCCCTTTCCCAGAGCTAGAGTGCAGTCTTTTTTACAGTGTATAGTCTGGAGGAGTAGAAGATGGAATTGGCGACTTTTCTGCTTGAAAGGTAATTACTGCTGCTTGGTTTACATCATGTTTGATTTGTAATTGTTACACTAGAACTCTGTGGTGCATGTGTTGTTCATACGCGCGCAGCAGCCTCCGTGTGGGCTGCTGTAAGTGACACTGTGTTGTTGCTGCTGTTGCTGAGGTGTGTGCACATTGAGAGAGAAGCGCTGCAGTAATATGCTTTTAACAGAGCATGTTATATTACTGTGATGTTGCTGTCGGACTAATGTTAGCTTGTTAGCTCCTCTGAGGGAGGGATTTGGAAAGTTTGGAGGCAGGACAAGAGAGCAGCGGGGTTTAGGGAGAGGGATCTGACAGTTGCGGACTGCACCTTTAAGCACTCATAAATCAAAAACAAGATAAATTTCACTTTATTTAATTGAAGACCCTATTTACAGCGGTTGTACTTTTGCATGAAATCATTGTAAAAGTTTTCATCACAGAATTGTTTTAAATCAAGCATAGAGTTAATGTAATGCTCTAATGATTAGAGCATTAGAGCAATAATCTAAACAATGTTTAGATTAGAGTCTAATCTAATCTTTTTTTGCCCAATGAACCTCTTGCCCTAGGTAACCTTGGTAACTGTTTTAGAAGTTTTGATAATATAGAGAGAAAACCAGATTATCTCATTATCAGGTGCCATTAATTACAGGTAAATCAAAAACCAGATAAATTTCACTTTTAATTTTCTTTATTGAATTTAAACCTTATTTACAGCGGTTGTAATTTTGCATGAAATTATTGTAAATGTTTCCATCAGCCAATTGTTTTAAATCTAGCATAGAGTTAACATAATGCTTTAGCAATAATCTAAAAAACATTTAAACATTTTTTTGCCCTATGAACCTCTCTGCTACTGTAATTGAGCCATTCATCATGTGTTTCTAAAGTTTTGGCTTTCCAGCTGTTCTCTCTCACTTCATTGTTGGTCAGTTGCTTATTTGACAAAAAAGATCATATGATATTAACATTGGTGAAGATTTTCTAATTCCTCCGTTCAATGCTCACCCAACTCAATCACTACCACTGTAGTTGCCAAGCAAAACGTAGAAAAGGTTGTTTTTTCCCCGAAGGGTTGTTGATCATTCATGCACGGGTAACGCTATAAGCTTCCATCCTCCCTTTCTTTTGTCCTCTATTGACTTCAAACCACTCCATCAGCCCGCCTCCTCTGTTCTGTGTTTTCCTCCTTTTCTCGCTATTGAAGAGAACGAGGGACACATGACCAGTAGGCTGACACTAACCTGTCTCACAACTGTCTAAGCTAAACTCACGCTCCCTATTTGTGGGTAAAAAATCCAGTGTTTTTTGCTGCATCATGATAAGGAGATCTGACATTGAAAGATTAGAAAGCAACGTCCTCAAAAACACTTTCTGCAAGGAATTCTTCAGTGTCTGAACTCTGTGGCTTGAGGCCACTGGTAGCTCACCAAAATGTTTCCTGGTGCATTCCTTCCCTCTTTCCCTCTATCTAAACTTTCTCTTTTTTTGCTTTGCTTCAAATGCATTTTCTTGTTTTTGAAAGACTTTCAATGAAGGAAAAAAACAAGTTTCTCCCTGTGCTGAAGCTTGTGAACACGTGTATCCCTCTGGCCCTGTTATCCAGCTGTTCTCCATAGTCCTTCCCAAGTGGCTGCATGCTCCTATTACATAATGCTATGTAAGATCCGGTGTGGTACTTTCTGTGGCAGGATCACAGAACTGCATGCTTAGGCCAGTATGTTAAAGCGATATATTATGAGTTAGGTTTGGGCTAAATAACGTCACAAAAAATGCAAAGCTGGGGTGAAGTGAAAGCTTAAGGCCAGAGAGGAGGGACATAACGGAGGTGGATGATATGGCATAGAGAGAAAACGTAAAGAAGTGTGACATTAAGAAAATGAAGTAGCTACTGGAGAGGAGCCAGAATAATAGAACGGGAGGTTTTCTTTTCTGTCTGAGGATGTGATGAGGACAGAAGCAGAAAATAATCCTCTTAGCGGTGAGTGTTTGTGAGTGGAGTGATTGTGTGGGGGGTGGTAGTCAGTGTGCATCCAGACGCTGTGGTTTGGGTGTGTGCATGTGTCAGCAGTGGTGGGGTCAGTCGTAGTTATAGCCTTAGAAAACGTCAGCAACGATCCAAGGGGCGGGGTCGCAAATCTCCCCGTTGGATTCTGTTTTCTATTGTCAGTGAAGCAAACGCACAGATTAATATACCTTTCTTACCTTAGCTTTAGTCTTTTTCATTATGTAACACCTACTCTACCTGTTTAACCCTCACTAAATCAATCAATTCTTACTGGTTACCGCCTTGGAAAAGTTTCGTCGACTTTGTCTTTCTACTTCCTCGCCTGCTTTGCAGATGCAGAGTCCATCTGTGAGGGGTCAGAGGTCACACCACACCCAACACTTAGTGAGTTTTTACCTTTGATCCCATACTTTCCACCTGTTAGATTGTAAAACCAGCAGTTTAAGCCTGAGCTGTAAAGTATCTGTGGATTCTTACATTTGGATCATTGGTACTACACATCCTAATACATAAAGACCGAGATAGCTTTAGTGAATTAAACGGCATGAATAAAACCTACCATCATTTGATTTTATATTTAATTTTGTTTGATCTTTTTATTATGATTACTTAAATTTAATTTTGAGTAATAAGAGGCCCACAAAAGCACTTTAATGTCAACAAGATTTTTCTCCTTGAACATGATACAGTGTAACTTAATTTAATAATTGGGTTGAAATGACAGAACTTCAAACCATAGCTTGTCACTTAGTTTCCTTGCATATTTCAAAGATAATGGTTAGAAACTGGATATTCCCCAAAGAAACAATTCAGGAGGAGATTTTATAGTGCTTACATTGCCCTCCATATAAAACTTTAGGCACAAATACTTTACACAGTAGAAATCATTCCCCATACACTAAAATCGAAGCATAACATATTATGCATATTACTGTGGAGTGGATTATTATTATTTGTGTTTAACAAGAACACATCATAATCGTGCTTTGATTCGAGAAAGTAAAACCAAATCGTTATCAATCAAGACTTGTGTTACGATCTGAAGAGTCTCTCCTGAAGACGGACTTGTTGAAGAAATGTGACTAACCAATTTTGGACTCTCTTCAGGCGGTTAGGGGCTAAATAAAGTCCAAGAATAACCATATTTGTTACTAGGGATAGACCCATATGAACATATTTTTTTTAAAGCCGATGCCGATCCCGATTTTTTTCCCATCAGCCTTAGCCGATGACCGATACGGACAGCCGGTTTTCTTGAGCCGATATTTGGAGCCAATACTACTTTTGCTCCTTCAATTTACATCATAAAAATTACACAATGATGATAACAAATGGTACGAGTCTCAATTTTTAAAAAAGGAAAGTGGAAGTGAGGTAGAATGACAACAGATAAAACATATTTAACAAATATTAAAAACAGGTGATGTAGAACAAGAACAAGTAAAATATATTTATGCTCTCTGTAAATAATGCGGATCGGCGAACGCAGCAGCCCGCATCGGCTGATGCCGATACACGTAAAAATCGGCCGATAATATCAGCCTGTGATGTATCGGTGTATCACTATTTCTTACCGTATTCGACCAACGTAATCAAGTTTCTCAAAAGATCCATCATTTGCGAGACGGCACCTTTTTATTGTTTCTGAAACTATTTCCTGCTTTTAGCTAATGCTAATACTCCTGATTTTAGCTAATGCTAATGCTCCCAAGTACCTTTGTGATCACTATAGGGTTTTTGCGCCACAGGCTCAGACTTTATAATTTAATCAGGTTTATATCTTAAGCAATTTTGTTGACAATTGACAAAAAACGTAACTTGTTTTAGCTAGTTAAACTAAACTAGTGTACGAATACAGTATTTTTGCCAACATGATCAATGATTTAACACACCATCTAAAATCACAGATATAAAATGTTCTGCTCCAGCACTTCTATCCATAGGTGACTGTGGTTCACACTCCAACAAAGTAACCTACTGTTGCTGATTATAGTTCTCTGTTTGAGTAACATCACTTGACCAAGCCTTTTCTAACATTCCACACCACAAAATAAGTAATAAAAGTATGTAAGATTTGTGCTGATATCGTATCAGATCAATATCGGTATCGGCCGATGCGCAAGCCTGCAATATCGGTATCATATCGGAAGTGGAAAAGTTGTATAGGGCAGCAACACATCATGGCTTGTTCTTCTTCTGATGTGATTGGACACCTCTGGTACGACCCAAGGTGAATGATTTAGTGATTACAAGGCAATATCAATTCTGCATGTACTGTACATAAAAGATTTTATACGTTCCTAACAAAGGATCTTTTCATCACTGCCCACACACTACTGTAATTCCCTTAAGTTGGTATAATGTTATTAAAACCCCTTCAGTGGGGCGCTCACAGTTTATGGCAACAACTCCGAAGAAGAAAAAAAAAACACTTTTATGACTGTTGAAAAAATATTTAAAAATATAGAAGTTTAAAGACGTCCAATGATAATGTTTTTACTTCATATCTAGATAGTGAGAATCATCCTGCCTCTACAGTTACTGTTTAATCATGCTTGTTTCGTGCTTTTTAAATATGTGCAGAAATTATGCCAAAAAAATGATAAGTGTAGATTAAAGGCTTTGTCCACATCATATCTATTATTTAATATTCACCACAAAAAAACTTAAGCTTCTCTCAGGAGTTTTTTTTTTAGTTTGGAAGAGACTTTTTTAATAAATCATTCTGAATTATGTTTTGGCCTCTCAGTAAGTTTTAGACAAACAACAATGTGATGAAATGTGCTTAAATCCTAAAACTTTAGCCTTTAAACGATATGGCCTCGGACCTCCCTTTGTAAAAGAAAAGTCTTGTTACAACACTGTGATAATGGTAAAAAACTGCTGTTTTCTAACAATGTTCTTCACATAAGCGAGGCTCTTTTCGTTTTGTTTTTCTTTCTGTGTGCATGCGTTTGTGTGCGTGTGTGTGCATGCAAAATAAAGCAAGAGAGCAAAGAGCCCCGGGGAGAGATGGCTTACCTCCTACAGACCACCTCCCAGGGTCCCAGCAGGAGGGAGATAAAGTTACCGCCAAGCTCAGAGGGGGTCACACAAACTGTGTACACACACACACACACACACACACACACACACACAGACATATTTCCACTCTGCAAGACAGAAATATTGCTTAATAAGATTCAATGAAGTGTAACTTTTAAATGAATCTCTACAGCTAAGGTATTTTTATTAAATTGACTGTAATTACTGCGTTATGACACCATAAAGTGAGAGCTGATACCCCATCCTCCCCATCTCCACAGATCTGATCAGACTAAAGATCAGTGGGTCGAGAAAGGTCAGCCCTGATTCATGTGAGCTCAGCCTTGGGGCTTGGAGGTGTTAAGACACATACCCCATTTCTGACCTGATGGCCTCCTGTGTGACCTCACTCTTTAGCTTTTTTTCATTCCTCCTCTTCCTCAACTGGAATTCACCCTTCATCAAACACCAGCACACCATCAAAGGAACCAGGGCTCGAGCAATATAGTGGAGTAGGTGACAGAGGTTACTAAAAGAACATGCAACAAGCACCTCTTTGAAGACTCTTACTCTTTCACTTCCTCTTCACCCTCATATATCCTCACCGTGGCCCCTTCGGTCATCCCTCCTCTCTGTTTTTCTCCTGTTCAGCTGCTGTAGTCAATGTTTACTCAGCAAGTGGGAGAGAGGAGAGTCTCAAAGTGAGACAATGCAGCCTTTCAGAGACACCGTCGACCCCACGGCGCAGCAAGGAAGTCCGTACGGGGCCCAGCCAGCACCCCATCCTCAAACTTCACAGCCACCCGCCACAAAGCTTTACGCACACAGTCGCATATCACACTGACATGCACAACCAGAGCACGGCGCTCTTTCCTTCTGACTGTCATTCTGTCTCACAATCGCATTTTCCCTTTCTTTTTTTTTTTTCGCACTTACCACAAGCGTCCTCTCAGTGACTTGTGGCTCTTTGAAGGATAGTGACAAGATCCCATAACTCCAGTCCAAGACCTACTCACTGTGAATCACTTCCTAGCTTTTCTCTACTATTTTTCCGCACTAAAAAACATCATGGAAAAAAGTCCAGTATGGAAATCTTAGTCAGTTCACCTGGAGGTTGACTGACCATTTACAGTAACTGTTTAACCAATGAATAATAATTATCCTCAGTTTTAAGTTCCCGGATTGCTTGTCAGTAGAATTGGTTTTGTGACACAATTCCCTTTCACTTTGTGAGTATCTTCACTTGGCTTTACACTATGAGGATTTTTGGGCCGATCACCGATCAGTGAGTTTAAAAAAAACGATCACCGATCCAATCAAATGAATTCAGGTTGTTTTTTTAAGTACCAACCAAATTCCTTCAGTACTACCTGATACAAAATCCAACGGTACCATTTTTCGGGACCTAAACGCAGCCTTGTGATTGTGAGGTAGTGGAAGAATTGAAGAATTTCCATGCAGGACTTGAACATAACATTTGTGTCTGTGTGAATGTGCTGGTCGCTCAACCAGTGTGTGGAGTGAGGGAGCGTATGTGACCGGAGCAGATCAATTATAATCTGTATGCTGTTTTTGAGTGATTGGCAAAATAAACGTTGTAGCTGTTGAATTAAACCAGAGTCCCATGTCATACTCATTTATTTTAGTTCATCTTTCAACACCATAGTCCCCACCCCCGACCTCAGACAACACCTCCCTGTGTGCTTGGATCCTGGACTTTCTGACGAACAGATCACAGGTGATTAGAGTGAGAAAACACACCTCCAGCCCCTGCACCCTCAACACCGGAGCACCACAGGGCTGTGTTCTCAGCCCCCTGCTGTTCACCCTGTACACACGACTGTGTCCACACACAGCTCCAACATCATCGTGAAATTTGCAGATGACACGGTGGTTGTTGGTCGCATCAGCAACAATGATGAGCAAGCGTATACAGGGGAGGTTGGAAACCTGTAACAGTGGTGCCAGGACAACAACCTGCTCCTTAATGTCAGCAAAATCAAGGAGCTGATTGTAGACTTCAGGAGAGGACAGCAGAGGATTACACCCCACTGATAATTGGTGGGGCGCTGGTGGACAGGTGCCCCCAGGTACCTGAAGCTGCACATCTCGGAGGATTTAACATGAACAACCCACATAGACAGTCAGGTGAAAAGGGTGAGGCAGCGCCTATATCACCTCAGACAGCTGAGGAAATTCAAAGTCTCTGTGAAGGTCCTTCGGAGTTTTTAGTCCGGGTAACGGACTGTTTACGTTTCTACCCTCTGGCAGACGCCTTCGATACATCAAGGCAAACACAGAAAGACTCAGGAAGAGCTTCTTTCCTCATGCTGTCCGCCTCGTTAACTCCATTCTCCTCAGTTAAAAACATAAATCTGCACATTGCACTTCGACACCTCTGGACACTGTTTGCATTTTTCTATATTTCTATTATTTTACATTTTGTAGATTCAATAATCCTTTTTTTTTAAAACTAATTTACATTCCTATTTTACTGGACCCTGGACACTTTGCATACTTTACACGCTGACACTTAGAACTGTTTACAGTATTCTATTCCGTATTTGTATGTCTTGTGCATTCAAATAACTCCTTTTTTTTATCGTGTATTGTGTAATTTGTGTTCTACTTTGCTGTATATACAGTATGTATATTACTAAATTGAGTGCTTGTTATTGTTGCATGGCCTTGCGGGACAGTCTTTACATTTCACTACACATCTGTATTAGTATGTAACAAATAAAGATCTTGAATCTCAATGACTGCTGTAAAGCAAGGGAGTTAACCCTGAAGCGGAGGATAGCTTCAACTACAAGAGAGTTAGAGATGAAGCTGTGGAGGCAGACCACACTGGAACTATGTGAAGCCTCCTTCAGCATTAGCATTAGCTGTGTCACATAAAGCAAAAAACTCTTCGGTGTAAATGAGACGGATAAAACAATGCAATGGGAGCATCTACAGAAAGTTTCATCTCGACAATGACGTCATTGACCAAATCGATGAATTAAGACATAAAATGCAAAATATCGACCGATCCGATATAGCCGATCAGACATTACATTACTATCACTTTTTGGGAAAAACGTTTTTTTGCCATTATTAAAAGCAAGAAGCACATCATTGTATTATTATAGCATTCTTCATCTGTTTTTAATTTTACTTGACAGAGTTTATAATTTTTAAAGTTGAATGCCTATGGCTGGAGTTCATTGAGAATAGAATTTAATATAATTTTATTTAAATAGGGACGATACAATTGTACCAAGTTCCAATACAATGAATGCATCTGATATGTTGTACAAAGAAATTACTGATATCGCAAATCTCCAACTCTTGTCCTCGACCTAGCAACCTAACTTTGTAAATCTCCTCTTCCAAGGAATATTTATCAGCTTGAATTTTTGTGTTGGGTCACAGGTCTGTAAGTGTAGCTGCTCTGTAGCGTATCCACCTGGTTCATTTGGATAAGCTCTTGCAGGTTGTTTTTAATTAGATCAAACTAATAAAAACAAGTAGAGGAACACAAGTGTCTATTTATTTGAGATCTGCTTGATAGAACCATGATGTTTATCCATCTGTAAGTTCACACAGTCTGTTCCTATTTGTAATTGTATGTGTGTGCATTATGCTCCCCTTTATCTATGGTTGATTGAGTCTGTGTGTGTGTGTGTGTGTGTGTGTGTGTATGAGTGAGAGATGCCACGGCGAACCTGGTGACCTCCCTGCTCCATGCCTCCCAGACACAAGGGTTTCTCATGTGGCTTCTGGCCAGTAGCTCTCAAAGCCCACCATTCACTCCAAACCATAGCTTGTATGAGTGTGAGGATGTTTGTGTGCGGGCGAGAGAGAGGATGGACGAATTTACAGTTTCATTCATTACTTGTGCGTGCGTGAAGGCATGTGTTAGTGAGTGTATGCATTTGTGTTACCACTTTAGGACCATGTCCAGGACAAACCTAACCGTTCAGAACCAGGGGTGGACTGGGACAAAAATTCCACCCTAGCATTTAGTGTCCAGACCAGCCCACTACATTATCAGGGGACACCATGTAGAAGCTGTTATTAAGTCAGTGATGTTCAACATGTGGCTATTTATGTCTGAAATAGAATTATTATTCCCCCAGAAAACCTTAAAAGGGGGAAACTTATTAACCCATTTTTCTTTCGCCATCTTTCCTTTGTTCAATTTTTCATCCCAATAAGCTAATTTTTGCCCAATAAATACCACTTGTTTCCTATTTTCACTACATTTTTCCCCTTTTTGTTCCACATTTTTGCCCTTTTTTACTATTGTTTGCCACATTTTGCCCAATAAAGCTACCCTTTGCCTTTACATACCACCTGGTTCCTCTTTATTTGCCCATTTTTTGGCCCCTTTTGACTGCTTTTGGTCCATTTTAGCCACTTCACACTCTTTTCTTGCAATGTTTTTGCCACTTTTGGGCCATTTTTGGCCACCTGTTACCATGTCTGCCTCCACTCGCTCAACAAACAAAAAAAAAAAAAAAAATCAGCAGACCGTACCGGCCCACTTTGGGTCGACGGCTCACCGGGACGATGCCAAGCGTTTATTCAACATGGTCAAATGTATGGTTAAGGTTTGGTTTTGGCCTTTTACAATGAAAGAAAGTCATTGCAGAATCTTATGGGTTATTATTCCATCATTAATATGCATGGAATGCATCTAATTTGTGCATGGGCACATGTTTGCGTGCATCATTGTTTAAAGAGGTGATTTAGATCAGGAATATAGGACACTCCAACTGAGTTGTATCATTAAAAATGCTTTGATGTGCATGCATGTGTTTCTGCTATGAAGGAGCAGTGAACCTTAACTCATTGTGTTCAATGGCGGGCTTGGCATTATTTTACCAGCACTGTCCCAGCGTGACCGGCACTTGTTGTATAATCGTATAAATGCTGGTGTTGTAAGAAAAATCTCACACATTTACATACTTTACAGGTTCAATAATTATCTTTATAGCTTTCTTTAGGGTTAGGTGGGGTACAAACTCCTATATTGTCATCTACTTTGACTAATGGAGTTCATCTAAGGGTCCAGGGACAAGGGAAAACTAGTAGTGCTAATTGAAATGACAACTAGATGAAGCATTGGGCCCTCAGGCTGGGGCCAGGGGTCAGAGGAGGGAGGAGGTGGACAGAGTGGTACAGCTGGACTTGCAGGCCTGCAGGGTTGCTGGTGGGTCTCAGAGGTCTGTGGCGTCCAAAGGTGCACGCTGTGGGGGCGGGGGAGGGCTGACGTGACGCAGGGTAGGAGATAGTAGCTGTCTTAGGGGTGGAGTGACCATCTGGGTTGGATCGTAGACATTCCTCAGAAAGAGAGTGTGAGCAAAGGTCAGGATAGGAAAAGAGAAGGGGGATAGTGAGCTCTGGACGTGTGCGTGTTTGTTTATCTTCAGCTTAGTCAGTGTTTCGGTTTACGATGGTGGTTTGTGTGCCATTGTTGTAGAGTAACTCTTACCCTGTGGGACGAGGAAACATGAGTTGCTTCCAGTTACATTCAAATAAAGATTACCTCAGGTGTGGGAACCTGTTCATTTATTCAGTCAATTCGAAATGGATCATTTTGTTTTATGGTCCACAAATATTTATTTGTGACAAGGGACAATCGGTGTAAAGCCTAATCTGTGGTCCCTGGCCGGTTGATAAAAACAAAACACAGACAACAACAAAATCAGACAGCAAGCACAATAAAATACAAAGACTCAACAACATTTAGTTGAGGACAGACCAGAAATAAAGTGATCATTGTGGCTAAAGTGCATAAAGCAGACAATAAAGTGCTTTAGTGTTAAAGTGCACCATTTCTGTCCTAATTAAGACATTGCACCATGCCACTAGCCTGGTTCATTAGTGCTAAAATTATTGTACATCACCCTTGGCCTGGTTAGTTGTTAAAGTGCTAAAATTATTACACACAGCCCTATTGCACATGGTTAGCATTAAAGCTGCAATATGTAGAATAGTGAGGCACTCCACACTTCCCCCTCCCCTCCTGAAAAATTAACCAGTATTCTTGGGAACGCTTGCGTGCACGCGGACAACTGTGGAACTTTGCAACTTTTTTCTCCATAGAGACTAGTAACAAATGTAAGGACTTTATCTTGTGTTATTGGAGAGTTTTCTGACATTGTAGAGACATGAAGGCGTATATCACTCACTGCTGTGAGGACAGTAAGAGGCTCAGAGTCACAGCCGCTCCTCTCACACAAGCAGCTGCAGCCGAGCCCAGCTGATCAGAGCAGACACACTCCGTCCACACTGCAAATAAATTGGGTCTGTTCTTTCCACCTTATTTCATTTTTAATAAGCTATTTATTCTGTCTGTTATTACTCTCTGTCTCTCTGACTCGGGGCAGACAGCGCATGGACTGAAAGCCGATCACGCACAGTCTGCCGCATACGTAGCCGCCATTCCTCCTGAACACGTTTGTGCCTTTAATCTGTTGCTTCTCCACCTCGGTCTTCCTTTTTCCTCTTGCTTTGCCGTGTAACCCCTGTGCCGAAAGCCACATTAGAGACTTCAGCTGGAATATAAGCCATGAAACTGTCCATATTCTCAGATCAAGAACGTGCATTGACTTACATATTGAAGCTTTAATAGATATATTTATAGTTAAAGTGGTAATATTATTGCACATAGCCCTATTGTACATGGCTAGCATTAATAGATGTGTTTATGCATATTATTATTGCACCAAGAGAGAGAAAAAAATAATAATAATAATAATATTGCACAAAACATGCCTTTTTTTGGAGTATATTTCTAAATCAGTAATTTTAATTATACTTGACAAACAACAGGGAAATAATTGATGTACAGGGAGAAAATGTGCAGGAGCCTGGTTTGGACCAGGTTGGACTAACAATGCCCTCATGTGACTGTTTGTGCAGTTGGGAGGTCAGTGAGTTGTGGTCATGCTGTCCTTGGATGAGCCCCTCGACCTGAAGCTCCCTCGGCGAGCCAACGGAAAGGACAAAGGGGTGCGCTCCCCCCCCCTCTCCCCACTGCACCCTAAATGTGCCCACCAACTCCATATGGCTGACGACGGGACAGCAATGATAGAGCCAGCCTCACCAGCTTCTCCACACACAGGTTGGTAATAACGTCTAAATAATGTCCATCTATAGATAACTGCATGAAAAATATTCAAAATGCCAGCTTTAACCATTCATCTATATGAAAGATTATAAACTGCTGAAATAACATCATTTTTCATTTCATTAATTCAAAACTGCATCTTGTTTGCTAGTTTTGGGTTTTATCTCAGCCTTACTGAAAGTCACAGAATGAAATATATTTCATACACTATTGCCCATATGTTGATATCAGAATAAAGTAATATGAATAATTGTATATTGTATTTTGATGAAATTATACTCAGAAAACACTTTTTTATTTTTATAAGCTATTTGGTATTAGAGTCGATGAAAACACACCTTACACTCTTAATCATCTAATTTATTATCATTACTCTAAATATATATATATATTTCATATATATTCTTCTCAAGGTACATACAACCCATTTTTGTTATTTTTCAAACACGAAAACATCACACTATATACCCCCCAACACACATAGACACACACGCGCACTATATATATATTAATAATTTAAAAAAAAAAAAAAAAAACGTATGTGTATATATATATATATATATATAAACATACACAATAATAATAATAAAATTATATCAGACAAACAGGTAAACAAAGATAAAGTAAAACCAGTTTAAAAACACTTTAAATATATTTTTGCTAACTATTATTTCTCTCTTAATAACGGCTACTGTTAGCTTGCTAAATGCTACTGCTGCTGTAAAAAATAGAGAATTTTAGTTCTGGTACCTTTTTAAAGTCAATATTGTAACTTATCAAGTGATCATGCAAAAATAAGTTCTAGCATTGTAGTGTTATAATATGTTGTATCAATAATGGCATACAGCACATTTGGTAATTCCAATATTATCTTATTTTTTTATATTTTTTGTTCAATGTTTTTCTTTCTCAGGTGTGCACGTCATCTCTCATGATCAAACAAACACGCCCACCCCTCCTGCTATGGACCTCAGCATGTCTCCCTCCTCTCGCCAAACCCAGAGTTCACCAGAGATGACTAACGGCACCTACATCCACTCAGGAGTAAGTATGAAATGACCTGAGTTTAAGTCTATCTTATATTCTCTTACAATTTGTAATAATATAAATTCTCCAAAATTGTATTGAACGCACCGCTGTATTGGCCACATTCCAATAATTTTGCTATTTAAAAATAAAAAAATAAAAAAATCCACGTAAAGGCTGCACCCTATTGGCTGATGAGGGTGCCGTTCAAATGACTCGGCCAATCAGAATGGCAGGTATGGGGGCTGCTATACTCTCGTTAATTTTTGTTCATTTTGTACATTTTTGTTCATTTCTGTTTTGTGTTTGATGAGTGAGCGAAGGTAAACATAGTAACAGGTCGCCAAAAATGGTCCAAAATTGGCAAAAACGTGGCAAGAAAAGAGTGTAAAGTGACTAAAAGGGCCATAAACATTCAAACAATGGGCAAATAAAGAGGAACTAGGTCATTTATGTAATGGCAAAAGGTAGCTTAAATGGGCAAAATGTTCCAAACAATAGTGAAAAAGGGCAAAATGTAGCAAACAATAGTGAAAAAGGGCAAAATGTGGAAAACAATAGTGAAAATTGGCAAAATGTAGCAAGCAATAGTGAAAAAGGGCAAAAATGTGGAACAAAAAGAGGCAAATATAGGGGAAAAAAGGAAACAAGTGATATTTATCCAGCAAAAGTTAGCTCATTAGGAGGAAAATTGGCCCAAAAAAGTCAAGAAAAGACAAAAATTGGATTCAAGTGTCAAAAAGAACTTGCAAAAATGTACAAAAAATAAGGAAAAAGGGATATTTATTGGCAAACGGTAGCTAAAGTCTGAAAAAGGTGTCAAAACATTTTGAAAAGGGGCAAAAATGGGACAATTCAAATGAAGACATAAAAAGCCACATGTTGAGCACCACTGACTTAATTACAGCTTCTACATGGTGTCCTCTGATAATGTAGTGCACTGGTCTGGACACAAAATGCCAGGACTGAATTTTTATCCCGGTCCACCCCTGGACACCGTCCTGCAGGACCGCGATGCATCTGTCCTGTTATTAAAGCTGTGAAGCAGAGTTCATTCACCAAGCGTTGGATTGTTCACCCACTAATGGGGAACGTGTGCTGGGATTAGACTCGTTCAGTTCACCGTGATGTTCAGTGGCTGTTACAGTTCAGTCATTCCTCTGCAGGGATGATGCTCAGTAATATTCTGCCTCCCGACACCCGCTGGCACTGGACACATTTGTGCAACTCACTGAAAAATCCACACGTGGAGCGCTCCGTGACATCGGCCACACCCTCACCTTTACCTGAAAAAAATAGCATCCTATACGCCAGGAAATATGATCCATATAAATGTGAAGGACAGTGAGAGTAAATAAAAGTGACTTTATCTGCTGGGGTCAGTAAACAAGAGACAACATCAGGTTGTGTCACGCTCACAGAGGAGAATCAGGTGATTGGAGGAGTGGGAGGAGTCTATGTGAGGGAGAGAGAGAAAGAGGGGGGTAACGCTTATCAAACACCTCTTGTGTCCCAAACAAACAGCTCTGTCAGTGCAACTTGCACTCAGTGGCCCTACTGGCATACCGTGTGTTAGTGTGTGTGTGTGTATGTGTGTGTGTGTGTACATGCATAATTGGATTTAAGGGAAAGCTACAGCCATGCAGACCTCACGCCGCTTAATTCAATTATCATGCAATTGAATTGCAACATGCTATAGCTGAGGATATTCACTGGCCTGACGTCCTCCAGAGCTTCTTTAGTTCCTACTCAGCTTTTTAAAGCTGTCATGTGGACACTCATTGCTCACTTTATTAGGTACACCTGCTTAAGCTCATTAAAGCCATTTGCTTTAATAAAATAAAAAAATTCCCCCTAATTTTTTTTTTCTTATGTCATAGATTATCGTAGACTGATTTCTGACCAAAATATCGATAATCGTAGTATCGTCATATCGTGAGATAATCGTTATCATGAGCTTTGTGTCGCGTATCGTATCGTGAGGTACCCAGGCGTTCCCTAATTTGGAGGTCAAAATGAGTATGAGTAGTACGTTAGTATGACATTTGGAACACGGCCTCTGTCTAGTTTTCATGCAGCTGTTGTCAGCCACATGGATCTGGACCATGATCTTTTTTTACATCTCTTTTCTCTCCGTCCGTCTGCGTTCCTTGGATCTCATTAGAGAACAGTTTATCAAGGCTCTGCTCTATTTGAGTGTGTCTGTGTGGCAGCGTTAGCTCTCTGAGGCGCTGCTGGAGTTCATTGATTCTCACAGCTTTCATGCTGTGCTATTAAGGGAGGCAGTGTGCCTAATCAAGGACAGAGGGCTAGACTTTGGAGAAAGGGTTAGTGTTTCTGCACAGCACAGACTGAAGGAGCGCCACTACCTGTAATTTAATTGATAGTGTTTAAAGTAGAAGAGGCACTCAAAGAGCATTTCAGCTTTCAGTGGTGCTTGTCGATTTTTTTACTTAGAGCTTTGCTTTTATACCTAAAACCTGAAATTGTTTTCTTTCTCGAGCTTTTTGATGCATGAAATAGAAAAGTCATATTAGCGTCGAGCAGTTCGATAACATGGTTTGTGTTTGTTTATCAGAATTCTCACATTCCACAGACTTTTCAGTTTTTCGTGCCAATCGGAGCTGGAGCTGGTCTTCACCTGCCTTCCTCCATGTTTATTGGCCACACAAGTGACAAGAGAACCTCCCCCGACCTGTCGGCAGATGAACAACTGGCCTGCCACTGGAAGAAGGTACGTTTTAAAAAATAATCTGAATAAATCTCTCTATTTTCCTATTGGAGATGTTGATTTGGTGTTGTTTTCCCTTTAGTGTCATCTCCTTTTTGACTCCCTGCAAGACCTTGTGGATCATGTAAATGATTTTCACGTGAAGCCTGAAAGGGATTCTGGGTACTGCTGCCACTGGGAAGGCTGTGCTCGCAAAGGGAGAGGGTTTAATGCAAGGTGAGAAAACACCTTCTCTGGACCTGTGATTTGGAGGTGCTGTGGCACAACGGATGTGCCTCTAACTGTTCAGTGTAGTTCATTCTTTTTTTTCAGTTACCAACACTCTAGAGCAATGATTGTCAACTGGTGGGTCTGGACCCAAAAGTGGGTCGCGGACCTGTACTGGGTGGGTCGTGAACAGCTGCTCAAAATTACTTCATGTCTCTCCTGTTGGACTTTTTATTTTGAAAGAAACTTTTCTATGACAGGCATGGTGTGAAATGGATGTTGCACAGAAAATGTATAGATTTATGTTTTAAAAAAGATTATGTGTGTATTTTCAACAGCTATTTGTGGAAAAACTAAATTTGGTTGGTTGAATTCTAAAAACAAGTGGGTCGCGATTTAATGACGGTGACAAAATGTGTGTCCCAGGGTGAAACCAGTTGAGAACCCTTGCTCTAGAAAGTGTCTTTGCTCCATGTCAGTAGGTATAACAATAACTTTGTGATGTTGGTGTAGATTCTTTGATTATGTATCACAGGACTTTGGTGGTTCTCGAATTGTTAAAAAGTAACTAAACCCCTAAGCCACTTTTTTTTCCCTGCTGAAAACAAATGTATTTGTGTATGAAGTCATGTTGTTTGATTGATTCTTGTTCAACTCTTGACATTTTAGTCAAAGATATTTGGAGTATTTTGTTGTGAAAACGAAAGTGTGACTGCCCTCTATGGGTTGAAACCTGGCTATTACAAGAGAATTTAGCTATTGACTGAGAATGGGGGTTTCTTACATCATGAACCACCACTGTTAGCCCCCCCCCCCCCCAATAAAACCTACCACATGTGAACTCTGAAATATGTGGCAGGTAAAGAATGATAAAATGTGCTTCTTCGTTTGCAGGTATAAAATGCTCATCCACATCCGCACGCACACCAATGAGAAGCCGCATCGTTGTCCCACCTGCAACAAGAGCTTCTCACGCCTTGAGAATCTAAAGATACACAATCGCTCACACACAGGTCAGTGGCCTAGCCTCCTTGGGCCCGGCAGAAGCTCATACCCAATGTTTAAAACCATGTAGTTTTAAACCTGGATATTCTCTCTGCAGGTGAAAAGCCGTACATTTGTCCTTATGAAGGTTGCAACAAACGTTACTCCAACTCCAGCGATCGCTTCAAGCACACACGCACTCACTATGTGGACAAGCCTTACTACTGCAAGATGGTGGGCTGCTTAAAGCGGTACACAGACCCCAGCTCTCTGCGCAAACACATCAAAGCCCACGGCCACTTTGTGGCTCAGGAGCAGGGCTCCCCAGGTGGGGTGGGCTCTTTGCTGAAGGGGTGTCACAGTGGGGGCCTTGCCAGCATTCAGGGGAAGGATTCAGAGTTGTCTTACATGAGCGGAGCCCACATCCTCCTTCCGGGGACAGCGGCCGCTCTCCTGGGAGGACACGCTCTGCAGGGGCTCAGAGGAGGTCTTCCCCTGTCCCCCCTCAGTCCCCGGCCTCTGGACCTCAGTGCGCTGGGTTGTCCCAGCTTGCCTTCAGGCAGTCTGGGAAACACGTCCCTCCTGTCCTTTAATGGTTCCCCACTGGGCCTAGCCAAGTCCCCTCTGCTGTCTCCAGGGTTATCCTCCTCGTCTTTGGGACTGCCAATGATGCCCATGCTGGGGGCCTCGTCAGAGCACAGGGCCAGAAAGCACCAAGCAAAGAAGGCCCGTGGAGAGGAGTCCAACAATGGGGTGACTAGAGGGGTACTGAACCTCTCCACAGGAGGATCCCATGACCCCTTATCCTGGGTGGTCATCCCTCCAGGCACTGTGCTGCTCAAGCCAGCTGTGGTCAACTGATTGACTCATACTCACCCCTACACATTCCAAAAGAGCTCAGGGGGTCAGGGTGGGAGGGTTAATGCCATAGTCGGGGTAGGGTTGGTCATCACGGATGATCCACGCAATTATGGAGTGTAAAAACAAACAAAACAAAAATACTAACAAATCCTGAAAACACTACACCTCTTTAAACGCAAGCCTCTTGTTTCGTTGGACAACTAAACGTTGAGGCCCAAGAACTTTTCATAAACTCTAGAAATAAGGCTTCTTTCACCTTGTTTCTTCCATATTTTATTCCTATTTGCTGGTTCTATAAACAAGGACCATGAACGTAACAGTCTTAGCACTTTGTTCCTATCGATTTATCCATTAGGTATTTATGTGAACTGTACTTAGACTGTGTGCCTCCAGCTTTGCGGGGAGGCACACACACCACAAATGACGCACTCACTGTTTGGCACATGTGCACGTAACAGGAAGATGTTCAGATTATCGTGATGTCGCATTTTCTTTTTTCACACTGCGGTTAATGATTCAGACAAGCTTGCCAAACCAAAGCAAGTGAACAGGTCAACTAAATAAACATTGTACGTAACAGTGCAAACTGGTATTGAAAATCCAATCTGCTGCTAACTCTGCTCCTCCATGGTGACATGCTAACCTAACGAGGAGCATTTATGACAATCTCTCCCAGGTTTGGGGAGGATGAACACAGACCAACCCAGTCCAGCGGAATGAAACCGTTGTCTGTGGACTAGGGACATATTTTTCTACAAAGACTTTATCACAGCCAAAAATAGACACATTACCTTATGTCTAATCCTAATTTCTGTCTTTGAAAGTTAAGGCACCGGTACATGTGACTGCCCCCTCCGCTAGGGCATGATAATAACACCCTGATTATCATCAACAGAACAGTGGTTGTGTTCAAAATGTCACTAACGTACTACTCATGAGTATATACTGTCTACTATTATATATTATAAGTATGACTAGGATGGTGACACTGAAGTATACTTCCAAGTTTCCCAAGTTGTTTTCTGAACCCACAACGACAAAAACCTGAAGCACACTGAGGCTAAATATCTCAATGTTGATTCTCCACCTTTGAAAAGTCTGAAAACATTTTAAGTGAGAAAGTGACCAAGTAGAATATCAACATGTGGTCATTTGATCCATAAAACTTGCGTAAACACATTTCATGCCAAAATTTCTGAGAATTCCACCATTGTGCAACTGACTAAACTTCAGATTCACTTAAAAACAAGAGCCCTATTTACAAATGCGTTAAAAAACGAATTGAAGACAAGAAGAGATGCGTTTGTTTTGAAAAGGAGATGTTTGCCTTGTAGCTTGAAACCAGTACCAGGATGATTTTACGTTCCGCTCGCAATGCATCATGGGGCAGTCAAGTATGACTAGTGCTGTGCATACCTAAAAAATGTCCCGATATAGTCTAACCTTGGCAGGTCACGAAACAAACATTATTCACAAAGCTTAAAGTACATAAATGCAATACACTACAGTCAATCAACACTATAAAGTGCATGAAAATAAGGGTTACAGTTAAAGTGCTTAAATGAAGGTGTGTATTGCTAGTATGAGTAGTACGTTAGTATGACATATCAAACAGCCCATGTTTTGCTCCTGGATTGACCAGCTGGTTCCCAGTTATTAAATCCTCACAGGCAGAAAGAGCAACAGCATCAGACCCAAAACCCTTATAAGAAAGGTTCATCTTGTCAGATAAACTTAACTTGTGTCACATCACAATGTGCCAAAAAATACCCAGAACGGAGCAACAGGATGGCTGGGATTGTGCTACACTCAATGCCTCATAAAGCTGAACTGACAACAAAGCCACACTTAAAAAAGAAACTTTACTTCATTAAAATGTGTTATTAGACAGTAAGCATGTATTCAGCATTAAATACACTAACTTTGATTTTTTTATTTTTTTTATTTTAATGAAATGTCACTAGGAGACCAGTTGTGATCCAACCCTGTTCACTGTTTCCATGGCTTTGTTAAACGTTTTTGTTGCTGTGACTTTGTACATGTTTGATGTCGACTGTGTCCACAGGTGAGTGGAAGGAAAGCAGGAGATGCTCCTCTCTCCTTTCACACCACTGCCTCATGGGACGTGTTGTTTTTTCACCACCTTCTCTTTCAGGTGTTACATTCAGTTATTTCTGCTTTTTTTTTAAAAAAACAAAAAAACAAAAACAAAAACAAAAAAATCTTGTGCAGTTACGACGAGACATTTTTCAATGTTGACATTGCTTCTCTGTCTTGTGCGACGGGTTCTCTGCCATCTGACTTCTGTTGAGGATGAGTTGCTTTGAGGTGTGGAGGAGACGAGGGGAACACAGATTTAAAAAAACAAAATTTGGGCTGCAGGTGGTGATGCTCAGAGGGTCTAACTTTTAAGGTTATACAGTAGACACTATTTTGCTTATAAATTAGCTGTAAATGAGCAGTGTAATGCATAGAGAATACATGTGACTAACTTTTTTACTTACAACAAATTGTTTACATTTTTTATTTATTCCAGTATCCTCAAAAGCTGATGTCAACATTTCTGTCCCACAAAAGCATCACTAACTTCAATCAATCCCTAACAAAGGCTGTAATAAAGAGTAACTAAACCCCAAAACCACTTTTTTCTGTGGAATACAAATGTATTTGTGTATTAAGTGGTGCTGTTTACTGGTCCAACTCTCAACTTTTTAGTCAAAGTATTTCAATTTGGCATATTTTGTTATAAAGTGTCAGAATGACTGCCCTCTATGGGTTGAAACCAGGCTATTACAATTGAATTATGCTCATGGCTGAGAACAAGATCATGTGACGTTTTAGGACCATCTTGCGTCACAAATAAGCACTGTTAGCCCCGCCCCTTTTTATAATAGCTTCTGTGGGCTCTACAATCTATGGTGAGTAGGTTGGATTGAGAGAAGAGTATATAGAGAGGTATATTGAGTAGCTAGTTTGCATAGCTTAGATGGTTCATTGCAGATTTTATAGTATAGACTGGGCGTGTCTTAACTGCTTCAGGAAGCCCCGCCCATAATCAAAGATTATTTTTTTTTTAGTTATTTTTTAAAGGTCTTAAAATGTAAAATATTGTGTTCAGTTACCACTGTGGTGGAAACAGTCAATGGACCAAATCCATTTCCAGCTCTCTTGACAATCATGTTTTTAATCTGATAGTTTAACATTTATGTTCACAGAGAGGCACACGTAGCAAGGTGATGAAGTGTGAAAATAATAAGCATTTCTCAGAGAGCGAGACAGCCAGGGGAAGGAATGGATGAATAAATAAATGAGCATACAGGGACAAGGAGAGATGAGGAAACCTCAGACACCAGCCTGCAGAAAAGTAGGCCACTGAACTCTGTCTGACCTTTACGGCGCATTTTCCCTCCTTCCTCTTTTTTTTTATCGTAGGCTAATCCCAAAAAAAAACAACTAACAACCACAGTAAACAAAAACAAGGAATAACAAAACCTTGTCCAGCTAAGGTGCTGTGAGGATTCACTGCAGATTTCGGTTTCTCTGCATTATCTCACATCTACTCCCCACCACACACACACACACAACCAGTTTCTGTGTCCTGACTAAAAATTACCTCGCTGTGAGTGGACAATCCCGGCATGTGATGTCATAAAGAGACAGGTGTTAAGTCGGCTAGAGACGGTTTCCATGGCAACAGTGAGAATCATAGATGCGGTGGCTCTCCTCCTCCTCCATCCAACCCCCACCCTCCCTTTTCTGTCTGTCTGTCTCTCCTCTGCTGGTCGAAGGGACAGAGACTAAACATGACACAGATCCAACAGGATCCACATTGTTTTTTTTAATGTTAAATAAGCTGTACCATTAACCCTTTGAGCTCCGCCTGTCATAACGTGTATAGATGAGGATGCTGTCACATGGTTTTGCGTAGTATATCACAAAAAAATGAAATTTAGCAGTAAAAACAAAAATCCTCCGATGTGAACTAAAATGTGTGGATTTATAGTCTTATTTTTGTACAACGTTTAAGGTGGTACGGGCTCCTGGAGATTTGTGGGTTGATCCTGTTTCTGTTAGAAGAAACCAAGAATAGATTAAAGTGTTGACTTGCTCCTCTTTGTAAAGAGCTGCCATTGACTGAAAGTGCCACAGTGTTGCACAAAGGGTTAATGATGAGACTAAGGCCACACGAGGCCTGTTCCATGTTATGTTTTTTGCACATTTGTGAGATATGTCAGTATTCTAATTTTTTTTTTTCCAAGTGCCTTTTTACTATAGGTGACTATAGAATCTTTACACTATATGAAAAAAAAAAAGCGATTATATGAAAATATATTTTTCCTGGCTTCATGTTCTGTGGTTGAAAATGCAGAATTTTAGAGTTGTCAGTTTCAATTTGGTACAACATAGCAGTGTCTCCTGTTTTAGAGGAATTTTATTACGATATTGATAATAATGTCAATGAAAACATGTTTAATAAAGTTGCATTTGATATGTGTGTTTTTTCATTTGTGTCAGATATTTGTGCTTTACTAGTGACTGCACACGCAACTTAAAAAACATTTAAAGGGCCCATGTTAAGCTAAATTGACTTTACAGTGCTTTAAACATGATAAAAGTGCTATTTGGGCTTCATACACATGTCCAAAGTGTTTTTTTCATTGATTCCATCAATCGTTAGTTAGAGGGTGATTCGCTCCTTTCTTACTGCAGGGTGACCCCAAACACCAAGCTCCAATTTGATGACGCGTTCCCACTTTGATGACGAATTTCACGCACAGGTCCAGGAAGCTCTACCGTGATTGACATGTAAACAGACACGCCCACGAATGTGCGCATTGAGCATGAGCTCGGCTACGCAGTGGGTGGGAGGAGGGCGGCCCGTCCTCTGGCCCTACGTCACCGTGCGGGGAGGAGGAAGTCAGTGTCCAGTCTATAGACACGCCCACTCATGAATATGCATAGGTAGGCCGCAAATCAGCCTGTTTGTGTAGAGTTGCTCAGAAAGTGACTTTTCAGAGGCTAAAACTCTGGAAAACGGGTGAGTTTGGGAAAATAAACCTCAAATACTATGTTTTTGGGGTTCTTAGAACTAATGGAGATGGGTGAAATGGATGCCATTTTAAGTGTGATACAGTAAATAAGAAGGGGGAAAAACAGCCTATTTATTTATTTAGGTTTGTCTACTACGAATCATCATTAGATTCAACCTTTATATAATGAGGACAAAGTGTATGTAAAGCCAATTGTGCCTTAAAAAAATGTACACATTTAGGACATGTGAAAAGATATATTTAATTCAGGGTATAATTTACAGAGGATGGGGGGGGGGGGCGATGGATAAAGTATGTACAGAATGATCTATCATGTTTCCGTGTTTTTCTGTGATTGATTTGGTTCTTGCTGTGACTGAATATTGATTTCTTCATCCAGTCGCTCTTTAGCTCGAACAACCTGACAAAAACAAAATAAAAAAAAAAGCAGGTAAGATAAAAAGCTTTAAAAACTTCTTCATCCAAAGGAACTGGTGGAAAAGTTACAATGAAAGTTCAGTTTGAAAACATGACTCAGCATAAAGAGAGCTGGGAGTCACCTGCTATAGTTTAAATAATAGTAAGTGGGTCATGGATGATATTTTCTAAAATGGGCTTCGTCTGACAAAATTTTGCCTGAATATTATGATGAAAATTAAAATAGAAACACTTCAAAAATAAGGTTTAAAAAAGGCAGAATGTTTAGTCATTTTAAAGATGTTTTCGCTACAGCAGTCGTGGGCAGACTGTCACACCATATACAGCATCTTTTTATGCATTTTTTCAATCTTTTTTAACTAAATGAAATGCAGGTGGACAGAAAATGAAGGCGTTGACAAAAACAGAAACATCTGATAACTGTTTATATTATCCAAAGACACTGGTTGTCACTGCTGATAGACTGTTACTCATTCACAAAGAGCTACAAAACATTTATGATCACTGGTTAAAAAAAAAAAGAAAAAAAAAAAAAAAAAGAGCCAAGACTCATTTTAGATTTTCAAAAAAAAAAAAAAAAAAAAAGAGAAAAAATGATAAAGACAAACTTCATGAAATCAGATGAAAACAGTAACTTTAAATGTGAATTAAACAGTTTAAGCACTGCGCTGAACAAGAAGAGAGTTTTATAACGCCTGGAAAGAATCTCAACGTCTAGGGGAAAAAACCCTTACTTTTGATTGGATGTAAAAGGATCCGCCCACCGACTTGTCATTGACTTTAAAAAGGTGATCATATTTCTGTGGAGAGAAAATAAAACACAGCAGTTAATCTTTTTCCTTCCAACAATATAATCCGACTGCTAAACACAACAATCACACAACCATTTTAACAAAAACAAAAAACATCACATTATACACCTTTTCGCACTGACATCAGCATCCGAGACACTTGACCTAGCAACGCCCGCCGCCATTTTAAGAGGGGTATGTTTTTGCTTGACAACCACTATCTACGCTATTTACTGCAGACAACACGAAGCTTTTACTCATTGTCTTAAGAATATTTCAGCAGATCAAAGCCAAAGGCCAAGCACCGATATGAAGAAAAGTTACATCTGGTTGGTTTACACGACTTCTTGTTTTCATCCATCCATCGCTCTTCTGAGTTGTTTCCTGGTTTGTTGCCGCTGTCGGCACTAATCTGGCGAGAACTGCCACCCAGGCCATTTCAAGTGGCAATTCTCGCGAGGCTAGTGACAGCGTTCAGTTGAGTAAGGCAGAGGAATGTTTTTATTTATGTTTATCATTATTACATTAAAATACGGGATATTTACAGTAAAATATTAATACGATACAATGGTGGGAAAAATTGGTAAAATACGGGAGTTTCCCGGTCAAAACGGAATACTTGATAGGTATGTTTATTCCCCCTTTCTTTTTCTCTTTCTCATGGCCCGACCCAGTGGCCCACTGGGGAAAACCCCGGTATCCCCGTATGCCAGTCAGGGCGGACTGGCACCTGTTAGGGGGAATAAACATGGCACGACTCACTCGAACAACTGACACGCTCTGTTCAGAACTCTATTCCGATTCGTGAAAGTGACGTTAAGAATGTCAAGAATGACGGCAAAAACTATATTCGTAAAGCATCATAGTTAGGTGTAAACCCTAGCTAGCTAACTAGCTATAGACATTTCAGTCATTACTGAATAAATTACAATTTAAATGTAGACTAATTCATAATGAATGTCATAAAATCAGTCAGTAAAAATTTAGATCCTCAAAACACACAACCTACCATTAACGAAAAGTCTACTGCAAACGTACGACCACTTTGATTTTGGGCTCCCTGTAGTTCCCTCGTCGTTCGTTCGCCTCGGTGCTTGGATCCGTAATTTCCGCTTCTGGCCTTTTTCTGTAGGTATTCTGTAAAATTGTATCTTTTTCTTTAGCCAGGCGTAGTTATGATAGCCAAACTGCAAGATCTCCATCGTGTAGTCAGCGGTAAATAGCGGTTGTCACGCAAAAACATACCCCTCTTAAAATGGCGGTGCGGGTTGCTAGGTCAAGTGCTGACATCACGTGAAAAAGTGCATCAACATCAAACAATCTGTAATGTTTTGCATAGATACATACTGGGAATATTGCACTGTTGTTTACTGGAGTTATTCATTTAAAACAACATAAATCAGGGCTTATTTTGTAATTTTCAAATGTACACCAATAAAGCCTTTTTTTTATGAATAATGTTTTTTTTATTAATATTACTTTTATAAATACTTAACAGGTGAATCTTGTGTTTGTAAAGCAAGAGTATCTTAAGGTTTCATTTAAAAATCATTCCATCACAAAATGACAATGTATATATATTTAACAGTTTGTGCTTTACTCTTAGTAACGGGTGAGAAAGAAAAACTGTGATTGTTTACCGTTCCCATGGGGACTGTGGGGTGTGTTTAGTACCTTCTGAATATCCTCTGGGGTCAGTGTGGACACATTGAGGATCTGCTGAGCCTCCTGAAGACTCATTCCTGTGATGCTGGACGCTGCAGCTGACTGCTGACCTGGACGGCCTCGGGCTCGTGCTGCTGCTTGACTGGCTGTGATGGGAAAATACCAGTGGGCTGAGAAATGTGACACTAAACACAGGTAACGCAGTAAGACATGGTTGCAATGAAGAGGGACTTATTCATCTTCACATCAGTTTATCCACAAATTATCACCAATTCATCTCATTTAGTTTAAATATGTAAAGCATTGAGTTACACGTTGTATGAAAAGCACTTTACTGATGAAGTTTAATTTGATTTTATTTCAAACATGAACACAACAGCAGTGTATTTACCACAGTGAAATATATAATAATAGTAATAAATACACAAAACAACAGAGTAAGACAACTCAATATCACAACAATTTTTAGGGTTCAGTTTAGTCTTATTCACGTGACCTAAACTGGCCAAATAGGGGCGCTGCGTATGGATAAAATGTCAGTATTGATACAGCAACCATACAGATAGCCACTGTCAAATTAATATATGAAATCAGGGTAATAACAACAACCAAAATCTGTGTCCATGTTAGAATTCAGGAAGGTCAGCACTGCAGTAGTGTACTAAATAAATGCAGTTGTCCATGTGTGTAATTCATACCTGTCAAGTGTCCCATTTTAGCCGGGAAACTCCTGTATTTTACCCCTCTTTCCCGCCATCTTCCCGCATTAGTATTTTCCCGTAAATATCCCGTATTTTAATGTAATAATAATTCAAATATGCCTTACTAAACTGAACGCCGTCACTAGCCTCGCACAACAACTCAGAAAAGAGATGATGAATGAAGACGTTCTGCTTGAAAAAAAAAAACAACAACAAAGAACTGATATATCGAGATTCAAAATGTATCGAGTTTTGTATTTTGGCGATATAGAAAACTATAATATTTCATATATCAATATATATATATTATAGCTTATAATGTATCAAATACTAGTTTTAGGAGTCGCTGCTTTTACTTCTCAAAACAACATGTAAAGCTCAGTTAAATGGATTTCTGAGTGCACATATTGAACAGCTGTTTGTTAATAAATGTCCCTGTGTGGCATTTTGCATCAGCAAACTCAACCCAGAATTGTCTTTCTGGACAGACTTTATTTGGTAAAATTATCTAAGATTTATATCATGTTTCACCATTTTGAGAAAATATACTGAAATATAAGTTTTGCTCCATATTGCCCAGCCCTAGTAGGAATGTTCACAGCATTTCAATGTTAATACAGGTCGACCTGCCAGATTCTAATCACATCATTGTATTTAGTAAGTGGTTGACAAGTGGCTATTTTAGATTTCTTGTACACCTATCTTAAAATATAAGGGATACTGGAGCTTGGTTGGGCGCCAGAAAATTTCCCTTATTCTCAAATCCAAAATTTGACAGGTATGGTAATTAATTACATGACTTTGTTACTCATACCTGCATATTCCTGTTGTAAAGCCCGAGCAAAGGCTCGTCCCACAACCTGTGCTCCCATCACTATGATCTGTGCTATGTACTTGGCCTGGAACACACACACACACACACACACACACACAATTAATTACTGACAAACTCTACGTTCACATGTGACACAATAATAAACAGCAGAAAGATAAAGGACATAATTATCATAATTGTTGAACAGCTTGATGAGAAACACATGTAGGCTGTCAGTAGGACATGCTAGCTAAGTTAGCATCTTGTGTAACAGTGTAAGGAGACCTGAGCAATGACACCGAGCAAATTTAGCACTACCGGGCTGACACATACAACACTTACCATGGTGTCAAACCTATATCAGCCCTACAGGGAGGTATGAAGTGTGTTTCCACATGCACGAAGGTTAGCGAAGGGTCCGAGGTCAAGGAAATGACGAGAGCGCAGTGGTTTAAATGAAGAACTCCTCCAGTCTGTAGTGGTTTAAACACTGACCCCTACTGGACAGGAGGGAATACTGCTGCTGGTCAGCTCCAATATATTATAGTCCCTCCTATCTCCTTTACTATCCACTTTTCCTTAACCCCATGACGTCATCCACGGGTTGTTTGGAGCGGAGTTAGGAAAAGGTGATTACTTTTTTTTGAAGATCAAGATGCACTTCCACTAGGTGACGTAATAATCCTACGGCCGCGCCTCCTTTCCTCAGACAATTTGAACGCTCTTTTATGATGGCCACCACTTAAACACTTCCGGGGTTAAAGAACAGTGGCTAGGAATGTAAAAATAATAATAATAAAATAATAAAAATTATGAGAGTCATATTTAGAACATACTATATCATATCTCTGACTTAGTGTAATAGTAATTTATTATTATTATTATTTTACTTTTCAGTTTTTTGTTGTTTTTTTTTTTTACTGGCGGTACAGTGTATAAAATATGTGACTTTAAATGGTGTAATGCATATACTTGCTAATTCTTGCTAAATACATTTTCAGTGTTTATTTAAAAAAACAGATATTATTTTAGAGCAATTGTTGGTGATGTTTGGAAAATATCAGAATTTTATTTTACAAACACAGACTTTTGAAGTATTCAATCCAACTGTTCCAAAGACAATTATGCTCTCATGCTAACAGTTGGCGTCAATACAAAAATAGCATTTTAAAACATCACTTTTTTACTTTTTTAGCCAAAATATCATTAAGAACAAATGACCAACATCTCCATGCTGTCTAGATGTAATTTGTGATTTTTTTTGTCTTAATAACAGAACTTTTGAAAGCAGTTTTATATCTACCTTTAAACGCTAACAGCTGCTGTCTTGCACACAGGTGAATTGACGTAATCAATTAGTGAAGCTTCAGGTGAACTCTTGGACAAAAAACGATGTTCCATCATGAAAAAGTTGTGGATTAAATATGTATCGACTAATCATAACAGCTGTACAATTCCTATAATGAGCTATAGAATACGTTTTGTTTTACAGTACGTACAGTAGTTGTCTTTTAATAATTAACTCAGTGACATAGAGAATCATATCTTGTGCCAGAAAAGCCTCCAACTGATGAAAAAAATCACATTAGAAGGCCTCCTTTTTTAAAAAAAAAAAAAAAAAAAATCTTCCTATGAGCCACAGGGGTCTAGTGGTGTGTCTTCTGATCGAGAGGTTGTGGGTTTAATCCCAAGACTATAGCTGTCTACTCCCAATGGTCGCCTAGTGTCTTACATGGCAGCTCTGTCCCATCGCTGTATAAATGTGAGTGTGAATGAGCTGATATTGATTTTTTTTTTTTTGCTCATAAAAACTGTATAAATCAAGTCAATTTACAATTTGCTCAGAGTTGCATAAAATTGCCTGGCCCTGATCATTGCTGCACAGCAGCTATAATTTATTTGGTGTTGTTGATTGCAAAAAAAAATTGCATTTATCAAGTGTTTTTCATTCTATACATTATTTATTTCATTCAAACAAATTTCTGAACTGAAATGCACCTTTCTTTGGTCACTGTTCTCAACTTGTTTTTCTCTATTTCTCACAAGTTATAATTTTTTAGTCTCAATCACAATATCATTTACATAAATAAGATAAGGTATAGGTCCAAGGACTGACCCTTGAGGTACCCCACAATTGATTGTTTGTGTTTTTTAAAAAAAGATTACAATAAAGTAAGGTGGGATTAAAAGCTTTTTATTGTAAGATAGTAGGAAGAAAATCCACATTCTCTTATTAAGACAAAACAGCACGAACATGTTTTCAATCACATATGACAAAAGTAAGTTAACCCAGCACAATAATGGCCTTTAAGAGTGACAAACAACAGTATATAACGCACAAAACCCTGATGACATCTTGTCAAATGAGAATAATGCACCTTTAAGACAAATTACTGGCTCATTTAGTCAGGAATGTCCTCGAAGCAAAATACTGTATCAACAAGTCATGTTTAAGTCAAAATACTAAAACTACCCAGAAATCAACACACAAAAAAAGACAATCATCTTTAAGTATAGAAAGGCTTAAGAAAAACATAAATTTGGCTTTTCATGCACAATAAGTCTTACATTTTTATAAAATATTGATTATTACTAGAATAATTTTGCTGTATAGCAAATGATTAATATTAAAAAAAACAAAAAAAAAAACATTTTGGCTAAAATAAGGTCTAATGTTGGCAAATAAGATTAGTGAAATGAATTGAGATTCAAAAATCCAGTTCATGGACAAACATGAGCACTGGTGACCCTGTTGTGTTTACAGTACATCAGTGTGTGTGTGTGTGCACATACAGTATGTGTTACTGCTACTAATATAATGCTTTGCTCACACATTTCTAACATTTGAAACAGAATCAGTCACTCCTTCCTGGAGTGTTTTTTTTTTTTTGTTTGTAAAAAGTTGGCTTATCTGAGAAGTTCAACTACTTTCTGTTGTTCCAAAAACAGACATGGTTTCATCTTTAATCACTATAAACTGAAGTTTTATAGAAAAATGGTTCAAATCCAGCACCAGTGACTGTGGAATATTTCCTCATGCCCAGTGTTATGATATCTTATATGGAGATGATAGAGTGAGATGAGTGACACTTTGTCACATTAAAAACATCACATTTCATAAACTGACACTTGCAAGACATTTGCAAATATAAACTCAGACATACTGTATATTACTGGCAGTAATATATGTTTTTTTTTTTAAATGCTTTATCTCAAACCCTGTGGACTTTTTTCGTTGTGCTTTATGTTTCTTATGCTGAGAGGTTTACTGAGGAAGGTGAATCAATGAGTTGCATTAATGAACACCTGGAGCCTCTCCATTCTCCATGGCGTTGGCACGACGACAAAACCGAGGGTGCAACTTCCCTTTAGTCATCCTGAAAAACAAAGATCATTTCAGTTAAACTGTCCCACTGGATCACATTTATGACAAACACTGTCATCGAAAATTTTTAATAAAAAAAAAAACAATAGCTTTTTAATTAGGTTAGTTATACAACTACGCTTTTTATTATCTTTTTAAATTATCTTTCCCCATTAATACTGATTTCAAACAAATACTATTTAAATGTGTAATAATCAGAAACATGCTGTGATGCCAGAACAATCCTTAATATCCCAACAGAGTTTTTCCAAACGGCAATCTAGGAATATACAGTAGTTATTAAACAAATTTATGACTCCTATTTTTCATGTCATAACTTGGCAAAAATGTAAAACAAAACAAATAAAGATTCTATTATACATATTTTTCTATTATAGTCTAATACTCAGCTTGTAATATTAGTAATGATGATGATAAAACTATGATAATAACATACAGCTGATGAGATTTTTTTTTTTTTTTTTTAAATCAGATAAATACATAGTGTGGGGTCTCATAGATCAATAATTCAAAGTTAATTTGCTCAAGAAAAAAAAAAAGATGAAAATGGTTGAAATTGCCAATTGAAACACCGTAAAAACACTCCATTTGCTGACATTTACACACATTGCATTGTGGGATGTGAAGTCTTGCAGACGTGTTTTTACTTGATTCTGATATCACGGGGAACACTGGGAACAAACTGGTACAAAAATGGTGTGAAGCGACTCACTGTCCACTTTTCAAGGCGAAAAAACAACACAAGAAATCATCTACTGTATGCATCTGTTTATGGGACTACACATCCCACAATGCAATGTGTAAAACCTTTTCGAAAATGTCATCAAGAGAGTGTTTACAGTGGAGATTCAACCACACTTTAGAGCAGCAATTTCATTCCTTTTTGGAGGAAATTATAACAACAGAAAACTAGTTGTAATCACATCCACTTACCCACTCGTCGTCGTCCACCCCCTGGAAGGATTCCTGTGGTAGAGGGTCGTCCATGTTGCCTAGTTTGGCTACCATTGCACTCAGCAACTGAGAGACAAAATATAAAAGAAGGCAAATCAAACAACAGGGGGACAAATTGAGTGTGTTTCTTATGTGAGGTAATTGAGAGTATAAAGTGCTTGTCTTTACCTCCTCTTTCTTCTGTTCATCAGTCTTTTCCTCCAGGTAGAAAGAAGAGGGCATGTATTTCCTCACTGGAGCCTCTTTGGGGGCCTCGCTCACTACAGAACACACACACACTTAATGTTGAGCTATTGATACGCAAGTTGTGATGAAGAAGGTGTACACGTTGCCGTTTGCACCTGGAGTCATGTCTTTAGGCTTCAGGCTGATCTTTTTGTGTTGTCCGTTGGAGCCGGACAGCCAATCAGAGGCCGTGAGAGCTGCTTCCCAGCACACTGAGGTGTCAGGGTAAACATCGTCCTGGAAAAACTCTTTCTGCAGATACGAGCACACACACAGTACAATTTAACGCATTCATCACTTTGATGCGTTTTCTTTTTTATTTCTTTTTTACAAATGTGGCCTAAAAATTTCAAAATGTCCTTAATGGAAGATATATGCCAAACTAAACATGTTATTTTGCACCATAATCATTTTTTATTAACTTTTAAAAATTGTTAAAGATGCACAAACCCTGAGGATAGAAGTTAATTTGGGTATCAGTCATTTACTCGATAACTTCAGCCATCAGAGTTGGAACTGTCGCCTCCTGTGGTCATAGATTATTTTTTGGGTCACAACTTGTTTTTATCCTCTTTCAGTAAACAAAAGAGGTCTACATTGACATCTTTCACTTTTCCTGATTATTTAGATCAACCAAAAGCAGCACAAAATGACATTTTGACGGAAAAAGTTGCAAAAATGATCTAAAAAGCAGGCTGAATGCTTCACTCCAATAGAAAATAGTGGGATTTTTACAGGCAAACGGGGTTGTGTGAAATCTTCAATCACGCAATTTCAAGATTACAGATTACAGGTTCTAAAATTGTAAAGTAGTCCCATTTTTAAAAGTTAATGAAACAAATGTGGTGCAGAAATGATGTGTAATGTGTGGACATTTCAAAGGTTTTAGGCCGCGGAGCTCTTCCTTTCTTATTAATGGCGTCTATGAAACAGCAGAGTGGGAACTGTCGCCCCCCTGTGGCCGCAGATTTTTTCGGGTCACGGTTTTAATTTATCACCTCTCAGTAAACAAAAGAGGTTTACATCTTTATTTTTAGCTCCTATAGAAGTCAATGAACTAAAAGGGGCTAATCACGTCACCGATGATGTCATTTCAACATGGCGGCGCACAGGGTAAAGTAGTCCCAGTTTTAAAAGTTAATATAACGAATATGGTGCAGAAACAATGTGTTTTGTCAGGCGCAGATCTTTTATTAAGGACATTTCAAAGGTTTTAGGCCACATTTGTACAAACAGTGGAGGATCCCTTTAAGAGTGTAGGCTACAGTTATGGCATGTGTCCACCAGGGGGCGTTAGTAGCACAACCTTAACTCTGGGCACTTTGAAGGCCAGGGGCTCGATGGTGGTCTTTGTGAGCATTAGTCCAACAGCGACCTCCACTTCCTGCACATTGCACTCTGTCTTAAGCAGAAAAGCCAAGCCCTGCAGACAGCACAGAATACCACTGAATAAAGACGTTTTCATGGTGAATAAATGTGTGTGTTTGGGGAATACCTTGTGAGGCTCAGCAGAGTTAAAGCTGCTGCATTCAATGAGATATGGATCCTCAGGAATGATCTCATAAATGTGCACTCTGGTCTCGCCCTGAAGAAGAGAACCAAACACACCTGAAATAATTCCGTTTCTTTGTCTTTTTTTAAAGTACTGGTTTGGTTACTTTTCCAGTGAGGAAGATGATGTTGGTGTCGGGGTCGTAGAAAGGGATGAGTGTAGAGGGAGAGATGTTTACAGGGGTGCTGCTCACGGCTCCAGAGGACAAGGACTCAGCAGAGTACATGTAGAGCGTTCTCTCACTGCGACTGTCACAGGAACCACCAAAAAAGGACAGCGGTTCAAGTGTGTCATCTACTGCTACCATGGCAACAAAAGCATGTGGACACGTCATACTGTAAAGCAATGGTTTCCATCCATTTCTTGACTTGTATACAATCTTATGCAATGTTGTTCCATCAGAGCAAAGCTCCATATTATATCATTAATGCCCCGGAAGGAAGTCAATTCTGATTCCCGTCAACTTTTATCACTGACAACATAAATGTGATCATCTAATCTGAGGGCAACATTACCAACATTTATGTCAGCATTGAAAATAATAAACAATCTAAGCAATAATACAAAGAAAGAACAAAGGGTTTGTGTCTATTTTTGTTGTTGTTACTTAGTGTTTTTCTTTTCTGTTTTTGAATTTTTGGTGTAATTTTAAATATTTTTCTGTTGTTCTGTGTATTAATTTTGTCGCATTGAGAATTTATTTTTTAATCGTTTGAATGTTTTTGTTGCTATTTCTGGAATATATGTGGCCTTTTTTTTTAATTTTTCTGTTGCTTTGTGTCTTTTTGTTGTCATTTTATATAATTTTTTTCTTTCATATTCCTAACAACTTCTTAAATTTCAATTTTTGTAGGATTTGTTTAAAGCCGATATCCGGAGGATGAAAAGAGAGAAAGAAAATTCAAAAGCGAACGTCTCGATGTCCCGCCCTAAACGGCTCTACTTCCTCCCCCTGCCTCTGCCAATCTACCAGAAGCCACGCCTCTACTTTTGTGCACGCGCATTGCGGAACATAACGACAATGTCCAACACATCAACACATGTGTAGTAGTGTTTTTCACTAATAAAACATTTATGGCAGTTTGACTCAAACATGTTTATTACCTGTCCATGAGAAATGTCACCAAATCAGGGTCCGTTCAAAATCCTTTTAAAAGCAGCAAGTCCCTCCCCCTTTGAAAAACAGCGCTGAGATAAATTATGCTGAGGTCACAAAGACGTTTATTCGCAACTATTTTACCGGCAATTTTCCTTCGTTTTTTAGTTGAAGCTTTGGAGTTTCGGAGCGCTCCTCCATGATGCTACGCTGCTCAGAGTGATACGTGTTTGCTGTTGTGACGAGTAGCCGTGTTTTCGTGCACAGTCTACGCACGCGCATTCACTTTGATTGACAGTCTCCGCTACAGGAAGTCAAAGCCTATAGACCCCTTAACCGCCACATGGCTGGAGGCAAAAACAGGAAACGCAGCTGGCTAAAGTGAAGACATATATAAACACTAGATGTCTTGCGGGATTTGCCACCGTAGCTCAACGGCGGCCATCTTACCTCAGACAACTGACGTTCTGACATTCTGACGCACTCTACGGTAGCTGTTGGAAGGTGAGTGATCAGCTTAAACTAAAATATCCTTAACTTAATGAAATATTGACAGATTTACAAACGTTTTGCCTTTTTACAAAACTTATAAAACGTAGGTATGACATAGGATGATTGTACATGTTGAAATTGCCGCTTGCCGTTTGAAAATTGGTTGACATTTGAGCAAGTTAGGATTATATAAATAGTACATGCACCATTGACATTGATGTAATGAGGGGGGCCAGCTGTCTGAGGTAAGATGGCCGCCACGTTGCTACGTCACTCCCCATTGTCCAACAGCGTGGGTAAGTCATCTATATCTATGGTGGTTTGCCTCCAGGCTAAGCCTCGCCCAACAATTTTATATTTGTATAGGGGTCTATAGGACGAATGCTGACGTATATGATAACCACTGACAGTAGACCATAGTAAAAGACTAGTTAGGTATTTTTTCACATTTTAAAAGAAGGATACATAAACATAGATTTTTCAGAAACTCCGAATATCAGCTTTAATGTTTAATGGGTTGTACAAAATAAGACTAAGGGTCACATGTGGAACCCCGAACCACCAGTTGCCCATGTCTGGTCCAGAGCAACAGTAACTAGGGATTTAAGACATTTAATCGTGTTTTTTTCTGACATTTTAGCATTTTGGGCTTTAAGTGTGTCCTCAAGTGTCCCTTAAAAGTCTATGGTCTATATGTAAATTATTTGATAAAGATCTCTAAATATGACTGGAGAATTTTTCTATAAATACAAATTGATTCGACATCCCCCTGCAGTCTGCTAATGTGCCACTAGGGGTGCATGTACACTTGTTGTGTTTACCAAACACTGCTATAAAGTTTAAAATAAATTCCTTCTTTGCACTTTGTTTACAAGGTTAATACATCTCCATTGGCATTCATCAAAACCAGTACCTGTCAAATCCTGACACCAGCAGGAACTTTCCATTCAACACCCAAACTACACGAGCTCCCCTGTGGCCCTCAGGTCCCACACCCTCCTGGAGTGAAGCAAACAGAACAAACATTTTCAAAAATCTTTGTTTATATACAGTAACCTATACAAATAGATGTTTCTTTTCACGCTTTGTTTCTGGCTTAACTCAATAATCTTATTTTGTTCTTTTCCATATCGTGTCTTTATGTCGCACATACCTGTGTGGGTGTTGCAGACTTGCGAGGGTCATAGATGCGGACTTTACCATCCTTACAGACTGTGGCTAGGAGCTTTCCATCTGGACTCCATGCCATGCAAAATATCTGCACAAACACAAAAACCCATATCAGAGAATAAGGAGTTTTTAGGATTAAGTGTTGCCCTAAAGTCTGCTATAAGGAGACACGTCTTTAAGTTTAACGTCAAACATCACACAAATACACTTCCATGTTCCCCCTAAGTCAGTGATTCCCAATCTTTTTTGTCCCGTGTACCCCCTTTGCATTTTTGTCAAATACCCCCTCTTCATATGATAGTATGATAAGTACCCTCTCTATAATTTCATATGCGTTTTATTTTCTCCTATACCCCTAAATGTGTCTCAAACATTGGTTCCCTAAGACTTAATCTACATATTTAAAAGAGTGAGTGGAATTTAATTGAACTACAATTTTTATGTGATCACTTCAATAGTAAGTAAATACAATCCCCAAAGTGTGATAAAAAGCCTCTACAGCATAAAATAATCATGTTTCAATAAATTACAAGAAAATATAGTGTTTGAATGAGCAATAGTTCTGTTAGCTTGTGGGTAATTTGTACCAAAACCCAGCCTACAAAGGAAATAACATTTCTTGATTATTTTTAAATGAATTGTTAAATCCCCCTGCAATGTACATGTACCCCTGTTTTGTAATCTACTTACTGTTTATCTCTACAGAGTAGAACGTGTTTTTAAATGTGCATTTTACACGGTTCTTAATCACCCACCTGGTCATCGTGTCCGGTGAGAAGTTTGACTTCTTTTCCTCTCTTCAGGTCCCACAGCCTGATGGTGAGGTCATAGGATGAAGACACGAGGACATCACTTGCCAGAGGATGGAACTTGATTGAGTAGATCTTCTCTGTGTGGCCTACAAGGAGTAACAGCAGCGGTCCATCAGCATGAACGTCTTTCTCTCCTATTTCACCTCACAATGACCACGATTACATGATGTTTTTAATTCCAAATTAATTATATGGAATTAAAGTATTATTCTCCCTGTTTACATTGAAATAGTAATTCCGAATTGAGTTTTACATGAAAAAGTGGGTTTTTTTCACCTTTTTTTATGTTGGGTCTGGGGGTTGGGAAGGGTTCTGATTGGACAGTGGGCAAATGTGACGTATTCACGTCTATCGGAAAAAACACGCAACAAACCTTTTCTTTTCGGCTACAACATCCAAGACCGCATAATAAGAACTATTTCCACTTTTATTTTGAAGCAGTAGCTGGATGATAACATATGGTTTCACTGTCGTCAGCTGAGGAGCAGAAGGGAGATGGAGTACCCGCGCATTAGTACTGAAGCTCTGTGATCTGATGCAGGGCTTCATGTCCCACAATGAAACCTGTTTCATTTGCTGATCTCTGTGTGTAATATGTCCATTTGAATGTCTTCATGTTCACCGATCCACCGGTTGCGTTTTGAGTGTGCCACGTAGCACTCCGGGTGGACGACTGTGGCGTCACGAGACAGAGGAGTTCTCATGATATTTATATAATCGCACGAGAACGCAGTTAAATGTATGTGTTCTAAACGCAACAATAAACAGATAAACAGGTCAGTGTTCCTAACGAAGGAGAACAAGAAGGTTGGACTCTCTGGATTTGTCATAGACACATTTTTTAGCAACAGCCAACAGAGAAGAGATAAAACTGCACCAGTAAAACATGAACTAAATCAAAGTTGCTGCAGTTTACAGTGTAGCTACAGTATGAGAGGAAACAATATAGTTTTTACACATTATGACGTTTTCGGTGATGTAGTTACTTTAAATATAATCTGAAGTGTTTTATTTTGAAAAGGAACCGGATATTTTATTTGCGCTTAATTTCCTGTTTAGCTTCATTTGCTCTGTGCTGATTGATGCGTCGTGTTCCGGTGTCCGCCAGAACTAGAAGTCCCGTGTATATCTGGCAGAGGATACCAAACTACCACAGCTGGGAAGGAGCAGACAAGCACCGCAGCGGACCCGGTGGAAATGAACACATAGACTAAAGTGGAAACCTATCAGCTCGGGTGACGCGGCGGTGACGTAACGCAGCGGAGCCGCATCCAGTGGAAATTGGGGGTAAAGGCTCTTATTAAATAAATAGTCTCGGCTCGAGTACAACGCTTGCTTTTAGGCAGCCATCTTGTATTATGTCATCATCAGCACTTATTTGGGTATTAAGTCGTCCTGTTGATTATTTTCCAAGTCCAGCTTTCAACTATTTCATTTTGGCATATTTAGTTGTAAAATGTCAGTGACTGCCCTCTATGGGTTGACGCCAGACTATTACGTTTGATTGTTGCTATTGGCTGAGAACAAGATCATGTGACGTTTTGGGACCATCTTGCGTCACCAAACAAGCACTGTTAGCCCCGCCCCTTTTATAAAAACTAGCACCTGTGGGCTCTACAATCTGTGGTGAGTAGGTTGGATTGAGAGAAGAGTGAGTAGAGAGGTATATTTAGTCATGAGTAGCTATAGTTAACATAGCATAGATTGTTCATTGGAGATTTTATAGTATAGTCTGGGCGTGTCTTAACTGCTCCAGGAGCCCCGCCCATGATCAAGGCATTTTTTTTAAATTTCCCTCCTAGTGGCAGGTCAGGAGAAAGCAGGGGTTTAGTTACTCTTTAATTCAGAATGACCATTTCATTCAGATTGAAGTGTTTACAAGGTCATTTTCAAGAGTATCTCATTTTTATTTTTAATCAAAGGCGAAGTAATGCTCTCGTGTAAACGTGGCCAGTGATTTGTTCGACCTTGGAGGATGAGTTCAGGCTCTGTCAGGGTCTCCTTGAGGCCGTTGGTAGGTATCTGCCACACTCGAATCTTAGCATCCTCACCAGCTAGCAGGAAGACACACCAGTTAAACACACACCCAGACACTTACATATACAGCACACTGGGATTACTCACCCACAGCCAGGCGACGTGTGTCAAAAGGGTCCCAACAAAGGTCAGACACACTTACAGAGTTTTGGACGGTAGGCAGGGACGTGTCAGGTAGCCTGCCAGGCTGAGAGCGCTGAGAGAAGAAAAACAAAGCTCCTCAGACACACAGAAAGGAATAACGGTTCTACTGCTAAAGTCTACATTTCTCTGCTGTTTTACCTCAAATATGGCAATCTGGCCGCCAGATGTGGAGAGCGGTACTGCCACGTATCGGCTATTGGCACAGAATCCGTCACACTCGCCCGGTGTTGTCAAGTTAAGGCCACGAATGTTAGTGATGTGCGTGTCTTTGTGCATCATTACTCCCTGGATGTGACGGAACTTAGAAGTCGGACCTGAAATGAGGAACGACATTTGTTCAGTCTACATGTGTATGGTCTTTGAAAAGTTGAATAGAGTGTGTTTCTACCCAGCAGACTGTGAATAGCTTTGGTGCTCTGACTTGGGCTGGGAAGGAAGCCTGAGGACAAGCCTGAGGTGGAGGAGGGGGAGCGGGAGGGGGCCACACTGCTGCTGCTACTGCTGGGAGTGCTGGTAGGACTGCTGGAGGTGGAGCAGCCACGAGCCACGTCCTTTATAATAAAAACAGTGTCAGACTTACTGAGTCTGCTCTCGCTCTCAAGAGGTTGGAGTAAAAAGAGACTTTCAGTTTTATTAAAATCAAACTTTTCATTAATAATGGTTAAAAACCAGGGATGGGCAGCTTTTATCACAGTGGGGGCCACAGAAATGTGAATGTAATTTCAGCATTTTGAATAATGACTAATCTGAGCATTATTACAGGAATGAACAACATAGTTTTGAGTGTACATTTTGTCATTTTGTGTACTTTTCTGTTTTACGGTGTATTTTTGAATACATTTAGTTTATTGTTTTTGTTTTGTGTGTGTTTTTTGGAGGAATTCTGTGTGTTTTTCTTTGTTTAACGAGTCATTTTTTGTATTTCTGTGGTGTTGAGACATCTTTTGCTTATTTTTTTTATCATTCTGTGTACCTACTGTATGTATTCTGTATGTATTTTTATAGTCATTCTGAATGTTGGGTGTTATTTATATGTATTTTCATAGCCATTTTTTGAGTGTTTTTTTTGTTCTTTGGTAAATTTTATAGTTTTTTGCACGTTTTTTTTCTAATTATTTTGCAGATTGGTGGTGTATTTTTTTGCATTTTGCTGTAATTTTTGTATATTTTTGGTCATTTTATGAATATTTAGAGTGATTTTGTGTGTTTATCGTTGTGTCAGGCAGATTAGACAGATTTATCCTGCAGGCCCAAAGTTTGACATGTGTTCTAGTCAAGAACAAAGAGGGACTGTCTTTACCAAGCCTTTTCTATTTCTAAATCAAATTTAAACATGACGAAGCGTGTTGCTCACCACTTTGCTCCCTACACTGACCGCTTCCTTTTTTCCAGGTGCCCGTTTCGCTGGTAAAGCCCTGGATTGTGGTTGTTTCCCAGGATGGAGGCTGACTTTTTCCACCTAAAGACAAACAGCTGTAATTCTTATCATTGGGACATAATTGGGTAAAACCAATAAGGATGGAGATGTGCTACCTGCTGATTCCCTCCCTGCCACCACTCCTCAGCAGTCAAGGCTGGAGTTGTACCCACTGTGTCTGGGTAAAGGTCCTCGTGAAACTCCTGGCCTGAATGCTGCAGAACAAAAACGTTGCACAATCCTTCCTGTCACTGCACGAAGGGAGAACACAGACAAACGGGGAATTCACACACCTTCCGTGGGACCTGATAGCTGACTGGGACAATGCAGCTGTCTGTCAGCTGAAGGGCACGCGTCACTTCACAGGACATAACGTCCAATGCCAGCTTGGGAACCATGGAAACTCCTCGTGTGGAGCCGTCCATCAGACAGTGGCTCACTGCAGAATGAAAATGTGGGCACGACAGACATGAAGTAAGGTAGTGAGAAAGTGTGAAACAATGTGTGATCTGAACGTTGATGAGTAACGTTTACCTTGAGAGAGAAAAGGCTCAGAGGAGGAAACTTCAAAGCAATCGATGACTGTGTCGCCCTGTGTGAGAGACGTTTAAAAACATTCAAAAGAACCTTCAATTTGTCAGAAAGAACAAAGGCAAATGAATAAATAAATAAAAACATAGATTTAGAAGCAGATATGTGTCATACTGTACATTAGGTTGTATCTTACCATGCCAGCCAACAGAAGCAGGCCAGTGTCTTCATCAAACATTGGAATCAGGATCCTAAAAGGAAAAGAAACAAACAGGACTTTACGGCAGGGTTTTTCAACCTTCGGGTCGTGACCCAATGTGGGGTCGCCTAGAAATAAGATGGGGTCCCAAAATGTCTAGTAATAATAAAAATGTAAAATTTACTGATTAAAATTAAATTTCAAAATTTTTAGAATTTTTTTATTGTTATTATTTTGCACAGTTAAAAAAAAAAAACCCAACAACAACCAATACATAATGTCACAAAAATAGATATACAGTGCAGGTATATGGAGGTAGATTTGTGTCTTTATTATTCAATCAAAAAAAACTTTTCAATCAACAAAAAAAACAAAACACTTCAATAAATAAAATACTTTTTCATTAAAAATAAAAGTTTACTTAAATAAAAAAAACCTTTTTGATCAAATAAAAAAGTCTTCAAATGCAAATATTTGGGTCTCAAATATTTTATGCATTTGAACACTTTTTTTAGTTTCTTTGATTGAAAATATTTATTTTTGAACGGAGAAAACTTTTTTTTTTTCTGATTTAAGTAATTTTTGTTGAAAATACACAATTCTACCTCCATACAGGAAGACGCAGAACACTCAAATAGCTTAACTAATTATGACTATTTTTCCAAATTAAAACACCAAATATATTCTCAAAAAAGTGTATTCTACACTTTCTCAAATATAAATCTAGTTTGAATAAAATGCAGTATAAAAATGGTCTCTTTGTGCACTAATCCTGGCTACTATGTTGTACATACAGTATAACACAACACAGTAGTGTTTTAATTTAGTTTTACCCTACTGATTATGTGTTGTGTGCAATATTAATCCTTGATCAACTTGATGAAAAAAAAAAAAAAAAAACTACTTTTAGACTAAAAAAGTCTCTGGGGTCACCAGAAATGTATGATATAATAATAGGGTCACGACAATAAAAAGGTTGGGAATGGGAACCACTGCCTTAGAGTTTCAATGATGCTCCACTAGGTGGTGCAGTAGGCATGTGTTGATAAATAGACTTATTATGAAATCCATTACACCCAGAAGAAGATATGTGTGGAATAGATCGAATATAATGTTTTAGTGACTGATCTTGTTTTTAAGTGAACCATGGTTTCTTAATGGCTAAACAATAGAGTTTTTATAGAAACTAAACAGAAAAAAAGCAGCTATCCATTTCTGTTTAACACAAGTCCAAACTAAACATCAAAGCAACGTGTAGATCAATCCACTTTTGATCAGTAAAGTATAGGGATGTAACGATTCACTCAACTCCCGATACCATTCGATTCACGATACTGGGTTCACGATATGATTCTCTCACAATTTATTTTACAAAATGGGACTGTAGACAAATTTTTTTTTTTGGGAAAAAAACTAGAAAATACTGTACTATTTTCCTTTTATTTTTCATTGCCAAAAGAATTCCTTGATAAACTATTCAAAACAATGCAATTTAACTAAAAATAAATCTTGAATGAAATAAATAAAGGAATAATACAAATGAAAATGAAGCCTATTAATTTAAATTCAGGTTCTATAAATAAACAATGCAAAACTGCATAATAGTTCTTTTTCTTTTGAAAGTGCAACTGAAAATGCTGTGTTACCAGCAGAGGGCGCTGGTAACACAGTGGTCGGTTGGCATGCAGATATCTTGCAGTGAAGAAGAGAAGCTATGCTAGCAGACAGAGCTAATAGAAAAACGTGACTTTTACAGATATTCAAGTAATATTACAGATATTCTTTCGGTGCTAAAGGGGTGAAGAATCATTTATTAACATATTTAAGAGTAGAACGCGGCCAGAAAGAAAGTGTTAGCAGACTCCGCCCGCCGCCTACACTTGTAAAAGTACTGCGATCCATTTTTCATAAAATCGATATCAACCGTGATACCTATGAATCGATTTTTAACTGCCTTACGATTAATCGTTACATCCCTAGCAAAGTATACAATGAACTGAGTTCAGGTCGGACTGAAATCTGTCTGAACTAAGCCACAGTCACGTGCTGCCTCATGGTTTGAATTAAGGAGATTTAGGGACTCAGAAATGAGTTAACCCTGGATTCAGTGGCGTAAATACAAACAGGAAGTGTTCATGTTTAAGAAATAATCAGCTGGATGATCTTATGATCTAACCCCATTGTTTCATCAGCAGTAGTAAAACCTCTTCCTTTTGTTCTCCTCCACCTCATCATCGTCATCATCATCACCATCACCATCAGTACCAGTCCCAGACTGACTGAATGACTTTCCAGTGCTGGTTCCAGACTGGAGTGTTGGCAGATCTGAGCACTTCTCCTCACGGTGCAGACACGAGCTGATTGAAGTGGAGAGGCCCTTCCACTGACTGCTTTATGATGACCACCTGCTATTCTAGGGTAACACGGCTCAGCTGCGTCCACATCAAGCCACACTGACGCAGCGCTGATGTAATGCTTCAACTATGACAACATAATAACAGACCTCGTTTGGGTGTCTTAACAAACCATGGTGACGAGAGAAGAGTTTGACAAAAAGAGCAAATAAGGAATAATCTGCTTTTAAACTTAATATAAAGAAAGAAAAAAATGGCATTACGAGGGGTATTTGAGAGAGAGAGTGTGGGAAATTAACAAATTAAAGCATTAAAAATATGGTGTTTTATAATGTTTTTTTCAGTTTAAAATGATAATCATAATAATGATCTTTATTAGAACATGAACTGAAAATAAAAGGGTCAGTATTGGTTCAACACCAGGTGGGAGATGACCAGAAATTATAAAAACTATAGAAATAAATCTATTCAGAAGGCACTAAATACTGTATAATTCCACTTATTTACAAAATGAAATTCTTTAAAATGTGTGTTATCACACATTCATTCCATTATTATGCTCTATAGTTGTTTTATTCTAAACATTCTGAGCAAAAAGTTGTAATCAGACAAAGGGGATACATGGATTCAAGGGGATACTTTGAGCACCGCTGATTTAAACAATGACCTTTAGGTTTTAATAACTTACTTGGGAGAGTTATACAAGTTCAATAAACAAAATAAACCCCAGGTGTTTAATCACTGCCATTAGAACAGTAATATCACCAAAAACAGTGACCTCAGTCTTCAGAGCAATCAAACTCAATGATAATATCACTGTCATCATCATCATCATTATAATTATTGTTCGCTTGTAGAGACTTTGTTCGTCGAAACATCTCCCTCATGTTTCCTTCCTCTCTCCCAGACTTCTCTTCTAATAAAAACTATCAAATAGACGAGTTTTTACAGAAACAGTCACTCACTCACTGCCACACTTACACAGACTGTGAGCATCATTTCACCCACCTCCAAACCCATTCATGTATTCACGTTAATGCAAGGCTAAGCAGGAGATGCAAACTAACTACCATACATACTGCAGCTTTAAAGCAGCAGTACGTAAGCGTATTGATTGTAATTCAAAGTGTTCTGAGTGGACACTGTCATTTTTCAGCTTTTCTTGGCCCTTTATAAGACCTTAGGAAATCCAGGCGTGTGACACGACTTTTCAGCCAATCAGAGAACTTTTTACAAACAGAGTGCTCCATGAGCTGTTCTGGGGCATTACTATTGACCGTAACGATTTGTCAACATAATCAATAACGTCGACTACAAAAAATTCGTCGACGCAGATTTTATAGCGACGCCGCCTCGTTTAATCTTGTAAACAAAGGATAAAAACTGGCATGCAACCACTTCCTGGTGCAGGTTCTTACATGAACTGCAGGGGGCAGTACCACTCCCACCTGACTGTTTAAATGCTGGAAAATGAAAAATACAAGCGAGGAAGAATGGCAGACCAAACTGTTGAAGAAGCCCAAAAGCTTTGACCTGAAGCTTCCAAAGTGTGGGAACATTTCAGCGTAGAGAAAGCAGCAAAATAAATTAGATGTAAACTATGTGAGGAACAACTGGCTTTCCATGGTAAGCGCAAGCACCCCGCAGCATGTGTTCCACGTTCTTCATGTACAGTGGAAAGGTCATATCATACGTCATGTTGATATCTCAAGAATCTTTCATTTTAATCACATGCAGATTTGTTCGTTAGCCGACAAACTATGATTGAAATAGCTATTACGTTTGTTTTACACTTATCTGTCAGAAAACTACGGAAGAAGCTTGCTAAGTTAGCAAAAACTAGTTCAGTTACGTTTATGTAAACCTAAGTGAAGCTTATCAAAGGTGGAGAGAACAGACAAAATTAATTTATAGTCTGAGATCAGCTTGCTGTGGGGGAGGAGCTCTCATCAGCAGAAGCCACTGCTCAGGCCAGTGACGACAGAATGATGCGTGCATTAATGTCAGATTCTCTAAAACATTAGAAAACTCTCCAATAACACAAGATAAAGTCCCAACATTTGTCAGTCGTCTATAATGAGAAAAAAGGCGCTAAGAGTTTGTTTCTATCCAAGTCTCACAATTCTACATACTGCAGCTTTAATGGGCGACCTGCTCTACCCTACGTATGTGAATCAGTGCAAAATGTCCTGTAATTATGCAACAGAGCACGAGTGCATTATTTTGTCGGCGCATGTGTGTACATGTTACTGGTTTGTGTTTACCTGACTTTTACCGCCAAAGCTCAATGACTGTTAATGCACCATACATACATCAAATGTCAATGGAAATGCATAACTTGGAAAACCAAATGCATTTCATCCCAAGTTATTTTAGATGAGGTGTACGTGTCTGAAAATGGAGTTCGGCTAAACATAGTAGATAAGTTGCTACCACCTGTGTTTATGTTGTTGTTGCATTTATAAAACGAATCCTTTAGAAATACCACATAGATTCTACTGATAATTAGAGCTACTTTTTACTTTAACACATTTTTTAAGGGTTGTCGAGGAATGATTTCTTTCTTTAGCAATTTTATTATTAATGATTATATTTACCTCATCATCTGCAACTGTGTCAAGCCGTGCCCTGTTCTTTTACCACAGCCATGTTTGGTTAGGCCGACTTTGTGTTTCCATGTCCTAATTGGTCTGCAGAGAGACTCTAAACACCTCTGTTCCCACAGTATCCTCTTAGCCAGTCTATTTCCCCCCCCCCATCTTTATGCACTACCAAGCTTCCAGCTTGAGATCACAATCCCAATTATTTTTTTCTAACTGCCATTACTAATTCTGAGCTCTAGGTTTTCTCACAGAAATGTCAGAGCAGGTCGAGCAGCTACGTACATGTGAGAGTGGAGCTTTATCACTGATCACAGTCCCTGTTTACTCATGTTTTTATGCTCTGCCTCACCACCAGCCCATTTTCCCACACAGGAAAACACATGCATGCATGCATGTGCATATTTACACACAAACAGGAACACTGGAGTTAGGCCTCCTGATGAATGTGTATGATCTATAACGACAACATGTAGGTACACCCGCACAGGGTTAAGTGAGGCATTTGCCTGTAAGCCAAATCCTGTGGGATAATTACGAGTGAAAAGGAACACTATTGCGCCATTAATTCAAGGAAATCTGTAAAGAGAGAATGCGTGTAGAACAGAAAACAGCCTGACCTGCTTTCTAGACATAGTCAGGGTTACGAAATGCAGAAAGCTTTCCTAGTGTCGAGCCGATCTAAAGTTTCATTTTTGGAGTTCACACACAATATAAAACATAGACAGCAGACATCCTGTCTCAGTTTCCATCACCTCACACTGCTCACAGATGCACACACACACACACACACACACCAACCAAAAATACACAATAAAATTACATTCTGTCTGACAGCAGCCTTCAGCAACAGCAGATTAAAAATGATATGATATACGTCATATAGCTGTGTGTGTTGTGTGTATATAAATAAATCTATTCAGGAGCCACCTAATCAGTGTTTTTCAACCTTGGGGTCATCTGGAGTTTAAATGGGGTTGCCCGAATTTTCTGAAAAAATTAAATATATTTTTTAAATTTAGTAATTATTTTCTTTCTTTCTTTTTTTTTTTTTTTTTTTTTTTTTAAATATATAGTTCAACAAAAAATGCACTAATAAAACAAACAAAAAAAACATATATCTGAGCTCAAACATGATTAAAATGGGGTCACGATCCAAAAAATGTTGGGAACAACTGCACTAAATACTGTTTCTTTACAACATGAGATCACTTAAAATGTGTGTATTCACCTGTTCATTCCATCATTATGCTCTATATTTGTTTTTAAATAGTTCTCTACGCATAATGTTGTAGTCAGACAAAGGGGGAACTTGGATTCCGAAATAAAAAGAAAGGGGGTACTTGAGCCAAAGAAGTTTGAGATCTGTTTACAGTTATTATTATTATCAGAAATCTAATAGTATATCTCAACAAAATGTTCAACATAAGACAATAGCTCCATTCACAGTTATAGATCACAAACTACATGTGCCGTACCCTTTAGTACATATATACATGTCCATTCCTGCTGATAGCAACGGGCAATACATTGTAATAGTGAATAGGAAGAGCTAATAAAACTAGTCCCTGGTTGTATGGGGGTTATGGGTTGAGCTATATCATCTCTGTTTGGATCAGTATCAATCAAAGGGACCTTTCTCTGTCATATGAGATCATGGCCTTTCACGAGGCCAGACTTATGGTTAAAAACTCAGCAGCGGAATAAGATCCAGATGACAGGTAGGAGCTCGAAAGCAAGCAAATGAAAAAGAAAAAGGCCTTTGAGCAACACAAAACCCAAACAAAACAGATGGTGGGCTAAAAATCACAGTTAAGAGTGTTCTTTGTGGAAACACATTAAGTCTGTACATCCCCAGAGGATCCATCCGTTGATACACGTACACACTGAAAATGGTCGACAACATGATTCAAGTCAGTCTTTTGCTTCTGATTTTTTTTTTTTACATCCCCAAACTTTGGTATTGCCGATCCATTGTCTCAACATTAGGAAACAATAAACTATTAAAATTCAGATGAAATTGTCCACGTTACACAGCACAGTGTTGGCTAGACAAAAGAGAATGAAGCTAACTCAGCTAGCTTAAAAGTAAACGCTTTGGTTGACTTTGTACACTTCATCCTGGGGTAACAAACATTAAACATATATAACATCTAGTAAGTTTAGTTAATAAATTGGGACCAAAGTTTTTCTTTTAATGTTAAGAAAGTATTTTGATATAGGCTAATGCTAATAGCTAGCTAACACGGTTTGGTTGACACCGTAGCATCTCAGTTGATTTTGGGTTCTAAATCTTTCGGTATGAGCAGTAGGTAGCCCTGTCAGGTTCTTCCAATGTGTAGACGTTATTTAATCTTTATCACACATGATAAACTTCATTTTTAAAAAGATTTCTGATATCTCTGAGCGGTAATCTCCTCACATAAGCATAAAAACTAAAATATGTGTTTTCATTAGCCCTGATTTAGAATAACAGCCTGTTACAACATGCCAACAAATGGTTTCCTTCGTACTGTTACTTAACATTGTGTTGGGAAAGTTCAACTGTCATTAAATACTTTCATATTTTTATTATCAGGAAGTAATAAAGGAATCAGTGCAACAGATTATAAATCAAATCATCTGACAGCCGTGGTTACAGAAGTGGGCTTGTAAGCACTGTGGGCCATCACTGTAGGACCTTGAGCAAGTCCTCTAAACCTAATCGCTTACAGGACTCTCCTGAAAAATAGATAATTAATCTCAATGAGACTTTCCTGGTTAAATAAAGAACATATTGTAGTGTGATACAAGGTGTCATATTCTTAGTTAGGGAGTTAAACACAGCTAACTGTGCACAAACACCACAGGCTCATTGGGGTTCACATCAGCTCAACAATAGGCAGACTGAAGCGGAATAATCTCTGATATTAAATGAGACTGATAAGAACATAGGACCTGAAAAGCTCTCTCCTGGATGCTAAATCAGGGCTTAGATTTGTGTGCTATTTATAAATGTATAATTAAAAAAAAAAAAAAGTAAACTTTACTATCAATTGGCCATAATTAGGCAGAATCCAGGAAACAATCAAAAACAGTCAACAAATGGCTTGGCCTCTCTTGAAAAACCACACTTCTGAAGCACCACAATCAAGCTGCAACGCTCGAAGTTGCCAAAGACAAGGAAACAAACATGACATTACATTTGACAAATATTGTTACCATTAAAAACCTTCAAATCCACAAGCTATTAAAGCAAACATACAGGCAGTGCAAATGTTTCCTTTAGCAAGACCGGCACCACTTCTTGCACAATAGAAATTCAGCCAATAGGTCACATTTTACTTCATTTTTGGGTGAGATGGACCAATCAACGACTATGATTCACTGCCAACTACATTAGTGTGTTGTGTGCTCGGTTGGGAAGAGAAAAGACACAACAATCAAACCGTAGCCACTCTTCCTGGTTTGGTAAATGTTGGATTGAGGGAGAAAGGGCCTTCTCTCTGTTTAAAGATTGCGGTTTGAATCTCAAAACAGTTTCATGTCGACAAGTGGACAATTAGCGAGTTCTTCCGATTACTTTTGATATCGCAGGAAATTGAGGGCACCTAAAACATTTAGCTCTTACTAACATATTGCTTACCTAAAACGGGGCTGATCAAAACCCGGTGCGGACAAATTCTGTAAAAGTAATAAGTTAAAACGTATCCTTCTTTACAAATTTTTAAAAATTTCTTCAAGGATCAACAAGCGTCTTGGTCCTGTGGCTTAAATGTATTTGGTGACAAAGAAAAGGTGCACACTGTGAGGTATACAGTGGATTTCTTGTGTTTTCTTAAAGGCTGAGATAAATCTCTCCTTGGGGGTGGAGATGAAAACAGGTTCAAATAGAGGATGAGTGCAAGACCCTCAGCAGGTGTTTGAGTCCATATGCTCGGTCAACCTGCTAAGAGGTGAAACCTGCTAAAGGGCAACATACTTTTACCACTGAGTGTATGCCTTGTTTCCTCAGTGTTTAATACATGTGCAGAGAATGGTTGCCTCGGTAGTCAGTTCATTAGAAGGGAATTAGAGTTGAAACAGAGTGCTCCTGAGAAGTGGAGGGCCCAGCTGTGACCAAGCCTGAGCCCCAGCGACCAGGCGCTCAGATGGGCTGCCAGGCTTTCCTCTTCACCCCTGATAACCAGCACCCACACACACACATAGACACACTCATAACTACATGAAACACTGCCAAAGAAAATCAAATAAAGGAGTGAATTCCCTGTTGCCCTCAGGAAAAAAAAAAAAAGAAATGTGCTTTCATCATCCCACTGTCGGAATAACATCACACAACAATAACTACAAACTGAGCAACAAGTCTCTTTTTCGTAGCCCGTTTGGGAGCAAAACAATGAGTCAAAAAATTATTATTATTTGAGCCAAAGACAAAATCTGTGTAAAATGACATCATTTATCTTTTGAAAAACAACTCAATAAACTGTAGCACAAATCAAGCACAATAACAGACGCAAGCACAACTTAGTCAATTGTGGGACTAGGATCAATCAACAGCACAACGTAATACCCAAATACACATATATATTCAGCAGAAAAAACTCTTTAAAAAACAAATATGTCTACTCTCACACATAAGTAACTCACAGCTGTTCAGGTGTGTGGTAAACTGGTCCAGACTGGCTGGGTTGTAAAGCAGTAAGAAACTGATAGGAGACCCTTAACACTGGGTGGGGGGCGGGCATTGTGGATTTTAACTTAATAATGAAATACTTAAGCTAATTTAGGCACAATGAGCACAGAAATAGGAAAACGATTACAGGTTACTAGCAATGTAATACAAGAAGTACAACAGCGTGTGCACGTCTGCACCTGATATCTGTGTGTCTAAGTATCTGACGACTGTGGAGGCCCGGACGAGAAGCGTTCCACGTTAACCTCGGGGTTCAGGCTAGATGACCATTAAATGACCTGTTGTTAAGGGCCTGGGAACCAAACGCACAGCCGTGACTTCCACTGAGTAAAGAGAGGAGTGCAGCGCAGACCTCAGACAGCCATAGTAGTGAAGGTCTAATCACCGACAAACATCTTTGCTGTAAGGTGAAGATGAGCAAACCGCCTTTATAAAGCAGCCTGTTAGAGGACGACACAGGTGAGTTGATGGTGGGCACAAGTTTAATAAAGTTGTAATAAACAGACATATATTTGTAATAATGTGCATGAAATCTGTTTAATCGTAAATGTTGTGTATGAAACTACTCTCTACATTTAAGCAATAAGACCTTTAATATATAAATCATTGACTAACTCTATGATGTATTAAAATTATTACACTATTATGGGAAAAAATATTTTGCCTGCCACATAATGTTATAACAACAACTTTTTACGTTTCGGGATCAGCATCCTGTTACATTATTGACCAGATGTAACAGTTTGGGTTTTATTTTTAAAAAAGAAAAATTAAATTAATATTACATTTTGGGCTCAGCACTTTTGTTACATTATTGACCAGTTATTACATTTTGGGCTCTAACAAGCAACATTTATACATAAATGTAATGAATCAAGCAGTGTAATTGCTATTTGAATAAAAATTAAAAAAAAGAGTTAAATAAACACACTTAGACCTATTAAAATCCAAGTAAATGTTACAATATCATTAAGTACACTATGTATACTAGTTTAGTAAAAAATACACATAACTGGCAGGAAATATACTATATAATTAATTTTTCTAAAGATTGTATTTCAAGGTATAAAACCATTCAAAATGTGTGTTTTTTTTTGTAAATAAATGTACACATATTTTGTTTATTGGTAATACATTAAACATATTATTATATGCTATACACATTTCAACAACAGAAAACTATTAACTGTTCTTCCTTTATGTGTAGAGACGATTAAGACGGTTGACTTTAATGAGAGAAAGTGAGAAATAAATAAGAAGCCCTCCTTTCACCCACACAAAAACAGGTGTCAGGTGTTAAACAAAGCGCCTTTCACTGACTGTCGCTCTCATATATTTTGACTGTGTCGTCTTCAGTGAGCCTGCAGGGTTTATCAGTGCCTGTCGGTGCACAACGACTGACCTCACACGCACACACACACACACGCACACGCCATGATGGATACAACTGTGTCTGCACTTGCTCTCCAGATGCATTCAAAGCTCTCCGTCATCTCACTTATCCTCTTCACTGATCTCTCCTTTATCTCAGGCTGAAATTCCACTCATGCTGGATTAAGAAGGTGTAGCTCTAAAAGGTAGACATTTTCAGAGCTGTAAAATAATCAGAATCAGAATCAGAATCAGAATCATCTTTATTCGCCAAGTGTATGTTGTACACACGAGGAATTTGACTCGGATACGATGCAGGACTATAGGACTCATTCACGCCTATAATTACCTCTTTTGTACAACCAAAAATCACACAATCAATCACACAATCAATCAATTATTTTATTTTACTGACAACAGGTTGAACCCTCCCTTCACTAAATCATGTACTTTAATGACCCAGGCAGGAATAAGACCTCTGAACATAAATAAAACCCTCAAAGAGAAGAGCAGATTTATTAGAAAGGAGATGGTGAAAGGCTGAGGGAGGGAGGAACAGGAGAGAGAAGTGCGAGATAAGGCACATGTTATATTTATGCAGTAAATCACAACGGTTATGTGCAGCTTTGGGTCCGTGTGAGCGCATCGTCCTCATAGGAATGCTTTTAGCTTTATCGTTCAACATCTGGGAGAGTCGTTAGGGAAAGTAGGAGATTGCTACGGAGCACATCGTACCTTTGCTTTGATAGTTTGGGTGAGCTCCAACTGGTACAGGTTGATTCTGATTACATCCCCATCAAAAAAAACTAACAAAAAACACACACGCGCACATTTGTTTTGTGTTTTTTTCTTTCTCTCTGCTTACGTCCTGATCGGAGGTGAAGCTCCTTCCTGCGCATTAACGTAAATATGCACCTCAGTTTGTTCAGCATACGCCTCAAAATAGTTCAATATTCCATGTGATCAATGAACTTTACTATGAAACACATTATGGATTACAAGCACCTTAATTTAAGTGGGAGATTCTCTGTTTTATGCAAAGAAACACACTTTAAAAGCCAAAAGTCAATGCATACCTAACGTTTACAGCACAAATGCAGCATCAGCCGAGCCCCAGGTTGGCATGACAAGATATCTACCTGTCTTTTGTTAACATAGCATTACGCTGACAAGATTAAGCCTTGCAGACAAAGAGATGAGCAGACATCACGAGATGAAAATAAACGGTTATAAGTTAAAGGGTATCTGTAGGGAATTCTAATGTGAAGTAAGGCTGTGCTATTAATCCAAATGTGATTAAGATTTTGATTATTACACCCAGCCAATACAAAAATAACATAATCAAGAAAAAAAAGATTATTATTTATTTTAGTCCTATTTTTTTTAAATTTTAAATGTGTTTTCTTTGCTCAGTAAAACAAACTTCCACGATTTCGGATATCTACAAAGAACAAATCGATTATTAATACAAATGTTGTAGTTGTTTAATCCACGCGCATGCAAGCTCCTCTGTCCCGCCCCTCTCAAAGCTAATGCTAAAGCTAAAGCTAGCCTGCAGGCTAACACAAGGAAAGCTGTTGCTAGTGGTCTTGAAACATGGCAGGAGAAACGCTTGGTAAACAAGTAGCAAGTCAAATGATCTTGTCTGGGAACACTTTGGGTTTGATGATGAAGATCTAGAGCAAAGACACATCACGTGCAAAACAAGTGTTTTGTTTAGTGCAAAAGTGAACATACTTGATTTTAGTGTTTGAAGGATTTTATTTATGTTTAAAAAATATATTTGACATTGTTTTGTACAAAAAATAAATAACTTTAATAACTTTCATTTAAATAATCGTGATTTCAATTAATGACTAAAATGATTTTTTCTATAATCAAGCAGCCCTAATATGGCGCTCTATCCAGAGATCATATATGATAGTAGAGGTTTAGTTAGTTTAGTCTTTAAAGGTCCTTGAGGAGCAGTCAGGATGAGAAAAAATATTTTTATGTTGACCTCAGAATATGCTGCGCTTTTATTTTTATCTTTTTCCAATTTATGTCCATCCCACAGTCGTGTATTTGCACTATTATCCTATGTTGGTATTTATTTTTGGTTCTCACTGTCTGCTATTCTATTGTGTTGCAACAATGCGTAGATTTCCCCTATGGAGATCAACAAAGGTCTATTCCATGTATTTTATTCTATTCTATTGCTTTAGCTGAGCTGCTGGCACCACCTTCTCTTAAGGATGCCAATGCCCTCCTAGACTCGTGCCACAGTAATTCTAATCTCTCCCCTAATCACAATAAGGGTTTCATAAGCATCAGAAGCTCCAACACATCCTTGTGTTGCCCGTAGTAATAAATAAACAATATATATTTTTAAATGTAAAGAAAAGCACGACAAAAGTCTAAATAAATAGGAACATCAAAGAAGGGGTGGGGCTTAATGTAAACACTGCACCTGAAGATATTTTGGTTATACATTTCCAGTACAGGTGCCCTTCAAAGACTCGCACAGGACACATTCCTTTCACCATCTTTAATCAATTCCCTGACCTTCCTTTTTCCAACATCAACACTTTCACATCAGTCCAGTTTCTGGTATCAGCGCAAGATGACACAGTTGACGAAGCTTTTATCACATGCTTGTTATATGTAACCTCTTCTTTTTAACTTGAAGGCTCACTTTCAAGGTGAAGTAGGCATTGTCGGTCTATCTGTGGCAAAACACACAGGCTTCAAGCAGATTATCCCCCAGTAGATAAAAGGCTGGCTCACAGTTAGACAAAAGACGATCATTTTATGAGGAAGATTAAAGAATTGTAAACAAAACAAGAGTTTAATAATACATTTCAAAAAATTCCACGATGGGAGCAAGTTTTTGACTAGCATTTTTAAAGAAAGAAAGTTATTGGACGTTTTTCTCATATTATCTGCAAAAATAAGACTAAGTAAATGTAAATTACCAGTGTCACGGTCTGAGTTTCCCTCCGTGCTGAGATTCTCTCAAAATCTCAGTACGTGACAGCTATGAACTGAGATGTATCCGTGCTGGATTATACTGATTTAAAAAAATAAAGTTACATTAGGTTAACAGTTATTTACTGCAATGTATATTACAATCATGTAAATTATTTATTTTCGTATGGAGTTTTATTATAATCATGTTTTTTCCAACATGTGCTTTATTTTTATCCAAACATAATACAAGTAATAATAAAAAAAACTGCTTTGAATAAATTACAAAACAATGTTTTTTTTAATACAAACTCAATACATGTAATAATAAAAAACCGCATAGAATACATTATAAAACATATTTCTCCTGCCTCGTATATTGAGCAGTTGCACATTTTTCCCCAAGAAAAGGAGCCATTCAGCACTCGTCAAATAACATTAGCTTTGAAATTATATTTTTAATCTCAGCACGGTGGAAGTAGAAAAAAGCTAAGTGGAAGTAGAATAAATTCATTTTCCGGTAGTGCGCATGCTCATAATCGATCTTAGCACAAGGTAAACTCAGACCGTGACACCGGTAACTCACAAAGTAAAACTGCAAACATGATTAAACTTGACTCAAACAAACAGACATGAAGTCAACTATAGCGGAATTGAACAGAAAGCGTGTAATCAGCTTAACCATTTTGATTTTACTTATAAACAACTCATCTGCAAACACAAGCTCTCCTCATGTGACCTGTGCTGCACGACTGAAGTTTCCGTTACACAGGAGTACTTGCCATAGCAAACATACAGCACTGAACCACAGGCCTGCTGCTGTTGCTACTCTACGCCTGACATGTCAACATGAAGAGAGAAAACTAGGTAAATGGAAGGACAATGAGCTCAGGGAGAAAGGTTGGGGATGTTTGGGAGGTTTTATGTGTAACAGAATACTCAATGAATGCTGCAGAACATTTAACTTTACGCAAAAAAAAAAAAAAAAGACACTAATGCTCAACCACTTATGATGGCTGTCAACACAATACTACCTAGAGTGCATATAGTTTTTGGCCAGATGAGGTAAAAAAAAAACCTACTTCATTTGGCATTCACAGGTTAACGTAATCTATAATAATAACAGAGGTGGGGACAAGTCACTGTTTCTCAAGTCATGTCTCTAAAGTCCTCAACTTTAATTTACAAGTCTTAACAAGTCATGAGTACATAGTGTACCACACATTTCACAACAAATTTACTTGAACAGAGTACATATTTGTCTAATAATAGTAACACAATCTGAAATATGTTTTTATGAACAAATCAATCCAACATCTTTAAATAAAATTTCCATAGTTCCTCTGTAAATCAAACAAACAATAATCATACTGGGAAGTAGAATGAGGTATAATCTTTCCAAATCAATTATTAATCACGGTATATTCTTTAAATCAAATAGATATCACTCTTGGAATCATTTTATCTCTCAGCCCAGATTAATGTTTTCAACTGCTTCCTGATTGGATATCAGCTTGTTTCAAGGTACATCTGTCAATCAAAGTCTTGTTTGCCTTTGGATGGTAGAGTGCTGTCCCACAGGAGTTTTGATCATTAATAATAACTGCATTTCATAAAATATTTTGTCATGGAAGGGTAGGAAGTCAAGTCAAGGAGTCAATAGTTCTAAGTTTGAGTGAAGTCACGAGTCATAGACCCTGCATGGCCACGCAGGCTCGGTGCAAATCAACCGGAGAACTGCATTGTACTAGCATTGGCACGCGATTCAAACACTTTCCTTTTCGTATAAAAACAACACAATGCCATCGTGTTGCGTTGTTGATTGCACAAATAGGAGTATCAACAATCCAGGACTTAAATTTTACAACATACCAGCTGGTGGACACCCTTTTCAGAAGAATAGACAAGACTTATGGTTCAATTCAATTCAACTTTAATTGTATAATGCAATGTACAACAAAGTCATTTCAATGCGCTTATCAAAATATAAAATTCATAATAAGAAAGAAAAAACCCAACAATGTTGCATGCTTTTAAACAGAGGCGGATAGCTGACGTATCTGACACACGCACGCACATGCACGGATGTAAAGTAAAAATCAGCTGGTTTATTGTAGAAATAAGCAGCATAAAGTTGCTACATAACCACGTTAAGTTTGTTCAGAAGCGATCGTGTCAACGTAATTGCTGCTGAGGCGATGGTGCACAGGGAGTGGACGGAGCGCTATCTCAGTCTGGATCCAGTAAAGAGTGACCATAAAAATCTGTAAATAGACTGCTTTGCAGACGTGGGACAGTGAGGAGGAAACTTAATGTAGAGATGGAAACTCATCTGTTGAAACTGATCAGAATACACGGAAACACACGGAAACCTTCGATTACAGGAGTACAGCAGCCAGCCTACCTGCCCGTTCATAACAAGTAGTTATAAGCATCTAGAGACATGTATGCTTTTAGGTTTTCTTTTGTACTGTATATACACTGGGTTTTTCTATCAGATATGTATAAATGTCTGGCCAGTGAACATCGGGTCAAGAGCGCACATCAGATGACCACTTGTTTTCGGGAATGCTGCATGGGTCCCGCAATCGTTCACCTGTACTTAAAGTGAGTTTCCTTAAATAAGCGGCCACGTCTTCAGGTGACAAGCTTTCTACATACTTAGAACTACTTTCGAGCCGTAGCAGCGGTTCATTCATTGGCATTTTTCAATTTTTCAAGCGTCAACATATGTAAACAACATGGTTTCTGCACCGAGTATACGCGCGCACGTCAGTCAAAGATGAGGGTGAAGTCCTTCGTGATTTTGTCCAGTCGAGTGTAAAGTCATCAAATTTGTGACTCGATTCCAAGTCCAAGTCACACCTCTGAATAATAAGCATCAATGTTGACAGGTAACAATCAAAAATTCTACTTTTTATTAAATCTCTGTCCTTGGTGAACAGATAAACATGTTTTCATTATTTTTTTTTGTTCCAAGGACCAGGCGTCCCTAGAATACAAGACAGAGTGTTAGGAGCTAATCTAGTAATCCATAGATAACTTTAATCTATTAAAAAAAACAACTACATATAGTTCTTAAACATGTCTGAGTATTCCCACAATAAAAGGGAGAACATGCAACCTCACACATATTGAAAGGCCATTTCGGTTCCACAGGACCTTCTCCTACTCAAGAAAAATCACTAACCTCAGTTTCCTCATGCCACTCAAATGTTCAGCACTTTAATTTTGTGCCGTTTATGTAAAAGGTGTGAAACACATGTTAAATAAGACTCAAAGAGCCAAATTGGTTAAACCTTAAAACAAGAGAACAAAACAAAACAAAGCACAAACAATGAATTATTATGAGGTTTAAAGTCCAAATTAATATAAATCTTTAAATGGTTCATAGAATAGCTTTAGAAATTCTACATATCAGTGACAAAAAGAGACTTTTTAGTCTTTTACCAAATGGACTGTCTTAATCTTTCCTTAAAGATCCCTCAACCCAAGCAACAAGTACAAATATTTTACTTTTACCAGAGGAGAAAACCAATAACTAGTTATAGTATAGCTTCATTTCAAATACTTGGAAGGCTTAGACCTTAGAAACCATACGGATAACTGGATGAGAAAGTCTGTTTTCACAATGGCTTCTTCACTACTCTCAACAGTAAAATGGACTTTAATTGTTTGTCCAGCCCTGAGACATGAATGGAACAGCTGTGCTAGCTCCCTAATGAGAAGAGCCAGCATGGAGATGAGTAAACCTGCAGTGTATAGTCTGACCGCTAAAGGTCTCTGTGTGTTTTCTGTCTCCTCTGCAAGAAACAAACACCTAATGCAACCAAGAAGACTTTATTGTGCAGATTCCTGTGGTCTTTTACTTGAGGTTTTTTTTTTTTTCATATTTCAGTCACGACAAGCTCCAACTCAGCCCCCCAGCTAACCTAAATGAAGACAATGAACAAAGGGGGAAATAACAGGGATCTAAAAATAAATAACTTTAATAATGTAAAACCAAAAAGTCAGTAAACAAATGGCTAACAGAAGCATGCGTTTCTTACATTATTAAATTCTGTCTCTGCTCACAAACAATAAATGGTTCGCTAAGTTGTCCGATCCTCACAGCGTGAATGGAAAATAAAGACCCACTGTGGGACTGATTAAACAGAAATTACCTGCAGGGACGTCAATAAAATAATATTTGTAGAAAGAGTTCCTCTAAAGGCGACAGCTTTATGAGACACAGATTGCTTTGCAAAGGGTAAAGTTTGGTAGAGAGCCGACTCGAGATGGGAAGTGTCAACATTTCACTTTTATCTGTGCCAGTCCACTCGATGTTAGCATTAAATATTTGCTCACACACAAACACGGACAACTTCTGCTTTGAGCTGACTGATTGAAAAACTCTGTTGACCATATTTCTCAGTCACGTTCAGGTTTCCATAGCAGCCCCTAATCAACCATGCATGCTCTGAGGTTCTCCCTCTCCATTCCCAGGTCTCTCACTCTCTCCGACCCTCTCCCTTCCCATTGAGAGTTTTCCGAGCTACTGGGCGCTAAGGCTCTGGTGGAAAAAGTGCAACCTCGAAAGGCGGCCCACACATGCTGCCGTCAGAGTGTGTTTATGTGCGACCAGGAGACGTGTCGCTGTAGACGGAGGGCAATAGCATGCACCAAACATGAATGAACACAGATGTCAGCACGTATAGCAAACACAAACAAGGGGCATTCTTACCCCCGCCTCTAAAAGGAAGGTCGAGGCAGAAACGAGCAGGGGCTGAGTCATCGGTTTGTTAGAAAATAAAGTCTTAGGAAAATTCCCCTCGTCCAAATGAAAAAGCAGCGCATGCGCTTAAAATAAGTGTAACATACGACTAATCCTGTGCATGCCTACACAGGTTGTGTATTACCGTAATGTGAGAAAGAGCCAAACACGATTCATCACTTAGTAAGATATTTGTTGCATTTATGGGTGTGGATAAGATTAAGAAAATATGGCTTTAATGCACCAATGAAGTTCGCATCAGCATCAAAATAAAATAACTTGGACTAATCAGATAAACGTAATAACCCAAAAAAATTACATACCCTTCACCAGGGTTGGGGTCAATAATTTTTTTCAGTCACAATTACGTTTTCAACTATCCATGACCAATTACAATTCAATTACAATTACAGTTACCAGCATTTTTCCAAATTACAATATTTTTTTTGTTCTCAGAAAGTCAATTACAATTACTAAAGTTCAATTACATTTAATCACAATTACTGAGCCTGAAACAAATAACTTATCAAAAGTTCACCTTTCGCTAGTGTTAGCTTTCTGTTAGCATCTCTTGTGATAACGGGTCCTAAAACAGCTGTAAAATACACTAAAAACTAATATATCATCTAATTTCTTTCCTATCTATTTGTTTCCTTGCTAGGCTTCCTAATCAATGATAATATAGGTTTTAATATTCATGGCGTGGACAACTGAGCCTTTTTTGGTGTCAGTATACCCCTAGATTTCAAGATTTTTTAAATGGTAAAATGTGACAAAGCTTGATTTGAAACATATTTTAATAATTGTTAACTACATACTGTATGTGCAGAACTGTACATAGAACTGTAAAAAAATTTTTTTGTTAAATCATAACTGATAATTGTTATAGTTTTCATCCCAATTGCAACTACAACATTAATTATCTAAACCCAATTACAATTTCATTACAATTACAACAGCAACACATTTTTTTAAATTACAATTATAACTACACCATAATTGTAATCAATTATGAAATTACACGATTACAATTATAAATCACACCAACCCTGCCCGTCACACATTTCTGTCAACGATTAGACCTTCGGACAACGTGTGTACATAAACGTAAAGAGTTATTCTCAAACAATCCCGATGCTGTTTTTCATTCCAACAACATGACGATGACTTGGCACATTTCCTATGGCAAGCATCAGCAGTTGGAAACTGTCCTGATGAAGAACGTTTTGCGCCCAGACGAGATGGCAGCGAATCCCTGCACTTTTCTCCATCATGGTCTATAACTGCAGAGGAAAGTCAGGGATCAGTTTGGTGGGGGAAACTAACCTACGCTGAGGTTTTAACATGTTTCTGTAAAGCCTGCACTGCAGCCCAGCATGTTCAAACAGCCTTTTATAACAAGTGCGGATGTAGAATACGTTTCTCAAAGTGAGAAACTGCGTTTACCCGGTAAATTATATGAAATTTATGCTAACTAGGGCTGGGCAAAAATCGATTTAATTGATGTATTGAATTTGTAAATGAAACCAATTTTAATTTTGTAAATTTGAGGGTTTTTTTTTGTTTTTTTCCACCACAATTTTTTCAGACTTTTTAGCGTTCCGTCCTTGTGGGTAACCGTAGCGCGATGTGAGCCAGTCCCCTCTTTGTTTGCATGTGTTTACCCTTTGAGTAGGCTATATGTGTGTTACAGGCATGTTTAATTTTTTATTCGCACTATGCTGAAATGCTAAGGGAAGAGTTTATTATTTTTTTTAAATTGTAATGTTATATGTAATAAAATATGTAGTTATCTGATTTCTTAATCAGAATATTGAAGCTACTGTGAAGTTGCTGTTGCACTTTAACTTAACTTAAGCTTCATTTACCTCATTTACTTTTTATTGTGGGATTGTTCTATGCATTTTAGCTCTTGAGGACAATCACAGCAATAAAGTTGCACTTTTGACAATATATCTGATGTCATTTTTAACTGCATTGAAAAAAATAATAATCGAAAATCGAATCGAAACTCAAAATTTTCTTTAAAAAAATCAGACATTTTTTTTAGGCAGAACTGCCCAGCCCTAATGCTAACCTACAGTATATAATCTGATTACTCCAGAAATCAGATTAGATGTTTAACGTGCATGTAAACTTGGTCAATGGTAGTTCCACATTGGTCTTTTTCCATTAGCTACCACTGCTTGATTCTGACTAGAGGTGTCTCAATCCGATATTGATTTCGGATCTTGGTCCTATATCAGCCAAAAAACGAATATCAGATTTTATGGAACTGCATATTTTTCGGACTATAAGGCGCACTTAAAATCCTTTCATTTTCTTAAAAATCGACAGTGTGCCTTATAATCAGGTGCGCCTTATGTCAAAATGTTTTAGTACAACTTTGGTAAACAATGAAGCTGCACCACTTGATGGATTTTTGGCACTTCAGGGCTACCGTAGTCAGACGCCTCGTAGAGTGATATGTACCTGTACTGTGCTTCAACATACTGAACTGAAAAAGTGAGTGTAATGTTCTATATTTTGTGTGTTAAACCTGAACAATGTCGAGAATTAATGAGTTGAATAAAGTTTGACTTATCTGACTATTTTGTTTCGCTTAATGAGCCTTAATAATAATAATAATAATAATAATAATAATAATAATAATAATAATAATAATAATAATAAACCGGTGCGCCTTATAGTCTGGTGCACCGTATGTATGAAAATAGACCCGGTCATTGATAGTGCACCTTATAATCTGGTGCGCCTTAAAGTCCGAATAATACGGTATGTATGATTTGCGCTGATATCGTGTCGGATCGATATCGGTCAATACTCAATGCTGCAATATCGGTATTGTATGGGAAGTGAAAAAGTTGTATCGGGACATCCCTAATTCTGACCTTCAAAATGTGCTTTAGAAGCAATATCTGGTTTAGGTCTTAAAAAGAAAAGCCTTTTTTCTGTGTTGAGTGACAGTCTAATGAAGAATTTCCACAGTGAAATGTGACTTTGTGGTGAACTGGTGTCATTCCCTTGAGTCTTTTTGTGTTTTCTGTGGGCAACAATGATTGTTTCCCCTTTTATGAACTTCTGATCTCCTGAAAGCCGAGACCCACAAGCATTCTGTGAACAACTAAACAAGGAACACCTCAAACCGAGGCATGCTGATTGAAAATAGATCAATAGATAGGAAGACACCAGCATGTGGTAAGACTTTCCATAGCGTTAGGCATTTGTCAGTGACTGGCCCTTCTCCTGGGAGTAATGGAAAAGCGGTTATTGGTCAGAGGTTAGCGTGCAAACTAAACAATGATAACTTTACCATACACATATTGTATGACGAAATCTGGCATTCATTTCAGAAAGGCTGTATTTAAGAGCTATTTCAGTTTTCAACACATGTGCTTTGAGCGGGACCACAAATGAGAGAAAGGGATTAGTATTCCACAAGATAAATTTGTTTTACATCGAAACCAAAGCTATCATTAGGACCAAACAAAAAGAAAGATCTATAATGGAAAGGAAACGAAGGGCAATCCTGGATCAGAGATTATTTACAGTATCTATTAAATTTAACTATATTCCAAACCATTCCATGATGTTATTCTGTTCGAGCAACCGACCCTAGCCCAAAAAAATGTGCAATGATGCAAATGAACAAAATGATAAGTCTAATGTGACCTTTCTGAGTTTGCATGTTCTCCCTGATCATGCATCAGGCTTCTGGAGGTAGAACAAAAGTTACATTCCTAATGTTTGAAAAATAATAACAATGATGGTGCAAAGATTGATGAAATACTTGAACATGTATTTGTGTATGCAGGAAAGGGGGTGGGAAGAAAATGAATTAAATGTGTCTACAAATGAGCTTGAGTGTAACTTTTACTGCAAACTCACAAGAACACAGCCTGGTCCTGTGGGGCGTCCAGAGTAAAGTCTCCAGCAGGCTGCGAACCGGGCTCGGCACCAAACCAGTGTTTTATTGGTTCCCATGGGCAGCATTCTGTGTTGCCTCACTGTCTTTTACAGAGCTGTGGTTATTAGGGGCTCAATGTGCTGACGTCCCATGAATCGCTGTTACAGCCACTGGACTGTGATTTATATCACTGACCAAACGCCAGGCCTAATATACATGTGTAAGTAGAACACATTAAAGACAAATTGCATGTTTTAAACATTCACCCAAGAAATAGTGAACCACCTTCAGATGAGGTTTAAACCTCATCAGCAGGGGTGCTATAATGAGGTTAGAAAGTGAAACCAATTACCATCTTTTCTGCACAACCGGACGTTGTGTTTTTAATGATGGAAAACCTGGAGTTTCCACTTATTGTTAAAGCTGCTAAGGACAATTTGTATATATATATATATATATATATATATATATCATTTTGGGTTTTTTTTCTTCAAACACTCAGTTCTTGACAATATCTGAAAAGTATCACATTGCATTGTGGGACGTGGAGTCCTGTAAACAAATGCATAAAAGTGTTTCCTCTTCATTCCGACTGTGATTTATTGTGTTTTTTTTTTTTTGCTAAACAAGGAGGACAGTGATACACTTGGCACCAGTTTTCTTTTCCAGTTTGTTCCCGGTATTCCCTGTAATATCGCCTCACTCCATGAGATGATGAAATTTTGGATTCAATTTGGATCCTTCCGTGTAAACCCTAAAATAAACATCCACCATTGTTTTGCCACAACTTTTAGTGAAAGTGAACTTTTAGTCAGTGAAAGCACCATAAATGTTGTCACTTTGTCAGTGTTTTTGGGGGCAAACACAAAAAGTATCACGATAAGAATGAAGTTAAAACAAATATTTGTATATTTTAATTACACTATACAATAAGTAAAATTACATAAAATACAAATAATTCAGCCGCTGACTGATGTTTAGATGTTTAGAAGATTAATGATCAGCAATAATTGAATCGATAATCTTTGATAATCAAAAATCGGTTTGTAATTGAACCAAGTCTTCAATAATCTCTTGAAAAAAACTGTTAGTCACCAGCAGCTTTAACATTAGGGCATGTTTTATATACTTTAAATTTTCTATGAATAACTAAAAAAAGCTTTATTTACCTTCTAGATAAAATAAATTAGTGACTTTTAGGATTACAAAAATGTTTTCTGTGAAATAAAAGTATAGGATGAGTGTAAGTTTGAATGATTTCAAATACAAGCGTTAATTTGATACACTTTTAATATAATAGAAGCGTATATTGGTGGCGTATTGGTGTATTTTTATGAAAAACGACAGGCACTGTTTTGACATTCCATCAGTTCCTTAGGTATGTTCGTGTCCAGAGTAGATGATTGAAAAGTTAAAAAAAAACAAAAAAAAAAACAAAACAATAAAAGCAGCTTTTAGATTTTCTCACTGTCTAACAAACACAAGCTTAATGAATGGGATAAATAATTCTATCATGATACCTGCATGTCCTCATCCCTGCTGTTGCACTTTGTGCACAAATAATTTTATACAGAGTGAAAAAAAAAAAAAAGAAAAGTGGAGAGAAAAGGCACAAGCATCAGCTTATTCAGCAGTAAACATACGAGTAAAGGAATGCTGCAGATTAAAGATTTGTTTTTAAAACTCATTTATCCAAGATGTGTAAAATCTTTCTGCTGAAGTCACCGAGCAGCTCTGGACAAGCGTGAAATAATTTCTCTATTCCCACTCTTTAATTTAATGCCTTACAGATGGGCCTCCACGGTGCGTACTGAATGTGAATTAAACCTCTACAGATGGAGCAACAGGAGTCCAAGGAAAAGTGATTTATGAGCCAAAGGCTGTGTGGAAAATTCTACTGAAAATAAGAGACGAAGAATTCATACACGTGACATAAAAATTAAAGCCAAAACCTCTGAGATAACCAAGGACGGTGGTGGTTTCTTGGGGTCCCAGTAAGGGCCAGATAAATGCTTGAAAAATAAACTGACAAAAATGTACTGCTGTGACCTTTCTGCCATGCATGATGGGTAACACGGCTTTAAATATTCCACGTCTTTATCAATGAGAGCTGAGGGGGGAAAACAGACGTTAAGTCCGTTAAACTGATGCAAGTGTGAAATAAATGTTCAGGGTTCAGAGTGTGACATGGCTAAAAGTATACATCGGAGGTGACGGAGTTCCTGAGAGCTATCGCCTTACTGTACCTTGTTGGGGCCAGCTGACATTGAAATAGGCTCCCAGCTGCCAAGAGGCTGTTTGTCACTTGGTGTTGGGTTGATGGCTTTTTCAGCTTCAGGATGTCTGTCTGTGTAAACGAGGTGACCATACGTGCAGAACTCAGCCGAGACTGATAAAGTGATGTAATGTCTAAGCAGATCTTTGTTGAAGAACAAAGAAATAAACTTTTATATATTCAATCTTTTTTTAGTATATATTCTCATGGTTTTTTTTAAAAAAAACAAGAACATGAGGTCATTTGATGTCTATGGCAGGAGACTATCTGTACATCATATCAGGGGCGGAGCTAGAAGGGTGGCAGAGGTAAAGCACATCAGGTGATTGACTGGTCACTGAATGTCAGGGACAGTGGTGAAGTGGGTTTTCCTGTAATTACTTCCACCAAAGAGGTCATATTTTCACTGGCGTTTATTTATTGGTTTGTTTATCTGTTAGCAGTAATGTTGTGTTCAAGACCACACTATCCGAGACCAAGACTTGCCCGAGACCAGAATGCACCGAGACCAAGACAAGACCAAGACTTCCGGGAGCCGAGACCGAGTCAAGACCAAGACATAAACATTTTTTTTTTAATTAAAAAAAATATATAAATAAATGAAATTATGACAAGGTTCGACAGTTAAATAACATTCTCTCTTTAATTTTAGTTTCTTTTAAATACATTTGATGGAGAAAAAAGGTGCCTGCAAAAAATTTACTAAAATATTAAAACTACTACTGCTACTGATAAATTCACAATTATTCTACATATTTGAAAACAAGATTTTTATGTCAGCTGAAAGTACAGCAAGTGTTTAAAAACATTTCAATAAATGAATAAAACAAACTCCAACCCTGGAACAGTCATGTGACAAATCAATCAACAGTTCTTGTTGAGAAAGATTATTATTATTCTGGATACAGTGGAAACAGAAACTATAAAAAATAGTTATATTGTAGGGAAGATATTATATACAAATATGTAAATGGAGTCTAAAGCCACAAAAAACACCAATTTAAAAAGAAAATAGACTAATATAAGACCTCTTTATAGTTATTTGAGTCATTGCGCGACTTGCGTCAATGACGCGCTGGTGACGACATAATCCAAGATGGCGGCGGCATAGGCATAAACATGCAGACTTTCACACGGACACACACAGACTTATTAAACACACACGGACCTCGGTTAACGGAACAGGCTTTACCGGCCTGCAGGCACTAGGACCCAGAGGCAGAGTAAGTGTGTCCCCGTACTGCATTCACAGGCTGTAATATCCCCAGTTTATCATTCTACCAGTTATTAGAGCTTCTATCTTTACTAAGGAGCAAATGTTTATTCATGGTGATTGTATTCCAGAGTTTTACTGGGATTGACATATATATATCATGTTATTGCGTATTTCCCTCCTGAAAAACATGTCTCTAGTGTTGCTCAGAGTGATTCATGTATTTTTGAGTAATCTTTGTATCTTGCTGTTTTGCTCGAGGGGACGAGGCTCCGCCTGGGGATGAGGCCCCTCCCCCCCCATGTTCTCTTCCTCAGTTCAGCCCACAGCACCCGCCTCTGCAGATTTACCTTTTAATTTACTTATTTTCAATACTTTTGTAAAAAACCATTGGCTTATGTTGTCTGTACTAATTTATGTACGCATTAAAAAAATTAAAAAAAACCCGCTCCCCTTACAATTGGTAAAATTTCAAAACTTTTGTCTCCGTTTCTAATTAAAATAATGAAATTTGACTCTGTTGTGTCAAGTTGGATCCTCAAATCATTCTTTTGAGTTTCATCTGGATTACACATTTCATTTCAGTTTTTTGAAAACTGGGGCTGTCCATATTCACTTTGACCTATGTATCATTATTAACGGGATAGAAATTTCTTCCAAGCCTTCCAAAGACGATATCTGGCTCTTGGCAGAGGTTTGCGCTATCTGAATGCTCTTGTTAGAAATGTGGCAGTAACATACACCTACCAGTAAGTGTTCTTGAGCAAGACAAGTTCATGATAAAGCCCTGCTATAGTGTTTCATAGCTATGTCTGAGTTGGTGTGTAAATGGTGCTAACAGTGTACTTACACATGTAGTTAAAAGCATTACAAGTAAAGTTCAGTCCAAGTATTTGTTTTTATGTGGATTTAGAGGGCTTGACAAAAATTTAATAAATGACTCAAATTTGCTTTAGGTTCACTCGTGTGTTGGACTGATCATGAACTCTTCATTTTTCTTCTTTTTTTTTTTGCCAAAGGTCTTAGTGGTTCCCAACCAGGGTTACGTGTTGTGTACCCTTAGGGGTACATTAGCACCTTGCAGGGGGTTCTTGGAAACATTTATGAACTTTAGTAATTAGTAATTCTACGGACTTTGCGTGGAGAACGATGTAAGATTAAGACTCCTCTCAACTTCACTCTTCTCACTAAAGTTGTAGTGAGTTGTATCTCACAGTTTCAGGGTGATGAACAAGTTGTAGTACTGGTATAAATATGTTCAATTAACAAAAGTTTGGTAGATCTTTTTACAAAATAAAGAGATAATTTCTCACTGAAAATGCCATAAGCTACTTAATTAAATACATTGAATGATAATTCTGAAGACAATGTTTTCTTGTGTACTTACAGATTATTATTCTTATTACCATATTACCATTACTAGTGCAGTGCCTATAGGAAGTACTGTATGTATTGCTATAGAAAAGTTGGAGGTTAAGTAGCTTTTCATGGATGGTTTACATGGGAGCTTTAATTCTTCTTTAATTCAGAATAAAAAATAAATCATCTTTAAACTGACCTTGTACACACTCAATTCCTTATGCAAATTTAATTCTGAATTACACATCCCGAGTTACCATGACCACCTGTCAACTTTGAGCTGTTCTAACTTATCCTGAGTTACCATGACTACCTGCCAACATTAAGCTGTTCTGCAAAGCTGCATTTAAGACAATTTCATGAAATAAATCATGAACAGTACCATTGCAGTCCAAAACAAATCTACCGTTTCACACCCTTGAACGAAACGGTAGCCATGTTGAAAGTCTCAGCTCTGTCTGTCCCTGAACTGCTGAGATATTTGGGCCATAGACAAACAGACAGACAGGAACATTGCTTTATAGATAGATACAGACAGACAGACAGACAGACAGACAGACAGACAGATAAGACAGATAGATAGATAGATAGATAGATAGATAGATAGATAGATAGATAGATAGATAGATAGATAGATAGATAGATAGATAGATAGATAGATAGATAGATAGATAGATAGATAGATAGATAGATAGATAGATAGATAGACAGACAGACAGACAGACAGACAGACAGACAGACAGACAGACAGACAGACAGACAGACAGATAAGACAGACAGATAAGACAGACAGATAAGACAGACAGATAGATAGATAGATAGATAGATAGATAGATAGATAGATAGATAGATAGATAGATAGATAGATAGATAGATAGATAGATAGATAGATAGATAGATAGATAGATAGATAGATAGATAGATAGATAGACAGACAGACAGACAGACAGACAGACAGACAGACAGACAGACAGACAGACAGACAGACAGACAGACAGACAGACAGACAGACAGACAGACAGACAGACAGACAGACAGACAGACAGACAGACAGACAGACAGACAGACAGACAGACAGATAGATAGATAGATAGATAGATAGATAGATAGATAGATAGATAGATAGATAGATAGATAGATAGATAGATAGATAGATAGATAGATCTTGTTGGGTTCTTCCTTTCTTACTATGGACTTTATATTTTGTTCAGTGCTTTGACTTTGTTGTATTTTGGGCTAAATAAATAAATTTGAGTTGGATTGAAGTGAATTGACTCCTAAACAGGATGGATAAAATTCAGTGACAAATTTCACTGTAGAACTGAGCTACAATGTATATGATATTACATTATTATGTTTTTTGTGTGCGGGAGTAGGGGGTACGTGGTGTCAGGTTAAATATCTAAAAGGGGTTACAGGACTGTGAAAAGTTTGGGAACCACTGCTCTGGAGCATTAGTTCTACACCAAAACAGAGTACATATTTTTGTTTGATCTGCTGTAAAATAATCAGGAGAAAACAGGGGGGCGTGCCTTAAACTTCAGCAAACGTTGACAACGATGCTTATTAAAGTCAGTGAATAAAACGGAACTAACGTCTTGGTGCAGTAAGAAAACCAGTTCTTTCTCCAAACAGGTCGTACAGGTAGGATTTAAGATAAAGCCGAGCGAGAGGAAGCAGGAATGTCTCCTGAGCTCTGAGCACGAGCTCCAAGGTGAGCGCGCGCCTTGCTCCGCCCACTCTTTCCTTCCACGCTCACCAATAAAGCGCTTTTTGTCCGCGGAGGAAACACTTCCCTGCATTCCTGAACGTGGAGGCTGGCGAGGACCCTCTGAGGATTTGATGAGGACCGTTTGTCATAACTTTAACCAACACACAAAGACACTTTTTTTTGGGGGGGTTGGAACGACGCGCACAGACGGAGAAGTAGCAGATCTGGAGCTCCACCGCGGAGCAGCTCCGCTCCGAGAAGGACACCAGCGCGACTGCGCTCAACTTTATTCCTTTGGAGTTTGTGGTAAGGAATGGATCGATGTGTTTTTGCTGATAAATGTGTGTAAAACATAGATATGACGCGTAACCTGGGGTGATGTAACTCATGTTGGTGGAGAAATGCCAAAATAAAAACCAAATGTGCTGAATTAAGGCTCCAGTTTATGGATTTTTAAATGCAAAGCGAAGAGGGAGGAATCAAACTGTTTTCTTACAAAACGCGCTTAAGGTTTGTGTTAAACGTGTATGTACCAAGCGCATCCAATAATGGCACGACCCATCGGACGCAGACGATTATCGGGAACAATAGTAGGGATGGATGAAGTGCAGCTCATCTGGGTTTTAGTCTGTGCGTAAAAAGCAGGGCGGCAATGAGGCGGAGTGGAGCGCAGGACGCACAGCAGAGGACTGTTGGAGCCACTCAGGGACCATCACACAAGTTCAGTGGGATACACGCGTTACCACACAGGGCACCCTCTGACAGCTCTACTACCTTTGGTTACATGTGTCACTTTATAGCAAATCTATTCTGATAATAAATTAGAAATACATGTATTAATGCTATTATCAGTGGCACTATAATTTCAGCTACATCAAAACATACATTTGAATTTTTTTAATTTAATTCTTTTATGGGTTTTTACAATCCAAAGTTTAATAAAATAATTACATCAAGAACAGCTAACATCTATGTTTAAGTCAAACGTCCTCAGCAGTAAATGTTTAACTTTAATTATGAGGGAAATGAACGACACAGACAAAAGGAAAGACACAAACAAAAATTAGAGAACCATCAATTTTCCGGAGCAAGTGTGCAGCAGAGCATTGAGTGATGAGGTCAAATTCCTGAAAAGATTAAATCGGACTGACCGACTCCTGCAATAAACTAACATCTGAGGAAGAGACATGACTCCACAGGTTAAGCCTAACCTCTGTGTGTAGCTGATACAAGTCAAAAGTTCTGCTTTTACCAATATAGATCACATATTACATTTTTTTTGTAGGGTTCTGCAAATTAAACACACAACAACTGATTGTGCTTCTTGATGATAATGAAATCATTTCACAATATTGACTGAATCAAATGTTATTGAATCAGAGGTGATTCCTAGGATTCTCGGAGTAACTGCATGTTTTTTTTTCCCTACACACGATCAGTCCAGCTTTTAGACAGATTAACATCTCTTACATGGCTCCCACAAATAGACCTGGAAAAAGAAAAAAACAATAAACAAAACCTTACCATAAACTACGCAAATAACCCCCAATATTAATCTCTCACCACTGCACTGCTTGAATTTCACCATATGCTTCTTCGTATACTATTATTATGCAATAGGAGAAGCTACTCTAGTGTGTGATGATTGTGATCTGTTTATATTAAGCCAGCATGAACAGCACAGCAGCCACAGGAGACCAATTACGCAGCACTAATGTGCAGGACTTTAAGGCTACTGTGTTAAAAGGATGGAAACGCAGCAGTTCAACAGAGGCCACAGCTTCCTTTGTGGGCACAGTTTGGCATTGTAAAGAAAGCAGACGTGTGGCAGTACAGTAATTTACTAAATGAGGAGCCTGAAATTGAGGTGTCATAACAATGCAGGGCATTCGGGGCTTCAGTGTTTCAGCTTATGCCAATCAAGATGTTGACACGTTCAAGGCAACTAAATATGACAGAATTAAGTTAGTGTTTCTCAAACTACGATAAGTTCTTCATCAGAAACAAGTTCATGTTTTAAAAAAAAAGTAGACTTGATTTACTAAATTAAAAAAAATCAAAACAAAGACATTAGTATTCTGAACACAAATATTCCGAGAACACAAAAGAGCTTTGGGCTGGTAATATTCTAAACTGATTATTGATCCTTTAAATGAAATAAATCTGCTGTTCACTTTGCTTCGGGCTGCATAGCTCATACTGACGATTCAACAAGAACAGTAGGTGAATAATTAAATCCAGCAACTTAAACGAGCGATACAATTCCAAAACTTCAAATTTTGGAATTTTACAAGTTTACTAGGAATCCACCCGCCATGTCTCAATGTATATTTAATTTTTCAAACCTTTAAAATATCTTAATATAACTTTATTCCCTAAATTTTTTCAATATTCTACTTTACATTTTCACATTGTTAGATTAATCAACATGTGTCAAATATGGTCACACAAAATTTTAGCATTTAGTCGTGCTGACATGAGGTGATCCACATTCAAACAGATGCAGGATTATTACTGTTTCATGGGCTACTTCTAAGTTTAGATTAGTGGACAAGATGCTGTGTCAAAAGGAGGAAAACTTTTGGGGAAGTGTCTCATTTAAACCTTCTTGTCAGTAAAATAACAGATGTTGTTCTGCACTGGCACACGCATGAGCTGCTGATCACTATGGCCAGTCAATTGTTTTTAATTACATTCAGTCATCTTTAATAGATTGAGTCAGCCATTGTATCATTTCTCAATAACATGCACTGATGTCTAAACTTGTACCTCACTGACATATTATTAATTTCTACTGGAACATGACTGTTGGACATCCTGCAGCTCTTCACTGAGCATTGAAATGTATTTTTAACAAGCCTTCTTGTCTTTACGATGAATTATAGATGTTTTTGGTAAAATTGAAAGCAGAGGTTTTTATCTTGTGACTTGATAGCAACAGAGCCCGCAAAACCCTGTAATCCTACAGAAGATTAGAGGGTTAAAAGTCAAGAGTTGAGGCGAAGAGGCCTAGAGAAGGTGGAAGACAAACAATACATGAAGGTGGAGGTTGCAAAGGAAGGCAAAAGTGGGGGCTTTCACACAGCGGGCCAGGAGAGGGAGGTCAACGGGCCAGAAAGTTGTGTGCAACTGTGTGCATGTTTGTCTTTATCAACACTACGTGAAAGGCAATTTTATTTTATCACAGTTTGTTAAGAATCAGTGGAAGGACTCAAAACCCTCTAAGAGCTCAGAGATCCTCTGTTCAAATCCGGCACAGCAGGAGGTTGTTCTGTGGTTGACAACCAAACGTTGAAGCTGCTTTCTAAAAGAAAGCAAGAAAGAAAACCCCTTGGGTTCAGAGTCCTCTACTTTAAACATCAATACTGAACCAGCGGTATGCAGAGGCAAACCCAAGTCAGTACGCCTGCCAACCTAAATTGAAGATGAGCCTGCCGATGATGCGTTCAGAAGAACCACTTCAAAACCTTGTAAAATACACACACACTATTGAAGCGATTGGAGGACTTTGCAGAGCCCCAAATATCCACTGCCCTCGGTTTCCACATCAATGGTTAATTCTATGGAACCAATATATATATATATATATATATATATCCCAAAACTACATTTGGATTCAGGGAGAAAGACACAGATCATGTGAGGAAGAGGAGAAGGTTGAATATTGAAACCCAAAGCCATAAAAACAACAGCTTCATTTCAGGTAAAACTGAAAAACTGCTCCTGATTAAGAATTTAGGATTTTCCTTTTTTTTTATGACCAGCCATGCAATTAGAAAAGTTATCAAAGCAACATCAATATAATGAGACATAAAAAAATATTTAGCGACAAACTTTTTCTGTGTCAATAAAACAGAAGAAGTAAAAAAAATCTGATGACCATTACATTTAAATTGAGAAGCTTGAGTTTCTTCATCCTGTCAGGTCACTCTCAGACCTGTTTCTACATAAAATGGTAACATTCACATGCACACAAACACACGGTCGTGTAGTTATGACCTAAACAGTCTGTGGCCTTTTCCTTAAGCTCTATTTCAGTCACTGCCTCCACGCGGTGGGCAGATAGTGTTGTTATCTGGTGCTGTCTGCACAGTTTGAGAGCCAGGGGTCACCCTATGTCAGTGTGTGTACGTATGTGCACAAAAGCCTGTGTGTTTATCTGTGTGCCACCCGACCATCAGCCCCAATCTCAATCTGTCAACACTGCAACGAGGCACGCAAACTGTTGTGACAGTGCCACAAGTCACGGCTTGTTAGTGCTACAAAGTCAACCAACACAAAGCGCGTGAAAGTGTCACGTTAAATAACAAATCAACTATCGAATGAGCAGTTTATGGCATTCATCTTCATCTACTGCATATGTAAATGTTGTTTACACTGAGCTATACTGTGCATTACACTCCTGCTACATATAAGGAGTTGTGACTCCAAGAGTAAACTGTACAGATCTGTACAGTCTTCAGATAAAACAAACAAAAGAAGTGACAAAAAGAAAATAAGAAGTTAAAAAGGATAAAGAAAATACAAACTAAACTGAATTAAAGAGGCTCAGCTCTATCAAAAAGTCAGGGTTCTCGCCAGCACTGTTGAGCGTAGGGGCCCCCGATGTTGTGATTTATCTCCCCTACGGAGCGATGGCGCCCCCTAAGTTCAGTTTTCAGCAACATTGGGGGGATTTTCTCTTTTTTTTTTCCTTTTTTAATCGATACCGTTGTAATAATTGTTGCACACATGGACACAAAAGGGACCTCCTGATGTGCACAGGTTGTTTTAACTCTCTTTTTAATCTGAAAAACCCAGAAACACATACATCAACCGCACCATCTATATAATACAGGTGATCTCGGATGCTTCACCTGAGGACCCCTGCAGCCACTTAGCTGCCCTCGATGCTGCCTGTGTGCACCGTCCAATATATACAGTGTAGCTTCAAACAGACGTAGGGCACAAGAAGCTGTCATGTTTATGACTTTCAACGGATCAGCTACATGCACGCGCACGGATGTGAACACCATCAATTCGAAACGTGTTCTGGCTTAAAGAGACATGGGCTTCATTCTGTTCTCTCTGCCGGGTTTTCTTTTTTCGGTCCGATTAAAGCTCTACTGTGTGCGTGTGTGTGTGCGTGTCCTCCGTGTGTGTGTTCCAATATCACTGCAGGTCCCACATAATACCTCATTTAAATTTTAAAAGCACGTCTTGGAATCAGTCTTTTGAATAAAATGTTTTTTATTGTCTCTACAGTTTTTATGATTATTTATTAGTGGAGGACCAACACCAAGCATGAGTAACTCTAACTACATTCATCATCGCCTTCACCAATTCAATAACTTTTTAGCTTACATTAAGGCTGGGACAAAGATAAAAAAAAAACAATTCACTCTAGCTTTACTTCATAAATTTGGCGCTCAGAGTTATAAATTTAAACATTTTCCACGTGCCACGCGATCCCCTTATGCTGTGAAAAATTCCTGGTGAGAATCCTGGAAGTGCTAACTGACAAGCTTAAACTGATGTTTTAAGAGAATGTATAATGCATAACTATAACCAAATGTCCCACTGACAGATGTTGAGGAGTAAACAGAAAGGGGATCCAGTTATAAATGAGTCCTGGTTAAAACTTGTATGTTTTAATCTGTTGACGCACAAACCTGCTCAGGGAAGCACACGACACACATTAAGCTATGTTTACACTAAACAATGAGCACACATGCATTTTCCCTTTCTTCTAAACAGATAAGGGAAATCCATCCAACTAAAAAAAAAAAACAAGCTCTCAACAAGCTTCTTTCCAGACGTGCACAATCCTCTATAAATCACGTGCAAGCACAGCAAAGATAAGGCTTCAACAACCTGCAGCGTGAGCTCTGCTCTGACAGATCATTGTCGGTTCTAAACATTCCAGTCTGAATTTGAAAAGATAGCGTGCATTGTCAGGATGCTGTGTGCATAGTGAAGTGAGGTTTTCAGGTGTTACACAACCAGCTACAGTACGTGGTTTCATTCTTCTTCTGTTTTTAAAATTTGAGTCAGAGCTTAGGAATATGAAATATGTTTCAAAACCACGCGCGGAAAAATACTGGAGGAGTGAGTTCATAGTAGTCGGTGTGAGTAGATGCACAGGTAAAGAAAAAAAAGTTGATATAGGGGCTGCTATGAGTTTCCGACACTAATAATTACACATATAATTAGGGGGTGAGATATAAAAAGTTAGGACAATGTTACACCCTAGTGAGGGGGGAAACAAGGGAAAGGGAGTCAGGGGGGTATTGGAAGGTAGTAAGCGTAAAGCTAGCTAGCAGTAGCAACTTAAAGCGAGTAGGGAACTTGATACAAAAAATAAAGAGCAAAAGTCTGTTTTGCGTTGGCGAAGATTGCAAAATCAAAAAAACAATAGGCCTGTGAATAGATAGGGTTAAACTTATGATCATAGACCTTGACCAAAAGTTGAAAAATGACTTTTAAGTGGAAAAATTTGATCTTAGTAAAACTAAATTAATATTGTAGATAATCTGCCACTGATCTGTATTGAACAGAGTGGAGAGTAGTCCGCCTGCATTCTTTCTCCTGCTCTCCGTCTGCCCTCTTGTGCTGCCACACGGTCGGCCAGCGCTCAGCATGCTCCCGCACTCAGTTGGAATCCAACCAATTAACTAGCAGGGTTGGAGGAGGACTGAGGGGATAAAGAAAACTTCCTGTTTTGCTTGTGTGCTATTAACAATGCCTGACAGGGGGCTGGATTCCAAAAACGGTGGAGATAAGAATGAGTCCAACACAAGCTGCAACATTTCTGGGCAAGACTTGTAACTGTGCTGTTATTTACAGGCAGAGAAGAGCACAGCAGAGGGAAAAGGGGAGCGGGAGCACAGGAGGAAGTATCATCACTGGGTGAGTGGATTATTCATTTTCATTGATCAGCTTAAAGCAAACTGCGATTGAGTTGTGGCCTGTGAGAAAACTACAAACATTTCCTGAGCATCAAAAGCATTTGATTTATAACACAATAAAGACTGATTGTTGTATGACAGATTGTATAACTAATACCATACTCCGGACACGCACAGAAAATTTACATCCTGAAATCTAAACCACACACACTTTACTGTGTGAACCATAACACTTCTCAAAAGGGTCCTTTCACACAACTTAATAGGACAGGAAGTAGAACAAGAGGGTCTCTCTTAACTCACACGTTGAATTTCATAGAAACAGTGAGACTGGGTAGGTTTACAGGTAGAGGCAAAAGCAAGCAGGAGAATGGAGGAAATGTATCGTTCCGGTTGCTGGTGTGTTAGAGTTTTGGTGATATCAAATCCTTCACACCTTTTGATTGCGTTTCTTTGTTACAATGCACGTGTTAGCTTTAAACGTGTTACGCTGACATAAGATACATGCTCTAGGCATCAGATGTGCTGCTGGAATTAGTCTGAAGCAAATGAACCTTGTCTGGGGTTGTCATGGTGCTTTGTGTGTCTGCAGCAAAAAAAAAAATATTAGCACACTGATCACAGTTTGTTTGTTTTTTATACTTGTTACTTTATCTGGATTTGATTGATTTGAAGTTAAAAGCTGCTTAGACATCTGGAAAATAAAAAGCAGACTTTGTTTAGTGAATTATAGGAGAAGTGTTATCTTTAAGTGTCTGCATTAATCACTGTAGCACCACTTTGTCTGCATCTCAGCTTTTGATCATTTGATGCATGACTATGTGACTAATGTATAGTGTAAACGACACACAAAATGTGCATTGAACATTAAAGATACCCAAAGCACTGTAGGTCAAATTAAAAGTTGCTGAACACTTCAGATTTATCCAAATATATAAAACCAACGCAGCATAATAGTGACACCTACAACAAGTTCAACCTTACTTAAAAACAAAAGAGAATAATAACTACCAATCCCTGTGAGTGAGTTTCATTCATTGGCTGACAGGGAAACTGACTTTCTAGTCAACTTAGTGGGTCCTTTTGACCCCCAACCCTCTGTCATGCCTTTGTGTTGTGCTTGTTGCCAATGAGCTGTGACAGGGACTGTGTAGGCTTGTAAAAGGGCACACACACACACACACACACACACACACACACACACACACAGAACAAGAGTGCAGCCTTGGGCCTCTGGACGCACATCGCTACTCTTGCTAATTGCCTCACAATTCTTTTACCCGTATGTCTGTCCCTTGCCGGGACCTCCTCAGGGAAAAGAAAGAAGAGTAAAACACAAAGTCCTCTGCTGTTGATGTTCACTTTTTTGAGACACACACACACACACACACACCCCTTAGTTAGAGGAATTTGTGGACGGTACATTGTTGCTAGCTGTAAATTATTAGCTACTTCGGTAATGCATCAATGTCAAAACACACAGTGACTCAGTTTCTGCCTTAATCCTTGAGCTAAACATCCAAGTGTGTATATATGGTATTCAATTGTAACACACGATGACACCCTAATCACCTGCTGATTACTTAGTCCTTATATATTTCCAACATAAATACTATATCTGTATAGATTTCAATGGTGCCTGAAACATCCAACTGTACACAAGGCTCTAAATCCAAGTTGTCAGTTTAAAGTTTTGCTTTCTATTTGTTAAGACATGAATGGGAAACGGATTAGCATCTTATTATTAGGTAATCACAATGCCTTTAATGCGTAAAAAACAAACATGCGCAGGCAAACAAAGCAGCTCAAAAATGTTCATGTGACTTTGCAAACTCTCTGACATTGGTGTGCAGAGCCAGATCACGCACAGGTGAGCATTGTTCTGTGTGTGACGGGTCAGCTCAGGAATCTGTCAGACTGGTATGAACGGATGTGTTGATGAGAACAAACAAACGGCTCTTCATGAGGACAAGTTGGTACTCATTGCTGGAATAACAAAGCGTCATTTATTTATTTTAACTTTTATCTCTGCTTTATCTCAGGGTGGTCTGTCAGGTCATCTTAGGTCATCTGTAGATGACAATATGACTAATATCATACTGTGGACAGGCACATGTAGACGGCTTGGATTTACTTAACATTAAATAGGTAAAGGTATGAGTAGTTTTGGGATATTTAGTTAGAGATAGTCTAAACTTCAGGCTATGGTTGCATTAGTTAAAAGCAGCTGACAGGGGCTTACGTAAATGCTCCTAACATTTACCACACTATTTTTACCATTTTGCCCCAGATGTCAATTGAGCTGTCAATCACTGGTTTTCAAAACAGAGGAAGACTGATCTCTGACAAATGGGCTCTTCTCTGCATGCTTCCGTTCTCTTTAGCTTGGTTTCTTGGGTTTTACAACTTTTATCTTCTCTAACAAATGATGATTCTACTAGTTTCAATGTTGGACTTTTAATCAAAGGGGTCATTGACATGCCAGGACCACTTAGTTTTATGAATAATTCATACATAGTGTTAGCCTAAGGAGAAAAGCTCAGACAGCTCTATTTTGTTGCCTGTCTGCTGTCACTATAGCCTCCTTAGCCTTCTCCGCCCTCGTCTTGTTTGGGCTAGATATGAGTCCACCGCGGGGATGCACACCTGCTGCAGGGCAACCTGAACCTGGATGTTGATGTCTTTATAGACTGCTGCTGACGGAGGTCTTTACACCGGCTTTGAAAGAGTCCTCACCTGGTTTACAAGTTGCTGGCAGTGGACTGTGCTGTTCATAATGGTATAAAGGCTGGGGATTACAGGCGAATCCTGTCCTCACAGTATCCTGATATTTACTGTTTGGGTTAGATTATTGCTTAGTATCTTTAAACAAATAGCACAATAAGGTATGGTATGTATCTATGCTACCACGAGCTTGTAACATGCTTAAGACCTGGGGCCATATACACAGAAATGGCAGAAGTCGGAGGGGGGAATTAGTGCGGAAAGCTTGCTGCCATTCAGCGAGCCTTACTCATTGCTGGCGTGGAACCAAACAGAGACAGCAGTTTCACAATAAATTCCTTTGTGACATCTAATCAGCACCAGTAATCTCAGCTTCACATTTATCTTGTGTTTGTGGCACATGTCATTTCTAAGGGGGAAATCTGTAGGGCAGAAGGGCGAGAAAGATTACAAACGATAACTAAGAAAAGGAGTGGATGTCAAGGTAAAGGCTTGAAAAACAGGATCAAGGCATGTCTTGATGGTTGTGATTTGTTTCTTTTATATGTCGACACAACAATACTGATTTTCAGTGACCATTCGTCAGGCTAACCACACGCGGCGATTGGCAGCATAGCTTAAGGGCGTAAATAAACACTTTTTAGTTCGACAACAGTGTTTCTCTTTTAATGCTTCTTAAAGTGACCCATACAGACTCACTGATTTAAGAACTTTCTGGGTCAGGTAATATTCATGGTCTATTTTTTTTGTCTTGATTAAAGTTGTAGTAATTTTGGGTTTTACCAATATTCAGATTGTGATAAGCGCATATTGACAATAAATAGATAAAAATACAGATGTGAGGGGATAATCCAAGTTGTTTATCTTTAAGCATCCACAGTGTAAACACGCTTTTTATACTTACATTTCTAAATTCAAAGGGAATATTTTTGCGCAACACTTTTGTAACGTGACTTGATGTCTACCTGTCAACTCAAGCGATGTTTTACGTTTTTGCCATTCCATTGACCTTGGCATTCCAAAGCTAATAAATGCTTGTGGTTGCTTTGCATTGAGGCCTTGCAGGTCTGTTGTGGCAGGAGGAGAAAACATGCCATCATCATTGGATTCCAGTCATACTTTAGTCAGCTACATGAACAAACCTGAGGAAAAAGTAGAGGTGTTTGCAGAAACAAGGGGAGAAGAGAGGCCCCAAAAAGACAAAGTAAAATTGACATTGAAGACAAAAAAATGTAAAGTGTCCAACAAGTGAGCCGCTAAGTTACCCATCCACCACAGTGTAAATGTTTCCTCACTGAATGAGTGCTACCTTTGTTTGTCTAAAAAGGATGGTTGCTTGCCAGTTAGTGCATCTGTTTGCCACCTAGTTTACCTTCTCTAATTCCCATAAGCTTAATTAAATATTAATCTTATACAATATGCTGCTGCAACAAAAGGTCCAAAGTAAACAAAAAGTCACGTGAAATTATGCGACAGTCCCCTGTTTTCAACTAAAAAAATACAGAAATCACAGTTAGAACTTCAATCAGTTTTATAGACATTCACCCAAGTAAAAAGTAAAATGCACATCCATGTATATTTCTGTCCATTTCAAACTTATCTTATCTCACTATTCATTTAACTGCATCTTGATTTGTTGTAAAAAAGTAAAGCTAATCTTTGTATAGTGTTAAATGGATTAAGATTATGGCCTATCTTTCATGTAGACCTAGATTTATTATTACAGTCAGTATCGGCGTGTGCATACTACTGTTGTCTTGAGGCTGACAGACAAAACTGGTCCATCGAGCCACCGGCAACTGCAAACACACATACTTACATCAAACACCGTGCTGTCCTCAAGGCCAAGTTCTTGTTTGAAATGCCGCTTGCTGCTTAAGCCTAAAAGCATGACGTTACCAAAGAGGCATGGATTGTAGCTCACTGGATATAAAAGCATTGTCTTGGATCAGTTTTGTATATTGAGTGTTTCTTGCGGTGACTTTAGAAATGGTGTGGCTTGCTGTCTTGCGTGAATGAAAAGTTAAACAGAGTAAGAAGCAGAGGAAGCTGAGGAACATACGTGCTGACTAGATTTCTGGGTGTAAACACCAAAGTGAAATAAGCGATCAAAGGCAAGGTTGGCGGTTCTTCACTAAGATCTTTTAGTCCATGAAATGAGAGACCCTTGGTTAGGGTCTCAAATAGATGTGTTGGTGAAGGTTAATGAAAGAAACAGGACAGTCACCTAAGCGACTATCAGTCCCTGGAGGTCGAAGGGCAAGGTGTGCAGATGAGTGATGTGTGTCTGTGTCCTGATAAAACAAGAGAATGTTATGTGTTCAATGAGTGAAGGAGACAAAGAGAATTGGTCATTTATTCAGCTTCATGTGTAGCTTTAAAGACAGAAACCCATATCTGGATGATTTTCTCAAAAATGAAATCAATTCCCCCAGTGTTTTAGTGCCTGAACATTGTGTTCCCAACTTTAAACCAGAAATAGAAAACCTGCATGTTGGCGAATCATCCACTTTTACTCTACTATGGCTATCTGGCAGCTGCTGCAATTTCCTTTTTCTGTTTTTCTTTGCCTTGACTCAAAACAAGGAGTGCACACCATTGACTTGAACCAAAGTTTTGTCACTACTCGCATCATTTTCACTGACACGCTCCAAAGGATTTTGGTTTCATGAAGGCCTGAAGGAGCAGATAAAGTGCCTGTTGTAGGGAGGGGACCATTAAGCCTGAGGTGTACATGTATGTAACTGGAGCTGGGTGTGTACCTGTGTCAAAAAATGGTCTATTTTCTGTGCTGTCTGGGCCACAGTCACAACAGGCGACAGAGAACACTAAGCTACTGATCTGAGCAAGACCCACAACCCCAAGAGTTGCTCTAAAGATCACAGATTCATTGGTGTTATTGTTCTTTAACATGGTGCTAAATCTCATAATCTCAGTATGCTTCAGAAGAAAAAAAATACACACTTTTGAGGAGCTTTATTATTTCACTCACCTCTCATTCACCCCTTTATTGTATATTATGCTCTCTTTTAACTTCGCTGTAGGCTCTCATGGAATAGCTTTACAATGCCATATTAGCCAAACCACCAATGTTAGTGGGTTGATTAAATTTGGTTATAGAGAAACACAAACTATACCGGGCCTGTTTCCTGTTTATGTTGATTTACCATGAAATCTCTGGCATCAGTCAGTGCATGCAAAGCTGGGGAACAAAGAATATGATGACAACAACTGGGTCTTTATTGTGTTCAGGCTGTAATCACATAAAAAACAAAAATTTGCATCAAAATGTAAAAAGAAAATTAAAGAAAAAGCTGCCGCTGCTAAACCCTTTCTATAACACAAAAATAAGATGCCACGTCTTAAGCACTGCTTGCGAAAAAATTATATTAAATTAATTTATAATTAATTCCAGCTTGATTTAAGCACTGTCCAGCCCACTACTAACCAAAGTAGATCTCAAGTGGTCAAGCTTTGCTTTACTTGATCTTTGATATTAGTCTGCTTAATAAAAGTATGCTGAACAGGTTAAACTACATTGTAAAAGATGACTCAGCACATACAACATGACATGCATATCAACAAATTACACTAACATAGCTGACATCATTAACTACATATTGTGATAGTTATCTATTAAGTCTGTTCACTTCCCCTCTCTTGCCACTCAAATATAGTGTTTTAGGCTTAGATGTTTTATACAACTCTAGTTTCTCCACTTACCTTTGACCCCTTTGTTATGTTTCTACCGTATTGCATCTAAAAAGTTTCAGCGGTTGCACCAAGATTGCCAATTGTGGAAGGAAATAAAAATTAAAGTCACTGGAAGTGTGTTTTTTTTGGTCAACTAATAGGGTGAAATATGGGCAAGTAATAGAGGGAAATGCACGATAAAGCCTCACATTAGACTTTGTTAAGAAAGTTTTATGATGTTCCTACATTTAAAACTCATGTGAACTTATGCTACATCTATAAATCTATAAGAAGGGCTCAGAGCCCAGAGAAAATCACTGTATTTCATACTTTAATGTGCATACTATGAACATTGTTCCCTTTGGAAAAAAAAAGCAGAGGGCTCTTACGAAGGAGCATGCACTCTGCAGTGACTGTCCCTATTTTCTTATGTTGGTTTGTAGCAAATACTTATGAATTCTGCTCACTGACCTGCGCCTGGTCCGCACACACAGTTTCTTTCTACCCATTCATGTACCCTTCGTTGCCCCTCAGAGTTGGCGTACAGCTTTGAAGAAAAGAACTCTTGACACAAAACCTGCTGGGATTTAATTGCCGAAGCCCACTTCACCCCCTCCCAAAGCCAGGCCTTATCCACCCCAATGCCCCTGCCGATAGAAACCTGCTCTTGACCACGTTGTTCTCTGGCTTGTGTTTTCTTTTCCCTCTCATCTTAAATAAGGGGGGTGGGGAAGTTGGATAAGAAGACAACATAGTGGGTAGAATGACCATTCCTCATTCCTTTTGTTATGGAAGTTTTGAGTTTTTCATTCAAGTCACCATCATTTGCATTCTTTTTCATTTTCTTCAGTTTGTTCACACAAAAATTCTATAAATCTGAAGTAAATTATGAAGGAATTAGAAAATGACAAAATTGCAGTTGGAAAACGGCAATCCAAAGGGACACAACAGCTCACTTATTCCTCTGGATCTTAATTCAGGAATGTCAAAAGTGCACAGGGGAAAGAAAAGGAAATTACTATTCAAGAGGGCATAAAGGGAGGAGGCATGCCTCCCTGAAGGATGACAGCCTTGCGTTTCCCTCTATCTATCTCTCTCTATCCTTCCTTTATGATCCCACGAGCTAGCAGGACAGCTGGGATTTGTATGACGGTGACGCCACACCTGTATCTTATCTTGCACCCCAATCTGCACAAGTGATTCACATTCAAAGTGAAAAAACTAGAGACACCACCCTGTCTAGCAACAGTTTATCTACGATCTGGCAATGTTGACTGACTGAATCACCTCTTTATTCACCTCTACCTCAGTTTCTCCTTTGCTGGGTTAGCAGATGTGCTTGGCCCAACTTGGAATGAGGAAAACTCAAATAAACATTGTGCACTACAGTGATTTTACAAGAAATATATGCTCACTTCTATTTTCACAGCTTCCCTAAAGTTGTTGTGTATCCCAGCACAACCCAGCACAACCAAAATCCTTGCCTTTGATGCATCGCATCAAAATTAAGTCTTTGTTTTCTTTTAATGTTTCCGTCTTTAACTATATTATTTTAAGAAATCGAGACATAAAATGTTTGAATGTGCATTCTTCACACCTCTTCAAATCCTGTTTATCCATTCTAAAACACTATGTTATTGCATGCAGTGAAATATAGCACCCCAAACAGCCACAAGACCATGCAAACATAAACAGCACAGCTTACATACTTTCTTCCTCTCCTTCCATTCACACTTTTGGGATTACCAAGATCGTGACAAATATGGACTCTGAGAACACTTTGTAGGAAATAGTCAGCCAAAAAGTTCTCACCTATCAAATAACATTAAGAGTTGTTTTTTCTGTCAAGCTTGCAAAGTTGGAAAATGTGCATGATATAAATGCTTTGTTTTACTAAGCCATTAGATTCAAACTGATTGATATCAATGCCATTTGGTAAAACACAACAAATGGCTTGGCCCTGTTTAAATTAATTCCCACTAAAGAGTTAGAGTTTAAAGAAAGTTTGAATTTCTCTAATTGAAAATGAATGATAAAGCATAAAAAACAAGTCATCCACTATATAAACTGGGAGAGAACACAATGTTCAGTGAAGTGCACCTCATTTATATCTGCAATACTCTAGGTGACATACACTTGGCTTCTTGTTCAGGTTTGTGCAGTCATCAACAACAAGACCATTTATGGCCCGAGAACAACACCTCTGTAGCAATGAAGCAGCTTAAAATACCATCAGTCATAAATGTACAGATATTAATTTTTAAACATATGAGCCGCCAAAGGTTTCTTTCTATTGATATTTTTGTTTAATAATGATATCAAACAGTAACAAACATAAGGCACTAGTAAAGTTGCCATTGGTTGTTCTTGGCAATTTTTGCAAGCATTTCATTCATCAAAACATTGAGAGTAGAAACATTATATTTGCTGACACTCTGCAGGAAACAAACTAAAATCTGATTATGAAGCTGCCAAAAGGGCAGCTATGGTCAGCAGAAAGAGATGCTGTTTCTTTCCCCAAGGCCGTCTTGTTTGATAGCCGGGCGTGATTAAATTCAAAACAGCCTCTTGTTTGCAACAACTTTTTTCTTTATCTTGTCTCATTCTTCTCTCCCACCCCTTCCCATCATTCCTTTCCTCCTTTTCAACTCTTTCAAGTGTTCTGTTTACACTCCAGCCGGGTATTTGCTCTGTAAGGTATTGGCTAAGGCAAAAAAGGTCTTAAGTTGTAGTAAAAAATCCTTTAATGGTCCACTCTCAAAAGTATTATCATCTAGTATTTTTCATTGAGTCATTTGTTTGAAAGGCATATATATCCAATATTGTATTTGTTATGTCTTTTAAAGTAAATCATCTACAGATTGACCATGTGTTGCTTGGGATATTGCTCGATGGAGCAACACAATGAGGCCAGAAAGGTTTCTGTGTTAAATATTTGTACTTGACCCTAAATACAAAGTAAACAGGATAGAAGAATGTGATAAAACACAAAATAAAATTGATTACAAAATATACACAGGAGATATTGTGATGGTCCTTGACCTCATGTAAAACCTGAGCTTACAGCTTCAGCACAATTGTTAGAGTGACTAGTGACATATACAATGATTGATTAAACATGGATAAAGTAGATAATTTAACTGTAATTCTCTTGCTCCTAAACTTGTTTCAAGCACTTAAGTTACTGATTTTAATTATACTGTTGAACTACTGTATTTACCTATGTGGCAATGGCATGGCTATACAGATTATTAATTTGTAATGTTTTTTTTTTCATTTTATTTCAGGCTGAGCATGGAGAGGGAAGAACTCTGCACAATGAAGACCATTCTCACTCCATTGATGCCCATTTTATTCTTCCTCATCCTCCCTGATAGCATCCTTGCTAGCAATTGTCCAAATGATTGCACATGTTCCAACCAGGATATATTGTGTTTTCAAAGACGCTCATCTACAGTTCCAACAGGAGTCGATTCCTCCACTAAAAAACTCTACCTGTTTTCCAATGGGATTGAGAGTTTAACAACAGAGGACTTTACCGGTCTAGAGCAGTTGGAGATGTTGGACCTTAGCCAAAACAAACTGACCCTCGTACCTGATAAGGTGTTTGAACCTTTAACTTCTTTGAGAAATCTGGACTTGTCTTCCAATCAAATCACCCACATTTCAGAAGATTGCTTCCAGGGTATGAGACTTCTTGAGCGTCTTTATTTGTACAGTAATCATATCAGAACTATTCACCCAGGAGCCTTCAATGGCTTTGAAAATCTGCTGGAGCTTAAACTTCAGGGTAACCAATTGAAATCAGTGCCAACTCTCTCAATGCCACGCCTCCTGTTGCTCGATCTTCGCTTTAATGTTTTACCAACTTTAGGTCCTTCAGACCTCCAGACCCCAGACCTTGAGTCACTCAGATTAGGTGGTGTAGGCCTCACCAGCCTGAATAATGAATTATTCGGCAATCTGAAGAATTTACACGAGCTGGACATCTCTGGAAATCAACTAGATTCATTCCCTTCAGTGCTAAAGGAAATCCAAGGGCTCACTAGACTCAGTCTGGCTGGCAACCCAATGGGTCCTTTTCAGGTTCAAGATCTGCAGAGCCTTGGGGAGCTAAGAGAGTTGGACATCAGCAGCCTTAGCCTGCAGGGCCTACCTGAAGAGCTCTCCCAGTTTTTTCCCCACCTGAGAAAGCTCACAGTGGCAGAAAATCCCTTTAACTGCCTCTGCAACTTAGCATGGTTCCCAAGATGGCTCCGAAGTCAGAGCATCACGCTTGAGAGAACAGAAGAGAGCCGATGCCATTTTCCACCTATCAATTCTGGAAAGGTGTTGGAAAGACTGGAGTACAAAGACTTTGGATGTCCACCAACAACAATCCCCACAAAAACTGTGAAAACAATCCCTACCCTGCCAGCTGTTAAAAACCCATTGACAACAACGCAAGCTATTCCAGTCCCCAGAGGCAGTGAAAACCCCTCAGAAAATGAGGATGGGTCTCGGCTACCCCTGGTTCCTGCATCACCCAGTAGCAGCAGCATGGACACAAATGAGGAGCACAGTTTATGTCCCTCTCACACCTGTCTGAATGGAGGTACTTGTCACCTGGATCAACATGGTCAAGTTGAGTGTACGTGTCCACACGGGACCTCGGGCATGTACTGTGAAGTTCAAAACCCACATCGTCCACATTTACCTCCTGAAGTTTATCCGCCAGAAGTAACTGTCATTGCAGATGTACCAGACATCAGCTCACATCAAGCAACTGCAACCTCTGTCCTGCTTGACCTCCACCGATACATCGAGATGAGACCTTATTTACGTGGAATTCGCCTGACCTACCGCAATCTGTCTGGGCCTGACCGTAGACCAATTCAACTCAGCCTCCCAGCATCCTTTCCAGAGTACAGACTGAGAGGTCTGAATCCTAACTCCACATACACAGTGTGTGCCAGTCCATTAGGCGCCCCAAGTGGAATAGACATGGTCTGCACTAAAGCATATACAGCCCATGAAACAACCAGGGGCCCAGATGCACAATTCGACAATCCAAAGCTAACCACTTTGCTGGTGCCAGCAATTGCTTTGTTGCTACTGGTGGTGCTCATAGCAACAGCAGTGGGAGTAGTTTGCTATCTTCGCAGGAAGAGGGCCAAGGGCCACCTGGAGCTGGACTGTGATCCCTCCCAGCTTGAGTTGGATGGTGTTAAAGTTAGTTTAGACAATGGGGTACTGCCACAAAAACAACCTCAAATTATGATCCCAGAACCTGCAGTACAGAACGGCAATTTGGAATATGAGGTGTTGCTAATACAAGATCAATGCATTTCAAATAACAATATGCCTTCACACAAGCCTTCTTACTTCTGAACTGTGGCTTTGAACCATCAGATCCAAAGAAGGATCTGCAATTCTTTATGTCTGCCCTCTTGAGTGAAATATAAGGAGCAACACTTAAAGTTATGGAACTGGAGAAAATAATCTCAGTCAACTACCAAGGAAGGGTCAAGGACTGAAGTAGCTGCCCTTTGGTTGTCCATAGAGACATTAAACAAATTGTGTGACTGAACTTTTTAGCATAGCATCTAAAATGCATCAATGTAAGTGACATATGCATTTTGCCTAAACAAGATTGTTTCCTACACTCACCTCTAATGCTGTTATGCTGGGACTGATGGTGCGTTGTCATTGGCTGAAGCTTAGTGCTAAGAGACACACTGACTTTGTACAAATAGGAGTGTGCTCTGAAATGGCAAAGCTCTGAGTTGTGCTGCATATCCCCATCCCAGCAGCACAACTAAACAACACCAGCAGTACTTTTTGCTCCATGTTGTAACTCTTCAGTATGACCCCCAATGGGATCAATGCTTGCTGTGAACGACCTTTGACGCCAAATGAAGTTGTGCAAGGAAAAACAGCAAATGCTTATATACAGTAGTTTGTTTTTTTTTTTGTCTGTACAGCCTTGCCTATGATTGTGTATTTTCTAATGCTACTTTTTTATACTGTGCAACTAGCTGGTAATGTTGTCAGCCACCCTACTTCTTGTGACACAAGAGACAAAAAAGCTGATTAAAATCTTAAGATTAAAACTTGTTTGGTCCCAGTAAAGTCAGTCAAAGTGATTTGCCTTGAAATGTCAGACAGACTAAGTAGATGTTGGTCTGGACAGAGTTGAGACAAAATCCCCCTTCTCCATACCGAAGCTCTGAGTTTGGTTTGCAATCACAAAGGGAGAAGGAAAGAAGGATTAAAAAAAGGTACAGAGGGAAGCAGATGACCGAATGACTCAAGTTTAAGTGCACAAACTTTAAGCAATCTGAAATAAATCCAATAAATACTCACATGACCAACAACAGAGCAAAAGAGGCTTTATTTATTAAAAAGAAACAAAAACCCTTTACCCTTTGTCATACAGTTTGGCCATGTAAACTTAAAGCAGTGGATGTGTATTTTTTTCTCTTAAAATAACTTATTTTTTGTAACAGATTGCTTAACTACTTTAGCTGATTTATGTCCATCTAAAAGCTATAAATGAAAAGTGTCACAAATCTCATCATCAGAAAGCCGTTTACAGAACATGTGTACATTTGTGTGTGTGTGTGTGCGCTTGTGTGTCGAGCAACTGCATGTTCTGTCTTGTGCAAAGACCTGCAGACATCAAGTTACTATCAGTCGTTATACGCCCACATGCCCTGGAGTACTTTAAGCCTCAAACATCACTACATTTAGGCAAACACACCAAAGAAACTTTTTGTACATTTCTGTGAAGTTACCAACAGTATTTCCAGCTCATGTTTGACAATTTCACACTCAAATAAGTGAGAATTTACAATCACACAATCAAGCAAACGAACTGGAACATTTGTTGATAAAATGAATTTAAAAAAAAAATTAAAAAAAACTAAAAAATAACACTGAAGATAACCAAAATTATTTTCAGTGTGTGTGCTTATATTTCCCTGTTTACTTTGGGAACCATTATGTTGTTGTTTTTCTACTATGTGAACTTGTTTGTACATGTTAAAAAAAGTGATATCATTAAATGAGTATCTGAAAGTTGGCTGAGTTGTATTTACTTGATTCTGGTGACCTTCATTGGTGCTGAAAAATGACTAATAAGATTGCCAGATATGAGGTCTGAATGCACTGGAGCCGCCTTAACTTGCCTCAACATTAATCCACAAATCTGAGCTACTCAACCGACAACAATCAATCACTAACTGGGTGCTTGCTATCTTTATATTAGTAATAATGGATGGTATATATTGTGCCAGTCACATAGGACTAGAGTAAACCAGGTGCAACATATACAGTATAGAAGTTGTTGTTCAATACAAATGAAAATGAAACACCACAAACTTTGGGAACCACTTTCCATGCAACTTTGCAAATAATCTCAATATTTTGAAAAAAAAAAAAAAAGTGGTGTATGACCAATCAATTCTCTTTGCATAAGCCTTTTAATGTAGGATCAATTTGTCTTAGGTATATGTTAGGCCAAGGGTGTCAAACTAATTTAGTTCAGGGGCCAAATACGTTACGCGAGTTATTTTAACATTATTGTGCTCTAGTTTGCAGTAATATATAAATGATAAATAAGTATGTCAGGCATCAACAATATCCAAGCAATACGTGACAGACATCAGTCCCTGCAAGATCTTCACCTAAATTTCATTTACTTTGTGATACATTTTTATTACATTTGGGAAAATGTTGTGAAATAGGTTGAGGATATTGCATGATTTTGGAAAAAGTTCTTTCAACAATTTGAGATTGAAAATGGAATATCAGCAATGAAATATTGTGATCCCTGCAAATATTGTGGAGAATCATTGAATTCGTGAATTAGAATATTTGGAGGGGCTAAGATTTCTAGAACTGAATGAATTGGTAATTTACTAATCTAAAGTTAGCACTAATAAAAGCAAATTGGTTTTTAATGAATAATTTCACATCCTCTTTCAAACACTGGATGTGTCCACACAAATAGTTTTTTTTCCCCATCTACTGACGTTAAACGGCATCAATGGAAAAATAATAATAATGTGGCCTTAGTTTTCTACAAAATCCTTCCTAATATTTTGAAAATGATCACATATTTAGGAAAATATATTCCCGGATATAAAATTAAACGTGAAGAAAAAAAATTATCATTTAATTTTGACCAGTAGAATGTCAGAGGAAAGAAGCAGGTTTGTAAGGGCCAACATGTACTTTTTATTTTAAGAAAAGCGGGGGTACACACGAAAGAAATGTTGGTAAACACTGCTCTAAAGGGTCAGATGTGGCCCCCGGGCCTTGAGTTTGACACGTGTGTGTTAGGCCATCTTGTGAGTGATACTGCTAGCATTGCTTTGCAGAGGTAACCAAAGTAAAACTCTTCACTCAAGCTTTGGATTCTAACTGCTTCACCTAACAGTGCACCTCCACCCAGACCAAACATTTACAGGGCAGTTTAATGTACCATTTCAGGAGATGGGAACGCTTGGAATTCTTCCTTTCCAGCAGAGAGCTAAAGGCAAAATGCCAGTAAAAGTTTCGATTAAAAACACAAATTACATTCGAAAGTGGACTTAGCTGTTTTAAATGATGCACTGATCAAGCTGGAATGGGTGAGTAACACAATAAACAAGCTGACCACCCATACGTTTTATAGGTAGGGTGTTGGTAGAGAGTTTATGCAGGATGCTCATGTGCACAATATCACACACAAATAAAAGCAGACCCATTGCACACAATAGCTAGAGGCTGTTCAGGGTCTCAAGCTAGCAAAAACATACAGTAAAACAGCACTGCTTCTGTCAGCTGGACACTGCTGCACCAATTTCCCAATTTTTTACTCCAAAAATGCTTAACTAATTATGCTTCTTCTTCTTTTTCTTATCATTTTAAATGTAATGTATTTAAAGGTCCTATATCATGCAAATCAACTTTTTTTGAGCTTTAACCATGTTACAATGTTAATTCCAACACCCCCAAAGTATTATTGGGCTTCCTTCCTGCATCTCTGAGAAATCCTCAATAATCCTGCTCTCTGAGCTGCTTCTCAGCCCTCTTCTGAAAAACGAGCGGTTCATATTGCTAGTGACGTCACTAGAATTATGAACCGCCCTCTCCAGGAAGTGCCTGCTGCCAGTGCCGCGCCTCCACAGTGAACACTGTAGTGTAGGCACCCAGGAATAGACATCGTATCGCCTTTGACTTGATCTGACGTTTGTGATCCAATGCGATGCAACGGTTGAGGTGATAAACAAATGATTATCACCTTAAATGCACTATTCCTGTATTTAATAAAGATGAGGAGGATAAAAAAGTGAATTAGCAGCTTGAAACTCCAGTGAGTGTTTGAAGCTGCTGTTGCTGGATGAACACACACAGCGAGGAGACAGACTCGCATAATAGCATCTTAAATATCCTTGTGTTTTACTGTAATGTGCTGTTTTTTTTTGGCTGAAAACAATAACAACAGTGTGTGGATAGCAAGAGAAAATTGCTTTGGTGATCACTGATCTGCCTCGAAGCGAGTCATGCAAGAGCCTTGCAGGCAAGTCAGTGTATAGACACACCCACTCATGAATATGCATAAGCATGCAGCAAATAGCCTGTTGGTCAGAAAGTCACTTTTCAGAGGCTAAAACTCTGGAAAACAGGCGAGTTTGGGAAAATAAACCTGAAATACTATGTTTTGGGGTTTTTTAGAACAAATGGAGATGAGTGAAAAATGCATGATGTGGGACCTTTAAGTGTATGTTTTTACTGTTGAACTTTGTAAGGTACCAATGGATACCTTGAATTCCACTAAATAAAATGTATTATTATTATATATTTTTCCAACCTGACTGCAAGAAGAGTTTGATCATAATACTTACTGCAGCGTTAGGCACATTGACATCTTCAGATTTAGGTGTGTTGGAAACATCTATAACCTGTAGGATTTTGGCCCCCCATGCCCATGATTGGGCACCCATGAAATAAACTATAGCCTGGAGCTAAAAGAAAAAAAAAAGATACTGCGTTTTATCTTTGCCTACGGCCAACCAGCTCCGCCTTTCTTCTTCTTTCTTGCTTCTTGGGGAAATATGGACTGAGAAAAAGAGTCACCATCCTCTTTGAATGACTATTAAAAAAAACTAAGTAAAAGAATAATAAGAGCTGGAAATGTTGACCCCCCCCCCACCCCCACCCTTTGTATTTGTTAGCTTTTCTAGTTGATTTGATGTTTCTGATGTAAAGCAGAAGCAGCTTAAGAGAAATAGCCCGATTAAGCCCACAAAGAACAGCTAACATCCCTAAATCCTCAGCCTTTAAAACCTTTGTTAGTCTATCAACTTGACAGTAAGCAGTGTGGCATCATTTTAAGTAAATCCTAGCTGGTCATAAAGCGAACAGTTTAAAGAGTGTATTGGAAGCTGACAGAAAAAAAGACTGCTTTGTTAAAATCTTGCCGTTAACAATGTGTGTCTTTATTGTCTTTAGAGAAATGTGTCTATTAGTCTTGAGCTGAATTTAGTTCATTCAAAGTAGCTTTTCTACTGGAAAAAAAAAAAAGTTGTGGTAAAACAGTGAAAAGAGTATATAAGGTTAAAAAAAGAGCTGAGTGGAGAAAACACACCACCACTTTGTTTTTGGAGCTGGGTTTTCTGGCTCCAATTTCTGGCCCAGTGCAGCTCGCCTCCCTACACTTCTTTGTCAAACTCTCCTGCCTCACATTCCACCAACCCTCTAAATCTTCCTGGACTTCCAACAACAGATGATGGGTGGTGTGTGCCACAGGTTCCGCTCATGCCATCCAAGCTGCCAGTCTGAACCAGCAGATGGCTGAAACACCGCCATGGTAAGAGCAGCGAGCAGTGAAAGATGAGAGGTGAGAAGGAAAAAAAAAAAAAACAAGCAGGAAAAGAAAGCAAGGGAAGAATTTGACTTTGGTTAGTTCTTGGCAACATGGCGGGAACACATGCAATTCATTTCACATGCTGCTCGCTACAATATTAGATATAAAAACAATCAGAACTATGATATCCTGTGCAGACATCTCAACCAGTCTTGGCTCGTCAGTTTCTTTCTCAGGCATGGTCTCATCCCTAAGTGCAATCCAAGCACAACCTTCAACATCAGATTTAGCATTGAAAAAGACAAGGTAAACTATAGTGTGTGCTGTAGAAGAGAATGGAAATGGTTTTAGCAGATTTGTACAAATACAGAGTGAGACAGATGTGCAGACCAAGCAAAAAGTATAATTATAATTATAACCAACTGTTTGTTTGGAACTGATACGTAAGGATGATGATGATGGTTAGATTATGTTAAACCACACAACCAGACTAAAGAAAAAAATCATATCCTTAAAATCCAAAATTTTTACCTCTGCAAATGTCCTTCCATTTCACTTTGCAATCTCAATTTAATGTTAAGAAATAAGGTAGTGCATTAAAAATAGTGTGTGTGTTTGCATTTGTTCAGGGAGTCTTTAAGTCTTTAGTTAGAGACGATAATATTATTAATATTGACCATTAATTAATAATAGCAAATAATAGTCATTTTGATTTATTTTTATGTTAATACTGGGTTTTCCCACTGGTAATTTTGTTCATACTGGATTTTTCACTGGTTATTCAGTGGTTTCTTAGTGGTTATGCTGTTTATAATGGTTTTATACTGGTTCTACTGGTTGGACTACATTCACTTGAATTTTTATATAACTTTTTTTCAAATTTTGTCAGACATTTCAGCTTTTTTCCAAAAAGGAAGAGTATTGTCGCAAATATATAGTATAGTAATAATAATAATAATAATAATTAAAAAAAAAATAACCACAGGCAAGTGGAACTCAATTTTACAACTTAGTAGGGAACTTCTCAGTGGTGGTCACACTATTACCTCACAGTGAAACGTCTGTCTGGACTCTGAAAAGGCTTCATGCAATATGTTTGTTTGCTAAAATCAGGAATTCATAATACTTCCAACCAAAATCATTCCTGACTTGAAAAACAAAGGCAATAGACATCTTATTTTCAGTGTTGGATAAAAAAGAAAACCCCTAAAACACCCAAACTATTATTGCATTTTTTGTATTTCATGTCATAACAAATGGATACAAATTAGGGCTGTTTTAGTGCAGTAGTAATTGTAGAGTAAGATTACAAAACAATTAAAGCTTAATTAATGACTGAGCTCAGGCTGGGACAGGAATTAAGCCGCTACAATTCATACAAACAAGTGTTATTATTACCAAGGTAAACTGAAGGAAGCATTTACACTGACAAGTGCTGACACACAATTATTCCTTGCAGAAACCATAGAAGTTTGGCATGTCAATCAGCAAAATTGTGCTTGTCGACATTTGCTCTTCTGACACAGCAAAATAAATATTTGGCAAGCATACATTTTTTGTCTCTCAAGTGAGCCATAAGTAGGGATTTCTGGCTGTTTGTTATTTGCTGATAGTATCTAAAGTAATACGAATGTGCAAGTTACAGTGTGAGAGTTCTCATGTAATTACAACTCATTTTCAACAGGAGGTAAATGACTGCCAAAACAGATGCGGTGAGGATTTAATCTGCCATATCTCCATCTTTTTCATTAACCTAATTTATGAGTATCTAATCTGATACTGTGCATTGAAAGCAGCCACGTGTTACATCTATAAATCAAGAGTAGCAAGCCTGACAAGGGTCAAGCTCTCCAGACCCTCTGGGTCAAGCACTCAGGCCTCTGATACATCCCTGAAGTCACCAGCAGACATTCATCAAGCACTGCTGTGTACACATCCTGCACAACTTTCAAACTCTGTTTGCATCACAGCCTTGCTATGTGTACACATCTGACAATGCCTGAATGTTTGTAGCTTGAGCTCCTGTGTAGTTTCATATTGAGCTGTGCTTAAACTAAATATCCATATTTGACAACAATATTATAGTTCCAGACAGTTTCTAATAGTTTACAATTATGTACTTTCAGGCAAATGAAAAGGTTGGCACGGAAAGGTGGAATGCATGATACAAAGTGGGTTTCAAACCTGTCTGCACTATGTTTGTGTCTACTTGCACTGAGTCACATATGTGTTTATAATTCTCTTCATCACATGGAGTTCTTCCTGCGAATCTCTGCTGATTTTATACACTGCTCTCACATGTTGAACTAAACTGTTCAACATCTGATTTGCAATGTTGATGGTTAGGAGCACGGATGCAACCAAAGTAGAGACTACAAACCCGGTATTTATGTTTGTAAACCCACGTTCGGCGTGTGTCGCCCTAATGTGATCTGACACGCAAACTGTTGACTTGAGTAATCCACATCTGTCACACTAATTCCACTTCCTCCAAACAGACGTCCACATGTAGTCAAAACACAAATATATTCACTGTCAGAACATAATGACCATCTCAAAACCACCCTCGGCCAAAAGACAGGCCACGTGACCGCTGACCCTTCTGGGCTATAAACACCTGTTTGTCTCTGACGAAGGAGGAGGGGGAGGGGTGTTTCACAGCAAGTCATTACACCCAAACAGCCAAAGTATTTGTCTGCTAATCCTGTCTGCCTGGGGAGTCTGGACAGTCACAGGTGTCACAATGCTGATTAAAAGTGACGTAGGGAAAAAGCAGGATGGGTTTTACAGACTAGTGTTTGGTTCACATATACTAACTAGCTAAGGTTAACCAAGGACCCACACAAACACATGTATTTTAAAAGTACATTTGTGCACTTCAAAGAATTTTTCTAGTGTTATCTGAAAGCTTTGTATAACTACGTGTCACGTGTGCAAAATGATGTTCAGTAGTTCATTAGAATATTGGTTAATTTATTATGTTGCAAACATCATTAGTAGTCTTTCTGAGCACATTTAAATGGCAAACAATAAACAGGAGGTTTGGAAGCAACTTTAAATTCGTGTTCACTAGGGATGTAACGATTCACTCAACTCCCGATACGATTCGATTCACGATATTGGGTTCACGATACGATTCTCTCACGATTTATTTTACAAAATGAGACTGTAGACAAATAATGATTGAAAAATATTCCTTTATTTTTTGGGGGGGAAAAAAAACTAGAAAATACTGTACTATTTTCCTTTTATTTTTCATTGTCAAAAGAATCCCTTGATAAACTGTTCAAAATAATGCAATTTAACTAAAAATATATCTTGAATTAAATAAATAAAGGAATAATACAAATGAAGAAGAAGCTTATTAATTTAAATTCTGGTTCTATAATAAACAATGCAAAACTGCATAATAGTTATTTTTCTTTTTAAAAGTGCAACTGAAAATGTATTTTATGCCTCAACTATCGGACTTAAAAAAAAAAAAAAAAAAACGTCATTGCCCTGTATTTACGTCAGATATTTGTTTGGACCAGCAGAGGGCGCTGGTAACCCCGTGGTCGGTTGGCATGCAGCTAATCTAGCAGTGAAGAAGAGATGCTATGCTAGCAGACAGAGCTAGCATAGAATAACGTGACTTTTACAGATATTCATGTAATATTACAGATATTCTTTCGGTGCTAAAGGGGTAATGAATCATTTATTAACATATTTAAGAGTAGATGGCGGCCAGAAAGAAAGTATTAGCAGACTCCGCCCGCCGCCTACACTTCTGGATAGCGCCCTCTGCTGGTTACAAAAGGTACTGCGATTCAATTTTCAGAAGATCGATATCAATCGTGATACCTATGAATCGATTTTTAACTGCCTTACGATTAATCGTTACATCCCTAGTGTTCACAAAGACTTTCTTAAAGGGATCCTCCACTGCTTTTACAAATGTGGCCTCAAACCTTTGAAATGTCCTAATTAGAAGATCTGTGCCTAACGAAACGCGTTATTTTGCACCATATTCATTTTATTAACTTTTAAAAATTGGACTACTTTACCGTTTCAGAGCCAGTGCGCCGCCATGTTGAAATGACGTCAGTGACGATGAGAATCGCCCCTTTTAGTCCGTTCAGGATTGAAACATTCAGGATCATTTAGCAGCTTTTTCAGTCAAAATGACAACTTGTGCTGCTTTGGGTTGCTTTAAAAATCAGTAAATGTTAAAAAAAATGATGTAAACCTCTTTTGTTTACCGAAATTTGATAAACAAAATCCGTGAGCCAAAAAATTCTGAGACCGCAGGGGGCAACTGTTCCAACTCTGCCGTTTCGTAGACGACATGAAGAAGAGAAGAAGAGCTCTGTGCATGTAAATACAGGCAACCAGGATCCACTGCTGCTCATTAATGCCGACTCAAGTTGAATCTGTCTGCTGCATAGAACCGGCGTTCTTGTCAGAAATGGTTGAAGGTATGGTTTAATTATCCAGATTTTTTGCGCTTTTAAAATACTATAATCTTTTTTGCACAATGTGAACTAAACTAAAGTATATTTTTCGTACATGGTTATCTTTCCTGAACGCCACTCAGATCTTTACCGTAAACAAGGGGACAATTAAAATAGAACAAATTTAATATAAGGAGAGTAATACATGCTCATTTCTAATGCACATTTCTCAATTTAGAATAAAATAACAAGCACATCTAAAAAAGCATAGTAAAGTCAATAAATGGTTACCACAGCAATGTGCATTTTTCTTACAAGGCTGGATTAAACCAGAGGAATGCTGATATGCTTTGGTAAATTGTAATGTGGTTGTTTGAATGATAGACATTTGCTTTTAAAAATCAGAAAAAAATAAAACCACCAGAATGATCACTTAAGTAGCAGTACAACCCACTGGCCAAGTCAGGGCCCTGAAGGGCATTTCCGATTTTGAGCTTGTGCTACGGCCATGATTGTGCTGAGAGAAACTCGCCGCCACCCTAGACAAACACAAACAAGGACACCCGCCCGGCTGGCTGACGCCACGTGCCTGCGTGGGTGCCTGCCAGCCCAGCCTGTGGCCTGAGGAATGTGCACGGCCACTATAGGCACCCTAGGAGACACCCTAAGTTGATGGGTTCACCCCAGTGGAAAATGTGCATCAGCCCATTTCACCAGCGATTCACCAGAACCCCCTTTACTAGCAGCCATTACTTTTTGGGCAACCACAGCTTAAATGTATACTCCATGTTGCAGAAAATAGCAGAACTGGACTGATGGTACAGTTAGGAAGGTGTTGGGGTCTGATATAAAAAAGATTCCTGAAAAGGAATTGGCACAAAATAGGGACATTTGGATCAGGGTGTGATTCAAAAGGAAAACAATCTAAATCAAATGAATGAAGACTGAATAAAGGAGTATAAATGATGACTGAAGCAGCCAAGGATTGGGGAATGGGGGTTAGGGAAGGGTCTCCAGTTCAACCGCTACATATTTCCCAAGTAAGGGATATAATTTATGCAAACCCACCAAAGGTCTATAGCTGGGCTGACTCCATGTGAGCAGCCAACACGTGTTTTTTCTTGAAATTTCCACTGCCTCACTCCACTAGGATAGGATCCAGAAATGTGAGAAAATAAAGAATTATGAATAACATTGTTAAATGGCGATTTAGAGTAACATATGTTCATTTTGGCTCCCAATTTTATAATCCAGATTTGACTGTGTTGAAACTTCAAACAGCATCAGGAGCACAACATTTATTAGTATCTTTTCTAAAATGTATTAACCAGGTAACTCTGTTCTCTCTGATGTTCTCTATTGTTATAAACCACTTATGATATCAGATACATAAAAACCTCAATTAAAGCATCAGGTAGTTAGGGCCAATTATAGCTCTTTTTTTTCCCAAGATGGCCAAATTGGAAAATTAACATAACAAATATCTGGAATTTGTTATTTTTGGTGTTTTACTCAATAATTAACGCTTTCTCAGTGATCTATACTCATTTTGTAGCAGGACGGTCTGGTGGACTGAATTTCATCACATGATTTTGTGAGCTACATTTTTGACAAAAAAAATTCCAACCTAAACAACAGTATTCAGAGAGCGCAAACCTCAACCAAGCGCCAATGTGATGGCCGGGCCACACAGAGGTAACAGCTCCTAAATCATTTGATGATTGACACTGACATTATTCTCTGTCCCTTTAAGAAGAACAGAGAGGTGGCAAGGGGCGGGCCTGGAGAGAGCTGGAGGCGGCCTTCAGAGGACCAGACCATTGCAGAAGGGGACTGGGGTTAAGGGGGCTGTGTTTGTCCCTTAGTTTTGGTTGTTTATCCCCTGTGTTTCTGCTTATTTATATTTGGTATGGTCCAAGCTGTATTTAAGTTGACTCCTGTCTCATTTAAAGAGGTCAGTTTGTTTGTGTTGGTTCTCTTTGCACATTCTATCTTAAAAATGTTACATTAAGTTGACCTCTTTATCGGCCTGTGTTTGTCTGTGGCCAATAAAGCACCTTTGTTTTGAAATGTAAAGCTTTTGTCTGCTTGCCTCACTGCTTGGTCCCTAAGAGCCAAATACCCACTTTGCCTGATTTTGGCAGTTGTCTGGATCAGAGCCATTTAGAGAGAGAGTTGCAACATCTCTGTTCACGCCAATTGGACCATGTTTGTTACAGCAATGGCGGTTCATGGAGCCTCACAATAGTTCCCGGAAGTGAGCAGTTGACTATTCCAGCACAATAGAGCTAGAGCGGAGTAGACAGTTTGTGGTGCATTTTTGAACATTAAGACGTTTAAATAATCATATTGGATAGTATTATATTTATTATCAGCATATTTAAATCCATTAACGTGTGCATTAAAGCATGTTAGTAAATTATTATTATTACTAACATGTATTGTATACACATACATATGATGGTGTACTGTATAAATATTGTTGTTTTTGAGATTTTTGTCTTTATCAAATTTATGTGTTGCCTCCAAGGTAATTTAGAGTCAATTATGACTTCCAAGAACGACTTCCAAGAACTTGGAATCAAAGACACTCTCAATTTTATCTCCATTTATTTCAAGTTTTATTTCTTGAACCAGGGACCGCCTGGTTCGCCTATGCCCAGAGTCGGCCCTGGAACCAGGTGACGGTCAAGCATTTCGAACTTCCGTTGTCGCAAGTCTCTCTCTAAACGGCTCTGATCTGGATCAGTGATCCTGATCATGGTACCATAATCATTTACACCTTAAAGGCTTGTAAGACATTTTTATTCTCATTAATAATGATACAGTAGTTATGAGTTTGGGCAGCCTTATCTTTTCACAAAATCGCAATAAAATCCGTATCTGATCAAGATGAAATTCAGTGGGGTAATTGAGGAACCAACCTGACAAAACTGAGTCAAATGTCATATAGATCGGTCAATACAAATTGAGCTCACAGGCAAATAAATAAATAAACGCCAATAATAATATTACCTCCTTGGCATAGATAACAAAGTGGACTTATGCTAAAAGGAAGAAGAAGTAATCAAGAGTAGATATACGTATAATAGTAAATCAACAGAAATCTTGGATGAATATAAAGATCTCTTAGAACAATATTGTAGAACTCTCTAGTTTTAATAAAATTAAACCTATAAGAACTAGGTCTAGGTCTCTGTGTTTGACTAGTTGCTGAATGTACTGACATTATATTGGGTGCCAGCTCACACCGTGGATGGACCACGATGTTTGAAAAACAGTCAAGAAAAGAACTTCCTCCAGTGCTTATATGTCCTTCCTCTGTCATTTGTCCATGCAACTGAAAGGTTTTTTTTCCCTCTCCAACACCACCTGCATCGGTCAGAGTGAAAAACCCAGCAGCTTTCCAGCTTTGTCCCACTGCACTCCGGGGGAACAAGAAGTTACTATAAAGTCCCAATATTTTCTTACAAATAGGCCACATTCTTTCATTGAGTTGGTCTTTTGGTCAAACGGGTTTGTCTGCAGTGCTTTGTGCTCCCTCACTCTCACTTTAGGACTAAACCTACGCAGCTGGCACATAAAGAAAACCACTGGCAAAGAAAAACAGTGGGGTACAGTAAACATTTCCATGAAAGAAATATTCAGTTAAGTCCAGCTGCTGTGTGTTTTCTTTAACTACTACTGAATATTTCAGTTACTGTGGATAAGATCCTAAAGACTATCTAAAAAAAATCTAAAATTGTTTGGGCAGAAAGAAAACAGAAAACTAGTATGTTTTTAAGAAACTAAGCATGAGGTTAACTCAGGGGCTGACCGTCCACACAAAAGTTAACAAGAGAATCATATGTGTTTGTGAACTGTTGGAAGAACCAAAAGAGAAAACTCATGAAAGTTTAGAGAGAATATCATCCTACACATAGAAAGACAAGAGTGTATCAAACAGGGAGTTAATCCCCATCTATTACACCTCTTATAATAAATGTCACCTTTACTTGTTGCTCACTTGAAACTATTTTTACACTTAGCAGGATTCATCACACAAATACTTGGACCGACATCTTTATTGTGTTATCCTGGTAATCAGCCAACTCAGAATATATAGTGATCAGTTAAAGCTGCTGTGGACGATCTTAACATTTTTTATAACACAAATAAAGACATGGTGTAGGCCTCATAGATCAATAAATCAAATGTAATCCTTCGAAAAATGGGAAAACTTATGCTTGCAAGATCATTTATGACTTTATCCCAAACAGTGGGTTTGTTGACAAATGGTCATTTGACTTGAACTTCAGAAAAGTTTTGCACATTGCATTGTGGGATTGGGAATATCGTAGAATGTTCGAAGTTACATTTCTGATATCAAATAAATGTTTTTCCTTAATTCTTACCATGATTTCTTGACTTTCTTTACCAGACAAGGAAGACAGAGATTCGCTTGATGTTCTTTTTGTTCTGGTTTGTTTATTGTGTTCCCTGATATGGCGTTACCCTGTGAAACACTGCAATTTTGGTCATATTGGTGTGTTTACGTGGAGAGACAAAAGATAAACATCAACCATTGTTTTGGCACTACTTCTCAATCCGTAATAACACCAGAAGTGCGTTGGGAAGACACTTTGGCAGTATGTTTGGGTGGACACTGGATGAAATACAGGTACAGGTTAAAAAAATGTGGGACCATCCTCTGCAGCTTTCACAAAACATGGGTGAACATCACTTTTACAGCTAAAACAAGACAATGTATACAGAAGTAGGGACATACAGTACAGTATATACATACTGTATGTTTTGGGATTGTGTAAAGATACTAAAGTTTTAGGGAGAAGTAAAGGAAGAAATGGTCTTTGATCGGTCAAGACCTGGAACTACAGTCAATACTAGAACACTTATAATGTTAAACTTATTGGAATACTTCTATATGCAGCAAAGAGGACTAGTACTAATTTTTGGATTTCTAAGGACATACCGACACTAGATGATTGGTATGAGGAAATACTGAAACTACTTCCTCTGGAAAAACTGACTTACACCATTCATGGCAGTGTTAAAGGATTTATCTAGATATGGCAACCGGTCCTGGAGAATTTGGACCCAGATGGACTGACTTATGTTTTATCTGATTGACAACATGGTAGTAACTACTGGAAATACTAGCAACCTGGATACCATTATGCCAAGCTGGTGGTGTGTATGTTGAGTCTTGTCCATGTAAATTTTTTTGTTGTTTTATTGTATTTTTTGTAATATGTCTATTTATAGTCTGCCCTGCTGTGCCTTATTCCACTGTTTAAAAAAAAGTGGTTATTTGCTGATATTGAACTGAATTGTGATGTTAAATGAAGCTATCAAAAAACAAGACAATGTTTTCATCACTACATTTGCTAACTATGCTGCTGTTTTTCCAACAGTATAGCAGCCGTTGGCTCCGAGATGCTTCTGCTAACAAACTAACAGATGTGATTGGCGGCAGCTGAAGAAGTTCAGTCTGCCAACAAAGATGATGGTGAACTTCTACAGCTCCATCATCCAGTCCATCCTCTGCTCCTCCATCACCATCTGGTACGCTGCAGCTACGGCCAAGGACAAGGCCAGACTGCAGCGTATCATCCACTCTGCAGAGAAGGTCATCGGCTGCAATCTGCCCTCCCTCCAGGACCTGTACGCCTCCAGGATTTTGAGGCGTGCAGGAAAGATTGTGGCCGACCCCTCCCACCCCGGTCATAAACTGTTTCAATCTCTCCCTTCTGGTAGGAGGTTTCGGTCCATCAGGACCAGAACCTCCAGACACAAAAACAGCTTCTTTCCCTCTGCCACCATCCACATGAACACACCCCAAGTCACCCACTGAACCCCCCCCCCCCCCCCCCCACCCGATCACCACCTCCACCAGCTTGATACCTGCTGCACTGTATATATATATATTTATATTTATATTTATCCTATTTATCCTTTATTCTCTATCTATCCTTTATTTATCCCTCATCCTTTATATTTATCATTATTATTATTATTATTGTTGCTGGGTTGTGCTTTGTTGTTCTGTTTTTATTTCTTTTATTTCTTTTTGTTGCTTGTTTTGTGCACCAACCACCAAGTCAAATTCCTTGTACTGTCCTCAAAACTGTACATGGCAAATAAAACATTTCTGATTCTGATTCTGATTCTTATATAACCCATAGCAGGAAAAAAAAACAGTTAATATAAACCAAACAAGGAGTTTGATTAAGATTTGTTAAGAAATGAGAGTGAATTTCCTACTGTTGATTTTCAAAAGTTACTTTTTTTTTTTTTACAAGTGTTGCCTCTGGTGCGCTCGAATGCTTGGCTAAAGAAATACATGGATGGTTTGAACTACGTCGCTCCAACTGTCAAATCCTACTGTGTGATGATAAATGCTGTTTTGTGATGGTCTGTGTGCGCTGAAAAAGACAGAGAAACGGATGATTCGTTTGGGCATGTACATGAGTATGTATGACAGTGCGGCACACTGTATTCAAATACACTCGTGTCTGTGTGTGTGTGTGTGTGTCCAGCTCCATTTGAATGCTGCTTCTCCTACTCACTGTGGGTCTGTTGTTAGAGACACCTGTGCGTTACACAAAGTGGTACCCCCCACCCTCTGCAGTCACACATGATTCAGTGGGTGCCATGGATGAAAGACTCCTAAGACTTCATGGGGTGCAATGAAGTGTAACAAACCATGCATGGACAATCAACCTGGTACATCTCACCGACGACTGCGGATAAATCGCTATATTTGCAACTTCTTAATTAACACGACGCAGCAGTTGAACAGGTTATTGAATTGTTCATGTCAAGTAGAGTAAAATAAAGCATTTGAATAGTCAGTTCCTATCCTGTTGTGTTGCTAACATAGTTTTCTTTTACGTTTTGGACAAAGCACTGCCAAAGCACAATAAGAGCTTACACTCCCAGTCCTGAGTCCCTGTCTACCTCCTGCTTGTCCAAAGCTCTGCACTCCTCTGGTCCTGCCAGCTCACACAAAGCATCTACACAAGAGCTGGCTGACTAATTGACCTCACTGAAATAATGTTAGCTAGTCTCAACAAAGGACTTTGAGTAAATGTCAAAGACAGACACCCCATAAGGAATTCTTTAAGGGTCCTTCTCCTCTCCTCTTCAACTTGCTTTTCACAACAGTGTAATTATTTTTCTGTCCAACACCACCTCCTCAGCTTTCCTGGCAATTACCTTTTGATGAAATTTTTAATCTGCTTAGGCCCAGAACACTCGCAGAAAAAAAAAACCAAAAAAATGTACCCAGGGCAGAAAAAACAGAGAGGCTGCACAGGTGCAGAGCTGCTGTGTTGTCATAATATTTCCATAGTGACAAGTGAAATCTGACAGGCAGTGATGGTATCCAGTCTTTTGAGTGTTTTTATCCTCTCCAGTAACCACATATGCACATTTTAGGACAGACACAGTGCAGTATACTGTACGTGCCTTGCTACGTGATTTAACACAAATAAATTACCAGAAAATGCACAACAGACTCGTACACACAGAAGAACCACATGCCTCAGAACTTTTCCAATTAAACCAAGCGTGGAATATGAACTCCCCCTACCCCACCAGCATGTCTCCCCAACGTGAGCGGATAGAGCCAACAACATCAAGCGACATCAGCCAGCAGCATATGCTGCCCACCTGCGACCAATCACAGGCTGCCTTTAATAAAGAGTTTCCTTCTGTTTTCTCGAGTTCCAAAAGCAGGTCCGCATCACTGATCACTGGTTTCTATCATGGAAAGTGTAATTATAAAGGCTGAATCTGATGAGGAGACAATCCGCTTTGAGGGCCAGCCTTTTCTGTAAAACGATGGGATGCTTGAGCTTACCGAAACAAAATTTGAAATAAGACAGAGTTAGCCTGGATTGTTACTGAGTAGCAGATGTGGTTACTTACAGTATATTCTGCAGTGCAGTTACTTATGTTGTTTAATGCTTGTTTTAGAGTAAAAAAAAAAAAAAGCAGTACGATATACAAAACAAGGACTTTAATATTGGTGTAAAATTAAGGCTTAAAGAAAAACTACAAAGGAAAATATTCCTTAGTGATTGAAATTACATTTCTGCATTCAAAATCGGGGTGTAAACTGGCAAGTCCCAGATTGATGTGTAGCCCCTCCCTCTAACTCGAGTTCTCCACATCGATCTGGGTCTGTGTCTGGCGAATCCTTTCAGAACCAGGGAGGGACATGAACAGAATGCTGGAAGCTGATTGGGCGAAGCGCCTGTCCACCATGAGTTGTTATATTCAATCACACGGTATGTGATTGCTATAACATTGACGGTTATGAAGTCATCAGCATGCGCCGCAGAGACGCTGCTACAACAAAAACAACGCTCCGCTTTGCCGTCTTTACCGTCCAAAAGTGCCTCTCGCTGTTGCTCTTTCAAAAAGGAAATGCTGGATTCTTCTAAAACTGAGTTCATAGCAGCTTCCACACGTTCATCCTCCTGCGTCGACATTTTTCTATTTTGATTCGGAGCTATGCTAATAGCGGTAGCCCAGTTAGTTCCTCAATCCCGCAACTGTGCATGCGCTAGTTTTACTTCAGCGCTTCTGCCTTCGTCACACCCGTATATCTCGCCCTAAACCACAACACTGCCTCATGATTGGTTCTAATTGTTTCAGTTCGGTTTTGAAAGTCAAAGGCGGGAACAGCACAAGATGGATTCTGGTGTTTGTGAACACCAGGAGAATCCATCTTACAGGCTAGGTTAGTAGGGGTGTGCATTGCCATGAAATTGACGATTTGATACGACTCATGATTCACATGCCACGATACAATATGTCCCGATAGTAAAAAAAAATATGATATACATCACGATATATGGCCATACCAATAATTACAAATTTCACCTTTACAAGTACAAAATAGTGTGAAATACAGTTTATTTACATTTTTTCAAACTTGCGAGAGCAAGTAAATAGTAATTTAATTCCAGTACAAACATCAAAAAGAAGTGGTAGGTTTATCAAAATGTCAAATACATTTTTCAAAAAAGCTGAACTTATGATTCTACAACAGAATCTGATTCTACTAAGTTCTTAAATTAACCACAGTAATTACATACATCTATAAAAGTGCCGAGTATGTTTTATGAAAATAAAGTGCAATGAAGTTTAAAGCTAAAATGAATCGAGGAGTGAGGTAGTTTAGCAAGGTCTGACACCTTGTGACCGGGCGTTTACGTGTTAGGCATATGTTAGCCCAAATAAATGGATTACTTGTTAAAAAAACTGATTAAAAAAATTAATTTGGAAATTTTTTGGATCGATACGATAAACGCGCGTTGAAATATTGTGATATATTGCCAAATCAATTTTTTCTTACATACTCAAAGTAAATGATGTAGCAAAAGAAGGTCAGAAGAGAAATATTACAACCTTCGTTAAGCGGTAAGATTCTGTGGCAAAAGTAAGACTGAAAAAATAGGCATGCACAAAGCTTTATATTAATAATGAAAAAATATATATATATATTAATGATGAGAAAAACACAGCCTCTCAGTAGCAACACACAGAAGTTTCAAACAGAAAGTTCACCATTTTTACATGTGAGTTCTTGTTAGTAGGAGGTTAAATGTACTTTAACTTTTATACTAGACTTATCTAACCGTCTATTTCTATCTTTGCTATATGTGCATGCGTATGAATTACATTGTGCTTAGAAACTCCTGCATGTCTTTGTTCACCCACATTCTAGCCTCCCTTTTCCTCCCTTTGAACATCTATTATTCTTTTAGAGATCATAAGGTGTGCAGTGACGGAATACCAATGTGTGGCAGTCCCAGAAATCAAACTGAATTGTGGGGGTAGGCGGGACTTGGAGCAGAGGAAACCATCTGCTAATGAGAAACACACTTCTCTATATCACTCGAGTCGTTCCCTCCGCCACAGCAGAAAGTGATGGCAGACATCCAGGAAGTATGGCGTCCAAAAGCAGGGAATGATTCAAAAACGGGAGCCTCGCTGCATGACTGTACCTGATTCTTGAATAAGTGACAATCGTAAATCTTACAAAACAATTGCATGTGTTAAAAGACTTGGTACGAGTGAGGGGGTTGGAAAACAACATTAGCTGTTTGGTTTTAACATGTTTACATATCTTTATACAATGAGGAATATGTTAGAGATGATAAACACACAAAAGCAACACGGGACACATAATCTCAACATGTTGATTAATTATGTTTTTCATTTCCCTGCTTAGCTTCAGTTAATCCCTTCTTTCAACACAGCACTATTAAACTCAAGCTAATGGAGCTTCTTCATGTAACAGAGGAAGAGATGACAGATACTAGAGATGACCTTTTTTATTTAGTCAAAGTGTTATTAAAGGCAATTATACCAAAAGCAGAGCAATGCAATAGTCGATATTCCAGATTCTGGAGGACTGCATCTCTGCTGCTGTTTTAAAGTGTGTGTGTGTGTGTGCATGTGTGTGTGTGCGTGCGCTCAAATTCTACGTCATGTTGAGAGACTTATTTTACTTCAGCGTTGTAGGCCAAGAAGTGAATGGAAAATTTAAGGGTCAACAGGGAAGAAAGAAGGAGTAGGAGTTAAACTTTTTATTTTTCCTCCTGTGGTGAGATCACACAAAAGGGTCCTACTGATCCCTGGTGTGCTGAGCGCATACCTGTGGGATGAAATCAAAAACCCTCTGTGAATTATATTAAAGATTTGCAGCCAAATGCTCCACATACCTCCATCTGTTTTTATCACCACTGAACAGCTCCATTAGTTTTAGTTTGGAGACATCTAAAGTCAAATTCCAGGCACCAGCGTATTTGAAAACCCAGCACTTCTTAAACAAACGTATAAGTAAGGAGCATAAACACAATGCAAAGTAAGTAATGTCCCCAAGGAAAGAAATGTTGCTTTCTAGTTTGCAGTCTAACTTTTCTACATAGGCACATGTGAAAAGTAGCAAATTCTAGTAAAAATGTGTGGTAAGGCACTTTTCCTGGTGCTAGTTTGAGAGTCAAAATGGCGACTGCCAAATAGCGTCAGGGCACAGTAGTTGGCTTGGTTAGTAGTTGGATGGGAGACCACTGAGAATTCCAGTTGCCAGTCGCTCCTGTGGTATCTGTCATTGTGTCCTTGGGCAAGACACTTCACCCACGTTTTGATAGAGAAATATCAATGCGAGAAAACGGAATCTGTGAATTACTTTCTGACTTACTGTAATTCAGATACGTAGCCCATTATGAAATTGTCTAAGGGCCAGTAGTGGTCTGGGACAAAGGTGTTGTAGTTGCAAGATGGCTGAATGAGCTGTTACTGAGGACCACCACAGCCAGCTCCCTTTTTGCCTCTCCTATCAGGCAGGTTTATCTTACTGAGACTGAATAATGAGGAAGTTTGATCCAAGTGAATGAAGTGGGCGCAATGAAGAGCATAGGCGATGCACCTTCTGTCCATACCTTTAATAATTTAAATAAAAAAATTGGCCTCAAGGAGCGCCATGCGTGCTGCACTACCCAAAATAGGAACCTTGAAGTTAATTCGCTCATTAGTCAATGACAAGGAATGAAGGATTAACCCAAACATTTGTTTTGGGGTGAGAGAAAGCTTATAGGGAGGAGTTTACTGAAGAAGAAAAAAGGTTTCTCTAAGGTTTCAGGGCTCCCTCCTCCTTTTTTCATCTTTATCTCTTGGTCCAACTTCCCTTTCATTGAATCACAAAGTGACTAACTGATTCCAGATAACGTTTTAATGTCAGAGTTGACAGAGCATGTGCAGTCACATCTTTATTAAAAACATAGCCCCACAGAGAGCAGAGAGGGCGCGCATCATCTGACCTGTGAACTCGACCTCAATGATCACCTGAAGATTGCAGTTTTTCATCATCAACAATAGTTTCTGAGCTGGATCCAAACAGCAAAGCTCGACTTTCTCGTAAAAGGTGAACTCTGTGCAAAAAGCAAGGTCAAACTATCACTCAAACACTGAGTGTTTCTTCTGTGTTTGGTGGGCTTTGGTAAGCGATGGCTGCAGCTGCAACTAATCCCCACAGGAAAGCCGTCATCTGGGACTGATTTTAGAGCGCCTGGGCTAAGCAGAGAAAAGGGGGGGACTGTTCAGTTAAAGACTGGTTTCCTTATGGAGCTCAAGCCTCTTCACCAACTATCTGATTAAAGGAAGTTTAGCTCAATTACACCCACTGCCTTGGCCTCGCACACAAGCGTGACCCGCATACAAACAGAAATAAAAAATAGTAGAGGAAGAGTATCACACCTGGGTTAGCCCCGCCCATTCACAAAACGCCTAAATCTGTCAGCTCACTGAACTTACTAGTTGAATAAAGGTATGATAATACAAAATATTACAGTAGTCTACAATCTGTCAGCGCTGCTTGTCTTAGAGGGCATGTTCTTTGAATAACCTTTAACTGAGTTTAAAAAACTATGATTTTGGCTCCCCCGGGATAGACTTATGTCCTTTCCAATCAAACATCTATGCTAGTAGCAGGCAGGCCCAAGGTCATAGCAATCTGGTATAATCAGCAACAAAGGTTTTCCATGATGAGATGTAACAAAATATGGATGTGTGTGCATACGCAAATGCGTTCTCTTAGAGGTTTTTGTGCAGTTGAGGCCAAAAGCAAAAGCAGAGTATTGGTACTGAAATATGTATTGCAATGCCAAAACTTTTGCAAAGGTCCAGTTTTATTAAATCTAACACTTATTCTTATGACACAACTACAAGTAAAAGGAATCTACGTAGAGTGTTGGATATATAGTTTCTTTGAGCACTGTTGAATCCAAGGATATGTAGGCAATTACCATGACATCCGAGGCATTTAGATACCAATCTGGTTGCAATCTTGCACAGTTGTAAAGATCACATTGCAGCTGGCACAGAGGCATAATTAACCTTATTAAGCGTAGAACGGAGGGGGTAGTAAACAGAGATGCATAGTGTTCTCCAAAGACCAGAAACCATTGGTGTTTAAAATGAACCAGTAGTAATAGCTACCGTTGCTCGGTTCTAAACACTTCTGTCAGACCATTACAAGCCTAAATACGCAAGATAAACATTTCTCCTTCTTTGTTATTTTCAATTCAGTTTTGGTTCCACCCACAACCCAACATTACTGGCTCATCATCTCAGACCTCTTTATGTTATAAAACTCCGAGGAAAACTGTCAAAAATTTTTTTGAAAGGGCACAGCCAATCCAATACAAACTCTTAGTTACTTACAAACATAATGCAGTCCTTTTAACCTAAAACAGGCAACTGAAAAATAATAAAATGTCATGCACCTCAGGCCAATGATGCCAACACTAGATGGTTAACTTTGAGTTTCTACTACTGCAGGCTGCAATCATTATCATTCATTCATCTCATCCCATTTGGATTGATGCATGGTGGTCATACACTGGAGACACAAGCTGACCCAACTCTGAAATAGAACGCAATTATTCATTATTTTACACACACAATAACATTTAAAAAATGCTGATTTTAGATCAATATGAGTCTATCTTGTCAGCATATGTCTTTTTGATACTGGTGGTAAAGACATGGCGGTAGGCAGAACAAACTTCATACAGAATTATTCCAAAGGTGCTTTTAGGTTTCGAGTTGATGCTAACTTTTATGCTGTAGAAATGTAGATTTTTTAAAGACTATTGAAAAACTATTATTAGCATTCTAGCCATATACAATAAAGCAAAAAAACTTCAGCAAATGTAAACGCAAAGTGTATTAGAAGTTGAATGATGAGAAAGTTGTATATAAAGAGAAAAATAAAAGGCAGTGCACAACCTAAGTTATCATGTGATTAACCCTTTATTTTACTACAGCAGGAATATCCAAGCACCTGGATGAGTGGATGTGAACTACTGACAGTTTTTAGACAAACACCCCAAAGTAATGTAATGCGAGACATTTAATACATCGTATAAAATGTCTCGTACAGCGTATAGCCTCACACCTTTAAAGTTACACCCAGTAAAATAATCACTGGGTATTTCAACAAACGCATATGAAAATGCAGGAAACTCACAGGGTTTACATGTTATCTTGAATAACCAAGGCAATGTACTTGTTTAGCTTCAGTTTGTGAGGAAACAAAAGACAGAGAGAAAGTAAGGTTTAACAGCTTGTTTGCCAGCAGCAGCTACAAACCGCACATTAAAGTTGACATTCTTATGTTTACAAGCTGAGATAGCACTGGGCAAAACATCCAGTAAAATCACCTGATTAGTAAATCACTGCATTTGGAAAAAACTTTGCTGCTAAAAGAGATTAACATGATTTTAACGTGATGATGCTTAAAGGCTTTTTGTTTCATTGGAGAAAATTACTCATCAAAAGTCATCTTCAGTTAAACAAGTAGAGTTGAGTAAGTCCATAATAATAGCACTCTGTCTTATCTATTTACAGTATGATTAGGATTTGTTATTTATTTCTCTTTTTTGAGGGGGGTGGAGTCTAATACACTATTACCTGCCCTTTGTCTCTTATGAAATAACTTGGCTTTGCCTTTTTTTTTTTTTTTTAAATCCAATGAACAAAATGAATAAACTTCCCTTTCACCCAATCTGCTTTCCTCCTTCCCCCATTCTTTCCACTCCTGTCACTGAGTCAAGCCACACTTCTGCTGTCCTTCCAGTACGGTTTAGAAAAACTAACCACACGACTGGAGAAATGACAAGCAACTAGCCAAGGGGAGAAAAGACTGTTTTTTTCTGCTGCTTGCAGACCCTACTGATCCTGACAGAAGCCAGTACAGTGCAGCATTTAAGACTCTCTTACCTCTGAGTATCTGCCTCCAACCTGAGCAGGAGTTTGATGTGGCACTGTTACTGTCAGTACGTGTCAGTCTTTATGTAAGATATGTTAGACTCACCCACTGGCAGTGCTGAAGGACACCGAACTGACAGAAGAGCTCAACTTCCTGCTGTCCCAAAGCTTCACCTCACGGTTGCGCATCTTCATACACAAAAACAGTACACTGAGTTCTCTACACACACACGCAGTACAGATACAGCGGTGAATTTACAAAACAAATGTTATCGGAACTCTTTATATATACTGTATGGACATAATGTGTATAAAACATAACAGTCAATAAATGAAGGGAAACATAAAACTTTTTTTTACTTACATTAAAACATATCTGTTAATCAAATTCAGATAATATAATACAATGAATCTACACTAAAAATTTCCTCACTATTTCAGGAATTACTGCAGTAATATGCAGTTCTCAAACTAGGTGAATACTAAAAAAAAATTTTTTTTTTGGTAAATTCCTTTAATTGATGTTCTGGCTTATTGACAGATATCCTGTTTATATTGTGGCATCATGAGATTTGGATGTCTAAGGATCATATACTGTATATATGCGATTACAGATACTCTCCTGGTCAGTTCTGGTCACACTGCCCTAAGCAGGCCAGAAACTATTGTACTGATAACATTTACCAAGGTCTCTTCTCAGAGGCTTCATCATTGTTATGCTTAGCACTATCAGCAGCATACAAAAACCCTGAGAGCACAGGACAACTACAGATTCATTGGGGGACACACACAGAAACTTTTGAACCCCAGACCGGTCTGCCCCAAAAAACCCTTTGTCTAAATAAACCCTGTGTCCGCATCTGACCTGTAACTCTTCAACTTGACTTAATCTCATTTCATTAAAATGCGCCACAACAAGTTTCATTAAAGAACTTATGTTCTCAAATTTAGGTGCATTTTGTCCATAACTGATTAGATGAAAACTAATTTATTACCAGTTAAAGAAAAGCCTAGTTCAATCATGGAGTTTTCAACTACTTGTTACAAATATTGGTTGCTTGCAAGAACCAATGGTGATTCTTCTATGGGGTTTCTCACCATATCAAAGCCTGTGCTCAGTAGAAGTTCCTCCTTGGTCCACAAAACACGCGAGTCCTTGTTGTTCTGCAGACTTTTGGCACTCTGTGAAAAAATATGGAAAAAAAAGTTTATACTTTCCCAAATGCAACACATGAAACAGATTTACCGTTAACCAGATTTGGATTACCAAAAAGTCAATATCTCTATAATGACCCCCTAGATTGAAATGTAATCTTCAGATAACAAGCAGAAAAATGAGCAAATGATTTACAGGTTTTGGGGGAAAAAAGTACCCAGACAGTCATTCTGATGTTTGACAAAAGAGGACATGCCCCGTGAAGGAGGATTTTCCTATTGTTGTTGTAACAGTTGTGTATTACTGCGTTCCCATAGGGAATATGTGTCAAAACAACAGAAACGGGCCAGGGTTTGAAAGGTGGTCTTTATATACGTCTGACATGTTGTTGGAGGTAATGTGTTGAAAAGAGTATAACACGTGTTACATTTAAGTGAATTGTTTGTGAAAACAAAATAATTTTGTCAGTAATTATGGAGGATATTGTGTATATTGTTCTTGGTACTGTTGAATCTGAGAATATAAAGTAGGTACTATAATTATGGACAAAGACGAAGTGTGGATTGCTCACAAAACATCTATTAGCTTTGTTAAAGGGCAGTTATTAGGTAACCGGAGATTTAAAACCTCCTAAATGCTCTACTTAACTGCAATTTGCCAAGACTGGTAATTCTTGTTATGTCCTAAAGCCAGAGTCGGTCAGACAGCTGACTGCTATCTAAGTATCAATACCATACACTGATTTTTTCCCATAAAACACACGGATTATAACTGACCTATCTATGCGGCCGATGCTGAAGGCCAATTTGCTTGCTGTGTCTCACAGAATTATTACTCGTCTTATTTTTAAAGGGCACACCACTAAACCGGAGGAGCACAACTGGACGCTTGTGTGTGTCAAGAAGACAGGAGCTTATTTTCAGTGCAGGGGGGTATTTTCACTGCTGCGTAAGCAGTAAATGGTTACAGATGTCAAATTGTACAAACAAATGGGAGAGAGTTAAAGCTGCCATGTTTGAGCCTCCAGGCACACATTAGTTCAGAGCAGAGGTGGGCCAACTTTATGACTTAATTTTCAAATTTAGAAGGTTTGATTTCATTAAACCTCTAAAATGGTGAAGCTGGATCAGAAATTGCGTATGTACTAGTGCGGTGCAGCATTAGTTTACGATGTGAGAATTAGTGCATTTATTTTGCTCTTGAGTAAGTGACTAGCCCTCTATGCCAGCAGGTTGCAGTAAGTAGACACTGTTATTGTTTTGTTATATACAGAGGTGTAAAGAGTACTGATATATCCTACTCAAGTAGAGGTACTGTTACTTGATTGAAATTGTACATACAATTCTCAAGTACAAAGTACCTCAAAGTAAAAGGTACTAGTTACTTTCACCCCCTATGTTTATTTTTGGTAATAAATCTTGGCACGGGTCCCTTGCAAACAGTAAACATCTCATGTATAAACTTAAAAAGAAAGAGACGAGATCTTGCACAGTTGGAACTTAATTTATTTTCCACAAAGGCATCTGTATATATGGAGCCCTGGAGGTGACATGGATGAGAAGAAAAAAAGGGGATTCCGACTTACTAACTCGGGGTCCGAGACTGCAGTAACGCTAAAACTAGAATGCCCGTTTACATCACGTAGTACGGTAAAGCCGTACTGTACTGTGCTTCACCAATACACACAGTACTGTGTGTTTTGTGTAATTATGAGAAAATGCTAAAGTGATTCTAGTCGAAAATTGACACAGAGGTATCTGGGAGGCTGTAGAACAACAATCTGGTGCAGTGTCCTAAAAACAATTCGATTTTCGATTAATTTTTGGTACAATACACCTGTACAGTTGGTGTGATTTATGCTTGCAATTGAGGTGTCGTGAACGCATCATGAAGCATTTTTGGTACAATACACCTGTATAGTACTGTTGGTGTGATTTGAGGCTTCTGAGGGCTTTACCGTAATATGCGATGTAAACAGGCATTCTAGTTTTAAACTGCTGATGGGGTTACTGCAGTCTATCTCAGGCCCCGACTTAATCATCTGGGACCCCAAGTTACTATTTCGGGATCCCAACTTTGTAAGTCGGGTTGTAAGTCGTATGTCTGTTGATCATTTTAAAAACAGATAATAATATGTACTTCTTTTAAAACATACTTAAGTGTAAGTAAAATGACTGATTAAGAAATACTAGTACTCATAAAAGCAACACAAATACAGTAACGCAAGTACTTGTAATCCATTACTTTCACCACTCTGGTTATATATTGTATTGATATTAAGTGCTTATTAATGCAAAATGAGTGCCTAAAAAGTTAAACACAGTGTATAAAGTATCATGAGATTATTTCTCTACACTCTCAGTAATGCATTCATATTATTCACCTCTAAACTGTGAGGTGTCAATGTGATATCTGTGTTTCTGTTCAAATTTAACAAGCCAAAAATAAAATGTGAATGTGTTTTACACGTTTTATGCCGGCGTCAGACTTTATTGTAAACTAATTGCCTTTAGCCTCTTGTGGACAGTTAATAATTCCCAATTTTGACAGCAGCAGCACCACTATGCTCATTTAACTTTGGGTAAAACGATGTACATTCAAGGCCTGCAGACACGATGGAGCTATAAATCTTTTTCCTCGAGCTGTGGCTTGGAAGCAGAACAAGTTTTCTTTTTCAACATTAAGTTTTTCCACTAAATGTAAACTTTATGCCAAGACTCCTGTGCTGGAAATCTTCTTGTCAGTGAGACAAAACGTTTAAATCTCCAACAGTCAGTGAAATGTGTGCATGCGGACAGCAAAGAAGATTCAAATCATTTTAGTTCGGGCAATGAAATATCTTGACACTTCCACATAAATGTGCCAAAGTGGATTTCATTTGGATCACGCATACACAATCTGCATGCTGTATAAATGTTTTCTTGCTTCTGGTGTCCTCAAAAGTGTATCCAACGACGAGTTTGCACAACACTCGACGCTAGCTTTCAAACAAGTTCCTAAAGTAGCACAACCACAGCCCTGACAGTGTTGATAATAAGACCTGGATTGAATAAACACTGAAGTTGTGTTAGAGGATCATTTTTCAGAATGCAGTCAGCTGGTATTCCTCAGGGCAGGTAACTGAACCCATATTTGCCTTGATAAGTCCCTACGAGTGAGCAAGATGAAAAATAACCCAGATGGACAAGAGAGGTCCAGAGTAAACTCAGACCCATAGAAAAATCTATCAATCAGAACGGAGGGGAAAGAAGAGAATGCTAAAACTGGATGTATAAACAGACAGAGGGAATTGATTGCCAATAAGATTTTCTTGACCTCCTTTCAGGGTAAGACAATGTTGTGTGGTTGAAAGTAGATGAAACGTTACTTTGTCTATCTGACACCAATAAAACCCCCAAAATACACAAAAATACAAAGATTTTATAAAAAGTAGAATATTTTTCTTCACCTCATCTCATTTTGACCTTAAAGCTGATATCCGAAGTTTCTGAGAGGACGTCTCGATGTCCCGCCCACAACAGCTCCACTTCCTCCCCCTGCAATCTACTAGAAGCCACACCTCTATTTTTCTCCATGCGCATTGCGGAACATAACAAGGTCGCAACGGGTCACATTAATATAGGTCTATGGATCAGGTAAGAGCCAAAATCATATTTACCTGTTTGCTGTTGTGACGCACGTCCTTGTTTCCGTGCACAGTTCTACATTCACTTTGATTGACAGTCTCAGAAACAGGAAGTAGAAGCCTATTGGCTGGGCGCACTCGGCAATCATTTCCATTTTTATAGGGGTCTAGAGGACGAAGGCGGGACTTATATACATTAATGTATATGAATGACCACCAGCAGTAGACCATAGTAAAAGACTAGTTAGGTATTTTTTCGCATTTCAAAAGAATGATACATAAACAAAGATTTCTCATAAACTCCAGATATCAGCTTTAATGAAACTAGTCCCGATTCGATATTAATATTGGATATCGGTCCGATATCAGCCAGAAAACTAATATCGGATTTTATCGGACTGCATCTAAAATCTCCTATATATATATATATATATATATATATATATATATATATAATATTTATTCAATTGTAGAATACTGTAGATATTATGTTGAAGGTTAAAATGTATGTAACCAATTGGTTAATAACAAATTGGTCTGTTTTTCTCATCCCTACTGTTGCTGACTATTGTTCTCTGTTTGAATAACGATCACTTGATCAAGCCTTTTCAAACACTCCACACTACAAAATAAGTAATAAAAGTATGTATGAATCGTGCTGATATCGTATCGGACTGATATTAGTATCTGCCAATGCTCAAGGTTGCAATATCGGTACAGTATCGGAAGTGAAAAAGTTGTATCTGGACATCCCTAGTTATCACAAGCTGGGTTTAAATTATAGAGTTTTGCAAAATAAAAGCTATATCTCTAAATGTCGACAAAGTATAATTGTGCTTTGAACGTGCTTCCATTGAAGGCTGTTTTGGGCAGGAGCCTCATAACTCCCATGAAATCTCATCCCGTGAGACTTCTCAGCAGAAAGACGGACGCACCAAACCTCCTTTTAACTCTCTGTATTCCTTTGTTGTTTGCTGTCTAATGTGGCAGTAATCATTTTAAAGTATAATGCTAGGAAATGTCTTGGTCTCCTCTTCTGTCAACATGTACCACGTCATGTTTTCTCGAAGAGAAGTGGTCATGTGACCATGTACGTCACGTTTTGTGACGTGTATTTGCGGAAAAGGGTGTTTTCATAGCGCTGTTGAGGCCAATTTCAATAGCGAAACGTCTTAAAAACCTCCTCATGAAAGCGTAAAAACTTTTTTGCAATATTTTTCCATTACTAGTTGTTATTGCGCTATTTAGATTTTGCGCATTTCCAAGGGTAATGAAAATGCAGCTACAGCAAAAAGCCAACCACAACAAGACAATGTTGCACACTAAAGCAGCACTAAGTGTAATACGAGTGTCAAAGCTCTCCTTAAATCAATACTGTCCTTTATGACCACTGATACACTAAAGGTAATATAACGTCTGGAGAACTAGGAGAACATTGCAAAACTCTGGAAATAGACTTTAGAGCCAGCAATGTTTTTTTTTGTTGTTGTTGTTGTTTTTATAGTGCACAGCACAGTGTGTCCACATATAACAATAACAATAATAACTGCTTTTATGAAACAGCTGTGGTTAGGGGGTTTTTTTGTCTTGTGTGCATCTATGAAGTCTATCAGGGTTTTTTAGGCACCAAAAACCTCAGAGCTTAGTCGGGTGGACGTGTGCCTCAAATGCAGTTGTGAAAAAACAGCGACTGTGTCATTTTACTGGCAAATAATCTAACAAATTAGATGACAGGAGAAGTGTGTCCACAGACAGTGAAAGTAATTACAATGACCTAAGTAAACCCAGCTTGTTGGTATCTGTTTACTACAGAGAGCTGGAAAACTCTTACTTTAGTGAATGAGAATGGATTTCTTAGCGATTCAATTCAATAAAATGTAGGATTATCTCCACTTAAAGCAGTGCTTATCAAAGTGTGCGGAGCGACAAACAGGAGCAAATTTTTGCACAGTTCCGCATTCACTGACAGTCTCAGAAACAGGAAGTAGAAGCCTATTGGCTGGGCACACTCGGCGATCGTTTCCATTTGTATAGGGGTCTATAGGATGAAGGAGGGACTTATATACATTAATGTATATGAATGACCACCGGCAATAGACCATAGTAAAAGACTAGTTAGGTATTTTTTCGAATTTCAATAAAAATCATACATAAACATAGATTTCTCAGAAACTCCGGATATCAGCTTTAATGTTAAGATGTTAACGTTCAAAAAAACTGGTCAGAAGGAATCACTGGTCGATGCCGTTCAGCAACAAAGATTAAACTGTATTATTTAATTAAAGCTTGCATTCAATCACAATATGTTATTGAAGAAGTATTTTGATGTTTTAAGGATTACAACCAGGATACAGTGTAATTGTGGACGTGATGTCAAAGCCATGTTTTTCAATTGAGGACTTTTAAGAAAAGCAAGATTTTTTTACATGTGACTTTTTTTTGTTCTTGAAAAAGACTAATATTGACTTTACACATAGCCACAAAAAGTCTGTGAAACAAACTGTGGAAAACGCTCAGTCCTCCTTCAGGACATTTATATTTGAAAAAAAGACTACAAATGCATTAACTTTCAGTGAACCGACTCATGGGCAAAAAGAAAAAAACTGCTCCACTATTACAGCTTCACTCAGTCGCTCACTAGACAGTCTGAGCAAACCAAGCAAGACAAATAAACTCTCTCAATGTCTTTCAGCAGATAGTTACACATGCATCATACATCACATGACCATAATGTCACACTTCAGTCGGATGTGGAGGCACGAGCGGCCCTTAGCCTTTTGATAAAGACGTCAGGACCTGACAGCTGGAGCCATCCACATACAATTGAGGATTAGCAGTTTGCTCTGGACCGCTGTGCACCCCTTCCTAATAAACAGTGTTTCAGCTAAAGGAAGCACATCCCAGCTGTTGGAGGATTGCACTAGCACTAAAAGGCCAGGGCAGCCAGAGGACACAACATCTGGGCCTCGAGAGTCTGTATATAAATGTTGTCAAACAGTATCTGTGCTCTAGAGTTGTAAATCTAATGATATCTAATTGACGAATAAAGCAACAAAACCATACCTCACAGTTAAAAAAAAAAAAAACCCCAGCATGCAACAAATCGATTATGGCAGATTTAAGAGCAGGAAGCACAAAAGGGTTGAGGTAGAGAAAAACACGCTCATTATTTCTTGCTCACACTTGCTCGTAAACAAGGAGATTAGGGAAAGATTACAAACAATCTGGAAAAAGAAGATCATCAATAGAAGTGTCAGCATTAGTATTAGAGGGAACAGTTTGAATTCAATTGAATAATAATAGTAAAAGGATATGCTTAAAATCATTACTTATTGCTGACACTATGGGGAGTTCACACAGTGGTCAAATCCTCTGATGAGGACGTAAACACTGGATGGTGCCAGGTAAATCTGGCCAACAATGACTTTACGAGTTGATTAAATATCCTTACTTATTATAAACTAATGACTTATCACTTGGTCTTGTAAACCTGAGCAGGACTCCTGGGTACTTGTGTGTCATACACGGAGAATGTTGATTCACCTGCCAGGAGTGCTATCAGGTGTCTTTGTGCACACATGGAAACCATCACCATCTCCATCTTCATGGCTTTTATCGGCTCTTTTTTCTGACCATGCTAACTCAGTTTGCTGTATGAGCTCAGTCGGAGTGGGAGTATTTACCAATGACTGCCAGCGGAGCACAAATTGAATTACAGCACCAGAAGGTAGATCATGTTGGTGTCAAAGTTACAACAATGTTACACAGATTCTCATATTGTGTTTTTAGCAGAGGAAACATAAAACACGGCAACATTTGGAAGAGGACATACGATACTGATATGACAAATAATTCCTTCACTGAATAGTTACAATATAGATCATTTAGAACTGTGATTTCCTGTGTTTTGAATGTAAAATCCTTCAACTGTTAAAGCCCAAAGGTATATTACTTTATCTTATTTATTTCACAAGCGTTTTGGCTTTTAATTCACAAGTTTTTTCCCAAGACATAGCTATGTAAATGTATATAACAGATGTCACACGTTGCACTCCAAATCAACTCTGTTCAATGAGAGTTTTTCAGGACATTGTTTCGGTTGTATTCATAATACTCGTAGGTAGAAAATCCCACTGTGTGCATGCAAACCTAAACAGACAGCATGATCTGACGGCATACAGTCTTCTGATGTTTTCTCACGCCAATCCCCTTCATCCACTTAAACAGAACAATATTAATCACTGATCTGGTGACTGGTTTCTATTGTGGTGACCAGAAGTGCAAACATGTTGTTGTTCTCTTATATCAAGTAATTTTGTTCATTCTTTCCACCCTAAACTAAAAAAACATGATCTATAACTTTATTATCAAACTGATCATAAGCATGACGCACAGCACATCTAAAAGATTTACTGCATCGAATAAATGAGACAATTCTACACAGCTGCAACCCTTCATATCTTCTGTCTCTTCAACCTGTTTCTCATTTTCTCTCTTTTCCATCTTTCCCACATCCTCAAACCAACATCACTCTTCTCTTTAATTTCCTAATTTTCTCAACTTGGAAAGTTTGAAGCAGACTCCTTCTTAGTCTTTTCATCTAAGCGTAATTAGTCATTTTCCGTAAGAACTAGGCAGACTTGAACTTGATCCATTTTGACAGAGGATCCCAGTTGTTATCGTTAGTCAGCGTCCATTACCATGGGTGCAGTGCAGAGTTTGGCTGCATCTGAATAGTCCCTCCTATCTCCTTTCCTATCCATTGTTCTTTAACCCTCGGAAGTGTTTAAGTGGCAGCCATGATAAAAGAGCGTTCAAATTTTCTGAGGAAAGGAGGGGCGGCCGTAGGATTATTACGTCACCTAGTGGAAGTGCGTTTGATCGTCAAAACTAACTCCTTTCCAAACACCTTTCCTTAACCCCATGACATCATCCACGAGGTTATGGGAAAGGAGATAGGAGGGACTATTCGGACGCAGCCTGTGTATTACGTGCTCTGCTGTCTGTCTGCCACTTTCCTGATCGAGCAGGCCACGCCCTTTTCCCCACCCAGCTGAATTTGAAGGCCAGCTGAACAGTGGCTGATTAGCTGGCCTTCAAATTCCAGCTGGAGATCTCAGTCAGCAGAGTGACTGGTGAGCACTCATGGTCTGTATGGTCAGCGTGGCTGAGCTTGTGTGCTCTTGTTGCTCCTGCGAGAGGAGGGTGTTTGTCTGGGGAACGTTTGTGGAACTTTAAGTTGGTAGTTATTTGGTGGGTTTATGTTGGGAGGAGTGTTTTAAACCTTTCTCTTTTGGTTCAACAGTTAATATTTGGTTTGATGGAGTATTTATTTTGTTATAATAAATAAACACATTATTTCTGTTTCCGTGTCTTTTATCCTGGTTTTGTTATTGTGCCATTCCCTTACTCGACACCACAACAAGGAACGTAACCTTGTGGTTGCCTTAAGGATATAAAAGAACATTTTAAGACTATAAAGTTTCACATTTTGTTCTTTTGCTTCTTGCTCTCGGAATCTTACATTTTCCGTTCCTCCCTTGAGTCCACTTGCCACAGAGCGGTAGTTTTCAGAATCTCTATACTTACTGAATTAGTTCTCTTGCTTCATGGAGACTGAAATTCCTTTAGTAGGTCAGTATCGTAACGGGTAGTTGATTAAAGGAAGTGTCTTCTAGTACGTAATATGTATCCATATACCGGCATTCTATCCGTACGAAAAATGACGTTACCGGAAGTCACGTGACCATTCCGTGCAGTTAGGGTTAGTTAGTCCGTAATGTGGGTTAGGGTTAGTTAGTCCGTTACGTAGTTGACGTATTAAAACAAACGGAAGTACAAGTGCGTAGCGTCTCATTGGCCAATTTAGGTCACGTGGTGGACCTATCACGTAACCTAAACTGGCCAATGAGGGGCGCTGCGTACGGATAGAATGCCGGTATATGGATGCGTGTTACATATTGACAGTCACTGCCTTGATTAAATGGGAGGAACTGAGTAAATCTATTGCTTTGTACACTTCCAAAAGCTGTAATCTTCAGAGATGTTCTGACCCTGTCATTATTTATCTAGATACTGAATAATCTCTTTGTGCTGAACATATCTCAACTCCACAAAAAAACATATTCAGTTTGTATTCCTTCTTTCATTTTTAAGTGCATTTTGTTGTAACTAGTGAACGCTCAAACAAAGACACATTTTTTTCTTAAACAATTGCATTTCACAATGTTATTTGCAACATTGAAAAAAAATCTAAACTTAGAAAACAATGAGCGAATAGATTTTCCTCCAATGAACCTCACAGTCTGTTACAATTATCATCCTATTTTCATATCTGTATAGCCTGTCGTCATTCTTTCCAGCGTCTCATTTCCTTTGTGTCAGCAAATGAAAATCATTGTGCAGTAAAATCTCAGCGAGTTTCAAGCCAAAAAGAAAAACTTTCAAATAAAAAAACCATAGTAGACATATTGCTTGTCCTGCAGGGCCCTAGGAAGGTATGCAAACTGATCTGCTCCACAGTTTAAATATAACGTTCTGCTACAATGGGATATCCAGACAACTTTTCTCTGAGCCAATTGTTCTTTTTTCTTTACCACTGTTTTCCTTAACCTACTTGTAATGAGAATGGAAGGAGCTTAAAATCACACTTAAGACTTTAGATGTAAAATGTAGCAGTGCTAAAAATGGTAAATAAATTACAGATAAAAATGACATGCACCACTTTTCATTAAATGTCATCTGGTTCTGAACAGCGTTGCCTTTGTGCAGGTGCTTTGCTGTCATGCAGGGTCATATTTTCTAAGGATTAGAAAAACATCACAGCAGAGGCATGTCCATGCAACCTAGAGTAAGAAGTTGTCTAAACCTTTTGTGAAAAAGATACATTACAGTACATAAATTTGCCCTCGTAGTCCCATGAACGATTTTAAAGTTGTTGAGTTATTTTTGTTATTCCTTTACTATGTGTAGTTTATTGCTAAGTTGATTACCTGTAATAAAGGGTGTCCCAATCTTGTATTGATATCGGATATCACATTTTATCGGACTGCATCTAAGATCTCCGACATAAGTTCTCCGATAGGTTTTTGTTCCCACCCTCAGTTGCTCCCACCATATACTGACAGTAAAGAATAACTGAAGTGAACTTGAATTGCTGACTATTATTCTCTGTATCAGTAACATCACTTGATCAAGCCTTTTCTAACATTCCACACCACAAAATACGTAATAAAAGTATTTATGATTCGTGCTGATATAGTATCGGATCGATATCGGTATCGGCTAATACCCAAGGCTGCAATATCGGTATCAATATCGAAAAAAAGTTGTATCGAGGCATCCCTACCTGTAACTGCTAAAGATTTAACACCCTAACTTGAATTATTTTGGAAAAGCAGCCAAGAAAGAAACTGGTCTAAATACTGTATATGCAAAAAAAAAAAAAAAAAAAAAAAGTAATTTATCATCAACAATAGTTAAAAGTCAAGCTAAAAATACAAAATTTCGACAGAGCACAAAATAACACCGAGTGACTGCATGATCATAACAAAAGTACTGTTGGCCAATAAGACTTGTTTGTGGTTTGAATACATTGAGAAATACTGGATTGTGAGAATATTTTTGTTGAAAAGGAAATTAATTCAGAGCTAGACCAGACTTTTTGGGTGGTTTAAACATGAGGAATAAAGTCTTTAAAAGGACATTATCTGCATGTCATTTATTTGCCCTTTTCAATTTTTTTGCTTGCCTTTCCTTTCCGATGTGGGTGGGTGGGCTTTGATGATCTTTGGAAGGGTGGCTCAGACTGGCCTGCGTTTCCTCTAGAACCACCTGCCTAACTGGTCTTGTGGGTCATGGTTGGCACTCTGGCCCCCAATAGCAGCCCATACACATAATTTGTAGACTCACAGACATTCTTTTCAATAAAAAAAACAATACAGTAGGTGTAATGTAAGAATACAAAAACAGCATGTGGGAAGATGATAGTTTGAATAGCTATGTCAACAGGCTCTTACATTTAATGTGACACAAGAGCTTGCTGACTTTGCTGTTTTAAAACCAACAATTAAGAATTAAATGACGCAAAGCTTTCTACACTGCAGGTAGAAACGTTGACTTGACCTCACAAATGTATTGATTTCACAGTTAAGGCAATGTATCCCTTTATTGGCTTTTGTCCAAACCTAATGATAAAGAAAGTGCAGATATCATCTGTCAAAAGAGAACTCAGAACAGATGGGCCATTTAGAAAAAGTGACAGTTTTTACAACAAAAGTTTTCTTGTGAAAACTAAACCCTCACTGTTAATTTACGAAAGGTAATAAATTTGGGTAGAAAATGCCATAAAATGTTCTATACCCCCAACTCTAAGTCTAAGTTTTGCTAAATGAGCAAAAAATAATAAATAAGTTTAAAAAAAAAAAAAAAAAGAGAGGACATACACGACAGAAAAATGAAACTGTTACTTTTGGGATTAAGCTACTTTAATCATGTTTTTTTTTTTTGTATAAAGCAATTCAGTTTTAAAAAGCCTGTGATTTTTGGAGCCAAATGTATATTGGGCCATGTGATTTTAATCCCACAGAGGCTGCTTGGTAAATGGTTACCCATCCCTAGGACAGAAGGAAAATAAAAGACTGTACCCAATTATAGTGAACTGCCGTCCCAGAGGCCCAAATGGCTGCGAGCCTACTGGCAAAGCACTCCAACAATACTAGCCAAGGTCACAGAGGCTGGTTTTGGATTAGAGCGTCATATAGTAAATTCTAAAGACGGGAAAGGAGTACGGTATAAAGATATCCAAAATGTTTGGTTAGAGTTTAAAGAAAATGCTGAGCAGAGAATATTTTATGTGCATGTCTGGCTATCTCTTGGTTTTTAATAAGTCGTGGTTCAGAATCCAGTAATAAATGCATAAATAGTGATGCACTCAGTTTTGTTTTTATTAAATAAAGACCTACTGGAACATAGTGCAGGCACTAATGACAGGGAAATGAAATATGCTGCTGACAACAGGAAGAACTTTCAGCAACCACAGCTGATGAGAGCCTGCACTGCAGACCTGCTCCATTGCAAACAAAGAGATGCTTCTTTTGGGTTAGCAGGGGAGCTCTGAGGAGAGAGTGCATCATACCCACACTGTCGCTGCAGCATAAACTAACCATTCTCTGTAGTTTGCAGTCATTTATGGCTCTTGATTATAGCAGCAGATACAGTTGGCTTGCCTTACTCTCCTTCCCTGCAACCACATCATACAGGCTTCACATCTTCAAAGTAACCCCACGCATTTGTACAAAAAAAGACAGGAGTTATGGACATTGGGATTCAACATGGAGGACTGCTCTGTTTCTTGTGCATGTCTGTGACATAAAAACATTTTTTATTTTAGAGCTGCACAATTGTGCAACCAATGAAGGATAAATCGGTGTCTTACAGTTACAGCAAATGGTGCTGCATTACCATTGGTCAAAGTCAGGGTTGAGGTCAATTATCATTCTAATCGCGTAATTCAAAATGAATTAAAATTATGGCAAAATTGTAATTTAAAAAATATGTTGCTGTGGTAATCCTAATTAAATTGTAATTGAGTTGAGATTATTTACTTTTTAATTGTCATGGAAATTCTAGACAAATTGTCAGTTATAATTTAACGCAAAACTGGGGAACCATGAAACAGTTCCATGTACAGTTCTATACATATGTAGTTCATAATTGTTAAAATGTGTTTAATTTAGTCACTTTAGCACTTTTTCAGTCAATGCCTCACAGGAATGGAATCAAATATCAGACCACATCAGACAACTCGGCACATACACCTCCTTTTCTCCGCAGCTAAAAATATGGCTTCTTGTCCACCAATTATGTTCACACTAACAACCTTTTATTTTATTTCGATTTTTGTACATTGTTTGTTTCTCTTGTGTTAAGTATGGATTAACTATCCTGTTAGAGTTTTACTCCAGGATTGGTGCTTTTTTATCAGTAATTATTAGGGTTGGGCACCGAGAACCGGTTCCTAACGTCCGGTTCCAGAACCGTTACGAAGATATTAGAATTTCAATTCCTAAATGCCTAAATGTTTGTTTACGCGGGGTTTGCTTAAGGTGCGTTCAGAACACGACTGTAGCGACTGCTGTCTGTGTGTATGTGTGTGCGAGAGTGTGTGTGCGTGTGTCTGGCTACGGTTTCATTTTGGACCGCGGAGCTAATCACCGGTAAAAAGCCCCGGAAAACAATCACCAGCAATAAATAGTGGCTCCCTGGTAAAGATAGTAGCTCTAACAACAGGTAAAATGATAAACTGGTGATATTACAGCCTGTAGTTGCAGTATGGGGATTTACTCCGCCTCCGAGTCCTAGTGCCAGCCGTCCCGTGAAGCCTGTTCCGTTTGTGTTTAATAAGTCCATGTGTGTCCGTGTGAATGTCTGCATAATTACGGTTCCATCCGTCCACTCTTTTCATTAAATCCATGTCTTTTAAGGCTCTTATTAAATAGTGTCGGCTGTAGTCCGGGCCGCCACTATCTTGGATTATGTCGTCACCAGCGTGTCATCGCCGCAAGTCGCGCAAGTGCAGAATGACCGAAATAACTTAATCTTCCTCATCAAGAAGTGTTGATTGATTGTCACATGACTGCTCCGGAGTTTGAGTTTGTTTTATTTAGTTTCACATCTACCTGGGCTGCAGCTCTTTGTTTTTTTAAACTGCTCACAACTTGTTTGTAGTGTTATTTCATCAAGTTTCAGTTTTACAGTTGGAGACCTTTGTTAATTGAATACCCTAGTTACAGTGCAGCAACCAAATTAAACTGTATCAACAAGTGAATTAATAAAAATGGCCTGTAAGGCTTTTTCAAATGAAAAAAATAAGAAATCTGTGACCTGTTGACCTTCACAACTCAAAGAATCGGGATCAAGAATCGTCCAGAATCAAAATTGAGAATTGGAATTGGAATCAGAATAGTTAAAATCCAAACGATGCCCAACCTAGTAATTATTTTGTTATCTGTCATACCTGTTCTCTTTCGTCATATTCTCTCTGTATTTAATACCTTTTACATTTTAGGCTGGCCAGGGACTCCAGACGAAAACCAGCCTCTTTTGGCTAACTCTGGCTCATTTACAGCATGTCTGTTTATTAATGTGCATTGTCCCTTTTAAATAATCATTAAATTCAAATTCAGTGAATTAGTCGTGGAAGAATTTGCTTGACATAAGTTGAATCACACGATGCTCCATCATCTTCTCCAATGTACTCACAGAAAACGATAAATAAAATAAAAGGTGGTTTATGGACTGCTTGAAAATGTTAAAAGTTTGCCAGAAATTCTACAGTATTGGCATGCTGTAAGTACTAAACTAAATAGTATTTATTTTGTAAAACAAGGTCCAACCTGGAAAATATTACTTTTAGTGGAAGTATTTTCCTGATGTCTTAGAACAAAACGTTCACTCTCACATTACATAGAGGTAGCATGTAGCATGATTGTTAGTGTGTTGCCTCACACTAACAATCATGGTTTGATTTCCTGCGGGGCAAGGTTTTTCTCTGGGAAGTTTATTTGTTCTCCATGAGCGTTCCTGGGTATTATCAAGGTACTCCGTTTTCCTTACTTACTTAGTTTAGGTTCACTGAAGTTCCTTAGGAGTTAACTTGATGGACCTGTGATGGACAAGCGAACCATTGAGGGTCCTGAAAACTTGGATAAAAGCTAGAAAAGAAATAGCTTTTGTAAATAAATATGTTATAATGATATTTTAAAAAGATATGATAAAGATGTATGTGGTGTTTATCATCACAATAGCGTTATATGAAAAATGTAAGACGTAATTTGAATAAAACGCACGAACAAGGCATTGCTTAAACCACTGAACCAAACTTTGAACATGCACTCTCCATAAATAACTGACTTTATTTGACTGTATTTACTTTCTACTGAGCTTCCTCACCCTGGTTTATATCAAACACATTGATGATCATCATCCACATTTTGACTGCAGCTGTCCCCAAAGAGTGTGTTGTGGGTTTTGAACATTTGGAAAAAGTGCGGCTAGTGAAGCCTCCGCTCTCAAATGGAACTCAAGTGAGAACCGAGCTCCATATGTTCTCATTCTTTTCTGATCCAGCACCACAAGCACACATGGATCATCTTTCCCGTTCATTAGGTAAAGTAGTGCAACCCCTGGTAAATCAAAGATATTCTTTGCCTATTCCCATTCTTTCAACTGAAACTTTTCAGTCTTTCGAACAAACTTTCAAGTAAACCTCCCATCCACAGATTTCCCAAAAAAGTAAACAGAATAACAGCGTTGTCCTTTTGATTTTAAAGGAAATATGTTGCACATAGTGCTGAGCAATATATCGTGATTCAAGATATATCAAGGTTTCTATTTTGGCGATATAGAAAATGACAATATCGCCTCTACTGAAAAATATCTATATTTTTTTAACTTGTTTTTAATTATACAATCACACAGTACAAATCACATCAAACAAGTATTTAATATTATTCATAGAGTACAAACAGTGTCTTTTTTTTTTTACAATTTTTCCATATTTCTGAGAGGCATATTTTTATAGCTTATTTTGTATTAAAATACTTGTTTTAGGAGTCGCTGCTTTCGTTACTTCTCAGAACAGCATGAAAAGAACAGTTTGATGGATTACTGAGTGTATCCAAACCCAGACCTGCCCCTAAACAAGCCACACCACAGGACTCACTCACACGTGCTGTCCCTGAGAGGAGAAAAAGCTAAAAGTGGCACATATTGTGCAGCTGTTTGTTAATAAATGTGTCTGTAAGGCATTTTTCATCAGAAAATTTAACCTAGAATTGTTTTTTCTACTAAGACTTCATGTGAATTAAAAAATATTGAGATATGAGTTTTGGTCCATATCGCCCAGCCCTAGTTGCACTGTATTATCTTGACTTAAAAATCAACAGGTCATGGCATAGGAAGCACGTATGCTTAGGAAAGAAACTGTAATGTATTGTGAATTGCACAGTCTCCTGTGGCTATTCCAGTGTGCTAACAAAACCGCAAGTCTGAAGACAGACACCCCCGTCTCGTCCATGACTCGGCTAAACAATAACTTATACAAGTTATAAAAACATATTAGTACTTTCCTGACAGGCCCCTCCTCTCATTGATCAGACTCAATCTGATTTCCAATTGGATTGAAAATACAGTGTAGGTGGCCAACGTCTCACGGTTATGGTAATATTTGGTGTAAAGTTGCAATAAGATACAATAAGCCCTTAATAAAACACCAAAAACTTGGAAGTTTTCAATAAATAATGTTAAAAACTCCTATATGTCAAACAGGATGTGAAAAGATGTCATGGGAAAAGAGAAACAAATGCACCAAGTGCACCAACTAAAATTTTGCTTTGGATTACAGATAGGTTAGGGCTGGAAGTGATCATCGTGAGCAAACAGAACAAATCATAATGTAAAAGTTAAAAACTAAATTTGAGCATCTGGGCTAAATTACGCACAAGTCCTTAACATTTAGTCTGAAAGAAAGAAGTGTGTGCAATGATATTAGCTGAATATTTACAGAAGTAGAAATCCAGGAAGGCAGAATGAGACAGAGTGAGACAGTCCAGCAAAAATGACCCAAAGTGTTATGTCTGCGGCTGGATTAGGATTAAGGGTTCTTTCTGGTATTTGCTTGGTTTTGTGAGTGGGAGTATGAATGATCCCTCTTTTTGAGCTTCCAGTCTCAAAAGTGATTGGCCCATCAATGGTGATTTGCTGATATTGCAAAATTTTATTTCATATTCAGCTGGTTTAAAGTCTCCCTAAAACATAAAATTTTTGAGAAATTCTTGAACAAATGAATGTTGGCATCTGCTAAATTAGAGGGTCTTAAGTAGCGGATTGGGGGGTGGATTCACTAAAGGTTTAGGGGTATTAAAACGTGCAAAACGTCACTCCACGTGTTAATAAGCCATACAAGCCCCAGAGAATCAGGACTGCGAGTCTTCTGCGCATCACAATCTCAATACATTTAGCATGTTTCCCTCTGATGAATATGTAAAGTAGGCAAATCTGATACGGGGCGCAATAAAATGAATGCAGTGGGCGCAGTGCAATTTATCAAATCTGGTTGACACAAAACACAGACTGATTGACAGACTGTGTTGCTACATTAACTCGGATCAATGGCAGATCAATAGGATGGTTTCTAACCAAATCTACCTGTTTCATGGACTGATTAGAGCAAAGTTACAGACCTGACAATGCAGCCACAATAAATTAGGGGTAAAAAATTTTTAAAGTTGTTTAAAAAAAAAAAACATTTTTACATTATTAAATGTTTGTGCAGAAAACAGAAAGTCCATCAGCCTCCAATATAACTTCCTCAAATGTCACTGTGTGCTTCTGTGCACTCACCTCTTCAAAGCAAAATGCTCATACAAATAGGGCGGTCTCCACCGCTTCTGCACATACGCTAATCATTGCTGCAATCTTAATGAATTCCTTGCAGCAGGTGAGGAAACTGCATCACCAAAGGATTTAGGGACGCAACTGGTTCACCACCCTTTATTTCAAATCTTAGTGAATCCACCCCTGGGACAACAAAATGGGTGACAGACTCATTTTCAGTGGGTCAAGCGCATTTGCAAAGGAAGAAAAATCCTGTAAATTTTTTTTTTATTATTAATGTTTAGAGGAATTAGGAATTAGTCTTTCAGTATTTATATACAGTATAACTAATAAAGTAAAGTATATTTTTGCTTAATTTTTTTATTTTGTATTTTTTTTTTTATTTACAGCTGTTCAAGATATTAAGTCTCAAATAGTTTTTTTTGACTCCATCACAAACATTGGGTTTGTTGACAAATGGTCATGTAACTTGAACTTCGGGAAGGTTTTCACGCTTTGCATTGTGGGATTGGAAATCCTGAAAAAGGATGAAAAACGGGGCCAAAGTGGAAAAGTTTCTTTAGAAGTGTTTTACTGTATTCTTAACGTGAGTTCTTGTATTTCTGAAAACACTGATTCGTTAGACACCATTTTTGTTCTGATTTCTTTATTATGTTACCCGTGATATGACATCACTCTGCGAGTCATTAATTTTCAGCCCCATTTCGGGTGTTTCCAAGGAAAGCCACAATATCAACATCGGCCATTGTTTTTGCACAACTTTCAATCCCTGAAAACAGCATTAGTGTCACTTTGGCAGTGGGTTTTTGGGGACTCAGTAGCATCAGTAGTCGATGAGAACAACTTTTGGGTGAAATACAGGCACAGTTTAAAAATATGTTAGTTATCGTCCCCAGCAGCTTTAACATTTACACAGGAGAGAGGTTTTCCTCTATTATTTAGTAAATCCATTTCACTAACACATCGGTCAAATGATAGTTGTGTTTTTCACTGCAATTAAATTAAAAAAAACAGTCACACCTACAAGCAACCAAGGGCCACAAATCACCACAATACACACATCTTTAGAAGAACGGTACAAACAAAATGGACATCATAAAGGCAGAGGAGCTAACACTACTGTTCTTTCAGTTAGTAGAAGTAGAAGTGATTTTATTTGGCCCAAAACACCTCCGAGACAAATTATCAGAGCCGGTCGTATCTTTAGATGGCATTACTCTGTCACCCAGTACCACAGTAAATCACTTATCCTTTAACTCTCATATTTAGCAAATCTCAAGGACAGCCTTCTTCCACCACCATAATATCTCTAAAACCAGGAACATCTTGGCACAGAGTGATGCTGAAAAACCAGTCCATGCATTTGTTACATCTAGACTGGATTATTGTAACTCTTTACTGTCAGGATGTGCCAGTAACTCACTAAAAAGTTTCCAGTTAATCCAGAATGCTGCAGCTAGAATACTAACAGGTACAAACAGGAGAGAGCTTATATCTCCAGTATTGGCTTCCCTTCATTGGCTTGTTGAAAAATCTAGAATAGAGTTTAAAATCCTACTGTTACCCTACAAAGCTCTACATGATCAAGCTCCTGTATATCTTAAAGACCTGCTAGTGCCCTATCTTTCAGGCAGAACACTCCACTCTCAGTTTGCTGGTCTACTGGAAGTTCCAAATGTGTCTAGAAGTAGAACTGGAGGCAGAGTGTTCAGCTACCAGGCTCCTCGCCTTTGGAACCAGCTCTGTCTTGGTACGGGAGGTTGCTACACTCTCCACCTTTGAGAATGGTTCTTCTGGAGACGTCTTCCCGTTAAATTTGAGTTTTTTCTCCCCACTGTAGCTGATGCATGTGGAATGGTTGGGTTTTGTCTTTCTATTTTGGTAAGCGCTACAAGATGACTATTGTTATAATTGGCGCTACATAAATAAAATTGAGTTGAAAAATTTAAATGAATAGTATGTAAAAGTATTTTATGAAGCAGAAACACAAACAAGAGTAACTTCATCCATTTCATGTCATCTCTGTGGATAGATGCGTGTTCCCTCAGGGTCTCCAAGTGTTATAAGACGTGCACTTTGCAACAACATTCAAAGAACTTCATTGTGCTGCCTGCCAGAGTCCTAACACACTCGCACACACACACATGGTTTAAACTTACTATGCCTGCCTAAAGTTTATTCTGCTTGTAATGAGAAATCAGAGCATGAAAACATATACACCCACACAGCCACCCACTTCCTAAATACACACTTTTTCAATTATGAGAATAGACATACAGATAAGATGCCTTTAAACTGGCTTTTTTTCCCTCCTCTTTAAAGGAAATACAAAAATGGAAGCACGCGTCTCCCAGAAACTCAAGTCGTAGTCTTTTATCAAAGCATATAAATGATAGCACAGTACTAAAACCTTTCTGTTTAGTTTTGGCCCTGCCCAACGTTCTCTCCTCACATCCAAACCCCTTCCAGCCTCAGTCCTCTCTAATTTCACTGGAACAGCAGAAGTTTGAGCTCAAAATGAAGAATTTGGCCCCCGCGTCCCACAAACTGTTTCTTTTTCAGCGACCACAGATCGACAGCTTTAAGACCAGCACCAGCATGAAACGATGAGGGATATTTTCAGCACTGTAATTTGAAACACACATGCTGCACAAGACTCACACTCACTTACAGAACCACACACTCAGCAAAGACACTGGCATTGTGGATGGATCAAAAGTGGAAAAACAACCACTGAGTGGTGAGGAGACAAGTGGCCAGTGAGGCACGTGTCCCGTTAGGATCAGGTCAGTGTGTTAGTGTTTTTTTTAAGCATCGAGTCTGAGGAGTTGTGCTCCTCAGTACAGGAAAGCAGGGCGGAGGCCTAACTAAACAGAGATGTGAAAGAAACTCATCTGAAAACAAGAGGCCAATGTAGGGAGGCTACAGCAGGGAGGCCAGGGTGAAGAATAGTAAAGAAAGCACAAGAACTAAAGTTTGCCATTGGAAATGTATATTACAATCTACAAATCTTTGAATTCAGTCAACAGTTTTAAATCACGATTAATCACCCAACGTAATTTGATTGGATTACAAAGCAGAAACCTTCAACAATAAATTAAAAAGTACATAATGGTGCGTTTTAGGTTTAAAATACAGTACAATTCAAATGTTTGATTTGCAAACAATATTTACAACAGCTACAAGACTCCGTAACTTTACACAGCAAAGGTCAAACTTTTTTAACTCACTGACTGCCAAAGACGTCGAAAGATGACATTTTTGTTTTTCGGCTGGGGTTGATGTAGTGACCAACTGGTGACATGTAGGTGGCAGCAACGCACCTTTGGATGAGAGATCACCCGTGATGGGCAGAGCTCAGAGGAAGAGGAAAAGAGTTTACGAGGCAGAAAATGGCGCTACGAGAGTTGATGCTGAAGTTTCCAGCAGCTCACACTCGACCAGAGCATGTGTGGAACTAAGTGGACAATGACTATTGAGTGTCGCAATGGTGAGAGAAAATGATTAAAAAAAACGGAGCAAGCGGTAACACTCGGCATGAAGGAGGAAGTTGCGTGTGGGGAGAATGACGGGGGAGAGACCTGGAGGAATGCCAAAATACAGTAAGCAAACCATTCAATTCTGACCCAGATAGCAAAATAATAATAATTTTGCCATCAAAAGCCCGGTATCAATGTTGTTTTTGTAGTTTTATAGTAGGAAACCAATGTTGAGGTGTCACTAAAGCAAAAAAAAAAAAAAAATTGCTTCAAAGTCACTGACAGGTTTTTTCATAAAAAGCCTTTCTTTTTCAGATTTCAGATTGTCATAGTACACAATATTCTGTGGGTCTTAAAAGAGTGAAAATCATCTAAAACACCTGGCAATATTGGGTTGGCTGCTCTGAAAATGGCTGGCAGTGAATGAGTTAAGTGAGTTAAATTTTAAACCAAATGGATGGCTGCCATCTCTGAGCCTGGTTCTGCTGGAGATTTCTTCCCAGTTTTTTCTCCCCACCATAGTTGATGCTTGCTCATGTGAAATTGTTGGGTTCATACTTTTTTCTTAATTATTTTGTATTTTGCATATTTTATATTCACATTTTATATTTATTTTAAAAACAAGCACTACGAGATGACTATTGCTATAATTAGCGCTATATAAATAAAGTTGAATTTAATTTAATGTTAAAACAATAATTGCAAATATAGAGAGATGTTGTTTATACGTCTTAATTATAGAGTACAATAAAAATATAATAAAAGTGCAATCACACAAAATCAATCAGAACAATAGTTTCTCTTGCTTCTGTAACAACAGTTTCTTTAGCTTTTGTAATCATCTTACAATGGTAGCATTACTGCAGGGTAGAAAGTGCATTATTTTATTTCTTCCTTCTTTTTTTCTCCATGTTTTTCCTATTTTCCACTGAAAAATGAAAAAAAGAGGGGAAAAAAGAGAGACATTTTTGGATATTTTCTCTACCCTTTGCACCATGATTGTCTTGAATATACAAATATTCACTTCAAAAGTAAGAGAAGTATTCAGGAGAGCTTTTTTTGGTTTGAAAAAGAAAATCTTTCTTAAAGAAGCACAGACACACTTTTGCCAAATGTGTGCCAGCTACTCAAAACCAACTGTCTGTCTGCTGGTGCATTCATACACACACACTTTTACTGATTACAGATGCAGCTTATACTGAATGTTCAATCATAGACCTAAATTACCCTGTGCTGCAGGAGAAGGGCTATAATCAACGTCTATATATACCCCACCTGGATGGTGGAGAACATAGTCCAATGCTCACCACAGAGATGAGACAGCCCAACTAGCCAGTGCTGCTTTGGGTGGAAGGAACCAGTACATTAAAGGCTGTACTGCAGGGACTGGATGGTCTGAAGGACTGGGAGGAGTTAAGAAATATCACAATACATTGGATCTTAATATTTCACTTTGAATTTGGTTAATCAGTCTTGCAGATTTAAAAATATATATATTTTTGTTTAACCCTTTTCAACAAAATAGTAGTTGGTCGTCGTGCCTTGCAAGCAATTTATCAACATAAAAAGATTAAAAGTATTGATGATAGATTTATTTGTAAAATAGCACTAGGGAAGTTTATTTTTAGGTAATAATATTGAAATTCTAGAACCTCAAAATCAAAATAAATCCATTAAAAAGCCCTTTGCAAATGTGACCTAACCCACCTGAAGAACAACTCTGCTTGAGTTTAGACAAACCTGTGCACTGCAAGAGCCCAGTGATACCTTATAAAGGCATGTACAGTAAGAAACCACTGTATGTTGTGTCTTGTTTTCCTGGTTCTTATAGACTACTTATAGTTCTTGAGCCAAAAACAGCTACAACTACATCATTTACATCTGCACTAATAAAGAAGAATAAACACAGGGGCATTAACGCTGATCTATGCCACATATTTCATGCCTGTAATGTTTTTGCAGGATTCCTCATATTTACAAAAGAGAGCCGACGAGGAGCATCGAGAAAATTACAGCACGGTGGGAGGTCGACTCCACAACTGATACAGAATCCCAGTCACATGTTTCACCCAGTTTGTGGCAGGATTGCACATTTAAAGAGATCCTCAAAAATAAGAGCATTTACATTGCATTAAAATACCTGTGAGCATGCAAAAATTAACAAGAAAAGAAACGTGTAGATTCTTTAAATTAGTGAGTTTAGACCAGAAAAACCATCAATCAAAAACACTTTTTATTGGAACTCACCTGAACAGGAGTCAGCTGGGCTCTGGGATCAAACACACGCAGCATCTTGTCCTAAACAATAATAAACAGATAAAAAAAATCAAAACATGAATTGTGAATGACTATCGTCGAAACAATGTAATAGATGAGCAATATTCAATGATGTTTGCTCTCATTTATTGACAGTGTTCATTGAAGGCGAATGGGACAGTGAGTTATGTACAGAATTTTACATATATTAATTTACACACACACATATGTATCCCGTTGTCTGTCTGTCTGTCTGTCTGTCTGTCTGTCTGTCTGTCTGTCTCTCTCTCTCTGTCTGTCTCTCTCTCTCTCTGTTGCAGTTGAAATCATAATTAAACTGTAATTGAGATCAGATTATTGGCTTCGTAATTGTAATTGGCATGGAAATTCTATAAAAAACTACATTTTAATTAAGAAAGTGTCTATTTGTACGGTTGCCATACGGACAACCCCCGATGCTATTGGTACGTTTATCGAAGTACACGTACGTAGCGTCTTAGGGTTAGGTTATAAACTTATATCGATACCCAATTAAATGCAAAACTGAGGAACCATGTTACTGTTCTATGGCTTACACATACAGTAAGTAGTTAACAATTATCAAAATATGTTTCATATCAAGTTTTCCCACTACATTTCAGTTCTCTTGAGGATCATTTTATCTTTTTTTTATATATATATATATATATATATATATATATATATATATATATATATATATATATATCAATGAAAATTGAGTGATAAACTGACAGAAAACAGGCTGAGGCATCCACATCAAAAATATTAATACCAATATTTTCATTGATTAGAAAGCCTAACAAGCTAACCAAGAGGTGAAAAACAAATTAAATGAAAAATATTTTTTTTTTTAGTGTATTTTATAGACATGGGTCAAACTGACTGGCTATCATTACAGATGCTAATGGAAAGCTAACAAGAGAAAGGTTGAGTATTATGGGGTTATTTATTAAAGGCTCAGTAATTGTGATTAATTGAATTTGAACTTTAGTAATTGAGAATGTAGTTTTAGGGGGAGAAAAATAATTTTAATTTTAATTGGAAAAAATGCCGGTCACCGTAATCATAATTTAATTGTAATTGAACATGGTTAATTGAAGATGAAATTGTAATTGAAATATGTAATATGTAATTGACCCCAAGCCTGCTAATTATTGAGTAAGCATAGAACACAAACTAATAGGAGCTCTGCATTATGGACGAAATAAAAAATCAAATCAGGCTAGGCTTCAAACAAGGACTGTAAGATGTTAAGAATCTAACTTGGTTTCCTTTTTCATTCTTAATCTGATTTACAGCAACAACATCTGATATGGAAGTATTAATCATGGAGGGCGTCACTGAGGAATTAGAGGTTGTAATGCAACAAAAGACAAACAGCATGTGTTGAATAAAGAGTTAAAACTTTTTCAACAGAAATGGAAAGGAGGAATGGAAAGTTCCACATGCAGCTGTGTTTTTTTCACACATAAATACTATCGACTAATGACAAAAGAACGCTGCATCTTGAAGATATTAATAAAGACTCTTTATGAATCAGATAACCCACATCAAAAACTCAGAATTTCGATCCCACTGATTCATTGTTAGCAAATGTACGGTAATCAGGTGACCTCTGCATGGCCTCGTGCGCTTTGACCCCAGCAGGCCAGAACACACATTCGGCATCAATCAAAGCAGCCAATCAGAGGGTCTCCTGCATGATTGGAAGGAAATGGCCTCTAATGGGACCAGGCTGTGACTGGGACATGCGTGTCTGCTGCTGTGTCACTCAATACTTCTGTGTGACTGTGATCACAGTGGCAGCCTGATGCACAGAGCTGATAGCAGGTAATGCCTAGAAGTACTTGGGCTAAACTAAACCACACTTTACAAACATAAACACGTCAAAGAGAATCAGGGGGATGACTGTGACACAGAGGAGCACTGTCCAACGTTCAGCCACATCTTATGTTCTTTCAGAAGAAGAAAGTAGGAGTAGCACCAGTCTTTGCTTCATGCTTCTCTCTGCAATCAAAGGAGGCATTTATTTGCTATTTTTCAGTTCAGATAACAAACTGTGGGTCCTATCCACTTTGTGTGTGCGTGTGGGTGAAGCCCACCCACGACTTTGATGCCCCTCAGCTTCATCCTCAGGCCTCTGTGACCTGGGACTAAGCCAGAGGCTCTGGAAGAACCTTTACACACAAATACAACACTGCTCACAATGAGGAGTGAATGAGAACCCACCTGCAGCAACTATAAACATCACTGCTTTGATTTTTTTTGTTGGTGTTTTTAAAGGGGATGTTGACAAAAAGTGATGAGTAATACATTGAATTAGCTTGTTTTTTTTTTTTTTTTTACTTCAAAATGGGGTGAAAATATTCACAACTTGAGTTCCAAAAAGAAAGAAACCCAGCTATTACAAGCGAATTTTGAAAAAAATAATAAAAATAAATAAATAAAATTAAATAAATGCAGTTTAAGAAGGCCGTTCAACTGCTATTTGCTGTTTAAAGCAACACACAAATTTCTTCCTGGCCATGATAAACATACATGAAGTAGATAACATATTAGCAACATTTACTTTGTCATAAATACATATATAATAGCCAAAGTATGGTAGAAATGTTCACTTCATATCATCCTTAAGGTGGGAGTACAAACACATGAGAGAGGAAACTATCTGGTTGTTCAAACACAAAGGGGGGGTTACACACACACACACACACACACACACACACACACACACACACACACACACACACACACACAAGTGTCCACGAACACCCACATGGTCTAATACACACACATTACACACACGCACAAAGCAAATACAGTGCTTTGAGGCTATGACAATAACATATCTAAACTCACCCCTCTTTGACTCATAAATGCACAGATGGAGACCTCAGATTGCAGTGTTTGCATTTGTGTGTGTGTGCGTGCTTGTGTGTGTGTGTGTTCAGACAGTAGCTGTTTAATCCATTTTTCAGACTCAATGCAGAGCTGAGCTAAACATTGAATTGACTTTCAAAACTCTAGGTGACACCAGATACCCGACAACACCTCATTTCCAAACATGGATCATCCAGACACGCCAAACATTCCCTCAACCTCTGCTCTGTGAACTGAATGCTGCCATTCTCTCTACAACTATGTCATTAAATATACATCTCTGCAGGTCTAAGCGGGGCCGCTCACAATTCCTGCTCATTGAGGTGGTGGTCTTTCCTTCATCCTCCCCCACCCTCACATGCGCCCCGATGTTTACCCTTACAGCAGGGCGGAGGGATTGGACCCACATGTTGGCGAGCCCTATTTGCTTTAATAAGCTGGATTGAAGATTGAAAGAGGCCCCCTTTGGGTTAAATGACACCAGAGTCCAAGCCAGCAGGAACCCGAGGGGCCCCACAGCCTCTGATCATGAACCCCCTTTTTCTTGTCCCCTGTCTCGATCTTTTAGGCAAAAAATTATCAAGTCCGCCATTATCCTGTCATGATTTGGACATCTGCTGTGACAAGTGCAATAATTAGTTAGCTGTCAGAACGAAGACAAACAAAGTGAGTTGGACTGACATTCTGTTTATTAGGCATGTGCTTAAGTCTTATTTCGGGGTCAAAGGTTATTTGGTCTCAGGCTCATCCTTTTTAAAGTGAGATCCAGGTGCTTGTCGCTCAATCCGCCTGTGTGAGGTTACACAGGGAATAAAGTCAGACTCTTTATGTGCTGGCCTTCACAAAATGCTTTAGGCCATGGGATGCGATAGCTATCCGTGCACAATCCCCGCCCCCAAACATGTCCGACACCATCTTTTCTTTTATGCTTTAGGGCAATGTTTCTCAAATGGGGGTACGTGTACCCCTAGGGGTACGCAATGGCACTACAGGGAGTACTTAGAGAGAGAGAGTGGGAAATTAACAAATAAAGTGTCAGTCATGAGGCATGAGATGACAGGAAGTGATCAAATCTATAGAAATAAATATGCTGAGGAGCCACTAAATCAGTGTTTTTCAATCATGGGGTGGGGACCCCATGTGGGGTCACCAGGAGTTTAGAAGGGGCTGCCTGAAATTTCTGAAACATTTAAACTGATTTTAGAAATGTGTTATTTTTTTCTTTTTTTTTTTCTTAAACAACCGCATTTCTAGACTTTCACTTCTTTGTCAATATAAATCCTGTTCAACTAGAATGCAGTTAAAAAAAATATATATATATATATGTGTGTGTGAGCTGAAACATGATCAAAAAATTCTAGAAAAAACACGTCTTTGAGGTCACCAGAATTTCTTGATATCAAAATGGGGTCACGATCCAAATGAAGGTCGGGAACCACTGCACTGCACCACTGTTTGTTTTCCCACTTATTTACAAAGTGAGATTCTTTCAAATGTGTGTTATCACTCATTTATTCCATCATTGTGCTCTATACTTGTTTTTAATCAGTTTACTAAGCAAAATGTTGTAGTCGGACAACGGGGGAACTTGAGCCAAAAAGTTTGAGAACCACTGCTTTAGGGTGTTCTGAACATTAAATCAAATGTTAACATTGTATAAGTTGGGATGAACTTGTTAGAGGTACCCTTGAAGCATATTTGGAATCGATATGTTTCCTAATCCATTTTCACGTTTAACATTTTTGTCGTACGTGGTATCTGTGTACTAACAAAACAAACAAATGGGGTACCAAATTAAAGCTGGGCTTCTGCTCGTTTGAATTATTTAAATTTTTTAATGAGTTATTCGATATAATATTCACATTCGACACTGCCTATTTCTGTGAAGTTCATATCTCAGGTTTAATCGTAATTTAAACTGTGACACTAAAAGTTTCTACTACATTACCTCACAAAGTTAAAACAGATTAGAATTCAAGTAATATATCACAAAATATGACCAAATATGCCAAAACAACAAGTTCATCCCAACGCATGGAATGTTAACATGTGATTTCATGTTCAGAACACCCTAAAGCGTCATAAAAATATAGTGCATGGATATCTACCGTAGCCCATGACCTACTGAGACCACTAATTTACCTGCTGAATGTCCAAAAAGACAAAAAAACACTCTCGTTTATTAATATTACAGAAGGAAGAAGCTCAAAGACGCATATCTTACCATTTACTCAATGCACGTAACGGACTAAATCCCCATCTTACTACATGCTAATTTATGGCTTAGTCATGTCTTCTCTTTCCTCAGTTTTACTCACCCTGACTCTCTCTATCCAATGCTTCCCATTCCTTTACAAAACGTCTCCCTGGCTCATATTAGCCATGATCTTGATTTTTGATTTGCTTTAAAATGTATTTACACACTTATTTACCAGTACTTGTTTTAAAGGGGAGAGCAGTGATTTTCACAGACAAGCACATAACACACAGGTCTTAAAGTGCATATATCCTCATGAGATGTTATCTCCATCGTGTCAAATAATAAGTCAAAAGCAAAACAATAGAAAAAAAAAATATATATATATATATTTTCTTTTTTTTTAAGTCAAAGTGAGGGACTAAAGCACTGATTCTGGCCTTTTTCTAAACCAAGGGTTCTCAACTCGTCTCACCCTGACACCCACATTTTGCCTCAGTCATCAAATCATGACCCACTTTTTTTTCTTTCTTTTTTTTTATTTAACCAACCAAATTTAGTTTTTTCAAAGACAGCTGTTGAAAATACGCATATATAATTAAAAAAAAAAAAAAACATAAATCTATATATTTTGCTGTGCAGCATGCTTTTCACAGCATGTCTGTCAAAAGAAAAGTTTCTTTCAAAATAAAAGACAAGTCACACATGACAGACATTAAGTTTTTTTTTTTTTTTTTTGGGCCAGCTTTCCGTGACCCACCCAGTACAGATCCGCGACCCACTTTTGGGTCCCAACCCACCAGTTAAGAATCACTGTTCTAAACTTTTTAATATTATTATTCATTCATTCATATTTTTTAATCTGAATTAAGGCAGTTAACTTTGATCTGATCCTGCTTCTTGATCTAATAAACAAATTCCTTGTTCTTCCACTGGCACATGTGATTTCTTTAATCATGTCTATTCACTATGAAACAGCAGACAGTGCTATATAAATCACCTCTATGTATACACGGTGAAGTGCTACGTCTGAACTATATAAAGAGCTGTTTGGGTAAAATGCACTTACCTGTAATTAAACTTTAGAGCTCTACGTGTCAAACTATTTGCTGTGTGTTTCTGGGAAGATTTACACCGTCTCAGAGGATTTTTTTTTTTTGTTTTGTTTTTTTTTTTACAAAGAGCCATAAAACTACATGCACTCAGACAGCAGGTCAGAGGTCAAAGAGGGTTCAGACAAAACAAAAACTGATGATGATCCTCCGCACATCGCCCTTTGGATTTTGTTGTATCCCTTTATGCCCAAAGGTGAAAGGAAGACTGATATAGGCTATTCAAGTAGAAGTACGGTTAATTGAAAATTGTACTCAAGTAAGTCATAGATGAAATACTTAAATGCAAATAAAAAGTAGCTCAATTAATTTATCTTGCATACAGAAAACATCTCATGTATGAACTTAAAAAGGAAGAGACAAACTCTTGCACAATCAGAACTTAATTTATTTGCCACAAAGGCATCTGCATAAAAGAAAAGGTTTGTCACAATGTGCAATTCTTTTTTAAAAAAAAACAAAATAACACCTATGAATTCAATTCAAAGTAAAAAGATTAAGTATAACTACATTTATAAGCAATAAAAGTGTTAAAATAACCGACATTTCATGCTGTTTTGGTGACATACATTACGTTTAATCTGGTTGTTCAGCTGTGATGTGATCCATTTAATTGTTGCCTGTTCATTTAATTTTTTGTAGTTTCACTATATCCGTTGGTCATTTTAAAACAAAAAATCATAATGAACTCAGTAACGGTTGGGTGTAAAAATGTAATGAATGACTGATTTAGAAATATAATCAAAAAAGTAGAAGTAGCCATAAAAGCAACTAATTTACAGTAACGTGAGTACTTGTAATCCATTATGTTCACCTCTGTTTATGCCTTAATTACCATGACTCAACAAAGTGTCGTCTTTAAAACTTAAAGGTTGTCAGATCTATACCCTTTTGCAATAATCGTACATTTTTGCATTGTTGTGTTTATACACGGAGGCAGCCAAAGAAGAATATCTGTTATCTTTTGTCAAGCCGACAGTAAAATCTGTTCTATCAAGACTCACTTTATAAAAAGATAATATTTGCCCGTGGGCTTTCAAAGTGTACTCTTATCAAACTTGGGTTATCATCAATTCCTGATTCAAAGCTAATATGATCTCAACCCTGTTATGAAACATGACCTCTGCTGAGTTGTTGCTTTTTTTTTTTGGAAATACTCCTTTTAAATAGAAAAAGGTCACGAGAGGTTGGTAAGATCCTTTCTTCACTAAATATGGAGTCACTAGCAACATCTAGTGGACACATTCTGTAAATACACATGTCAAAGGAAAGTGTGGCCAGGGTTGGGATCAATTACATTTTAATTTACGCTTCAGATTATCCATGTTCAGTCACAATTCAATTAAGATTCAGTGACCAGCTTTTTTTGCAGTTACAATTCAATTATGATTATTTTTGTATCCTCTGAAAGTCCATTATGATTCTCAATTCAATTACAATTAATCACAAAGTGGTACATTAACAGGCCTGTTCTTCTGTATGTGTGCGTATGGTGTTGTTTTAGCATCATTACATTTACATTTTAGTGCATTGATTAGAGTATCTTATGTAAAAGCCCAACTTAGGATAAGAGTTGGAATTTAGCAATAACTATAAACTCTTAATGATATTACTGTATTTCCTAACACTAACCCTTCTAACCATTACCACCTGTATGGGTGTGAAGATTCCCTCACAGGTAGTGGGAAAACCAATGAAACACATTTGGATAATTATTAACTACATACAGTATGTGTAAGCCATGGATCTGTAACATTATTCCCCAGTTTTGCATCTAATTAAATTATAATTTACATTTTTTATAGAATTATAATTAGAAAGTCAATTTTCTGAAGTCAATTCCAATTCAATTATGCATACAACAGCAACAGATTTTTTTTTTCAATTACAATTTATATTATATTTACGCCATAACTGTAATTCATTATCAATGACACGATTACAATTATAATTATTGACCCCGTGACCCTGAAAAAAGGAACAAGCGGGTCAGAAAATGGATGGACCACCCTGAGAGTGTCTTCCAAAATACTAAAGAATAAGTTTCTTGTGCTTGTGTAAGTTTTTATACTTAAATATATATATATATATATATACACACAATATACATATTGTGTGTTTTACTACTGTGGTTATAGTTGCTGTGCTCACCTTACAGGAGGAGGCCAACAGAGAACCATCCCGTTTCCAGCTTACACTTTGCACCTGATCACCGTGTTCCTCCAGAACTGTGAAAAACATTGTGACGCAAATATCATATAATATTCAGATGAGATAGAAACACAAAAGCATTAGAAAACACAGTTGAAGATGTCCAGAAAGAGACATTCAAAAGCACATAAATGACACAAAAACACACGTTCATCTAGATAAAAGGTCACTGGAGGAAGATGTGTCTGATTAAACACAATAGAACACCAGACAAGGGGGCATATGTCCTTATCTTAAGGTGCATGTGTCCAATCTGGGTTCTAGAGGTCTGCAGTCCTGCAGGTCTGAGATGTGTCCCTCCTTCTACACATGGGATTCTGGTCATCATTTTTCACCTCAACAGAAAACTTCTCTTAACAATTAGGTTTGTTAGAGCTGGGAAACATTAAAGCATGCAGGACTGTGGCCCTCCAGGACTAAGATGTAAAAGCACTGTTTTAGGCCATATGGAAGTAAATATAAAGGAATGGCAATGTAAAGCTTTGGTGCCTTGTGTGTGCAGCACAACAGAAGAGAATAATCGTTTACACTTTACTTGAAGTTTTATAGATAAGGCTGACATTACACTGTCATTATAATGACATGACTAACCCTGTCATTAAGTGTCATTTGTTACCCTAACCACACTGGATCCCCCACCTAACCCGAAAAATGCCAACATAGCTCCAAAGTAGGGCTGCTCAATTTTTGAAAAAAAATAATAATCACGATTATTTTAGTCATAATTCAAATCACGATTATTCAAACAATTATTTGTCAACCAAAAATGTATTTATTTTTTGTACAAAAAAAACGTAAAATATGTTCTTTAAACATAAATAAAATCCTTCAAACACTGAAATCATGTATGTTCACTTTTGCACAAAACAAAACACGTGTCTTTGCTCTAGATCTTCATCATCAAACCCAAAGTGTTCCCATAGAAGAGAATATGACTTGCCACTTGTTTACCAAGTGTTTTTGCTGATTTTCTCCTGCCATGTTTCAGACCACTTCAACAACTTTCCTCATGTTAGCCTGCAGGCTAGCTTCAGCTTTGAGAGGGGCGGGGCGGAGGGGAGGAGCTTGCATGTGCATGGATTAAATAACTCAAAGTTAGTATTAATAACATGTGTGTGCCAAGCTTTATTATTTGTAGATGTCCAAAATAGTGGGTTTGTTTTATTTAGCAAATAAAACATATGTAAAAAAAAAAAAAATATATATATATATATATATTTTATTTTTTTTTTTGGTTTCTTTCGATTATGTTATTTTGTAATCGTTGGGTGCGATAATCCAAATCGTAATCAAATTTTGAATAATTGAGCAGCCCAACTCCAAAGGTGTCATAATTTAACGAACGACACTTAATGACAGCCTTCATAACACCTTATTCATGCTAATGACAGATCATGACAGCATAATGTCAGCCTTATGTATTAATCTTCAAGTAAAGTGTTACCGAATAATCTTAAAGGAATGAATGGTGCTCTTGTGAAGATAGACACCTTACTTTACATGGGGTCAGAATGTAGAGGACCCCCAAAAAATACACATTTAGATAACACATCATCACATCTATAGCTATAAAGCTAGGAGAAATGAAAATGAGAGCGTGGGGTGCTGCTTGTGAGAAGCTGGATCAGCAGAGAGCAGCAGCAGCCAGGCTCTGCTCATGGTAGGGGGAAGAAGTGCAGTCTGACTGTGAGTGTGTGGGGGGGGGGGGGGGGTCTCCGTCTAGAGAGACAAGGACCAGGACTGCAAACAAAACGGTTACCTGTGCTGCTCCAGCATTTAGACAGAGCCACAGGGCTGTAAAACGTAGACAGGGACAGTCTAAAATGAAAACTTAACAGACAAGCTGAGAAAAGTTAAACATAAGAGACAAACACAGACAAAAGCTTCCGTGTATTTGGTTTGTGCTGCTTCCAGTCGCTACCTGCGAGCGGTGCATCCTGGGAGCTAACGTCCCATATCAGAGGAGATCTGGTGGTGCCTACAGCCAACACGCCCGAGGAGGTGGGATGGAAGAGCACCAGCTCCAGCCTGCCAAGCCCTGGATGCAGGGTGAGGTCTGGACTGCTGGGCTGCTGCTGGTCGGGATCACACAAATGCCACAGCTTCACCTGAATACACACAAAGAAAACGGAGAAAACTTTTCCCAAATCCTTAAAGAGTCATTATGAAGGCATTAACAGATTGTATTAAATCTGTTTTAAAATGTTGAAGCCACACTATTTTTCTATTATTTTTTTACATCAGTGCTTTACAACATAAAGGTCAGGACCCTGGATTTTAAATGGGGTCGCCTGAAATGTCTAGTAATTGATAAAAAAAAAAAAAAGATAATAATAATAAAAGAATTACTGATTTAAACAATTTTTGAACATGGATGAATTATTATTGTTTTTGAAAATAAAACAATCTTGAACAGCTGTATTCTATTGATAAATATAACCACTTTGTCCTATTTCAGGATTGCTGGGCAATATAAATCTTATTATTAATAATAATAATAATAATAATAATAATAATAATAATAATAATAATAATAATAAAGTAAAAAAAAAAGAAAATCTGAGCTGGCAAAACGTGTCACCAATCCTGGCTGCTCTGAATTTGCAACAAACATGATGGAAAACTAATTCTAGAAAGAAAAAAAAATGTCTTTAGGGTCACCAGAAACTCATATCAAAATGAGGTCATGATCCAGAAAAGGTTGGGAACCACTGTTTTACAACCGTAGGACAACTCATTTAATAAAACAATACCCTATCATAGTGTGAAGAGAAAACATGAAGAAAGTGCTTTGTAGATGGTGGGATCTGAAGTTTACATAAGCTCAATGAAGAAACCAAACCGCTGAGTTGAAATCCAAAATCAGCACATTCCTGTCAGTCAGGCCACAAAATTCCCACAGGAAGTCGTTGAAAAATCGAAATGCAAATACTTGAGCTTGGTTGTGTTTTCAAAGAAAAGTGTAGGATAAAAATCAATAAATGAACAAATCTTGAGGGAAGCGACTCACTGTTTCATCTGCAGAGCATGTTGCTAGGAGACTTTCATCAAAAGGGGAAAAGTCCATATCAGTCACCAAATCTGCCAAACAGGAGGAAAACATGGGGAAATCAAAGAGATTTACCAGCACTTTCTAGTGTTAATATTCTTTCTTTACAGAGTTCACTAAAAATTTTAAAAAGTTACCGGAATGACAGGAAACCTGGTTGACCGACCATTGTCCATCTGAACTGGGTCGGACTGATGTCAGGCCCAACATGCCTCCACCTACATACACACATACACACACACAAAAAATACAATTTTAGACTCACACTTGGTCAAATTCAAAATGCATGTTTAGTAGGGCTAAACAATTAATTGCATTTGCGATATCATCGAGATATCATAAAACACGATTTTCTAATCGCAAAGGCTGCAATTTATTTATTTTTTCTTGTCCTGTCCTGTTAAGTTCAGAGTGTTTAAGAAGTGCAGTCCACATGTCTCATGGAACGTGAAGTTAGTTAGATATGTTGAAGACGTAAAGACACAGGTTTGTTTGCTTTATTGTTGTAATGTGTGCTTTAAAATCAATATTTTATATTTATTTTAAGTTTAAATGAATCTAAAATTGTTTATTATGAAACAGATTGATTTATTGCTTGTGTTCATTGAAAAATACATGACAAGAGGCCTTTGAAAGAATAATAGCATATTAAATCGCAATATTGAGGGAAAAAAAATCACAATCAGATTATTTTCCAAAATCGCTTCGGCTAATATTTCTTTTCCCCTTTAATGATAACATACTACCCTTTATTTCTGACACATGATTCATGCATATCATACAGACTAATGCAATACTTGTGTAAAAAGCCTCAGTAGTCTGCATGTGTCAAAAATGAGAAATAGTATATAAATAATAATAGTTTTTGGCTACGTAATTAAATATATATTCAAGTTGTTCTTATTTTATTTTAAATATAAAAAGTACAAGTAAAAATTCTACAAAAGTCATTCTTTTATATAATTTATCGTATTCATGTATCTTTGTCTCTGATATTAAACCAAGTTTGATAATAGATTAAATTATACTAATGTGGGTCAAAATCAGTGTAAGACACTTTTAAAAGCTTACCGGCCTGCTCAGCATTAAAAGCCACCAGTCTGGAGCTGGCTTTGATGTGGTTGCCCTGGCAGGAAAAGGAACCAGCCCGGATATTGTTGATCCATTCCTACAGTTAAACATTAATGGAATTAAAAAAAAAAGAATAAACATGCAAACCAATAACAGAAAAGCACCCCCGCCCCCCCCCCCCCTTTTTTTTTTTTTTTGTTTGTTTCATAGCTGCATTGATCAGTTTAGATGCTTTGGAAAGAGAAACATATTGAGGAAGTACAAATGTCGTATGTGTTGCACAGCAGGAAACATTTTAAAACAACTTTCACAACTTCAACAACCAAAGTCGACAAAAAGACCATTTATGTGTGTTTTTGTGGATGAGGGTATTTATCTGAAGAAACGCACTGGTTTTTTTTTTTGGATGGTGGGGATCAAATACTTACAAATAGGGACGTGCGTTGCCATGAATCTGACGATAAATACGACTCACGATTTAAACGTCACGATACAATATATGAAAATAATAATAATAATTCATTGTATTTCATTACATTTTATTTGACTTTTTTTTTTTTTTTAAACTTGCGAAAACAAGTAAATGGTAACTAACTGTAATTCTAGTACCAATATCAAGTGGTATGTTTATCAAATTATCAAATCACATTCTTCAAAAAACAGTTACAATTTTGCTTCTACAACAGATTATGATTCTGTTAAATACATCTATAAAAGTAGGGATGTCCCGATACTATTTTTTTTTTTTTTTTTTTTTACTTCAGATATAATGCAATATTGCAGCCTTGAGTAAGCTAACCTTCAACATAATATCTACAGTATTCTACAATTTAATAAAAATAATATACTATATATCGGAGAATTCCGATATTCGTTTTCTGGCTGTAAATATCGAATCGATATCAATATCGAATCGGAACACCGCTATATAAAAGTGCACAGTTTGTTTTATTAAAATAAAGTGTAATCAACTTCCAAGTTAAAATGCATTGAGTAGTGAGGTAGTTTAACAAGGTCTGATGTGGTTTACTGACAACTAGTGACCAGGCGTTTACATGCTATGCATATGTTAGTTCAATTAAATGTTTTTTTTTTTTGTTCAAAAAAACCTGATTTAAAAATTTATTTGGACTTTTTTTTTTGGATCGATACAATAATCGCTCGATGAAATATCACATAATATCTCTAAATGTTTTTTTTTCTTACACCCTTACTTACAAAGCAAAGAAAAGCCTGACACTATTAACTAGGGATAAACTGATATGGATCATTTAGGGCCGATGGCGCCAATACCAATTTTTTTCCCATCAGTCTTACCTAATGACCGATACGGACTGCCGATTTTCTTGAGCCAATATTTGGAGCCGATACTACTTTTACTCCCTTAATTTACATCATATAAATTACACAGTGATGATAACAAATGGAGTCTCAATTTTTCAAAAAAGAACATTAGAAATTAACAAAGGTGAGGTAGAACGACAACAAGTAAAAAAAAAAAATATTTAACAAATATCAAAAACAGGTGATTTAGAACAAGAACAAGTAAAAAAATATATATTTCTGCTCTCTGTAAATAATGCAGATTGGTGAACGCAGCAGCCTGTATTGGCTGATGCCGATACACGTAAAAAATGCAAAAATCGGCAAATGTATCGTCTACCTCTGCTATAAACTTGATGAACTTTCTGTGACCAGCCCATTATTTGAGCTCACAAACACATGACTACCACTCCTGCTGATGAATGCATTATCTTCTGCATTGGTGTGTTTTACATTCACAGGAGCCAAAGCACCACCTGCTGTCTCACAATCTCAGTGCAGAGACTTCATAGACACCCAGCCTGAGCAGAGTCTGTCTGTCTGTGCATGCCAAGCATTTCAGTGCTTCAGTAAAAACAAGGTATGGGGGGTTTGCATAACACAGAAAACTGCACTGAAACCTGCAGGCATTGCAGCCTGGGAATAGAGGAATGTTTAGGATGAGCATACTGAACAATCTGCAGGTTGATCATCATAATCATTTCTGCTATTGTTAATTAATTTGGCCCAAATGAGAATTCTCTATAGAAATATCAAATAAAAATGAAAAAATAATCATAAAAAGCCTATTTAAAGGCGACTTCCTAAAACTAGAAGACAACGTGTTTTTGACAAAAGCTCAGCAATGTGATATAAGGAAAAGGATGGGCGTCACTGTAACATGATGCAGGCTAATAGCAGCTCCATTCAAACACATGCTGTAGTGTGCAGACATCACTAAAACACAGCCTGTGCATTCCCATTCCCTGCTGTGTGTTGTGCACTTCTTCCAGATGCAGGAAGTCCACCAACATCCCCTCCAGGCAGGCAAAGCACCACTAAAGCCACTACATGAGCTAACATTAGCCGGCATCTCAACACACAAGCACGACAAAACTACTCACGTCTTTCTTGGCGATTTTCGCGGTGGTGTTTTTGTATTTTGAAGTCTTAAAACGATTCATGTTCTCTCTGTGTATCAGGATTGACTCAAAGTCTTCCGGGTGTGTGCGTGTGTGGCTGGTCGGTAAAACTCAGAGCTCCAGCTTCGACTGACAGCTCTATCCGCCGCTCCGTGTGCGCCTGTTTTCATTCACAAGGCGGCCCGGTTGGGCGGACCCTACCTTTCTCCATTCAAGCAAACGCTTGTGAGTGTTTTGCGTACAACCAAGAGTAGTAAAACAATTACACCTTTCTAAACTTGTGACACTCTTTTACACACTTCACTGTATAAGGACCCGTGTAGTTTAAATGCTTTAAAAACTATGTACGTTTAGAGTGAAGTTTTATTGTAAGTAAGTAAGTAAGTAAGTAAGTAAGTAAGTAAGTAAGTCATTTTTAAAGCAGTTTTTGCAGATAAAATCACAACGTGCTGTACAGAGCTGCGGAGAAATTAATACAAGTGCAACATCATAATAGAATAATAAAACATGGGTGCATGGGTTAATATCCAGAACACTTTTTTAAATTGGGTATTGTTGGAACCGTAAATATTTAGCAAAACACAACGTGTATTTTTGTCTAAATCTTGGGAGAAATCAATCAGTTTGGTTGAAATCAATTTAATAGATTGGACCACATCTGAAAAAGCCAGCAGTACACCATCCTTTTTCTATCTATATGTTTTATCTATTCAGCAGTGTATTTATTTATTTGGCTACTTCCTGTAATAACAATGAAGCAATCAACCTGTTCCTTTATATTTAAGTAATAGAGTGATGTTTTCCATTCACTCTTTGAGTCACCACTACTACTATTACTACTGATGTTTTTGTTCTAAGAATGTATTACGAATACAAAGACTAAACAAACAAAAACAAAAAAGCTATGGAATTAAATTTAGTTTTTTCATAAATATTTTTATCTGCAAATATGTTGAAACATCTGTATAAGCGTTCAAAATGTATAATAATTATTATTATTATTATTATTATTATTATTATTATTATTATTATTATTATTAATATTATCAGAATCATAATCAAAATAGATTTATTGCCAAGTAGAGTTTAAAACAATACAAGGAATGCGACTTGGTGGATGGTGGGGAAAATCAGTATTATCATTTTTATTATTTCACTGTTTTCCATATTAATACGGTGCAGTATATCTTGTACAAAGCAACACATCTTTGTGCGGAGGTAGCACCTGTCAGTGCCCAATCATGGGCCTGATGTTTCGGATCCAGTTCGTGTACTAGGTTGAAACCCTGCTATTTAAAAAGTGAGTGAATTACGATTTATTTTGGTTTTTATCTTATTTTCTGTTTGGTTTTTGATTGTCAATGTTGTGTATTGTGTTTTATCCGTTTTTTGTTAGTTTTTAATTAACAATTAAAACACCACAAAACATTCACATATTTAAATGTGTACACTTAAAATATTTAACAATCGTATCTGTCGTAAGGATTTGAGTGAAGGAAGTGACGTAGTCTACGCACATGCGTTGAAAGTATCTGAAAAGATCAGGCCCGTCCTTGTCTCCCATGTTATATGCGTCTTTTCATGTTTTCTTGGACGATATGTTCTTGGGGAAAAATAAAGTTTTTGATTCTATTTAACGGAAGTGAGCAGCATTACTTATTTAGTGTACAGCCTGCCGGAAACCATTAGAAGAAGAAGAAATGAAAGCGCACTGACGGCCCCTACTCAGATTGCGCATGCGCAGGCCGGCCCTTAACAGCAGTGCAGGAATGATGGCGTCTTCGGCGGTCCGCTGCTCCTCACGCTTGTTCCCAGTTGTCGTGGCCGCCGGGCCTCACAGGACTGTTGGAGCCGTTGTCTGCTCCGGTCATGGAGCCAGACGAAGCTTTTCCACACTTGGGGCTGGGAAAGCCTGGCTTGGAGGGAGCCTGTCGTGCGGTGGAGTGGGTAAAGCGTTGACATTGAGAGGACTGCCAGGTGAGTGCGTGCTAGCCTGGAGAAACTACTAGCCCGAGCTAAGCTAGTCCAAGTATAATGAGTTCTATTTGTGATTCTATTCGATGACTTCATTTAAAACAACTATACACAAGATACAAAGAGCAAGCGATCTAAATACCTGGAATGAGTTTGTTACGTTTGGTGCATTTGCTTGAACGTACATTAAATATTAGTACCGGTAGTTGATGTGATGCAACTTATTCTGCTGACTTTGCAGCCATAGCGTTTGTTTTGTAATGATTCATGTCGGTTTAATTTATTGTTTGCCCACATTTACACGCTCATGTAGATTGTTAGACTTCATTTGATTTGTAAATTATTCACCTTTATATTAACAAGTGCAGTGTCCGTAGAAAGTATGTATTGCTAGAGAAAAGTGTGTGTGTGTGGCTAGAGCATAATATTTAGCATTGTAATATAGTCGCTACACACACACACACAAATCTTATTTTTTATTATTATTATTACTCACCTTAATTACAAACGTTTCTCACCTGCTGGTCAATATTTACGGGGTGTTTTTATTGCACAACATTGAACCAAGCAGCAGCCATGTTGAAAGACTCAGCTCTATCTGTCCCTGAACCGCAGAAAGATTTGAGCCACACAAGCACACAGATTCTTTGCTTTATAAACTATTATAGTGCCCGTCGGAGGTATGTATTCATATTGACATTAACAGGAGTTCCACAGGGTGGATGGGAAAATGAATGGGATATATATATATCTATCTATTTTCTTTTGGTAGCCAAAACATCACCAAAATTTAATTAGCTGTTCCTTGAGCCATTATCAACATTTCCTGAAGATTTCATTAAAATCCGTTCCTAACTTTTCAAGTTATCGTGTACAGACAGACAGCGCCGCACTGCATTAGCTTAGCATTAGCATAGAATAGAACACAGATGATGAAGTCACTTTTGATGACTTCAGCTAGAACATTCTGTTTTGGAACATTGATGACATCACGGTTGATGACATCATCAGTGTTCTAAAACAATGTTTGGACATGAGTTCCACAGTGTATATTGGTCATTTTAAATTGGTTTTGGAATGACCAAATTACTGCAAAATTATGCACACACTCGGGGTATTTAGGAGTCGTTGACAAAGTTTCAGGTTGATCAGACAATGCGTCGGGGAGATATTTGCTCCACACACACACACACACACACACACACACACACACACACACACACACACACACACACACACACACACACACACACACACACACCTTTCTTGCATTATAGATAGATCGATAGATAAATAAATTCTTATGCCTGTAATAAGAGACACCCTACGCCCTTTTCTTGTTATACTGTTACAAATACTAAGTGACAATATGCACCAGCTCAGATATTTTCATACTGCTTCATATTTGAACTAGATTTTTATTATATTATGAAAAAGTGAAAGGCATTACAGTTGATAGAGAATGTATGTGGTCAGGTGTTTTAATTTGAAAAAGAATAAAAAACAATTTAAGCTCTGAGCTTTCTGCCCCTTCCTGCCCTCTATATATATTTATGTGATATTATTGTCACTATTGTTTTGTATATTTGTATTATTTTGTATATATTCTTTTTATATTACTGGTGTTTTTCTGTTTATTTGTTTTTTTGTTGTTTTGTACTGTTATTCCTTTACTCTATTTATTCTTTAAGGGCTTAACAGGGAACATAGTGATGTTATTTTGTTCTGTACATGACGTTAATACATAATTCAAGGATTCAGTCAGAACATTGGCAGCCAATCCACTGTCAATAGTCAGGAATTTTAGAATGTGTATGTATATGTATGTTTTTTTTTTTTTTTGTTAATAGTTTTAGTATATTTGTAATTTCGTATATGTATATATTCTGTTTTATTGTGCAACATGTTTTTCCCGCTTTCTATCTGTACTGTGTACAGGCCTGTGTGTGTATATATATACTCTTATTTACCTGCTGCTGAAACGTCAAGGATTTTTTTATGTGCAAAATAAACAAAATTAAAACAAATTAAAATTAAAAAAATGTCATTTTAATCAGAAATTTTTAATATTTTAAGAATACTAGGTATTTAAAGCAACCCCAATGTTGAGAAAGACTGAAAAGAAAGGTCACGTTCATTATATTTTCTTACCATCTAATTCTGCTCTGTTTTAGGCATTACATTTCCCCATGCTGTTTACACACTATCATTTCACACAAGTGCCCCTGTCAGCAACAAGCAGGATTTCTACGAGGTCCTCGGGGTGCCACGCACAGCCACCCAGAAAGAGATCAAGAAAGCATATTATCAGGTTTGTTTCTTCCACACGCTCATTCTGCTTCTAAGCTGAGCCGTTATTACAGCAGCTGACTGTAAGTTTATGTTCAATCTGCATCAGATGGCTAAAAAGTACCATCCCGACACCAACAAAGAAGATCCTCAAGCAAAGGAAAAGTTTGCTCAGCTGGCTGAAGCATATGAGGTTTGAAGTCTTACACCCAAATTGAACTTCGTACCTGTTTGTTAACAAGGTGAGTGAGAAAATCTAGTATGTTCATGTTTTGTTGCTCACAGGTCCTTAGTGATGAGGTGAAGAGGAAGCAGTATGACACGTATGGCTCAGCAGGCTTTGATGCTGGCCAAGCAGGTGGAGGACAGCGTTATTGGAGCGGTCAGACCTCTCATGTGGACCCAGAGGAGCTTTTCCGCAAAATATTCGGGGAGTTCTCAGGAGGCCGTGGCTTTGGGGATTTCAACGCTATATTTGATCAGCCACAAGAGGTGAGAGTTAAAACCCATAAAGGACTTAAAGGGATCCTCCACTGTTTTTACAAATGTGGCCTAAAACCTTTAAAATGTCCTAATTAGAAGATCTATGCCTAACAAAACACATTATTTTGCACCATATTTGTTTATTAACTTTTAAAAATAGGACCACTTCATTGTTTGAGAGCCTGTGCGTCTCCATGTTGAAATTAGGATGTCGCAATACAACTTTTTCATTTCCGATATGATACCGAGATTGCGTATCGGCCGATATTGATCCTATATCAGCATGAATCATACATACTTTTTATTTTTTTCTCTCTTTTCTTTAATAAAAACATTCTAATGACTTATTATGTAATGTGGAATGTTAGAAAAGACTTGATCAACTGATGTTATTCAAACAGAGAACAATAGTCAGCAACAGTAGGGATGAGGAAAAACTAACCCATTTATTATTAACCAATTGGTTACATAATTTTTAACCTTCACCATAATATCTACAGTATTCTACAATTGAATAATAAAAAATTAAAAAAATCCGGAAATTTGAATTTGATATTTATTTTCAGGCTAATATCGAATTGGGACACAACTAGTTGAAATGATGTCATTTCTATAGGAGTTGAAGCATTTAGGATCATTTAGCAGCTTTTTCAGTCAAAATGACAACTTGTGCTGTTTTGGGTTGATCTAAAAATCAGTAAAAGTTAAAATTTTTGTCATCAGTGACGTCATTTCAACATGACAACGCACAGGCTCAAAAAAGGTATAGTAGTCCTATTTTTAAAAGTTAATAAAATAAATATGGTGCATAATATTGCATTTTGTTAGGCATAGGTCGTCTAATAAAGACATTTCAAAGGTTTTAGGCCACATTTGTAAAAACAGTGGAGGATCCCTTTAAGCCATTTGTTTCACCCCGTCCCATTTTAAAGAAAACTACAATATTGTTTTTTTTATCTGCAACAGTACCACATGGACTTGACGTTCAATCAGGCAGCGAAAGGAGTCAACAAAGAAGTGTCCATTAATATAGATTCATCGTGTCGACGATGTGACGGCAAAGGTCACGAGCCAGGCACCAAGGTGCAGCATTGCCATTACTGCAACGGCTCCGGCATGGTAAGAGCTGCAACACACCGAGGGCAGTTTGTGGTTCTTTTTGTTCGTTATTGCAAGACAAACATAACAACTAGAAACACAGAACCATGGGGGAAAGTACAGGACTGAAGCAGATTAGCTATACAGTATAGTTAATATATACATATAAAATACAGGTGTGTGTGTAAAATTATTAATCATTATTGCTATTATTAGTATGTATAATGCCATCATTGCCGTCACCATTATGTGGTTGTGTTGTTTAACACAGGTGTAAAGACTACTGATATAGCCTACTCAAGTAGAAGTACTGTTACTAGATTAAAATTGTACTTAAGTACAAGTAAGTCATACATAAAATACTCAAGTACAAGTAAAATATAGCTCAATTAAATAGTACTCAAAGTAAAAGTTACTTTCACCCCTAACTTTTATCTTGTTAATACATCTTGGTACAGTTTTCTTGCATACAGTAAACATCTCATGAATAAACTTAAAAAGGAAGAGACCAAATCTTGCACAATTGGAACTTAATTTATTTCCCACAAAGGCATCTGTATAAAATAAAAGGTTTGTCAAAATGTACAATTCTTTTTTTAAAAATAAAATAACACCAATGAATTCAATTCAATTGGAAAAAACCTCTCAGGCTCTAAGTGTAGCGCTAAATTTATGAACTCTAAAACTTAGAAAATAACCAACAATCAGTGCTGTTTGGGCGCCGTGCATTGCGTTTAATCTGATTGGTCGGCTATAATGTGATGCATTTGATCGTTGTCTGGTCATTTTATTATTTGTAGTTTCACTATATCTGTTGGTCATTTTAAAACAAGAAAATAATAATTTACTTAGTAACGGTTTGGTGTAGAAATGTAACAATTGACTTTTACTAAAATTTACTTAAGTACAGGTAAAATGACTGATTTAGAAATACACTCAAAAAAGTACAAGTACCCATAAAAGCAACTCAATTACAGTAACGTGAGTACTTACAATCTATTACTTTCACCACTAGTTCAACACGTGTGTTTTTGCCTCCATAGGAAACCATAAACACGGGACCATTTGTGATGCGCTCCACTTGTCGTCGCTGCGGCGGAAAAGGCTCTGTCATTTCCACGCCGTGTAACTTGTGCCGTGGCTCAGGACAAACCAAACAGAAGAAGACTGTGATGGTTCCTGTTCCAGCAGGTCAGCAACAATCACACACTTAGCTTACTTAGGAAAGTACACAAGGTGTTATTTTGTCTAATAAAACATGATTTTAGCCTGTTTTCATATTCTGGAGGAAGTTTTAATGTTTAAGAAACCATTTAGATGAATTTTCAATCAGCAGCTGCTTTTTTTATCAATAGAAATGTTTTTACACTGTGTGGGTCGGTTTGTATGGTTTAGACTTTATTTGTAGAGCACCTTAAAGGCACAGCGTGGACTGTTTGACCTAAAGAGTTGACCCAAATAAGTCATTTTTAATGATTCCTCAGGCCAATAAACAGGGCTTGACAGTATCAATGCTCCGAGCGGAGCTTCCCTCTTGAAATACGACTATGGAAGTTTGGAGGAGACGGACCGTCTTTCACCAGGTCATGTGACCTGGAGAATGCCTGGAGAACGTTTCACTTTACGGCAGTCACGTGACCACAAGCTCAGATATATATAGTTCCCATGTGACGTCACGACATACGGGGCTTTTCCCGACCCGGCGCCATTGTTATGGGCAGAGTTTAGCCTCTGTTTACAACCAAAAGAGCACAATATGGTAGTTCCGTGTTGGGTTAGTGGTTCACTAATGGTGGCGATAGTTCAGGTAAATGTGGATTTTTTTAGTAAGGGAAGTCAGCAACTCAGATCCGTAACTTCAGGATAAGGATTGGCTCTCAGGGCTGGGGTGCGAAGCGGGGCGGCTGCAGTCTATAGGCTGGAGGGCCGACGATTGAAGTTTTTGGACCTGCATACGAGCCAGGTCCAGAAACTTCAATTTACTACTGGTATTTGCTTTTTATTCAAACAAACGTCTTATTTTAGGCACAGAAAATAAAAGCGAATGGCTTGTGCTGTCACTAGCTCTGACGTAAATTCCGTCCACTCAGACACCATTCTGCATATGGAGCACTACGCATCTGTCCTGAGTTTTAAAGCTTTACCTTTTCCTACATTATCTGAAGCTGGTTTCTGAACATTCAGTGGCTTCTGCAGAGCTGACTGTCAGTAAAAGTAGCATACAGTACACTGGAAAATACAGTACAAAAAGTCCCATTGCAACTCCAGAAAGATGTTGTTGAGGCTGATCTTGTATGTTTTCACTCTTAGGTGTGGAAGATGGTCAGACAGTTCGAATGCCAGTAGGAAAAAAGGAAATCTTCATCACATTTCGGGTTAGTATCAACTTTCAAACTCCTAACGATTGTGCAGCAAATCCTTTTTCTGTTAACTTGTCTAATCAGGTTTTGGCTTTTGCACTCGGAAGGACAAGCTCATGTTAGTCAAAACTTGCATTGTATTCTAGTTATTTTCTTGTAACACTTTACGGGCCGTACTACGATCTTTGATGTACAGCTTTATGTGTCGACTAAACCTCACAAATATAAAATGGAGTGTGACACTTTATCAGTCTGACTTGTATAGACATTGGCATGATTGTCTTTTTAAAATGCAATCTTCATTGTTTGTCTAGTCCTTTTATTTTTATTGGACTACGAGTCTTAAATAAAGTTAAATTGTAAGGTGAAATGTGTAAAATACATTTTAGCTTCACAAAAACAGATGTTGCGATTGAAACATTTAATAGTATTGCTGCCATAAGCCGAGAGGTTAATTTGTTGCTCTGTGTTGTGTTCAGGTTCAGAAAAGCCCCGTGTTCAGGAGGGAAGGTGCAGACATCCACTCTGACCTTTTCGTCTCTGTGGCACAAGCAATCCTCGGCGGCACCGCCAGAACACAAGGCCTTTACGAAACACTCAATTTATCAGTAAGAACAAACCCTATATATAGTCCACTCACTGTGATGAGACAAACAGGAAGTGATGTCGTCAGTAACTGTAATTTTCCTGGTTCTCAGATTCCCGCAGGCACCCAGACTAACCACAGGATTCGCCTCACAGGAAAAGGAATAGCGCGTGTGAGCGGCTACGGCTTTGGAGATCACTATATTCACGTTAAAATAAAAATACCCAAGTAAGACAATAAATAATAATAAATAAATATGACTATGTTGTGTACTTAGAGGGTAGGATTTATGAGGTGTTTCATACTGACTGGTTTTTTCCTGTGCAGGGCGCTGACAGACAGGCAGAAGTCTTTGTTATTGAGTTACGCAGAGGATGAAACCGATGTAGAGGGAACCGTCAACGGCATCACTTCCACCAGCACAGGTATGACTGCACTGTAACAAAGGCATGGCACTGAGTCCAACAATTGTTCTACAGGTATTTATTTAATGCCTCAAACAAGGCTTGAGGGTGAGACGCTTTACCTTTCATAAATCTGGCTGATGCAGTATTGGTCTGTGTCCAGGTGGGGGCAGCAGTGATAAGCGTTACGAGGCAGGGCAAACCGAGCATGACCAGGAGGCTGAGGGAGGCTTTCTTTCCAAATTAAAGAAATTGTTTAGTTTTTCTTGACAGTCACAAACCAGGTAGGAATGTTTTTTTTTTTTGTATTTCCTGTATAATTGTTTCTAATATCTGTTCAGTAATCTGGTTTGTGGCTGTCACTTAGAAAATGCCTCCCTTTATTAGCCAAGCTCTGAGAAATCTAAGTTATTTGCTGTTATTTGAGATTATTTTCAAATTCTGAAAACCTGTTTTAATTGTTTTATCTTGTAGGAAAACAATCCTCCTGGAACTGAGGGTCTCTGTAGACACAGTGGAGCTTAATGGACACGTATTGAAAAACAGACTGAGATTCTTCATCCTTAAGGACAGGATAAGGAGGTTTAAGGTTAATGAAAAATCTTCATTCATCTACACACAAACAAAGGTGGCGCTGCAGCAACAAAGCTTCAAGATTATCCATCAAATACCTTTCCATCATGTGATCTATGTTGACCTTTTCCTGTGGTTTTCTACAACATCATGATGATGGCTAGTTCTAGATTTAAAGGTTCCACTACTTTGTGCCGTTTCACCCTTGGCTAAAACATTCAACTGTTCACCTGAGTGTTGTTGGCTGATGCATTTGTAGTAGATTGCCTCTTCTCTAAACTACAAGCACTTATTTTAAATCAGACGCTCTTTAACAGTCTGCGTTTTGAGCAAAAATCCATTTTGTTCAAATTAAACGTGAAAATATCCTGATACATTATACTGTACAGATATAATAAAGCTATTGTCCAAGGAGAAGTGCTGAGTCGTACATTGGGCTGAAATTATCGCATTAGATGAGCAAGAGTGACTCCTCTGTGCCAGAATCTCTGAAGTGGGGGTACGTGTACCCCGAGAGCAGTGGTCGGCAACCTTGACTCGCAAAAAAAAGCCATTTTGCTTCATCTCACATGGATTGCTCATTTTTTGCCACATATCGAGCATATTTAGTTGTTAGTTACATGAATCTGTCTTTCATTAAAATCTCTATTTTCATCCAGAAGTCTTTTAATTGATAATAGTTTTTAAAACTAGATTTTACAGGAGATGAAGTAGGAAGGTGGCACATGTATTTATACCGTGATGTATTTTAGTTGTGATTTTTAAAGCTATAGGGAGCCTTTGCAAAACAGCCACTGAAGGTTCCAGAGTTGCAGACCCCTTCTTCCCAACAGCTACATGATGGCACTACAGGGGGTAGTGATGAGAGATGGTGGAAAATTAACAAATGAAAGCATTCAAAATGTGGAGTTTTGTATTGTTTACTTTTAGTTAAAATGATGGAAACTATCTTTATTAGAACATGAACTGAAAATACAAAGATCAGCTTTGGTCCCACACAAGGCGAGAGATGACGGGAAATTATATATAAAAAATACAAAACTAAATATTCAGGAGGCACTAAATACCGTTTATTCCACTTTTTTACAAAATGATATTCTTTAAAATGTATGTTATCACTCAATAATTTCATCATTATGCTTTGTAGTTGTTTTTCATAATATTCTGAGCTAAATGTAGACAACAAATTTTTATTCAAAAATAAGATAAAGGGGTACTTGAGTCTAGAATGTTCAAAAACCACTGCTCCACACTTCTGCGGTTGAGCAGTAACATACAGGGCCGCAGAAAATTGACTGTCACGAAGTCCAAAAAAGTAGTGATGTTTAGTCTGGTAAAAAAGGATAAACTTAAATAATAAAATACTGTGTAAAATTTGACGGGTTTGATGGTTCAATTCCTTTTCTCCATTTGATGGTATTGTTCACACAGCTTAGGATCAAAGTTAATTTAATTTAAAACCTCACCATTTAATATGTACTCTGGCTATTTTTTTTTAATTCTTTATTAGAGCTCAGTACAAATATGGTTTAAAATCCAATAAAAAGAAGCGTACATTAAAGGTAAACGTGACAAGCTGAATGTAAAATATTAATAGTGCCTTAAGCTAGAAAATAACACTGATCACTGAGGAAGTGTTTAGACTACATGGATTCATTATTAGTTTTTCCACAGTAGTTAGAAAATATGTGCAACACGAAAGGCAAAATACATTCATCCCATCTTTCAGAAGAACATACGGAAGCTTCTACAGTAGACTGTCCCAACATTTTTGTACACATGGAAACCAATGTGGTTTCTTCTGATCACAGTGCAAAGAAGTGGTGAGCGAACAGGAAGAAAAAGGTGGAGTGATTCAAAATCATCACTTCTTCAAAAATGTAGATGTGGAAAGAAGCACAGAGATGAATCACGGGGTGTAAAATCCAAAATTTCGCCACACATGAACTCAACAAGTATAGTTTAAATTACAACACATTAAACTTCTGAAATAAATAACCTCAGTGCAGAACAAAGAAAAGCTACGTAAAGCTGTGTGCCTTTGCCATCAGTTCTTTAACTTAAATGATTTTAAATATGTCTTACAGTTATTAAAGCACTCTCTCCTATTCTTCCAAAGCAGAGATGTTTTTAATTTAATTAATTTTCAACTTTTGACCACTGTGAGAACCTGAAAAACACTAATGTGATGAATTCAAAAAACAAAAGCCACTGATTATCAATAAAACTCATTCAATGGGGCCCCTTTGAGCAGCATGGCTACTGGTTTAAGGACAGTTTTTGAGGCACTGGATGGCCTGAGTCTCTGTGTCTGTGCTCTATGTCTGGGCCAGATGAAGCTCCTCCAGCCCGTGTTTTCCCAGGTGATATCTGGCCAAGTCTTTTCTGCTAACCAGTCCAACCACCTGCCAATCACAGAGCAAAAACATCACAGCACTGATTTATCTACACACACACACACACACACACACATAACAGACGTGAAGCTGACGCTGAACACACTCACTCTGTTTTCATCATCCACTACCACCAGGTGTCTGAGTCCCAGCGCTCTGAACAGCTTAAACACACGGGGCAGAGATGTTTCCTAAAACACAGGAGTTACTTTGACATATTTTAACACCAAATGTGCACACATTTCCAGAGAATTACATTGAATCAAAGTTTATTAAAGTAATGTCTTATTTTGGTTTGCATTTAGTTTTCATTCCAATCTAACCCAAGCCTTTAGCAGAGCTAGTATGAATAGAATGTAAACACATGTAGAGATTAAATCCAAACTACAGTAATTCATTCCATCCAGTGAAATGAGCCAATCAGAGGTCATCTCTGTATTAGAAGTGCATCACTGCCTGACAGTAATCTTATTCTACGTCAACAGAATCAAACAGGTTTTAATTAAAAAGGTGTGTGTTCTTTCCCCGAAATAATATGAACTCTGTACTCGTGCAGTCACATACCAAATACAACACTCAGATTCACCTCCAAAACATAACAGGAGCTTGATTATTTACAGACAGACTTAACTATTAATGTGTTGAATTAAAAAATAATTATGCTAAATACTAAACTATTTTTAATCTTAACCATTATTATTTTTTTATCCCCTTCTCTGCACATGCTGGTCAACACTACATGTAGCTAGAGCTGCACAATTCATCAAATTTACATTGTGATCACGATTTTGGTTGCCACGATTGAATAAAACTGATAGTTTGCATTATTTACATTTAAAATATGAGCTCTTCACTCTGTAATAATGGATTTATTTTATTAGTCTTTGGTACATTTTAAATTCTTGGATTAATTAAAAACAAAAAAAGGTATAATTGTTATTTAAAGCTTAAAGCTTTGCACTGTAAACTGTACACATGTTTGTTTAAAAGTAGTGTTATAAACATGATAAATAATTGTGATCATAATCGTGAATATTGACCAAAATAATCTTGATTATCATTTTAGCCATAATTGTGCAGCCCTACATGTCGTGCAATGTTTTCGCAGCAGCAATGCATATTTTTTTTATTATCAATTAATTAAATAAATGCTTTTATTTTATTGCATAATTGTGACAATCACCAGCATTCCCTAAGGAAGGGTAAAAAACACTTTATTATAGGGAGTATATAAAAAGAGAGGGCAGTGTTACACCTCGGTGAGGGGGAAGGGAACAGGGAAGAGGGAGTCAGGGTAGGACAATTGAAGGGGTGGGGAAGAGTTGACTGTTTTAAGGTGAGTGTGAAATGTGATGTTATAGTTGTGCATATTGTGTTCAGCCAGTCTGGTGACAAGTGTGGAGAAATTGAAGCGGGTGACACAGCACCCAGTTTAAGTATAATGATGGTGGCCGTGAACAGAGGGAGGGAGGTAGTGGTTATACCTAATATACTGTATATATATATATATAAAACAGTGTTTCCATCTGTTACCTGTGGAACCGTGTAAGGTGTTGGGTTCATGAACTCCGTCAGGTCCATCATACACTCTCTTTCATCCTGAGACACGTGGATGCTCTGGATGGGGGGAAAGCGAGGGTACGCGTCCCTAAAGTCTTTGAGCAGGAGTTTTCTCTGAGTCAGCCGAGATCGAGCCAACTCCACAAACACCTGCAGGAGGAGAAGAAGCCCCCCACCCCCCTACCGTTAACCTTTCTGTCAGAAAATACTTCCTGTTGAATACCTGCGTGTGAAGCTGACCGAGGTTGGATACCTTGTGTTTGAGGAGAACGATCAGCTGAGAGCGGAGGATGAGTCCACATAGCTTGGCTGGCTGTGAAACAGGGAGTAATCAATAAAAACAAATGCTTTCACCCAACATGAGCAGCTGATAAGTGATTCTTTGAACAATTACCACATCTCCCTCCATAACCTGCACAACCACCGGAAAGCCGTTGTGATTGGTTGACGTGTTGCTAAGGATGTCGACAATGGTTCCCACTTTCTCTATTTTGTTCAGACACGTGACTGGAGAACTCATCACCTCTCTGGATCGTGAGAGGAAAGATTTAAAGCGTCAGACACATGACCACTGAGTCATGAGGCCATAAAAAAAAAAAAAAAGCTCATACACACCTGGCAGTTAGCCAATGGGAGGTGGCAGGAGCCTCCCAGTGCAGGAAGGGGACGCTCTGCAGCTTGATGTGGATGTCATACAAGCCCTGAAGCAAAAACACTCAATTCAATCCCCAACATTCTAGATGCTACAGTAATAATAAAAAAAAACTCTAAAGTAGCCCAAAGTTCCTCTGTGTCCTGACCATTTTACTGAAAAATGTAATTGTAATAAAACCATTAGATCTTGTATATTTATTTTAAAGGACATTTATTCATGCAGTGTTAACTAATCTACACTTCTGGTAAAAGGTGGCAGTAACTTTCACACTTTGTTGTTGTTTTTAATAGCACAATAAGATTAGATAATAAAAACATTTAAACATGGGATGGTGGTTCCTGAAGACAGTCCCATTTAGAAATACTGATCTAGTCTAGCATGTGTCAAACTCAAGGCCCAAATCATAGTGTATAATAGTGTAAATTGCTAAATAATCAATTTGAAGATATCTCAGCCATTCTAAATTCACAAATTCAATGAAACTCCAGAATATTTGGAGGATCGCAATTTTCCTATGTTTTTATTACATGAAAGCAGACATTTTAAATGTCAAATTGTTCAAATAACTCAATTTTCCTCAAATTATTAAACAGTTTCCCCCAAATTAAATAAAAACTGGTCACAAAATGACATTTAAAAGAGAAAATTGGACTGATATGTGTCACTATTGCTTGGGGACATTAATGTTGAAATTGCTCATTTCGCCTGCTAAAATCCGCAGCCTACTTAAGATCTAAAACTTTGGATTATGTATATAACCCCGGTTCTATGAGTAATATGGGTGAGATGTCTCACTATGGGATGCAACCTCTGTCTGCATTCCTCAGAAGCATTTATTTCAATCTGCCAATTCTGATTGGCCGTTGAAGCACGTCCGTCCGCTAGGGGGAGACCCACCTCCTATAAAAGGAGTATGCGGACAAACATGCACCATTCAAAATAAGCACCTCTTCTCCTCGTTCGAGCAAGAAGGGTAGTCTGGTGAGACATCTCACTCATATTACTCATAGAACCGGGGTTATATACATAACCCAAAGTTCTATTTCATAATATTTTTTGAGATGTCTCACTATGGGATATGGAAACTCCCGTAGTGCAGACATGCTTATCGAGCGGTACCAGCCCCCAGGGCAGGAGTCTGATCACTTCAGGACAGCAAAACCTCCCGTGCCACGCACAGTGCGAAAACGTTCAGCATGTAAAAGCGGACAAATGTGAGATGCGAGGTCCAACTCGCCGCAGCACAGATGTCCTGAACAGACACTCCACTGAACAATGCCCAGGATGTGGCAAGACCCCAAGTCGAGTGTGCACGCAGACCCTGACACGAGTAAGCCAAAGCAATAGCCTCCACCACCCAGTGTGACAGGCGTTACTTAGTAACAGGCTTCCCCTTGAGGGGATTGGCCCAGCTGATCGCTCCTCCTGAGGCCCCTAGTCATATCCATATAAGTGCGGATCGCACAAACTGGACATAACACATTCGGCCGCTGCTCACCCTGTGAGGCAGAAAAGGCCAACACGTCAATGGGAGAACACGAGCCCACAACCTTCGGCACAAAAGGGTCTCAGGATGATCCTCGCATCACCTGGGAAAAGATGAGCGCATGACGGATGAACCGAGAGCGCATGGATGTCAACAACCCTCTTGTCTTAAGACAGCCTTAAGAGAGGCGAACTTCAGGCCCGCCTCCTCCAGTGGTTCAAAAGGAGGACGTTTAAGACCCTCCAAAACCACCACCAGATCCCACTGTGGCACCAGAGATCTGGACACGGAGAGGACTCCGGTGCACCCACGGAGAGAGGAGCCATACACAAAGCAAAGGCACCCTCTCTTGGAAGCAGACCGTAAGCGACCGGGGAGCCCAAAAGGGAAAAGGGGCGTGATAGCGCCCCCTGTCGAAGGCCGCCCATGTAGCCCGAGGCGGCCCAACCGCACAACGGTGGCCGTATATGGTCAGCCGCCCGACCAAAAACAAAGGAGCCTCATGCACAGCGGATAAATGTGCCCTAGTGGAATTTTCATCAGCAAATTAAATCAAGAATTGTCATTATGATCAGACTTTATTGAGTTAAAAATGTCAAGATTTATAACATATATTACCATTTTGAGAAAAAATATTGAAATATGAATTTTGGTCGATATTGCCCAGCCCTAATGAAAACAGTTCAAAGCCAGCTGATTGTCTGGTTCACAGGAAGTGCGTCTCTGCCTCTTCACCCACCTCTTGAAAGTAGTCGCCCACTATCTTGGAGGTCATTAGGACGAGCATGATGGGGAGTCCATATGTCACATTACCCGTCGCCTCCACCAGGATGACGGTCAAGCTGAGAGTCATTCTCACAATCCCACCTGTGGACAGAGAGTTGTTACCTCTATTTTCAATAAAAAAATAGAGGTTTAAAATAGATTTAATAAATGTGGTCAAATGGACTCACCTAACTGAGCTGCAGCTCCAATCAGAGCATATTTACCAGGATCAGCCCATGTCTGACAGAATAAGATAAAACAGTGAGCTGAAGAAACATTTGTGTACAGCCTTTAACCTCATCTCAGTACAGAACACCAAAACAAACTGGAACAATTGCCAGATTAACTAACCGAGCTGGAGGAGAAGATGGAGGCGAGCAGGATGCCACATAGCCTACCCCAGGCCGCCCCGATCAGGAGCGACGGGATGAAGACTCCTGCAGACACCGCCAGGCCGTAGGTCCAACACGCCAGGAAGAAGTATGTCAGCGTGAACAAACCCAGCGTCAGAGGGTTGTAGGTTCCTTTTTTAAAAACACACACACACAAAGAGGAATGGTGATAAGAGCACATATTGGAATGTCTTTTTGTTTGGCTTGGTCTGTAAAGGTGGGAAATTTAGTATTGCCAAAATATATCATAGGTTAACATGGTGTTATTCAACCTCAGGGTCGTGATCCCATGTGGGGTTGCCTGGAATTTAAACGGGGTCGCCTGAAATGTCTAGTAATTGTTTTTTTTTTAAAAAAACATTCTTTTTTTAATTATTCACAACACACAATTTAAAACAACAGTATTTTCACTTTCTCAAATATAAATCTAAAATATAATATATAAGAAAAATAATAAGTAAAATATAATTCATATGATAAATAAAATAATATAAACTTTTTTTTTTCAAATCACTAATCCTGGCTACTCTGTTGTAACACAGTATAACAAGCATGATCAAAATGTAATTCTAGAGGGAAGAATGTATTTTTTGTTATCGCCAGAAATTTGTGATATTAAAATGGGATCAAAAAGGTTTGGGAACCACTGAGTTAACAACTTAGGGATGTCGCTATGCATGTTTCTATCATCCAAATGTGGATGATAGAAACATGCGGATGATGGAAAGTTTGCTATAACATTAGTATAATCTGTGTTTGAAGAGGTTACTGTGGTTGTTATTATGTCTGTAAACCAGCTTTGAATATTTTTACCCAGCACTATTGTTTTACAGCTTCAATCAAACCCACTTGTATCTTCGTTTCAAACCATGCCAGTAGTTTATACAACACACAACACTAAATAATGGTAAAACTTTCTTTCTGCTTTTACATTCTTGAACATAATCAGACAAAAAAGTTTATAAATACATTTATCTACAATATCAGGTTTTTATTTTAAGGTTTTTACTTTAATTCATGCAGGTTTTCAAACATTTTCAGAGAGAATTTCAGCAGGATGTCATCATAGGTGCCATCTTAATCAATGAGACATGCAACATGAGAAACGCCACGTGACCGGCGGCCGAGGTTACTCCCGAGCACACTTTTACCTGGCTGATCGTGGAAGAGGCTGGTCACGCTTTTCTCTGGAGTGTTGAAGAAGGCTGTCGCCATGGAGTTATACTCTCCATCCGCACAGAACAACTAGACAAACAAAACAAAAAGAAAACAGAGTGACCACACAATCGCCGTATTTTGATGCAACATAATATGTCACAGAGTCAGCAATGTACCTGGAACATGACGTTTATTTTTAGGATTGACATTCCATCACAGACAAGTGTTCAAACAAAGTCGCTTGCCCAATGCCAGAGGCAGTGACTGGAAATTATAATTTGCTTAGATGCATTCGTTGGCACAGTGATAGGGTGACACAAGCATTGTTAAAAAAAAAAGTGACTCGGCTTTAACAACTGGTGTGGCTTTGATACCAACAATCACCCTTTGATAACAAGATACAACCCAAATGGAGGAATATTTGTACTTCCTTAAAGTACAGAGGTACTGCCAAATCCACTTCATCTAGAAGATGGTGGTGCTACAGAGCTAAACAGCTAAGATATTTTTTTTAAAAAAAAAACCTGAAAAGAAACATTTAAAAAGAGAAACAGCAGGTAAACAAGTTACCAAAGTGTCAAAACTTTGAATAAACAACAAGTGGCAGCATAAATAATTACCCTTCACAGTAAAATAATGTTTTTCACCTACATTTTCTCAGGAATGTTACAACATTTTGGAAATAATAAAAAACAGATTTGTTTTAATTTTTAATTAATTCATTACACCCCTACATTCCCACTGAAAACAGGTCCAAGGCCGACAGCGAGTTGAGAAACCCTGGTTAAATGCTCAGAATAATTCAACTGTAATAGCTCTGATTGAAAAGGCGAATAACTAATTTATTTTGTAAAGGATTAAGATGCCCAATTGAAGGAAGGCTGGGAATCTGTTGTTTGTGGTCATGTTATTTCTGATTTAAGATCCAATTGAATCAGGGCAGGCTGTGCATTGGGGACAACATCAGTACAAGGTAAAAACTAAAATATTCCTTACATCTCAAGAAAACAAAGGCTGAATCAAATTATTTTCACCATTTGTTGAAATGCACACTCCTAGAATTTAGAGAGACACTGTGAGATTGTGGCATTGTATATATATTTTAAACTCCAAAAAGAAACTCCTAATAAATTAATTGTAAGAAAACTTTAGCTGTAGCTTCACTAACCTAAAAATAACAAAGGTGGTTTGCATTCATTTTTTGTGTGTTTAGTTCTATTCATGCCTAAAACAACACAATGATTTGTGTGATAAAACACAGAAGGGACCTATCAATAAGTCAGACCGCACCTCACAAAGACGCATACATAAAAAACCGGCTCATAAAACAGCATAACCAGCACAGACACTTTGTCATGCGTCTTGTATAAAACTGTAAAGTACTGCACAGCAATCCAGGAAACTCATTTTTCATAACAGGCTTTAGCTTCAGGGACGACGTTGTTATTGAAAGTAAGAGGAGATGCATCTAAAATAAACCTGTGTGTGCCGGTTGAACCAGCTGAATGAGAACTATGAAAACACATTGCTCGCGTGTGTGTGTGCGTGTGTGTGTGTGTGTGTGTGTGTGTGTGTGTTCACCTGCAGTTGGTACACCTCAGTATTATCAGGTGCCAGAGGCTGACAGTCATTGGAGAAGTAGATCATGGTGAATGATACGGCTGCGGTCACTGCAGCCACCAACGTGGCCTCCATCACTTGCAGACATGGCCGATGAACGTATCTACAAAACAACACAGCCGACATCAAGCAAAGCAATAGTTCAGCCTGTACTCTACCAAAGAGTGTAAAACATGTGATTGAAGTGTTGACCTCAGTTTGGACTTTCCCGAAAGAAAACAAAAAGAAAAGAAAACATGGGAGACGTGCCAGCTCTGCTATTCTGCCAGTAAACGCCTTTGATCAAACCTTAAACAAACCTGCTTTGAGAGGTAAACTGATAAACTAATAAATAAACCTCATTTACAGTTACTAATAAGACGAATTGGAAGAAGGTGGCTCAGGTGATAAAGCGTGTTGTCTTATAATCAAATGGTTGGCAGTTCAAATTCTAAATACGCCTGTCCATGTGCAAGACATCAGGCTATATAAGGATGAGTGAATAAGTGATAGTTTAGACCAGCGATGGGCAACTTCAGATCTGGGCCCACAGAAATGTGAATGTTTGATCCAAAGGCTACATTATCAACGTTCATGTTAGCATTTAGAAAAATTAATGAGCATTAATACAGGAAACAACTAAAGTTTTGTCTTTGTAGTCCTTTTCCACTGGTTTTCTTGGTGTTTTTAGACATTCTGTGTGTTTTTGAATTAATTTTGTCTATTTTGTTGTCAATATGGCTAATTTTTGTTGCCTTTTTGTGTTATTCGAGGTGTTGTGTGTTTTTGTTACATTTTTTGTGTTACTATTGTCTTTTTGTGTATTTTCCTGTCACTTTGGTTGGCATTTTGTCTTTGTCTTTGTAGTCCTTTTGTATATGTTGTTTTTTGTGTTTAGGTGGTTGTTTAGTGTCTTTGTTAGTATTTTGTGTACTTTTATTGACAGTTTGTGCATTCTGCTGTCGTTTCTGGAGTTTTGTGCATTATGTTGGGCTTCATATAACTTCCAACTTTATGAATTACAACTTTGTTTTGGGGTCAGTTCAAAACTGGACTGAGGGCTGCATGTCTGGTTTAGACTTTAGACTTTGAGGTGTGCTGGTTGGTGACAAACTCATAGCCTACAAGACTGCAGGCCGTCAGGACAGATTCTTTTCTTCTATTTACAATTGTTTTTTAAAGTTACCCATCCATAACAAGTGTTAACTTGTTAGTTTTGTAATTAGTGTTATATCGTATTAATAAGCAAAGCCAACAATCACCCATCTAATATTACATAATTAATTTTTCACTTAGTCAAACCTCTGCTTGCTTTTTCTTCACTCTTCTAATATATTACACTTATCAAACAGTGTCATGTACTGTGAGAATCTGTGATACAGTATATAAGTTTTTATATGTGTACATTGTGTAGTATGTGTACATGGACAAAAACATTAAATCTTAAAACTGTAACTGAATTTTTTTTTCCAACTTTCTCCTTAATTTATCTGTAAAAGTGTGAATAAAAAGCTTCAAATTAGCTTCATGCATCATTGATTCATTCAATTTTCTTTAACAGAATATTTCCTTCGACTAACAGCATGCCTGTGTTTATTCAGGAAGTTATTACGAATAACAGATAACTTGAAATGTCCAAATTACAACACACAAATTGTAATTACTGATAAAGGCTTAATCAGCCAACTAGCTAAACATTACCAATGGGAAAAAATACAGCTTGCCAACATCCAACAGCAACGCGTGTTTTCATTGAGTTGATTATTTTGGCACGAAAGGAAGTTCCGCGTACGTCACCTCGGGTTTGTTCAGTTTGTTCAGTCATTAGAATTGGTTCTAGATTCAGAGGAAAGTCTTACCTGATCCTGAAAATAGTAAGCCAATAATTAAGGAAGTTAAAAAGTGCACCCAGTAATCCACCTGCGCAGAAAGAGAATTAAAATATCTAAATGTGAACACAGCAGTTTGTCTGTGCAAATAAAAACATGAATGGGAATAATCTGGATTACCTATAGCTCCCATAGCAATGAACAGGGGAATCTCATAGAAGGTATAGGCCAAGCTCTAGAAAACAGATTAAAATTGCACATCATGTGACACAAACCAACAAACACACTGTAGAGCTGTGGAATATAGAAGTAAAAAAGTCTCCTACATCACTCTCAAAGCGTCCAAAGTTGATGAGACCCGGATTGGAAAGTTCTCCAGGTTTTTTGTGATAAACACTGAGGACGAAGTTAAGAGTAAAAGTGGAGATCATGGAGGCAAAGAACTGTGGGTAAAAAAAGATGAAAAATGATAAACTGAACAGGAAGAAAGTGATTTTCATTTAGGCTGTGTTTGAAATGTCATACTAACATTTTTGAGGTATGCATGGTGGGCACACTAGTTATGCCATTTTAAACACAGCCGAAGTCTAATTTGACATCATTATTTACAGATAACAGCCATAACATTAAAGCTGCCTGTCTAACGTTGTGACAAAACAGTGCTGCCTTCTTAATCTGTGTAGCCTGGATCAGATATGCTACATTAAATTAAATTAACCCTTAAAAAAGGCCAGCTCTACACAATAAACTTGTTGTCTTGCTCAAAGACATGCTGATGGTAATATTAATATGGGTGAACAGTGTGTTAAGTGGTATTTATAATGGCGGTACAAACAAGGAATATTGACTTACAATCCTCCACGTCAACATCTGGTTCCAGAAAGAAGCTCCCTCCTCCAGGGAGAATAAAACTCCACCTGTCGACCCAAACACAATCCATCAAATTAAAAAAAACAAACAAACATACTAAGCACAATTAATTCTCTAACCTGCTTATCTACATGTAAAATCTCGAGGTGACCTCACTGTATCGAGTCAAACATTTAACTGGGCTCAACTCTTTTGTCACATGATCAGAAGAAAACAAAAGTCAGTTTTTAGCATTTTTCACTCTTCTCTTTAGTTTCTGTAGTTTATCTAAAGTCCAAAACTCATGGATCGACTAATCGTGATACAAAAGTTTGGTCAAGCTTTTGTTTTGCTTCAGCACCTTCAGGGTTTACAATGTTTTATATGATAAAAGAGGAACTAAGTGTGAGAGAAAGCTCATCACAGGTATAATTTGGGCCTTTTTGTTACATTTAGCTACATTGTGATACCATAGCCTCTGCAGCTGAACAGCAACGTCATATAAAATAAGTTATTTGTCTTGAGATTTATCAGGCTGTCACACTATTTTACTGTTGTCTCTAACAACTAAACTACTAAGGCTGATTAAAAATCAAACAAAACAGAGAAAGGTGAGCTCTGCGTTACCAACTGGTGCTCCAAACGCAGCAGAAACACCAGCAGCAGCTCCAGCGGAGACAAAGTCCCTTTTCTCTGTATCTCTTCGAAAATATTCAAAAATCTACACACACACACAAAAAAGGACATTTTTATAATTATATATTTATAAATCAGCAATATTGTGACAGCTGCAGCTTCTTTTACACTGACCTTAAAGTCTCTCTTCAAAGAGGTACTCCTGCCCTGAGAAACTCCTGCAGCAACAACACCACCGGAGTGGATCATGGGGCCTTCCTGCAGAATGGGGGAAAAACAAGAAAAGTGTGAGAATTTTCTTCACAGCGACTGGAAAAATAAGACATAACTTCTTATTTACATTTTTACAAAGGCTTATTAGGGCCACATTAAATAAAAAAAATCTGGGCACTACGAGATTATAGTCGTAATATTTTGAGAATTAGGAGAATATGCGTTATGGAGAATGTGTAGCATTTAGTGAGATTATACTTCCTCTTTAGGTTTCACACATGGTGAAATACTGAGCCTTTTGACCCATCATCACCACAATGTTATCAGTTCAGTACAACCACTTTGCAGATGTTGGTGTTTGTTCCGCAAAAGAACCTGACTTCAAGGCTATCGGTTTTAGTTGCGTTCATTTTATTCTCATAAAATTATGATTCAATTCTCAAAATATTACAACTTTATTCTCCTAGTGCTCAGATTTATTTTAATTTTAACTAGTACAGTGTCCATTGGAAGTATGTATTCATATAGTGGGAGCTTAAGTACAGTTGTCAATTATGGCCAAATGAGTATGTGTATGAAGTTTGGATGTAGAGTCTGTCGGGTCGGGCTTCATTTTGAACATTTAATCTCTATTACATTAATATTATTTTTTAATAAACACAAAAACGCTTCTATATTAAAGTGATTTCTGCTAGTAGTGGGACAGGATATTGCCGGCGTTGTGTTGCATTTAGTTGTTCAGCGTTCACATTCACTGAATATTATTTGCTGATTTTGCGCATTCCTCACTCGCTGCCGGAGCGCAGGGAACAAATATGATCGCGTGCTTCAGTCAGGTCTGCGCTCCAAGCACGGGCTGCCCGGTCTGGTCTGCATACTGTAACGGACTGGGTTCTAAGTTCTGATTATGTTCCACTTGTGTGTAATCAGTGGTTAACTGATGCTGAGATTTCCCATGGCAGAGAAGGCATCATGGTTACATGCAGCTTTCTCTGCCAATGTGTGTCTTTGTTTACATGTGTTCTCAGTGTTGATTGGCTGGGAGGCTGGGGAAAGGGCAGGCATAAGCGGGGAAAAGACTAGTGAACAATTCGGTTCCCACGGTAGTGTGAGTGTATGACTGTGTAAGACGGTTCTTTGTGTGTTTAATTGTTTATTTTTGGCGTGTTTAATATTTAGTTTTGAGTATTTTTTTAGTCATTTTGTGTGTTTTTGGAGCCTTTTTGTATATTTTTGTGCGTTTCTATTGTGTGTGTGTGTGTGTGTGTGTGTGTGTGTGTGTGTGTGTGTGTGTGTGTGTGTGTGTGTGTGTGTGTGTGTGTGTGTGTGTGTGTGTGTGTGTGTGTGTGTGTGTGTGTGTGTGTGTGTGTGTGTGCGCGTGCGCGTGCGCGTGCGCGTGTTTTTTTCAGCACAGCCGCTGCCCCGGAGAAAGTGAAGTCCGTGACCCGCGATTTAAAGGAAGTCTGGGATCACGGGATAATCTTAAATAACCATGAGTGATTAACTTAAATAACTTTTAGCAGTACAAAAGCGTTTTTAATATTGACCTTTTTTAAACCCAAACAAACTGCGACACAGTGACGTCATACGACCCAGAACCGGAAGTAGCGCGCTCAATACCGTGCTCACCACTGAGAGGGAGCTGTAATCTTAAAAATAAAATGAACGTTTTGCAACACCAAATTACTCCAAAATAACCAATGCACACACTTGTGGTATTTGGAAGCCCTTGACAAAGTTTCAGGTCGAACTCATACCGCGTCGGGGAGATATTCGCTCCACACACACGCACGCATGTAGACCTTTTTTTGCTTTATAGATAGTTAGATATTATAGATAGATGTGGCCCTAATACATCGTTGTACATATTCTAAAAACACATTGCTTTAACTTCCAGTTGCTCTTACCTTACCGACAGCAAGACCGCCGACTACTGAGCAGATAACTCCACACACTTTCACTACCAGCGTCTGTAAACAACAAACACGAGAACTGCAAAGAATGTTTCAGCCAAAGATACCACGACTTTAACGTTCCTGTGTCGGTGTGCATGCGTACCTTGAGTCGTACCACTCTTGGGATTTTGACTCCGTTCAGGTAACATTTTATTTGAGGAATACCACTTCCTGCAGCAATAGGCTGGTTAAAACAGTGGTAGAATTAAACAGCAAAGAAAAAAAATTATACAATACTTTGTAATAAAATAAATAATGAAGGCAGGAGAACAAAAATTCAAATGAACGTGACTTTTAAAAACTTAAATCTTTCCCTTCAAACAGTTGTAGCGCTCACTTTTATTAATAGAACACAATGACAGATACCACAAGGGTGACTGTCCCCCACTGTGGCACCTGGAATTCTCAGTGGTCTCCCTTTCAACTACTATCCAGGCCCAGACTTGCTTAGTTTCTGAGATCCAAAAAGCAATGACAGGCTGGTATGGCCACACACTTTTGTGTCTAAAAGCTTTAAACCAAATAGGGAAATGTGTATCTTTGCGTTGTTGGAAGCAGATGTAATACTCATTACCACATTGACATTTCAAGGACAATAACTTATTGAGCAATGTGTCAATTTTCAAATGCCAAAGATTCAGAAATGTGATTCAAAAATATAATAAATCATAGGAAAAAAGGAGAAAATGCTTTAAAATGATTATTCTGACTAAAAGATAAAATAAAAAAATATTATTTTCAGTCTTACCTCAAAAAAAGCAACAAGGATGGCCCCCACAATGACAAAGGAACAGTTTAGAACAGCCCAGAGGATGAGGGAGATGGACAGTCCTCCTGCCTCTGTGAATGTTTCGATATCTGAGAAGAATAAGTTAAGGAAGCTTTGGGTTGTCCTGAAAGCAAGCTGTGAAAGCTTCCAACAACAAAAACCTTTTTCTTTAAAAAAAAAAAAGAAAAAAAAAGGCTTTTCCTGCAATTAGTCAGTGAGTAAAATAACCCTCAATTACCGTTGCTCTGAGAGATTCCATAAACTCTCAACCATCTGACAACACAAAAAACAACACCGTTCACAAACAGAATAATGGTGTGTCTCATGTAAGTTGACATTGTTTTTCCTTCTGGGTTCATTATGTAACACATGCAGGATACTCTCTTTGATCACATTGTATTTGACCTTAGCAACCTGCTCCACTACTATATCTATAAAACAGGCAATGAGGCCGGTCAGAAAGCCAATCAGAGCACAGATCACCCAGCGACTGATCTCCAGGCAGCGAAAACCCTGAAAACATCAAAGGCACAAACATGGAGAATAAAATACAGGACGATGCTGACTCAGAGAAATGTGTATTAAGCACATCTTCATTAAGTTATTCAAAATGAAACAAATGAAGAAATATTTTAAACAATTCTCTTGCACTAACCATGTAACTCATCCTCCTCTCTTCGTCTAGAAATAGCTGGTTTTCAATGTTGTCATAGTCCAGACTCTGAAATAGAACAGACAATGAAAAAAAATACTGCATGCCTATCCTGCTCTACAGTGGTGTGAACTGGACATTTTAATTTATGTTAACCAGCAGAACAATTCACATCGGGCCTTGGATTTCCAGGACCTTTAAATTAGCAATACCTCAAATTTAAGTGACAGCAGCTTTTCATTGTGTGGAATTTCTTTGGGCCGCCCTCTTAGAAACTCCTGTGAAACACACAGATCACTGACATTATTGGAAGAAAAATAAACTAAACTAGCAAAATAACACACACAAGAAGAAATTGCATCAACATTTTAACCCCAGAGGAAAAAAAAGTTAATGTTACGCACAGTGAAATGACCAAAAAAAAGGTTTTTATGGACATACAAATAATGTGTATGTAATGTGTATGGATTATATAAGGAGGCAAACAGAGTGTTTATTGCTGGAGGAAACACTGGTTATCATCCAGTTACAGGAAAACCAACTGTGCTCAGTTTCACATCCACATGTAGCGTTAGGAGGGCGGAGGCCAGTGGTTCTCAACTAACAAGAATATTCTCAATTTCAACCAACTGTTAACTCAAATTTCATGCACTTACATTTACTAATTTAACCAAAGATATCACAGTTTCTCACTGAAATAGTAGCAAAGTGATTTTTTTTTTAAGGTTTTTCTGGGACAACTCATTCATCACATTTATGATTACCAACAACACGAAAAACAAAATATCTTTAAAAAATATCTCTAAAATAAGAGCACATGATGTTTTTCTTAACTTAATGCCCGTGACCTAGAGAAAGCACAAATGTGATGCACTATTAAATTATAATCCCGCGGTTAAGAACCTCACACATGCATTTAAGTGAAAACACTCCAACTTTTCTAATGATAAACAAGAAAACTGGTGTCAGACACCCATCATTTGATGAAACACAATTTGTTTGACAGAAATCTTAAATAGCTACGTGGAGGTAAAAAATAAAATAAAAAAAGAAACCCTTGAAGATTCAGTGTCATCACTGAATTCATCATTTACTACATTATTGGACTGTGTTGCCTTATCTTTCTATGATTGTTGCTTCCACAATTCATGAAAATGCAACGACATGTCCTTTACAACATATGATGGAAATCATTAGTTTCCCCACACATGGTACAACAAATCTGGATGAATCCACATACATTGTCATCCTTAAGAAGCTCAGTTCTGCTTCAGTTTTCCCATTTTAGTCATCAGCCATAATTAGAACGGAGCAACTAACAAAAATGTAAAAAAAGACAACCATCTCAACCTTCAGCTTTTATCACAGGCTGCATCTACAAAAACAAATATCTGATTAAAGCTGATATCCGGAGTTTCTGAGAAATCTATGTTTAGGTATGATTATTTTAAAACGTGAAAAAATACCTAATAGTCTTTTACTATGGTCTACTGCCAGTGGTCATTCATATACATTAATGTATATAAGTCCCTCCTTCTTCCTATAGACCCCTATACAAATGGAAACGATCACCGAGTGTGCCCAGCCAATAGGCTTCAACTTCCTGGAGCGAAGACTGTCAATCAAAGTGAATGCGCGTGCTGCGTAAACTGTGCACGGAAACAAAGCCGCGCGTCTCAAACAAGTATCACTCCGAGCAGCAGAGCGTCATGGAGGAGCGCTCCGAAACACCAAAGTTACCCATTCCACGATTGCCAACGTATAAAACTTCTACTAAAAGACAAAAGAAAAGCTTGTGGATAAACGTCTTTGTGACCGCAACAGAATTTATCTCGGAGCTGATTTTCAAAGACGGAGGAACTTTCTGCTTTTAAAAGAATTCTGAATGAACCAGGATTTGGCAAAATTTCCAATGGACAGATAATAAACATGTTTTAATCAAAAGTTATTGCACTAACGAATGTGTAGTTTTTGTAGTTACGCGACTTTGTTATGTTTTGCAATGTGCGTGCACGAACGTAGAGGCGTGGCTTCTGGTAGATTGGCAGAGGCAGGAAAGGAAGTAGAGCTGTTGGGGGCGGGACGTCAAAATGTTCTCTCAGAAACTGCAGATAGTAGCTTTAAGTGGTGAAAACTTCATCTTTTGATATTTTGCATTGGTTTAACATAGGATAACTCAACTTAACAAAAAAGGCTTCACTATTAAAAAATATTTATTAATCACAAGATTCACTTGCAGACTGCAATAAGGTTTGTAGCTCTGACTTTACCTCCTCTGTCGTCATTTCTTCTTCCAAATCCCCTGCGCCGTGTCTGCCTATGTGAAATATGGCGCCTTCTCCAGACATCTATAGACATCACAGACAGCAACAGAATTAGATGTGGCTATGTGGAGCAATGTATAGCCCATCTGTTGACAGCAAACATCTCACTTTCTACGAAAACATGCCAGAAAAAAAAACAAAATGACTCCAAAAATGCAAAAACAACAAAATTACACAAAACAAAAACAAACAAGATAAATATAACAAAATGACCAGAAAATATATGAAACAAAACAAAAAAAAATCCCTTTGTTGTTTCCTTTATAAATGCTCAGGTGGGTGGTTATTCTAAATGCTGACATGAATGTTGATAATGTGGGTCAGACAATCACATTTTTGTGACCCCCGCTGTGATAGAAGTGATCATTACATCAGAAAACTAAAGTAAAGAGAACTAAGATGTCAGGAATGCTTGATTGCTCTCTCTTTTATGACTTTTTAATGGACATTAGAAATATTTAAAAATTATCAACAGCTGTTGAATTAATCTACTGCATCTACTTTAGGGATCCAGCGTCTTTACTGCTGACGTCCACGTGTAAGACATTTAAAGGCTCCAGTTCAGGGGGGAAAATGATAGATTGTGTAGTTCTACTGTTAAGTGTAAATTCATTAAATTATTACCAATGTTCAGTCAAGTCTCACTGATGGCTGATGCAAATGTGTGGAATTAAAAAAACACATATATCTACATTCACTCCATGTGATTTGAGCATCTTTACCTTTGAAAACAAATACAATGCAAAAAAAAAATTGCACAAGTTTGTCTTTTCTTATTTATCAGTGGCTTTACAGTCCTTGTGTTGACAGTTACTAAGTCAAGTTCCTCATTCTATTTTGGTAGTCTTTTGCTCCTGTGTCATGTACGGAAGCATATTGCATTCAATTGAAAAAAAAATGTATAATTTTTTGGGCAATTTTACCCTTTTTTTCAGGTAATTTTTTCATGTTTTTTTGCTTGAATTTTTTCGGTTTTTCAGGCTGTTTTTTTTTTTTTTTTTACCATATTTTTTTGATAATTTTTTTCTGAGCATACAGGGCATTTGAAATAACAAATGCATGCATTTCTTTATTGAGATCAAACATGGCACACATTGTGCAGCTGTTTGTTAATACCTGTGCCTGTGTGACATTTTGCATCAACACATTTAACCCAGAATTGTCTTTCTGGTCAGACTTTATTTGAATTAAAAATATCGACATTTATATCATGCATCGCCATTTAGACAAAAAAATATGGTGATATGACTTTGGTCCATATTGCCCAGCCCTATCTAAACAGAAGCACAATACAACTTAAATGGAGCCGAGTTGAGTTGCACAACAGACCGCAACAAAGCAAAGCCCTCCTACGGCACTGCCTGTAAAGCCCTATTAAATCTCTAAAACCATGCAGCAATCACAGCATCTGTCCACAGCTGGGGGCTCTGAGCCCTACTGAGCTACTGAGCTAGCTCTACCTGTCTGGAGTGTCTGGGCTGCTCGGAGCCGTTGAGCAGCGGTGTGGTCTCTCCGGTAGCCCCCGTCTCGTCCGGTCGGCTGGACCACGACACTTTCTTGGTGATGTTAGCCATGGTGCTACACCGCTAGCTTGTTCCTGCGGGTTTTTAAATAAGCTTAATTCAAAGCTGTCATTGGAGGCTAACTGTTGTTACTCTTCATAGCCACATGACCAGCGGTGCAACTCGTGACGCTTAGTAAGGGTCGCTAGAAGGACCAAAAGTTGCTACGAGTCGCGTTGACTGCTGGGAGTTGTAGTCAAAAGAAGAGCAAATGCGTAACATGCCACAACTTCCTCAATACACAGAGGTGTAAAGAGTACTGATATATCCTACTCAAGTAGAAGTACTGTTACTTGAAATTGTACTCAAGTACAGGGAAGTCATACGTAAAATACTCAAGTACAAGTAAAAAAGTAGCTCAATTAAATAATACTCAAATTAAAAGTTACAAGTTACTTTCACACCCCACGTTTATTTTTGGTAATAAATATTGCCACGGTTAACTTGCATACAGTAAACATCTCATGTATAAACTTAAAAAGGAAGAGACGAAATCTTGCTGAATTGGAACTTAATTTATTTTCCACAAAGGCATCTGTATAAAGTAAAAAGTTTGTCAAAATGTACAATTCTTTTTTAAACAAAATAACACCAATAAATTAAATTCAAAATATGAAAATTTCTCAGGCTCTAAGTATGGATACATTTATGAACTCTAAAACAGCGCCATGTGAGTAACAATATATTAGGTAGAAACTAGTGATCAACCGATTCATCGGCCGATTTTTGCGTGTTTAACTTGTGTCGGCATCGGCCGATTCGGGCTGCTGCGTTGGCCGATCCCATTATATACAGATAGTCCTCCACAGGCTGCTCCATGTTGCTGGAGAGGCTGCCGTAGTGCAGATGCAGAGCCCCTCCTCCACTAGGAGAGCGCTGGAGGAAGCTCTTTAACACAATTGTAAATGTTAAACTTTCAAAGCATTATTTTAACTGTTTAACTTAGCTGAAATATTACTATACAGTTTAAAAGTGGAAACACGAATGCAAAATGCATGCTCGACATGTGTTTTGCTTGAAACTATACGCTAAACCAGTTTATGGGTCCAAATGGTTAACGGGAATGCCGAATGCCTCGGCTATAAAACTGCTCGCCATTGTGGCTATATGTATTTGTACGGTAGCTGCTACGAACACTGGTTATAGGATTAAGTAATGCCGACGTTGTTCCGTGGTGTTGTCGGCATCGCAGTTGTATTTAGCGACCTGGCTGGAGGTTTGGACGTGTGTGTGTGTGTGTTCTTCTCCCTCCTTCTCTGCGTCTCACTCACTGGGACACACGCATCACAGCGATGCATGCGCTGACTGAAGGAGAGCTTTTAAAACTTTGAGAAACTGTCCTCTGTTCCCAGTGAGAGGGTAATCAGCGAGGTCAGTCAGATATATGAAAAAAAAAGAGGAACAGGCTGACGGGAGAAAATGCAGAGCGTCTGTTTCCTCCACTATAACCTGCAGCTCCTAAACTGGGAGTATAAGCGTTCAGTGAGGGGTGTGAAATGACCGCCCTCTGTTTTGGTAACACCGATCAGCAGGAGTCTAAACTCAGTGATACATTCAATATCACAAGTGACATTTTAAAGTTTTTAAGTTATTTGGTGATCTTTTACATTTCTCTTTTCCTAAATCACTAATAATGTCTTTGAATCTTTCCTGTGTGAGGTCAAGACTCAAAAGTTTGATCTGATCATAGAGTGTATTTTTGTTGCTGTGCGCAATAGTGTGTGTTATTTTATTTATGCTTAAATATATATTTTCAGAATTCATTATGTTTACAAATATGTTGTTATTTTTACTTGTTCTACATCACCTGTTTTTAATACTTGTTGTACCTCACCTTTTTTAAAAATTTAATTTGTGTAATTTTTATGATGTAAAAGTAGTATCGGCTCCAAATATTGGCTCAAGAAAATCGGCTGTCCGTATCGGTCATCGGCTAAGGCTGATAGGGAAAAAAATAGGCATCGGCCCTAAAAAACCCATATCAGGTTATCCCTAGTAGACCCCAACCTGAACCTAAGAAAGTGGCTTCATGTTGATCAGAAATGGCACGACTAAGAACATATTGATTATGTTCAATGTGCCTTCATAAACTAGTTTATGAAAAGACCATGAAATGGAAACAAAAAAATTATCACAAAAAATAATAGTTTTCTCAGTAACGGTTGGGTGTAGAAAGTAACGGATTACTTTACTTCTTTTAAAATGAACTTAAGTACAAGTAAAATGACTGATTTAGAAATATATTCAAAAAAGTACAAGTACTCATAAAAGCAACTCGATTACAGTAATGTGAGTACTTGTAATCCATTACACCTCTGGTTCTGTTTCATAATATTTCGTGAGATGTCTCACTATGGGATGTGACCTCTGTCTACATTCCTCAGGAGCACTCTATTTCACTATGCCAATCCTGATTGGCCGGTGAGGAGCGACAATCTGCTGGGAGACCCTCTCACCTCCTATAAAAGGAGGACATGGACAGGTCCGCATCATTCAAAAACCTCTTCTCCTCTCAGCTATCTCGTGCTTAGTTCTGACCAGTTTAACTGTCCGCATGCTGGATTTTCTTTGTTTTCAGTCGACGGATGCTGGCAGGACTACCGCCTGCTTAAGACCACACCAGGTCGAGAAAGTAGGTACAACAACTCTGACCTTGCTCTGCTCGGTGAGTGATGTTCTTCACTGCCGCAAGGCACGTGAAGCCTCCGGGCCTCAGCTCCGGCTGACTGCTCCACGTTGGTCTCCAGCGGCATCTGACTCCAGTGTCAGCGCCGCTGGATGTTCTAATAGAAGTGGACGTGGACACCACAAGGGTGTGGTCAATAGAACTGCAATCTGGAAGGGTGGCGTTGGTGAGATGGAGAGGTCTCTTTCGTTGGGCGGGTCAGCCTGGTTGTCTGCTTCAGCCACTTTGGTGAGGGTGAAAGTGGCGCACGGTGCCCCTATTGGAGTGTTCTTCAATGGCCTATGAGGGAGAGGTTGCTAGTTCACCTCCGCAAGAATAAACAGTGTACAGTATGCGTGGAAATGTGTGTATGTGACGTTTACTAATTGTGAGGATGCTAAGGTGTTCTCTCATTGTCTGGAGCTTCAGGTGGTGCTTCTGGAATTGTCGGTTATGGCATCTTCTTGCAGTGTGTTGCGTGAACCCACCTGGCTCTCTCAGCAACCTTCACAGCCGTGTAGGTCGTCAGTTGGACTTGGAAAGGGCCCAACCACCGTTGGTCGTACCAGTGTTTGCACCTGGGGTTGTGGATGATGACGTAGTCACCTGGCTGAAGTAGACCATTGGCTGACAGAGGTAAGGCCGTTTGGATTCTGGACCTTTGCATGAAGTCAGTTCAGTGAAATCCATCATGAGATGATTTGGTGAACCACTGTGACTGCACAGCTGCAGACATCCCTCCTTTTAACGCATGGTTGCCCATGCGTTAATTTAGACACCAGAATGGGAAAGCTGCAGGTCTCTAAAAATTGCTAAAATAGACAACAGGCCAATACAATACTTTAGCTCATTATTCTCACACAATGTGGTACAGAGAAAGAGAATTAGGAGGTTTAGTTTGTTAGTTTGTTAGGTTATTATTTTGGTTCTGCGACCAATGTCCAGCTGTAGTCCCCGTCCAGGTGTACTGCTTTCCCTGAAAGGTAAAGAAGGACCAAAACTGGCTGTCCTTGTGGACAGGAATGCTGAAAAAAAAAAGCATTGGACGGGTCAACCACAGAAAACCAACAAGAGTCAGAGGGTGTTTGTGATAGCATAGTGTGTGGGTTAGGGACATGTGGTGCAGGAGGGATAATGACTGAGTTAAGCATTTGAAGGTCTTGGACAAAACGTCATTTGGTAAGCTGCCCTTCTGGTCTGATTTTTTTAAACAGGGAAAATGGGAGTTTGAACTGGGGAATTTGAACATGGCACAATCACTCCTGCTTGGAGGAGAGACTGGAAAACAAGATAAATCCCATCCATGGCTTCCTGATGCAAAGGATATTGTTGCTTGTGTGGCCTGTAGGAAGATTTTGGTTGAATAGTGATTGAAGTGCATCTTTTAATTATTAAACCAACATCATACATCTTTTTAGCACAAAGGGAAGTAGAGATGTGGCGCAAGGCTGGTGACACTTCAGATACATCTGTGATGTGAGCAAGGCGAGTGTCCGAGGTGGTGTCAACGAGATACAGGGAACGCAGTGACTCAAATGTCAAAGAATAGGGAAGTCTGAAAGTGGCCAGTGAGGGCGAAAATGAAATAAAAGGATTTCATGTTGGTTGCCAGTCTGACGCGGTCACACAGTGTTTAACCCACAGGCTCACATCCCGGCAAGACGTGTCATGACACTTGGCAAGAGAAATGTGTGGGTGTGAATGACGAACGGCAAAAAGGGGGAGTTGTGTGGGTGTAAAAACAATTACAGCAAAAAAGTCAGAGAAATACAAAAAGTCAGTGGTGGTCTTGTCATTTAAGTCTGAATAGAACACTTCATCATAAAGTGGATCTGTGTCATAAATAAGGAGAAATGTGATGAATAATTTGGCACAGAAGTTGTTCTGCAACATCAACTGGAATCCACCAGTGGTAAACAAATAAACATCCTCTGCAGGTAAATAAATATGGTCAGAGTCAGACATTTGTGTGATTTAATTCCTGTTAACGAACAGGTCAAAACAGTTCCTAGTTTAAACAAAAGGGTTTGTCCACATCCAGTTTAAATCTTTTATTAATAAAACCATTTTATGGATGAATGTCATTTAGAATTTTGAAGTTGACTTCTTTAAATTTTTTCGGGGAATAGGACATTTAAAATATGTTGTTCTGATGGCTGAATTTTCAGCTTTATTGTGGTTTTTGAAGTTAAGTGTGCTTTTCACAATGAAAGGGTACATGGAATTTACTAAATATTGTCTCAGAAACTTATTATCACACTTTTTGTCTCATAAATCTACATTGTCTATTCTAATTTTGTGTAATTTGAGTGGTGACATATCAGCTACATTACTTTTTATTGTCAGGATGAGGACATTTGGTATTTTATTTTTACTATATTATAAATCTTCTGCGATAAATCTCTAACAGTCTTTTTCAAACAATCTGTGGAGGCAAATTTCATCATCCTGCCTTTACAGTGAAGAAAAATGACTTTGTTTCGGTCATATCACCGGCTGCTGCGCTAAAAAGACACAGCGCGCTCTCTCCAAATCCTTGCTTCTGATTGGTCAATCCCACACACGGGGTAGCGGGGAGGGGAGGGGTCATTTCTACGAGCATTAATCGGTTTTGCTGCAGACGTCTCGCAAAATGTGTTGCAAAACTCAAGCAGCGCAGATTCACACGAGAAAAGGAGTTTGTGCATCTGTAGCGGCAGTTTTGAGAAGTTGTAGCCGGAGAGTTGTGGTTATAAACGATCATTTACACAAGTAATTAAAAAACATGTGAACAAATGTTCGATTACAAGTTTGCAGCTGTAGTTTTATGTGTAAATATCAGTCGATGCCTTTTTTTCCCCATCATTTGTGACATTAAATTTATTTCACGTGTGTGGATTTTTTATACACAACTTCACATCACATTTTACAAGCTCTCACATTTTGCAACATATCGACCTTCATAGAATTGGCCCTAGTCCGCTTCCGTAGATTTGACTTCAATAGGAAACCTTCAACTTTTATCACAATAATGTGTTTTGAGTTCATTTTTTAAAATTTAATCTTTAATCTCGTCTTTTCAGGGCGCACGGTGGTTTGGTGGTTAGCACGTCCGCCTCACAGCAAGAAGGTCCTGGGTTCAAGCCCTGGGGTGGACTTGGGTCCTTTCTGTGTGGAGTTTGCATGTTCTCCCCGTGCTGCGTGGGTTTCCTCTGGGTACTCCGGCTTCCTCCCACAATCCAAAAACATGACTGTAAGGTTGATTGCCCATAGGAGTGAATGAGAGAGTGAATGGTTGTCTGTGTCTGTGTTGCCCTGTGATGGACTGGCGCCCTGTCCAGGGTGTACCCCCGCCCAGCGCCCTATGAGAGCCGGAGATTGGCACCGGCAGACCCCCGCGACCTTGTTAAAAGCGGGAATAAGCGAGTATGAAGATGGATGGATGGATGCATTTTTGTCTACCCTCAGTTTAATCTGCTTTCTGTTTCATTTGACCACACCACAGTTAATCACCTCTTGCTTTTCCTTCTGCTTTTTGCTCAACACGAGGGAAGATATATCTACAAATGCATGCACAATAGGGAAGTGCAATGAAGCAGTGAAGGTACTGTAAATTACCTCAACATCAGAAACTGTAGGAAAAGATTTCAGTTTCAATTTGACTGGAACTGCCTCCTTTTGTGACTTCCGTCAGTGATTTCATTACATACTGGTAAATCCTGAGTTGCAGCTTGTACTAACACATGACAGGACAGCATTGACAGAGCTACTTTTGTTTTAATCAGTTCTCTGTCTTTGCTCAACCATCAACAGCTAGCTGACTTTCTAAGTTTTACTAGAATCAGTGTGCTAGATTTCAAGCTCTTCTTTTTATTTCATTATATATATATTTTTTTTCAGTGTTTACAAAAAAGAACATTTTTACTATACCAAAATCCCTGCAACATGGATGAAGAAACTCCACTGCTGAACGGAAGATCAACATCATCTCAGTCAAAGGTCAGAATGGTTTATTTTATTTTACTTTATTGTATTTATACAAATTCTTCCACAGAATGATAACACTGTGCTACCTAGAAATGGTGAAATTGACTGAGAAGTTAAAAAATTTAAAAAAAATTTTAAAAAAAGAGAGAAAAAAAACACCATAAATACACTTTGTGGTTGTTGATAGTTATTTGTCTTAGTTCTGGAGATTTTAACATTCCAACTTCTTGTATCCTCTCCTTTATCTTAGGAGAATAATTTAAAGCTCTTCCTTGCCGTCTTCTCTGCGATCTTGGGGAATTTCAACGCTGGTTACTCTCTGGTTTATCCGTCTCCTGTGATACAATATTTCACAAGTTCCGATGCTGACCCTCGGCTCCGGATGGACAAGAATCAGGCTGCTTGGTTTAGCTCTATTTACTCCCTGGGTGCAGTGCTTGGTGGGCTGGGGACCATTTTCCTCAACGACAAGATTGGACGGAAGGGAAGCATCATGTTGTCAGCAGTGCCATCAACGATTGGGTACATCCTCATATTCCTCAACATTCAGCCTCTAAAATGAGTTTGGATAGCTGTACTGGAAACAGAATCCAAAATAATAATGCTATTAATCAATATGTGTATTAATCACCATCACCAGTGCAGCCTTTTCATCTTTCATTTCCATTGGCTCAACCTGATCTAAGATGCAAAATAGTTGTAACTAACTAATAGAAACTAGAATTTTAGTGAGGCTGCAGGTTCTGGCTCGCGTAAGCAAATTCAGAAGATCCACCCATCTATTTTGTGACACCCTCACTCAATACAACATTATTTTAGCATAAGTTAGCATTAGGATGAGCTAGCATTAACATTAGCACACGTTAGCTTTAACTAGTTTTAACGTTAGCATTAGTGATAGCATAATTGATTATTAACATTAGCATCAACTTTAGCCTAGGATTAGTATTAATGTAGCAATAGCGTTAATCTAGCTTTAGCATTAGCCCAACATTAGCATTGGCTTAACATTAGCATTAGCCTAGCATTAGCCTAACAATGGCATTAGCCTAGCATTAGCTGAACATTAGTAATAAGGTTAAAAAAGGTTGGAAAAAATTGACAAAAGTTGAACTTGTCTAAAACTAGGTCTTTGCTGAAAGTGAACAGACAGCTGAACATGTTAAAGGTTAAATGTTTGAAGTCAGTTGAAGAATGGCTGAAGTTCTAAGTTGAATGTTTAAAATGTTGAAAATGTGGATGGGGAAAGTTAAAAAGTGAAAATAGATTGAAAAGTTTAAAAGTTTGAAAAAAGCTAATACATAGCATAATGTTCAAAGAATTTCTGGACATTATGCTATCAAACTTGTTGGAAATGGTTTTGGTGTTATTATATATATATATATATATATATATATATATATATATATATATATATATATATATATATATATATATATATATATATATATATATTAGACAGATGCTGTGTGTTAAAGTGTAACACTTGTAAATGTATGATGTCAAATTTCCCATATGTGTCCCAGGTATATGCTGATAGGAGGAGCTGTTGAACAGTGGATGCTCCATTTAGGACGTTTTCTTACTGGTATTGCTTCAGGGATATCAGCATCCTCCATTCCTGTAAGCTGTGTCATCATGTTCTGTTCTTTGTTTCACATCTCTCATGCACAAACCAGTGTTCATTTCAAGGTCACCCAATAAATTTCTATGAAAATCCCTGCTTTGAACATTAACCAACCTGTTTTTACCAAATTAATCAATAATAAAAGAACGTTCCTTTTCCAGGAGCTGCATCCATTTTCTTAATATATGCAGCAAGGTGAACAAGTCCAAGTCCAAGTTTAAACAATTCCTGGTTTAAAAATGCACATTCACCTATAGCTAACAGGGCATTTCGACTAGAAGTAGAAAATCATTTTTCTTTTTGGAAATCTGAGTATTTACAGAATAAATGTTACTTTATCGATGCTATTTGAATCATAAGCACAGCTCATGCCTCTGTCGTGTTTCACTTGTAGGTTTACATCTCAGAGACCTCCTGCAAGGCATTGAGAGGCTCTCTTGGTTCCTGCCCACAGATGACTGCTGTGGTTGGAGCTTTGGTTCTGTATGGCCTTGGTGAGAAAATACCAATACTGTTTTCCTGAGTAAAATCTCACTCGATATAATATTAGACTGAACATATGGATATTAGCTTTATGCTGTCAGGACAAGACCTGCGGCCAAAAAAAACAATACCCTGAAACCTGTTGTCCGACGATTTTTAATGATATAATTTGTTCTGTTTTTCTTGCTTTCCATACCCAATATGAATACTGGTTACAGGTTCGGTTCTATCATGGCGCTGGCTGGCAGTATTTGGATCATTTCCTGCACTGCTGATGATTGTGTTGCTAGTTTTCATGCCTCAGTCACCTAGGAGGCTCCTCTCCCTCGGCCGGGTGCAAAAAGCAGAACAGTCGCTCCGCTGGCTAAGGGGAAATGACTACAATATAAACAATGAGCTCAGACAAATACAGGTACAAGACATGCACTGGATTGATTGATTGAGATTGATTTGTTCTTGGTTGTTTTCCAACATATAAAATGCAATAAAAAGAAAAAAACATTCATTCTAACAACCAAAAGTGGAATGGGCTGAAGCAGTAATTGTGTATCGGAGCCCATCCCCAAACAGCATTACAGTATATAAAAAAACAATAGAAACAACTCAAAAAATAGGCTAACAGCACTATTCATCAACCTATCAACTTTTGTTTCAATAGGTACAAAACATTTTGAACATAGACAGTGAACTGATTAACCTGATGATCCTCAAGACCATTCCAATCTTCTTTTAACATTTGTTCTAAATTTACTTTATTAAAAAAAACCCTCTTAAATTATAATTTCCTTCTCTTTGTTTAAAAAGTTAGATGATACCCAAAGGATGGCTTTTATTTCTTACTCTGAATAAAATCTCTAACACTTTTAACCTTACTAAATCAACAAGTTCTATTAATCTATATTTTTTAAACAGTTAGTTGGTAGGTGCGCAGTGTCACGGTCTGAGTTTACCTCCGTACTGAGATTATAACCCTAACCATAATCCAATAAACAAAATAAAACACGTGTTAATTCACTTTGAAAACTAAAATAAACAAAAATTAATTGTTTTTTTTTTTTTAGCAAAAATTAATTTTCCGGTAGTGCGCATGCACATAATATATATGCGCATATACAATCTCAGTACGATGCGCACTAACGTGACACCGGAATTATTTTATCTATTATTTATTATTCTTAATGATCTCTTTTGTAATTTGATTAATGGATCAATACGTTTTACATGTATTACCCCTGTTTTCTGAGCAATAGCTTAGGTAAGGCAATATAAAAGTTTTTGTTCTGTGTAGAATGCTTATACTTTTATGTGATATGTGATCTATGTTGACTCCCAAGAACTTGGTCTGGACCTTTGACGTCTAACAATATGATCTGAATTCTGTGGGCTGTAAGTAAATGTGTTTTTTCTCCTGAAATGCAGGACAGCATCAACAAACAGACCAAGGTCTCATGGACCCAGCTAGGAACTCCACAGTACTACCGTCCAATCCTCATCACCCTCATGATGCGTTTCATGCAACAGTTGTCAGGAATCACCCCCATTCTCATTTATCTGGAGCCAATCTTTTCAAACAGTAAACTCCCTATAAAGCCCAGGTTCGTTCTAATCCTTGTTCTTTTTGTGATGCTTGGATAACTACAATTTTACACAGTCAATTTTGTGTTTCTTATTCAAATCGTTTCCAAACAGATCCACATTATAACCAGAGGGAAATTGTACATATAATAATTATTATTATTGGCACAAATTATTGTTTCTTCTCAATTACGGAAGTTCAAATTCAATTACAATTACTGAGCCTGAAATAAATAACTCCATAAAACTTAATCTCCTCTTGTGTTAGCTTCCTGTTAACATCTCTTATGCCCTAAATCAGCTGTAAAATATGCAAAAAATGTGATCATCTAATGTATTTTTCACCGCTTGTTTACATTGTTTGGCTTCCTTATCCATGAAAATGTCGGTAGGAATGTTTTTGGTGTGGGTGTCGGAGCCTTTTCTGTGTCTGTATAGCCCTAGATTTTATTGAATCTTTTTAAATGGTAAAATAATCCTCAAGAGAACTGACAGGTAGTGGGAAAAGTTGATATGAAACATATTTTAATGATTATTGTGTATGTGCAAGCCATAAAAATGTAACATAGTTACTCAGATTCATGTTAATTAAATTGTAATGAACAGTTTTTATAGTAATGTAATAATTAGCTGAACTTACAATTCAATTATTACTACAACAGCCACAGATTTTTAATTCCAATTCCAATTGTAATTACATCATGATCATAATGAATTATCAATTATGCAATTAAAATCATAATTGACCCCAATCCTGATATTGACACTAGCAGTAATGCTGTATACATTGCTTAAATGCAAGGTAATGTTATTAAAATAATCATAATTGAATTGTAATTGCATAGAATCCGTGTATCATTCGTTTTTCATTGTGTAACAAAAACATGGAAAATGAAAAAAAAAACACTCATTATTAATATTTGTTTCCAAAACCAAAATGAAAAAACGGAAAACACGCTGTTTTTCAAATTCAAGCTCTTTTGCTTCCGTACAGAAAACGAAAAACTAACACGTTTATCCATTTTCTCCATTGCCGATTGGCCAAAATACGTGACCTGGAAGTGTACTTTCATCCGACGCTAACGGCTATGCTAACGGCAGTTCGGCATTGTGCATCCAAAACGTGTCCTTTTCGCTTTAGCTGGTGTTGGTCACAGAACCTCCTCACGTACGTTTCGGAGGATTTAGAGACTCTTAAGTGTTGCAGAGCTAATGATATCGTGGAATGTGTGGGGCCAATTGGTAATGGACAATACGAATACATTTGAAATACTTTATTAATCCCTGAAGGGAAATTACATTGCACTCTGTTATTTTTCTTAGGGACATGCTTCTCACACACATAGGCCCAAATCACGCACATGCACAAACAGGACCTGTGGACATGCATTAATGGAGAGATGTCAGTGGGGCTGCTTTTACAATGAAGGGAGCGCACCAGAGCAGTGTTGGGGTGTGGTGCCTTGCTTGCTCAAGGGCACCTCGGCAGTGCTCAAGAAGTGCCCTGGCACCTCTCCAGCTAGCAGAACAACTATATATTTTGGTCCGCACAGGGACTTGAACTGGCCACCCTCCAGTTTCCAACCCATGTCTCTAAGGACTGAGCTACTGCCGCCCGGGTACTCGTTGTCCGTTTTTCGTTTTCTGTACCGACACAAAAGTTTTTTTGTTTTTCTTGTTGATGATACACGGATTGCATAGATGCTGGTCACTGAAATTGTAATTCAACAAGGGTAATTGAAAATGTAATTTTAACTGAAAAATGTATTTGACCCTATCCCTGACAGTGTGTATATTGCACTATTACACATCATGGTTGGTTGTAAAGTAGGTTGGTTTTGTGTGTGTGCGTGCAGCGTTTAATTGAATGAACACAGGAAGTTGAACCAATGTTCAGAACACTGTGGATCTAAGCAAAGGTTAGAAATGAAAATGTGTTGTAAAACTCATATTGTTCTCATTTAAACCTGCCTGTGCCCTCAGGTATGAAGCTATTATAGTGGGTGCCATTCGCTTGGTTTCTGTTGGCTTTGCAGCCATTCTAATGGACAAGGCAGGCCGCAAAGCGCTGCTGTATACGTCGAGCATCTTGATGTTCGGGTCTACTCTGACGCTGGCCATGGTCTTCCATGGAACACAGTGCCCTCCAAGTCCTACACCTCCAAACACGACAGCTCTGGAATACAGCCTTCAGACGGGCATAGAGCACACTTTTCAGGCCAGCCAACCAACCACAGCAGGCCTCGTCCCTCTCATCAGCATCATTGTCTTTATATGTGGTGAGTTTAGGAAACACCTCTCTCTTCTTGTTCTTCTTCTTTCTTGGTTATTGGCATGTTGTAACCAACTTGAATAGGTGCATATCGCCACATATTGAACATGTTTTATTTAATTACGTGGGCTCTACAATCTGTGGTGAGTAGGTTGGATTGAGAATAGAGTGAATAGAGAGGTATATTTAGTCATGAGTAGCTATAGTTAACATAGCATAGATTGTTCATTGTTCATTGGAGCCCCGCTCATAATTTTTTAATTTCCCTCCTAGTGGCAGGTCAGGAGAAATCAGGGGTTTAGTTAGTTTTTTTAGCTTGTATTTATTATTTAATTATTTTTCCTTAATTTCATAAAATCATTTGCGTTTTCGGGCCGGGCCAGGTATTACAACCTTCTAAATTGTTCTTCAATAAATTCAGCTATTATGTTGTCACACCTACTTCAAGAAATCATACTATGACTGTGTGGTACTAATCAGATTTAAACCATAACTTATCCCATTTGTAAACAATTGAATCCGTTTGAGTAGACACGCAAAAATGTTAAATGCCTCCTGAAAAAACATGACTGCGCCCAAGCAGAGTGAAACATTTTGTGCTTTTATTGCTTAATGGGGTCATTAATACTAATTTCAGCTCTTTGCATTGTTGTTCGTTTCCTAGGTTACGCCATGGGATGGGGCCCAATCACGTGGCTGCTGATGTCAGAGGTATTGCCACTGTCTGTAAGGGGAAAGGCCTCGGGCCTGTGTGTCACAGTCAGCTGGCTGACCGGCTTTGCCCTCACCCAGGGCTTTACACACCTCATGGATCCCAACACCCTGTACATACCATTTCTGTTCTTTGCAGTAGTGAGCGTTTTCTCCCTGCTCTTTAACGCTGTGTGCATTCCAGAAACTCGCAAGCGCTCGCTGGAGGAAATAGAAAACTTTTTCAGGACAGGGCGTACCTTTACCATCACCAATGAGGATCAGTCTGTCAACAGCTAGAACGAAAACACTTCAAATCAAGAGTTCTGTTGTTATGTTGAGATTGGGCTGTCTGTAATCCAAACATGTATCTTTCATTATACTATAGTGTGGATTAAAGCTGGGAAGGGTGGACAGGGTCTGTTGGACAGCCAATGAGTCCAGTAATGGATGGATGAATGAATGAAGGTCCATTTCCCCCAACCTGGTGGTGTAGAAACCCTGGGCTGTGGGGTTGTGTTCTGCTATGAAAGGAGTGGCTCTGGAAATACCATCATTCAGAGCTCACTGTCACACCCGTAATGAATGAACTGGTTCCCTTTTTTCCCCTTTATGTGTAAAAACTGGTTGTTACTGGAGGAACCATGATAGGACCTGGCCCTGCCAGGACTGACACTCATACACCTCAGGGCTGCAGAGAACGTCCGTATTTTTAGGAAAAGACTCAAGACTCACCTTTTCAAATTAGCTTTTAGCCAATTACTTATTCATAGCATTGTTATCTTTTGTGTTATTATTGTTACCTCTTGTTGCCTTTATAGTTTTAGGATTTGTATCTTTTATGTTGTTTTTATAGTTTTAGGATTGGTGTCTTTTTTGTTGTATTTATAGTTTTAGGATTGGTGTCTTTTTTGTTGTATTTATAGTTTTAGGATTGGTGTCTTTTTTGTTGTATTTATAGTTTTAGGATTGGTATCTTTCGTGGTATAATTATCTTTTCCAATCCACATTATTTATATCGCACATTTAAACAACAAAACGTTTCCAAAGTGCTGCACATGAGATCATAAAAACAATAAAACCAGAACAATGCAAATGAGCTCCACCATTAAATGAGTATAAAACAATAAATAGAAATAAAAACACATTTTTTGTTGTTTTTATAGTTTTAGGATTGTTGTTTTGATAGTTTTGTTATGTTTTAGGATGACTATCCCAGTGTTTCCGCAGAGGGAGCCCTCTTTGAACTGTATCTCACTGTATGAAAAGCTCTTTTAATAAGATTGATTGATTGATACATGTCGCTGCAACATTTCAGTTTGAATTGACAGAGGTGGAAAGATGTTAATGTGTACAGCAAAACAAACCCAAGAACAGAGCTACCACAAAATGTGGCAAAGTTAAATTAACTTGGAATTAACGGGAGCAAGGGTTCTCAACCTTGGGGTCATGGGACACTGGAAGGGGGTCGCCAGATGACTTAAAAAAACTAAGAATTTTTTTTTGAACAATTTGAGCCGATTTGTGCCTATTTTTTTTATCCGTTTTCTGCAACTACACCATATTTTCCATATTTGAACCTATTTTCATCACTTTTTCTTGTCACATTTGCATTTTTGCTACATTACTCCCATTTATGTCACTTCTCCATCAAATTTTAAGAACTTTTCTGCACATTTTTTCCTCTTTTAAGACATGTTTACCATTTATATACCCTTTCCATCACTTTTCCCAACTAATGTTGCATATGTCAACCCATTATTGTCACTTTGAACCATATTTCATGCTTATTTTTTCAACTGTATCCACATTCACGATTTGTCATGCCCATTATTTGCCAGTTTAAACTAATTGTTCTTACTTTTTTTTTTGCTACTTTTAAGCCAATATTGACACTTTCAGCCATTTTTTACCACTTTTTCTGTCTGTTTTTGGCCACTCTAATATATCACTTTTCACCAATTTCTGTCTCCAAATGACTGTTCTTCAAAATTCATGTCTGTAATCAACCACCAGTCTCTGCCACCTTTATTTTGGGGTTCGCGGGCTGAAAAGGTTAAGAACCACTGCAATCGAGGACCTCTCCTGTCAGCATGCACTCTTGCAGGTCACTAAGCGTAGCACCTTCTCAGGAATGCTTTAATCTTGTGATAATAGTGAATACAACAGTAGAACAATCATTTTACAATAGTGGTTTTGTTATTATTATTTTTTTTTAATCTTAAAAGCAGAGAGAGGAAATAGTTCTTTGTTTATCTTTTTATTAGCTGCCTAAAGAAATGTTCCCACTCTCACAGTTTCTACTTACTCACTTAAAAAAAAGTTGCTTTTCAAAGAGTAGGAATCACGCTAAATGAACCTTTTTCCTAATGTTTAATGATTGAATACAAAACATCCTACTTTATAGATCAAAACACAGTAACTGTGTTTGTAGTCAGTTATAATGTCATGTGTTAATCAGATAATCTTATGAATAAAGGTCTAAAAATAATAATAAAACAAATGAAAATATTTACATTTTCGATGCTTGACATTATCAGGTTTAAAAGGCTGGCTGTATAATAAGCTTCAATGACTCATTGATTTCTTTCATATGTTTTTTTTATTTTTTTGGGCGGGGGGGTAATGTAGTGCCAAGGCTGATCCAGGGGAGATCAGTGTAACAGTGCTAAAAAAAAAAGAAAAATGTAATCAATGTGACAATTGTTTATTTCAACATGGCACTGTTTGCAGGTAAACAAAGATAACTCATCATCACATCTGTAATCTACTTTATATAATATATGAGATTAATACAGACTGGGGTTACAACCAATAATCACTTCTGTTTACGCACAACCTTTGGTCAGTACTTGGGAAAATGAAGTGTCTATAAATGCATTGCAATGGTGGTTATTGTCCGCTGCTTGCACATGGAAACACAATGTTTCTCCATTGGATCAGGCATACTGTATAATAGGTGAGCAGGTAACGGACATATATATGAAGGGTTGCTATTAATTGCATTGCTCGCCCACAGTGGAGTGGATTTGGAAGTGGAATAACTGGGTGGATTTTCTTTTATCCACATATCTCTGTATGATGTGTGGTTTTGGGAATTCTTTATAATGAGAAGCCTCGTGGGCTACATTTGATTGTATGAAAGGTTCTCAACAAATAAAGCTTGAATGATTTGTCAACTGCTCGAGTGCTCAATCTCCTTCATACGTCACACGGGGGCGCAAAAATGAAGAGAGCGCCAAACTTTTGATTTTAATTTGACTAAAATAAATGCGGTGAGTAATCTGGTTAATGATGTGTGAAAACAAAATACCAGCTGTCTTGTGGGAAAGAAAAACTTGGTTTATTTATCTTATGAGGACAGGAAGTAATGCCAGCAAGCTTAATGTGTCCAAGCCAGCTAGTCTGGTCACATGTCAGCACAGAATCAGTCTTTCATCAAGTCTGATCATCCACAGGCAAGGATTGAAAGTACTGTATATTATCATCCATCAATACATTTGATCATGAGTTTATTTTTCAATATAAGTGATTGTAGTGGATCATTTTTACAAGTGGTTCTCTTTTTTGGCTCAACTTCCCCTTTTTCTTACTTTTGAATCCATGTACAGTTCCCCCTTATGTCCGACTACTACATTTTGCTCAGAATACTGTGAAAAAACAACTTTAGAGCAAAATGATGGAATACATCAGTGATAACACACATTTTAAAGAATTTCATTTTGTAAATAAGTGGAATGAAACAGTATTTGGTGCCTCCTGAATAAAATCAGAAGCGCTTTTTTTGGCCATGTATGTTTAACACACAAGGAAACTGACTTCGATAGACCGTGCTCTCTCTGTACATGTAAACATTAAGTAATAACAATCAACTAAAAATATAAACAAGTATTTCAAAGACTAATATGTACAAGACTAAATAGAGAGTTATAAGAATAAGACTAAATAAGATAATAGTGCAGTGGTAAGTATTGTAAAAGGATGATGAAGTAAACATGAGGTAGTTATCTTTTCCAGATAAAGAGTGTGTGTATGATCATTTAAATTAAATAATATACGTAGTGCATATGTACATTCACAGTGACAGTTTAGTTCCAGGGTTATTTCACAGCAACAGGTCTGACACTCTTTGACTGTTTAGTGTTGATCAGAGTGACAGCCAGGGTGAAGAAACTGTTTTTATGACGAGTTGTTTTGGCGTACAGTGAACTGTAACACCTGCCAGAGGGGAGGAGTTTAAATGGTTTGTGTCCAGGGTGTGAGGGGTCGGCAGTGATGTTACCTGCCCGTTTCCTGGCCCTGGACCGGTAAAAGTCCTGGATGGGGGGCAGTTCTGATCTTTTCTGCAGTCCTGATTGTCTGTTGCAGTCTGTGTCTGTCAAGTTTGGTTGCAGATCCGAACCTGACAGTGATGGAGGTGCAAACAGATTGATTTCTATAGCTTTTATCATTTACAGTCATCTTTCTCCTGATGTGGGATCTTTTTGGTGTCATTTTGTGTATTTTGTTGTTGTTTGTCTTTTCTTTTTTGTATTCAGAATATTTTTATCTTCTTTTGTGTGTTATTGGGCCTCATATTCTATCTCGGTGTGTGTGTTTTTGGTTGTTCCTTGTGTCATTTTGTATGTTCCTCTGTTATTTTTGTGTGTTATTGTTGTCGTTTTGTGAGTTGCTGGTAATATTCAGTGTGATTATCATTTTTAACTAAAAATAAACATTATAAAAACCCATGTGTTTAATGCTTTCATTTGTTAATTTTCCTCTCTCTCTCTTTCTGAAGTACCCCCTATAGTGATATTGCGTACCACCATTTGAGAAACACTGCTTTATGCAATAATTTGTACATTTATGAATGAAATGACTTGTAAAAAAAAAATAAAAAAATCCTGAAAAATGAACTCTGTTGCTCTCTCAGCTTGGTCACATCATGCTAATCTCTTCTTGTTTGTTGTGCAGCATTATAAATTAAACCTCCCTCTGTGGTGTCAAACTGTCATGTGGCAGAACGAGTCATGGTGCTTTTATGACGTGTGTTAGTTTATCAAAGGTTAAGATAATCCTTTCCTGGAAAATGCTTTCAAACTTGACATCTTTTCATATTTTGCATCAACCGAAGGAAGGTTTTCATTTGATATCCTGATAAGGGGTCACAGGGTGTTTGAACTCAGTTCATTTAGGGTATAAGTAGCTGGTACACACGGTGCCAGTCCATTTCAAGGCAATTACATGAATATTTGTATTCACTTTTGCAGTTTTGCAGAGATTATAAATTACACAGTGACTGTGGGAGGAGATGGGAGAACAATAAGAAAGTCTACATCCATCCATCCATCCATCTTCATACGCGCTTATTCCCATTTTATCAGGGTTGCAGGGGTCTGCCGGTGCCAATCTCCGGCTCTCATAGGGCGCTGGGATTTTTTTTTTTTTTTTTTTTTTTAATCTTCCGAACAATGACATCAAACTCAAAAACTCCAGATCAGGAAACAAGCTTGTTAAACAAGACATTACAGGAATAAACCCTGCCAGTAGAGACACATGCTATGTCAAATATGCAAATAAAAAAAATCTGTGTGTGAGTGGAATGTTTTATTCTCTGTCTCTCTCGAACTCCAACATTGATTTATTTAGGGCTTTTAAGCAATCACAGATGGATCAAATCACACCGAAATACATCAAAGATTCAAATATCTAAAGAAAGCTATAAGAAATACATAAACACATAAAGTACAGATGCAGCAGAGCCGTTTCTGGCTATATGCCGTTGATAGAGATTTACTATGATTTAAGATGTTTTTTTATGGGAGCGTATCATAAGTGTAACCCATTAGGCTGGAAAACTGTAATAAATTGTAGCAGTTTGTGGACCTTTTAATGGATTATGAATTATTCCACGTAGTTTAGCACACTTAGGGCCCCCAAACAGCATAAAAGTAACCTAAAAACAGGATAAAAAAAACCCCTGAGAAAACAGGTGGGTCATAGATAATGACTGAGATGAGGGATTCAATATTTATCTCAGTGTTTACCACTAAGTGAATATATTGAGATGCTATGTATGCTATAATCTTGCACAAATAACACAAGGTTTTATTTCACAGGCTTTATTGCAAGGTTTTCCAAAAATGTTCATTTTCATTCTTGATTCCAACATATAGTGTGTAAGTCTGTCCTGATTGATCCTCTGTGTCATGATCACAGAAGTGGCATTAAAATGGCTAACTCTTTATCAGTGTTTTATTCTAAACAAATGATTTCATTGAAAGTCAGATCAAATCCAATCCAATCCAAATTTTTATTTTTATAAATCACCATTAAAAACAACTCAGTTGACCAAAGTGCCGTACAACAGGGCAATAAAAATACAATTATAAATACAACAGTACAGTGGCATCACAGAGTACAATTGGAAAAGTAAAAGTCACCTTTAACACTGATTAAATGCCAAAGAGAACATGCGTGTCTTAAGGTGTGATTTAAAAACAGGAAGGGAGTCAGCCTGTCTGATGTCCTCTAAGTTTGTGATACGTCTGAGGGACCATAAGCAACGCTTGATCGGCTGACCTGAGTGAACGTGCTGGGGAGTAAGACACGAGCAGGTCAGACAGACAACGCGGGGCAAGGTCATCGAGGCATTTAAAAACAAATCACAGAATTGTAAAATCAATTCTGTATTGGACTGGGAGCCAGTGAAAGGAAGACAGAACAGGTGAAACGTGATCATGTTCTGAACCAGCTGCAGGACTGACTGACGCCGGCGTACAGAGCGTTACAATAGTCCAGCCGTGTTGTGACAAAAGCATGGATCAGTATTTCAAAGTAATGCTTTAAAAGTGAGGACTTTATCTTTGTTAGTTGCCTCGGATGAAAAAAAAAACTCGTCTTCACCACACCACCAATCTGTTTGTCAAATTAAAAATTTTGATCCATTTTCACTCAAGATTTGAAACACGTGGGCTTGACAAACTATGACAACGATTCTAGGTTTACCAAGGCAGCACAACCAGAATTGCTCAGCCGAACTAGGAGGACTTCAGTCTTTCTATCATTGAAGTGCAAAAAATTAGCCGACATCCAGGATTTGATTTCAGCAATGCACTCAAAAAGTTGAGTGGCACTGAATGCATTCTCCTGCTTAAGGGGCACATAGATTTGGCTGCAATCAGCATAGAAGTGAAATGACACCCCAAATCTACAGATCCTAGCGGTAGGAGATACAATGAAAACAGGAGTGGCCGGAGGATGGACCAATGCGGTACACCGTACGACAGTGGGGCTGTGGAGGAAACACCGTCCTCAACTTTGACGCAAAAACTCCTCTCTGCTATGTAAGATCGGAACCATTTCAAAGCACAGCCCCAAATGCCAACCAAATTTTCAAGACGACGCAGGAGGATTTCATGATCCATTGCATCGAATGCAGCGGTCATTTCCAACAGCACCAAAGCCACAGTGTGGCCAGAATCACTAAACATCAAAATATCATTAAAAACCCTTAATAAAGCTGACTCAGTACTGTGGAGGTTCTTAAAACCAGACTGAAAAACCTCAGGGATCTCATGCTCATCCCACTGGACAAAAATGGGAGCTTGGCAATTGGGTAAAAATTAGAAGGATAGTTAGAATTAAGGCTTTTTAGATGTATAAACATGATGTCAGTCAGCATTTAGTAGATATGCTTACAAACACATCAAACTGAATCTATATATGTCATGCCCTCTACCTCTGGCATCTCCTGAACTGGTCCGTTGGCACCATCTGGTGGTCTCCATGCCTCACTATCCAGACTACTCAACTCTAATCATCAGGATTGCTTCCAGCTGCGGCGGGGAGTGGTCACACCACTACTTAAGACACCGGCAGACCACAAACCGACGCCAAACTGTAAGCATTGCAGACTCTGACCCTCTCAGCCGATGGGAGCTCTCCTGCTTCCTTCCCTCCTGGAACCATCATCACCGCTGGAATCCCTCAGCTCACTCCACCCTTCAGCTGGTTCTTCCCCACTCCTGTGCCAGGCTCCTTCGTTTCGGCCGCGTTGGCTGCAGCTCGAGCGTCTCTGTGTTCCTGCCCATTTGGGGTTCAGAGGTTTCCTTTGTTAGTTTAGTCATTCTGAGTTTATGCCTTTAGACCTAGGGTTCTGTTTTTTCATCAGTAGTTTCCTGATCGTTTTTAGTTAATCTTAGTATTAGGTCTCCCTCAGTTAGCTCAGCACTTAATTTCTCCACCACCCCACTTAGGGCGCTGGTAGGTTTTCTGTTGTATTCAGTTTTTGTGAAATAAATCAGTTAATTGTATCTGTGCCTCCTGTTGTGCTGTCTGCGCTTGAGCCTCAGTTCCGTCTCGTGACAGTACAGTTTGGCCATAATGAGCTCAGCAGACCGCACTACAGATGAGGCCTCAGCCGCTCATCATGCTGTAGTTAGTCATGACGCAATTCTAGGCCGGCATGATGAGCTACTCAAGACTCTCGTGTCTAGCGTTAAAGCTCTAATCAGCCAAATGTCTCACCTTACTGGTCAGCAGTCCGTGTTAGCATCTTCACTAGCTGCGTCAGGTTGCCAGCCTACCCCCATTAATGCCCCCGAGACGACGGTTGTAGGCTCTCCCTCTGCCCTGGCCACAGTAGGCCGTGAACCCACGGTTCCGGTTCCTGAGCGCTATGCTGGAGATCTCGGCTCTTGCCAGGCCTTCTTGACTCAGGTTTCACTCGTCTTTGAGTTACAACCGACCTCCTACGCGTCCGATAGGGCTAAAATCGCATATCTAATTGGCCTTCTACGGGGGCCTGCACGGGACTGGGGAACAGCTGTGTGGGAGAAACAGGGGGAGATCTGCACCTCCTACTCCCGCTTCTCTGCAGACATGAGGCGCGTCTTCGATCACCCAGTTCGGGGGCGAGACGCTGGAGATCGCCTCATGGCCCTGAGGCAGGGGGCCCGCAGTGTTGCAGAGTACTCCGTGGAATTCCAGGCCCTTGCAGCTACCAGTGGGTTCAACGATCCGGCCCTCCAGAGGTCATTCTATAGGGGACTGTCCGAGGCTCTGAAGGATGAACTCGCCACCAAGGAGGAGGTGGGCAGCCTGGAGGCCCTAATCTCCCTCGCCATCCGGCTTGACAATCGCTTGAGGGAGAGGCGCAGAGAGCGCGCACACTGGAGGGACTCAGCACCCTCCCGCCGACTGAGTCCCACTCTCCAGCCTGCTACGCCCACACCGTTCCCTGAGGCTGCCTCCGAGGCCATGGAGGCACTTCATTGCTTCCTGCCCCAAGAGACCAGCAAAAAAGAGGGCTCACTCGTGACAGGGAGTCTACGAGTGAGCCGGACTGCTTCCACCTCCCCTCATCTGTTACAGCTACCCGCTACACTCAGCTATCAGAACCACTCACTTTCTGTGACCGTGCTGGTGGATTCTGGGGCCGAGGAGAACTTCCTTGACTCGGACCTCGCCAGGCAGCTCTACATCCCGTCGGTGCCACTGGATTCTCCCGTGGAGGCCCGTGCTCTCAACGGCCTCCCCCTGGCCACGATCCACCGGAGAACAGTTCCTGTCACCCTCCGGTTAGCAGGTAACCATCATGAAACACTAACCTTTCACTTGTTGGAACATTCTCGCCCACAGTTGGTGCTGGGGCACCACTGGCTGATTAAACATAACCCCTCCATTGACTGGTGCGGCAGCCAGGTTAAGTCCTGGAGTACTGGGTGTCATGCTAACTGTCTCCGTTCAGCCCCATCCCCTGCTCCAGTAAATCCCAAGCCAGATCCTCGGCCTCCGGACCTGTCCGGCGTTCCTGAGGTTTACCATGACCTAGGTCCAGTCTTCAGTAAAGAGGATGCCCTATCCTTGCCTCCTCACCGGCCCTACGACTGTGCCATCGAGCTCCTGCCTGGAGCCACTTTGCCCTCTGGCCGTCTGTACAACCTCTCTAAACCCGAGCAGGCCGCCATGGAAACTTACATAAGGGACTCCCTGGCAGCAGGTATCATTCGGCCCTCCACTTCTCCGGTAGGTGCGGGATTCTTTTTCGTAAATAAGAAGGACGGGTCCCTGCGACCCTGTATTGACTTTCGGGGCCTAAATAATATAACCGTGAAGAACAAGTACCCTCTACCTCTGATAAACTCTGCCTTCACCCTCCTCCATGGGGCCAAAGTGTTCTCCAAACTAGACCTGAGAAATGCTTATCATTTAGTGAGAATAAGAGAGGGAGATGAGTGGAAGACGGGTTTTAATACCCCCCTGGGACACTTTGAGTACTTAGTAATGCCCTTTGGCCTCACGAATGCCCCCGCCGTCTTCCAGAACCTGGTTAACGATGTGCTCCGGGATATGATCAACCACTTTGTGTTTGTTTACATAGACGATATCCTGATTTATTCCAGAGACCAAGAGGAACACGTCCGCCATGTCCGCCTGGTTTTGGAGCGCCTGTGGAAGAACCGCCTTTTTGCTAAAGCGGAGAAGTGTGAGTTTCACATTACTACAGTATCATTTTTGGGTTTTGTCATCTCCCCAGGACGTGTTATGATGGACCCGGCCAAGCTATCGGCTGTCTCCGAGTGGCCCCAGCCAGAGACCCGGAAACAGTTACAGCGTTTTTTGGGCTTCGCTAACTTTTACCGCCGCTTCATCCGTGACTATAGTAGGGTGGCAGCCCCTCTCACAGCCCTGACCTCCACCTCAATTCCCTTCCAGTGGACCCCCAAGGCCGAGCAAGCATTTCAGTCCCTCAAGGTACGCTTTACCTCTGCGCCTATCCTTGTTCAGCCAGATCCCCACCTTCAGTTTGTGGTCGAGGTGGATGCCTCCGACTCCGGGGTTGGGGCCGTACTCTCCCAGAGGACCCCATCTGACCAAAAGCTGCATCCCTGTGCCTTCTTCTCTCGCCGCCTGACCCCAGCAGAACGGAACTACGATGTGGGGAACCGGGAGCTGTTGGCGGTCAAGCTCGCTCTAGAGGAGTGGCGGCACTGGCTGGAGGGGGCAGAGCACCCATTCATTGTCTGGACAGACCATAAGAACTTGGAGTACATTCGTTCAGCCAGGAGATTGAACTCTCGGCAGGCCCGCTGGGCGCTGTTTTTTGGTCGCTTCCAGTTTTCCCTCACGTATCGCCCGGGGTCCCGTAACATCAAGCCGGATGCCCTGTCTCGTCAGTTCTCCTGCGACGAACCCTCTGGTGACCCTGAATCTATCCTTCCCCCTGCTCGTCTTGTCGCCTCTCTAACCTGGCAAGTGGAGGATCAGGTCCGTCAAGCACAGTCCCAACAGCCAATCCCAGGTAACTGCCCGCCTAATGTTCTCTATGTTCCTGAGTCTGTGCGTACCCAGGTGCTCCAGTGGGCTCATACCTCTCGCTTCGCCTGCCATCCTGGGGGCTTCCGGACCACAGCCATCCTTCGGCAGAGGTTTTGGTGGCCCTCTCTCGAAAGGGACACTCGGGACTTTGTCGCCGCTTGCCCCACCTGCTCCCGGGGCAAGACCCCTTACAGACCCAGCTCGGGTCTCCTTCAACCACTCCCGGTGCCCACTCGGCCTTGGTCACACATCGCTGTGGATTTCGTCACGGGGCTACCCCCCTCTGGAGGTAACACGGTCATCCTCACCATTGTTGATCGTTTTTCCAAAGCAGCACACTTCGTCGCCCTTCCCAAACTCCCCTCAGCCAGGGAGACGGCATCCCTCCTAGTTGACCACGTCTTCCGGTTGCATGGGATACCAGCAGACATTGTCTCGGACCGGGGTCCACAGTTCATCTCCGGAGTCTGGAAGGCCTTCTGCGCTGCCCTAGGGGCCACCCCCAGTCTCACCTCTGGCTTTCACCCCCAGTCTAATGGCCAAGCGGAGCGGGCCAATCAGTCTCTGGAGACGTACCTCCGGTGTCTGGTCTCCTCCAACCCCACTGCCTGGGTTGAGCATCTGGCCTGGGTGGAGTATGCACACAATTCACAGATAAACTCTTCTCTGGGGATGTCTCCTTTTCAGTGCTCCCTCGGCTATCAACCTCCGTTGTTCCCCTCCCAGGAACAGGAACTCTCCGTTCCCTCTGTACAGACCTTCGTCAGCCAGATCAAAAGGGTCTGGGACAGGGCCAGGGCCAGACTTATTCAATCAACTGAGAGGATGGAGCGGCAGGCCAACCGCCGTCGCTGCCCGGCACCAACCTACTCTGTGGGCCAACGAGTCTGGTTGAGGGCCAAGGACCTCCCTCTGAAGGTCGAATCCAGAAAGCTGGCACCCCGGTTCATCGGTCCCTTCCCCGTGGAGAAGATCATCAGTCCGACAGCGGTACGTCTCACCCTTCCCAGAACTTTGAAAATTCACCCCACGTTCCATGTCTCGCAGGTCAGGCCCGCCAGGGACTCCCCCCTGGCTCCTCCTGTTCCCCCCCCCCCTCCTCCCAGGATGGTGGATGACTCGCCCGCCTACTCGGTTCGGCGCTTGCTGGATGTCCGCCGCAGGGGTCGCGGCCTCCAGTTTCTCGTGGACTGGGAGGGTTACGGGCCTGAGGAGAGGAGCTGGGTTCCCCGCAGTCAGATCCTTTGCCCTGACCTAATCAGGGATCTCAAGCGGCGGCGTCCTGAACGTTTTGGTCGTGCGCCTGGAGGCGCACGTAGGAGGGGGGGTACTGTCATGCCCTCTACCTCTGGCATCTCCTGAACTGGTCCGTTGGCACCATCTGGTGGTCTCCATGCCTCACTATCCAGACTACTCAACTCTAATCATCAGGATTGCTTCCAGCTGCGGCGGGGAGTGGTCACACCACTACTTAAGACACCGGCAGACCACAAACCGACGCCAAACTGTAAGCATTGCAGACTCTGACCCTCTCAGCCGATGGGAGCTCTCCTGCTTCCTTCCCTCCTGGAACCATCATCACCGCTGGAATCCCTCAGCTCACTCCACCCTTCAGCTGGTTCTTCCCCACTCCTGTGCCAGGCTCCTTCGTTTCGGCCGCGTTGGCTGCAGCTCGAGCGTCTCTGTGTTCCTGCCCATTTGGGGTTCAGAGGTTTCCTTTGTTAGTTTAGTCATTCTGAGTTTATGCCTTTAGACCTAGGGTTCTGTTTTTTCATCAGTAGTTTCCTGATCGTTTTTAGTTAATCTTAGTATTAGGTCTCCCTCAGTTAGCTCAGCACTTAATTTCTCCACCACCCCACTTAGGGCGCTGGTAGGTTTTCTGTTGTATTCAGTTTTTGTGAAATAAATCAGTTAATTGTATCTGTGCCTCCTGTTGTGCTGTCTGCGCTTGAGCCTCAGTTCCGTCTCGTGACAATATAACAAAATCTAAAGCTGCTGTTGGCGATAACTAATATTTTTAGAACACAGATAAAGACGTAGTGTTGGCGTCATAGATCAATAAATCAAAAGTATTTCTTCTGAAAAATGGGTGAATTTACTCATACACATGATGCTCGCGATCAAACAATTGGTTGGTTGACAGATGGTCATGTCATTTAACTTGAATTTTGGATAACTTTCACACTTTGCATTGTGGGATTGTGAAACCCGTAGAATGTTCGATGTTACATTTCGATGTCTAAGAACTGTTTTTCCTTCATTATTACCGTGATTTCTTCAGTGATCGGCTTGACCTCATTTTTTGTTCTGGTTTCTTCATGGTGTTCCCGTGATATGACGTCAGCGTTAACTTACACATAGTGTAATGACAGAAGGCTGAAGTTAAATATGGACTACCAAATGAATCAATGCAGAATCACACAAAGCTGAACCGTGATGCATTTGACAATTATTTTTCCCACAATTGCCTGGGTGTACTCTGCCATACGCCCTAAGTAAGCGAGGATAGGCATCATCTCCCTGTGAATCAGAACAGGGTAAACAGGTATAAAACGAGGATGGATCTGCAATGTCCTTTAGCAACAACAGATTTAGGAATGTTAACGCATTCACACAGAAACACATCATCCTTTAAAGAATGTAAAACTCTTGAAGGATTCATCTATTTCTTGGAATGTTGCTCATCTGGACAATCAAAACATGCACACACACACAAATGCGCTCTCTCTCACTCACACACACACACACACACACACACACATACACGCCTCACCCTGAACCCAGGCTGAGGCTGAGACACGCCTTCAAACAAACACAAAACTTGTTTACTGCAGACACTTTTTGATCAGGAAAAGAAAAACAAGGCTTTTTACTTTTTAGTTGTCGTCAAAAGATGTCTAGGATGATTTACAGGAAAACTGGAAATCCCATTCAGTCTCATTTAGCATGCAAGTCGTCTCATTGGAACAGTGGGAACAAGTGATTGACTAGATAAAAATGTAGTCAAACTGGCTTGTTTTCAAATGCATGAAAGAAAATACTAATCTTTAAACACGTATTTAGGTCTGAAATCCAGTGACGTTAACATGACTCAGGCAAACAAAGGTGGTAACAAAAATCAAAAATAATGCTATGATTCTGATAATCCCAGGGGAGGAAACTGGGGCTTGTGGTTCAGACCTCACAGTTCTTCACATTTTTGCTGATAGATGAAACATCAATAAGGAAAACTCATTCCCCCATCCACAGCCACCACCATTATAGCTAAGCTTCACACTTGTCACCATACTGGCTTGACACAACATAATAAGCACAATATGTTCTACAACTTCACATCTCACCCTCACTGTAAAATAATCTATTCTTCCCCACCCTTTCTATTTCCTACCTTGAGTCTCTCCTCCCTGCTCCCTTCCCCCCCACTTCACCTAGGTGTAACACTGCTCTCCCTTTTTATATCCTCCCTATAATAAAAAATTTCTTACCCTTCCTTAGGGAGGGCTGGTGATGGTCACAATTAAGCAATAAAATAAATCAATTTATTTTATTGCAATAACAAAACATGCATTGCTTTCTCATAACGATTGCACTCCTTGTAGTGTTGACCTTTGACAGCATGTGCAGACAAGTAAAAAAAATAAAAATAAGGAAAACTCCAAGTACTGCTAATGTGAAGTGCAATGACACTGATGAGTCATTTATTGTTATTCCCACATGGTGGGGATTGTTCAGCATTGTCTCTCGTTGGCGAGCGGGCCTCGTTTATTCATCTGATTTAATTAATAAACATCATCCTCCTGCACACAGCTCAAAAAGGCAGTTTGAGACCTAAGCTTTTTTCAAAAGCGTTCTTACTCTGTTCCTGTCTGCAGCTTTTGACTGATATGCCATCACAGGTAATGAAGAACAATCAATCCCCCCCCCCCCCCCCCCCCCCCCCCGTTTGTCTGTAAATGGTCGCATTTGCTGGTTCAATAAACAGGAAGAGATTCAAATTCTGATGAAGCTGGTTATGATTTACAGTCTGCATAAACAGGACTGAATCATAACATAACATAACCGCTAGAGCGGACATGGGCTTTACAATAAGTGTTGACTAGGCCACTGGGAGTGAGGCCCAAGGCCAAGGCAGGAGATAATACTGTATCATGTTTTTCTGCAGTCAGTGTCTTCTCCTTGTCCTTCTCTCTCTGCTCTGTTTCAGGTGTCGTGAAGCTGATGATGGCAGTTCCTGATCTGTGGTTCACGGCTCAACTAGTCTGGAACACTCTGATGTTCTATCTCTCTATCCTGTTCTGTTGGTCCTCCTGTCCACTAACCCCAACCAGTCGAAGCAGATGGCTGCCACCTCTGAACCTGGTTCTGCTGGAGATTTCTTTTTGTTAAAAGGGAGTTGTTTCTTCCCACTGACGCTAAATGCTTGTTCATGTGGATCTTGTTGGGTTTTTTCTTTCTTAATATGAATTTTATATTTCAATAGGCGCATTGAGATTATTTTGTTGCAATTTGCGCTATACAAATAAAGTTGAATTGATAAGTGTCCATTCCCTTTTACATTCAACAGTGGTGGAGCTGCCAAAGCTTGAAAACCAGAACCTTTTTATGCTGCATTGACATGGAAGCAGTTATACTGATACTAATAGTCATCATCTCATGGATCTGGCAAATAATGACTTATCCAAAAACTTTTGTAGATAGCATCCCCTTGCTATTGAAGTAGTGTGTCAGATGAATGGTAAGAAAAAGAATGGGATCAGAACAGTCCATTGTGGAACCAGTAAGCAGGACAGAGCCCTATTGGACGGTCTAAGTCCTTTATGGTAAAACACTCTGTTACACCAATGAACAGAAGTGTACAGGACAGTTGGAGAAGATGGTGTTTGAGAGCAGTCTGTTGGAGAAAAATACCACAAAACTTCTTCTGCAAGCCCTGGCTTTAGTTTATCTGATTCGTTGACTTTGGGTGTCAAAGGAATTTATTAGCACCGGAAGTAGTGTCTCAATAGGAACATGCCACACCTTACTTTATGAGTCTCTGAGTGGGACTCAGAGAAAGCTTTGTGGTTGTTTATGGATTAAATCAACCTGAAACAGCCACCATTATCATTATCGTTTTATCACAGGTGGTAGAAGGATTGTCTTCTGAACTTCGATTCCATGATCATACTTGTCCGTGAATCGAATTTTTCTTGAGCAAGAAACTGAGCCCATAAGTTTCTCCCAATGGTAGATAAGCACCTTGTAAGGCAGCTTTGTAACTTCTGTCTTACTTACCGTTGAATGGGTAAACGTGTGTGACACTGTAAGGTGCTTTAAAACTACTTGCTAAAAAAAGCCTGAGCCTGTCAATAAAGCCAGGCAGAATACCAAGCACGTTGTCAATCTTTATGCAAGCAGCTTCGTCGTCAAACTTAGGCATTTCGATTCGACACATTTTCACTTGATACTTTAAAAAGGCGTAATTGTCGAAGCTTTGAAAGTGACTAACCACTGACAGCGGCATAGGCGTGTCTTTCTCGAATGGGGAAAGGTTGTGGGTGGGTCAGTATGGATTGACTGAGGAGAACAGGTGGATGGCTTAGAATCAGCCAGTCTTCCACATCAGCAGCAGCAGTTCACATCACATCAAGCCAAGGTAAGACTTCATTCAATTTCATTACTCAAACGTATTCAAACCAGTTAAAAACTTCATCATTTTCCCACCTGAACAGATCCAATCATTAATTGACGCAGCAAAATCTTTCATCTGTGTATTACTTAAAAATGCTTTCAAAAGGTTTTAGACTAAAAGGTATGAATACATTACCTCACGCGGAGGTTTATCATTTATTCCTATTAGATAATATTCAGAACTGATGACAGGGAACAATATTATATATTTTGGCCAGATGGTAGAGAACATGATGACAGACCAAACAGGTTTTTATCAAATCTTGCTGAGCCAGGTAAAAGTCTTTAAATGCTGGTTCACTGTTTTTACCTTCTGACTTCTGTTGCTGGGTCTCCTGCTTGTTGGTTTGATACAGCGTGTGATTTCAGTCGGTCTGTTCAGGTCAAGTGTAACATTAGTTTAAATAACTGGAGAACCACAATCAAATAGAATTTTTATTTTTTATTGCCGCTTCTGTTCATACGTTCTCTATGGTTTATAACATATTTATAGCTAGAACCTATTAAACGGGTGCATTACCTGTGACAATTTGAGTTTAGTTGTCAAACTTATAAATGTGCGTTTGGTTGGCAGCAATGAATCATGCTGAATGTAAACATTTCATCTTTCCAAAAGCAAATGAGCAAAATGTGTGTTTGTTTTAAATAACTTTCTTTCATTAATATAGCTTTCCAAAGCAAAACAAAAAAAAAAGAGATGGATTAAAGAAAACTTCAATTTGCATGTATAGCTGCTATAAAAGTTAAGAATAAAACATACTTAGAAAGATCAGCCAATCACAGAAATGCACTATTTATCCCTTACCCTATCAACTGACAGACTAACAAACACGCACAAAGTGTCAGAGTCAGGTTTGACCACTGACGCCACACCTATGATTCACATGCGTTTCAGGGTGTCACCTCGTCTCAATGTAAAAGTCAGAAAGGGCGAGTTTCGCTGCTCCCATGATTCATAGCTGATCTGGAGATTCATCCTAATGAAAATTCCCTCAGATCTTCTCGAAATCCAATATACATATGTTTCTAAAGTGAAATAGCAAATCATTTTGGTTTTGTAACATCTGGTTTTAAAACCACAGGAGCTTCAATTTTTTTGCAAAGGTTTTCAACCAAATTTCAAAATGATTGACTGTTCTTGGTTGGTCAAGTTTTTCCATATGACTTAATGTTTTTGCACTAGAATGTTTAATACCTTCAAAGCTACAGTTTCATTTTCCCAATTAATCTACAGACAAAAGATTAAACTGTTGCTTTGTTAGCTCGGTATGCTTTGATTGACATTTAACCCAGTTGTTCTCCTTCAGTAATCCACCTGCCTTCACGATGAATCTTTTCAGTGAGCAAACACCAACTAAGATGAAATAAACCATGTCAGTTCTCTCATACAAACGCCCTATTGTTACATCTGTAGCCTCCAACAATACCCCATGGTGGTTTTAAAGGGTGTGTGTAGTGTTGGCGATTGTTGGCCATAAAAGTCACTAACCCCACCACCAGCTATGATCTCTATCCGATTATGGAAAAGTTTAATTATATAAAATCAGATTGACCTTATGGTTCCCATCTGTCGGTGAAACTACTAATGTTCTCAACTATCTGCTTGACAAACCTGAAAAACACACACACCCAGTGTTTTCCGTCAATGTTCTGTCAGCTGCTTTGAGTAGATGTGGAGCAGAGCCAAAAATCTGCTTGTGATCACAAAGACGACAGATTTGTCTGGGATGTAGAATAGAACAACTGCATATGTCTGAATGTGCTGTCGGACTATCTCAGAGTTTGACTTTTTTTTTTAAGGTGAAACAGTGCAAAGGTGATGAACTTGCGTGATAGACCGCAGATCAGTTCAGGTAGCAATATATGCCAGGTCATCGTCATCATTATCATCATTATTATCCACAGCAGCAGCAGTAGGTTTTGACAGACACACCCTGTCAGTGACTCAGAGGAAAACATGCTGCTCAGTGGCATTCCTGCACTACCATCTGCCTGTAGATGGACAAAGCATTCTTTTAACATTCTACTGACACACAACCCTAAGGACAAGTGACAAAAGTGACGCTACACCTTAGTTTAGACTTCTAAATAAACACTTTAAAGACAATAACTATGGTTTAAAGTTATATAGAAAATAACTTTATTATTGTTATGGCCAGGGATCGACTGTTATTCAATCAAATGACCTCTGAAGAATTGTAAAAACAATTCTGCAAATTGTTTTTTATGTACAGGACTTTTTAATTGTTCAATTTGACAAAAGCTAGGATGGTTCTTCAAATATGTATCATCCTCAAGTTAACGTCAGCCCAATAAAGTTGAATATGAAACAGTCATCCCTAGAATACCAATCTACCATTTTTTTTACATTTTTTTTTAGAAATAGAAAACTATTTTGGAGCAGTTTTAATGCCAGGCATTAGCTTTTTGATGCAAAAAGAAAATCTATTTTTAGAAGAAAAAAAAAAGCAACACTGAAATTGTGGCTATGGTGTCATATTTAATAAAAGAGCTAAAGAAGGGAGAAGAGCATATATAATTTTATTGATAATTATGGCTTAACATCTTCTTTTAAGTGGCTCAAATGTATTTGCTTATTATGTTTTATTGTATACACACCCACACACAGTGATAGCCTGTAGTTACAGAATTATTCAGGACAAAAATGTTTTTCTCATTTGTATGTAATCTTGTTGATTATAGCAGTAAATTAGGACGTCATTTAAATGATCAAGAGTATTATTTGCTGACATAAATGTTAGATTAAGGTTTTAAATATTGGCAATGGAAGGAACTGGGCTGGAAAAATGACCAACAGTCATGTCACAGAATGACATGTTCATCACAGAGTTGTCACTGATTTCTATTGGTCATAATTTCAATCATATTTTATGTAAATTTGTTGAGGTTTTATCAAATATACTGATTTTAATATTGAACAAACCCTGAACAAAATATCTACTTTTTAAATTGTAATATTGTTTACATGTACATTGTTTTAAATGTTACATGTTTATGCATTGTATTATTTAGTTATCGAATCAATAAGGTTTTTTGTCCACATTTAGGTTTTTTTTTTAAATACAAATAAAAAAACTGGAACTTTTTTTTGTTTTTTTTTTACAGTTCAGCCAGGGAAATAAATAGCTGCATTAATTACAGACTTTTAAAGCAAAAACGTATGTTTAAGACACAGGAAAGAATGAACACACCGGATGGATGACAAATTAAAACTCTAAAGAAAAGTCTAAAAAAAAAAAAAAAAGAAAAAGAAATCTGAATGTAAAATCTTTTTTCTAAAAAAAAAAAAACAAAACAAAAAAAAGCGTCAGCGAGCACGCGCTCCCGTCACTTCCCGCGCAGACACGGCCTCAGGTGTTTCCTGTTCGTTCTCACAAAAAACGGCGAATGCGGTTTTTCAAGCCTACTGATATTTTTATTTTTTTTAATTTATTTTCTTTATTAATTTTAACTTTGGTTTGTTTTAATCTTTCATTTTACCTTGTATTTAAAACAAACAAACAAACCCTCTCAAGAAACACTGGTGGTCTAAATAGGTTCATTTTAAAGGTCTAATTGAGCTGCAACGACTTGGAAAGTGTCAAAATGAGTCACTAAACTGGAAAAAAAGTTTAAAAAAAAATATATATATATATTTTTGTATATTTATTTGTTTGTTTTTAAGTGCTTATGTGGCTGAGACAGAGCCATCCAAACACAGCCTATACTCAGCCACAACAAGGGAGACTTTAGTGCCACCTAACGGCCAAAGTCATAAATACAGTCTCAATTGAACAAGAAATATTTTACCTCTGAGGCAGACTGACAGTCGAAACATGTCAGGAGATTTTTTTTTAATTCCTGAAAAAAGATCAAATTAAACCTTAACATAAAAAAATCAAAAATGAACTTGATGGAATTATTAAGAACTGTGTTCTGAATTTACACGCGCGCAAACAGAAATCTAAATAAATAGGTGATGAAATAAATTAAAAAAACATGTTTTCATAGCGATATTATAGAGTCTGGTTGTAATGGATGATGAATGATAGACTCTAAAAAGACTATAGTTAAGGTGGTGCTGCAATGGTGTAATGGGTCTAATTATTAATTCGTTTTGGACAAACATACCAATTTTTAGACATTTAGTATGTGGAATTTGCATTTTCTTTTTTTAAGAAATAGGGATAAAGATAAAACAAGACACAAACTTACAAAACAAAGGGAAGACAAAATGTAATAAATAAATTAAAATAAATTAAAAAAAAACAAAAAGAAAATAAATAAATAGCGCAAATTAAAAGAAATATACTTTTCTTTTGAGTTGAAATGATCTTATGTGTGATCTTTGGGCTGATTTTGTTTTTTACAGCACAATGAGTGGAGATGGAAACCAGGGGGTTGAGCTCCCTCCCTACATTATACCATGTAAGATCAGCACAAAACACACATCATCATCATCATCATCATCATCATCACTCCAGACTGTTACCCACTCTAACATTCACCTTTATTAACCTCTGTGCAGCTCAAGAGGATGTAAAGCTCTATAAAGTCCACTCTCCGTTCCATCCTCAGGACAATCCAAGGCCAGGTAATATCTCACCACATGCAGCACCTCCACTTCTTTAAAAAAAAAAAACACATCATATACTATTACATTTTGGATCATTAATCTCTTTTCTCCTGCAGTCGTCACCACTGGAGTAGGAAACGCTGATGGCGATGGCAGGACTAAATATGTGAGCTACGACACAGGACTTGGATTCAACTCAGGTACGACCACCTGTACCTCCTGCCAGCAGCAGGTGAGGACTGATGTCACCTACAAGGCAGGGACCTACGCCTGGCTCATGTGCCTCCTCTTCATCTGCTGTGGGTGAGTCTGACCAAAAAAAAATCACACTGGGACTGCAAATTTAGATTTAGTCAGAGTTTTAGTCATCTGTCGGTAATCTAGAATAGTATCAGTCATATTTTAGTCATTCCACTTCTCTCCAGGTTGAGTCTCATTCAGAGGTGTAAAGAGTACTGATTTATTCTACTCAAGTAGAAGTACGGTTACCTGTTTGAAATTGTACTCAAGTACAAGTACGTCATACATTTCTTCTTCTCAACTCAGACAAGACTGAGGTCATTGTACTGGGCCCGCGACACCTTAGAGAAACCTATGCTAGCCTAACTGCCCTAGATGGCATTACTCTGGCACAAAGCACAACTGTTAGAAACCTTGGGGTTCTATTTGATCAGGACTTATCCTTCAACTCTCACATAAAACAAACTTCAAGAACTGCCTTCTTTCATCTCCGTAACATTGCTAAAATCAGATCTATCCTGTCTCAGGGCGACGCCGAAAAACTAGTCCATGCTTTTGTTACCTCTAGACTGGATTATTGTAATTCTCTTTTAGCAGGCTGCCCGAGCAAGTCGCTTAAGACACTTCAGCTGGTTCAAAATGCTGCAGCACGTGTACTGACTAAAACTAGGAGAAGAGATCACATTACTCCTGTATTAGCCTCTCTGCATTGGCTTCCCATAAAATATAGAATAGAATTCAAGATTCTTCTTCTCACTTATAAAGCCCTAAATGGACAGGCACCAGTCTATCTCAAGGAGCTTGTAGTGCCATACAATCCCCCCAGAACACTACGCTCTCAAAATGCTGGACTACTCGTTGTTCCATTCATCTCTAAAAGTAGTATAGGAGGAAGAGCTTTCAGTTATCAGGCCCCACTTCTCTGGAACCATCTACCAACCACGGTTCGGGGGGCAGACACCCTCTCTACCTTTAAGGTTAGGCTCAAAACATTCCTCTTTGATAAAGCTTTTAGTTAGGAACCAGCTCATAGCTCATAATTAAGATGCAATAGGCATAGACTGCCGGGGGGGGGGGGGGCTGGCATGCTCGGTTGGAGAGAGGTTGGAGAGGGCGTTAAGAGAGAGGTCATTTAGGTTAGAGAGGGACCGGAGAGGGTCCCATTCCTCTTTCAAACACTCCCTCTATGTCTGCTTACTCCCTTGTGTGTTTGCTCCTGTACTCCTTCTGGCTTTTGTCTTGCAGGTCCGTGGGATCCTCAGTGTGGAGTTACAGAGACTCAGCGGCTCTGTCTCCACCCTTTTCTCTGCACACACCCAACACAGCATAACGTGGATGGCTGTTCATCATAGGAATGGGATCCACACAAGGTTCCTGCTGCTTAACAGAAGGTTTTCCTTGCCGCCATGATGAATTCATGTTGGGTGTGGGATACATATGTATGTGTATATACGTATATATGCATATGTGTGTATCCATAAAATGAAGAGTCCGTCCTTAAGACTGCTCTACTGTAAAGTGCCTTGAGATACCATTGGTTATGATTTGGCGCTATACAAATAAAGATTGATTGATTGACATAAAATACTCAAATACAAGTAAAAAGTAGCTCAATTACTAGTTACTTAATATTTGGTAATAAATCTTGCCACAGTTCCCTTGTATACAGTAAACATCTCATGTATAAACTTGAAAAGGAAGAGACCAAAACTTGCACAATTGAAATTTAATTCATCTGTATAAAATAAAAGGTTTGTCAAAATGTAAATTTTAAAAAATTGTAAAAAAAATACTAAAAATTAGTAGCATCAGCTTTCAAGGCTGATTCAACCTTCATTGCTGCAGAACAGCTTTAAATTTGTATAATTGTGAAATGTACATTATCTTTCAGTTTTGGGTAACCATTACCTTTGTATCATTTCAAGCTATTCATTGGACTTGCGCGACTTGAATTGTAATAAATAACTGGAAAAATTAGGGTGTTCTAAAACTTTTCACCGGTAGCGTATTTCCGGGACTTTTATTTTGGTAATAGGTTTGGATAGGCGAAGTGGAGTGTGTAGAGTAAGATGTGTTTTGTGAATAAACTAGACGGGTCTTGTTCAAAGTACCGACACCTCCGCGCCTTTATACGATACATGCATAGGCGGAGTTTGAGATTCTTGCCAGGAGAGGGAAAGAAAAAAATAGAATTAAATATATAAACCATCTCGAGATTTGCGCCAACCGTAACATATCCAATAATGCAGAAATGATAAGTAACATAACAGATAATGTTGACTACAAAAATCTGCATCGACGCGTCGTTTAATGTTATAAACTCATGATAAAATCTTCCTGGCGGCCGCTTTCTTCTTCATTTTTGCTGCAGTACCATACATGACCTGCTGGGCGCAGTGTGGCTTCACCATTTATATTGTGAAGAAGAATTGCGCAACAGAAGAAGAACCAACCTAAAGTTTCAAAAGTTTGGGATTGTTTCACTGAAAACTTGTATTTTTAAAAGAACATGATGAATTCCTATATTTTGTACATTACTGTGCTTTATGCAACTTAAAATATTTGGATATTATGTACATTATATTAAGAATTGCAGTTTTTGGAATTCATTTGGAGCCGGAGATTGGCACCGGCAGACCCCCGCGACCCTGTCAAACAGGAATAATTGGGTCTAAAAATGGATGGATGGATGGAATTAATTTGGGGGAAAACTGTAATGAAAACTTTTGCTCCCCCTACCCCGCAAACTCCGCCCATGTCATGAACATAAATGTATGAAGGCGCGGAGGTGTCGGTACGTTGAACAGGACCCTTCCAGTTTATTCACAAATTATTCAATCTGCACATTCCACTTACTCTATCCAAACGTATCACCAAAATAAAAGTCCCGGAAATAGGTAACCATGGCAAAATACCTTACAATAGCTTTAAGATTTAAAAACTACAAATACACACTGCAGATGGAACCTGTCAATAATAAAATATTTCTCTGTGTGTGTTGCAGGTTATTCCTGTGCTGCTGCCTGATCCCATTCTTCATGGACAGGTTCAAGGATGCTCACCACACCTGCCCAATCTGCCACCGAGTCCTCCACGTAGAGAAGAGAAAATGTTGTAAATGAAGACCCTGAGGCCATGAAGCAGAGCCACAGAAATGAGAAACACGATTTGCTTAACTTTGTCTATGTTTGAGATTGAAAAAAAAAAAACAACCATCAGGCTTACAGTGAAATGTGGAATTCCCAAAGTAACTCATTACTGTGGATGAGCCTCGAGCTCAGGCAACATTGAACAAGAACAACATCTAATGTTAGCATAAAGACTGGGAGTGACTGTGTTGTCAGAGTTTTAAAATCCTCACTGTGTTTTAAAGCTCTGACATGCCAAAGCGCACCCTTTGCACTTTTTATTTTTTGTTTTGAAAAGGCTGTTACATTATCAGTACATTTTAAATCTGCTTTTGCTTACTTGTTAAAATGAAGGCTTGTATATAGACGTTTATCTAATAGTTTACAGTTAAGGGGATCGTGCATTTAAGCTTCTCAACAGGCCTGCTATCCATTCAAAAAGCACTGTGTCATATACTGTGCCTATATGTAAAACAAGCCAACGTAAAATGATGAAATTCCTCTGCAGATATTGCACACAATGAATCTGTGTTGGCGTTTTATTTTTTTATCATCTTGATAATGGAAAAAACATACAAAAAAAATAAAGTTACCTCTGTGAAAATTTGATTGAATGTATCTTATCCACTGTAGGAAGAGCTGGAATGAGTGTTTAAACTTTAGGGTTATATGAAACGAGGGATGAATATTGTATGTGAGGCATAGCTAATGTCACACATTACTTTAGAATGTGTCTAATGAAGTCACCAGAGAGTTTCAAATATCATAGTTATCATATAAACTTTATAACATTTATTCATTGTTATAGTTTGTAAAGATTAAAAAAAAAAAAAAAATCATGATTAAAACTTGATTGTGTGTTTAATGAATATTGGTGTCATGGTTACTCCCTCCTCCCTCAAAGAAACTGTTCTGCTTGGACTATTTTATTTACAAGTATATTTTTTAAAGCAGTGTTGCCTAAAATAAAATTCCATACTGAATACATGATCTATATGCGATTTCTGATTTGGTGCACTTGTTTTTGCCTTTTTTTTGATCAATTGGATCAATTGAAATCTCATTTCGCAAACATGTCAGTTCAGTTCAGGTCAGTTAAAGGGCGTCGAATGTTAAGTTACAAAGCATGCTAAAATAAACAGCAACTTTTTGCAACAAACCACATTTAAACAGTTAATGTGAATTTTTAGGTCCGAGCGCCACAAGCTGGCGAAGGGCCTTTTGCTCTCGTAGTGGCCACACTACGAGGGAAGGGGCAAATGCAAATGCCACATCCCCGTCAGTGACCAGAGACCCTTGTCATGTCGTAGGCATGACCCTGCGCTTTCCGAAAATGTATTGTTCATGGTACTCAAAAAGGGGAAACATTGTTATTGTGCTGGATTATTATTCTTTCTTTCTTTCTTCTTTGTTTCCTGGTGTCGGAACCAACTCACCAACTTTTCACCCACTGAATCATTATGTAGACTCTCAAAAATTCAAACAAAATTCAATCGCGCTCCTCCATAATTTCTGGCTATTTCCAATTTCAAAAATGCAAAAATCTGACGGCCCCCTTTCCCTCCGCACATGGCGCTCCTGCCGCCTGTCCTGTAGGACCTACGCAATCGCTGCCCTGGGCCATGAATGTATTCTCCCTCCTCACCGCCAACCAGGCAGAGCTCTGAGGATTTTGCTCTGTTCCGGGACCCAGCAATAATGGAGGAGATATCCACGATCGCCGATGTGTGTCTCCGCACCCAGGCCTGCTCACTCTAGTCCATGGGTAAGGTGGTGGGCAACATGGTGGTCCAGGAGCATGCTTGCTGGCTCGACCTCGCTAAACTAACGAATGCTGAAAGATGCAGCATCCTTTATTCCTGATGGAATTTTTGGCTCTGCCCTGTCTTTGACGCAGTGGGGCTGTGAAGCCAGGAAGAAGGATGATGAGGCTCTGCGCCCCTGCCTTCCCCAGAAGCCCTGCATTTCCTCCGACAAGGCGGAGGATGGCCCCGCAGCATGCTCCCTAGGGTCCTCAGTTTAAAGCGCAGAGACCCTCCACTCCAGTTCCGCAGCCTCAGCGTGGCCCGGGAAGCCTCCGACCCCGACGGCTGCCCAGCGCACACAGGCACGGAGGAAGAAGAAGTTGGCCTTACCACTTCTCCTTTTCCACCAATGTTACAGCTGACTGTTCCTCGTTCACCAGCTCTCACTCTTTCGCTTTCAAGCGTGCTCCCAAGGGCGTCCTCCTCTCTATCAAGGCCCGGCCCTCCGTTGATCGGGAGAGATGCACAGGTTCCGTAGAATGTTTGGTTGCATGTCCACAAGCATGCACTCACACACCTATTCAAACAACAGTAGTTGGCTCATCACCCACGCCCCTAGGCCGTACCACAGATGATGCCTCTCACAGTGAGGTAGCCGGAGTGCTTAACCTCTCTTTCCCTAACGATAGACAAGTGGAAAGCGCTCGCAGTTCCTCCATGGGTGTTACGGACAACATCGAAGGAATACAGGCTGCAGTTTGCATCTATTCCTCTGCGGTTCACCGGTATAATACACTCACAGGCCTGAGGAGATTCAGCCCGTGTGTTAGGAGAGGAGATCGCCTCGCTGCTGCACAAGGGGTCTATCGCCGTGAACCCAATCCAGGTATTTTCTGGTCCCCAAGCAGAGGGGGGGACCGGAATCCGTCCTATCCTGGATTTACGGGCTCTAAACAGGGGCCTCAGGAAATACACCTTCAGGATGCTCACGCATTCCTTCCTTTTGCGTCTTGTACGACAGAGCGACTGGTTCACATCTGTCGACCTCAAAGATGTGTATTTCCACATTCCAATATATAATCCCCTCACCGAAAGTACCTATGGTTTGCTTTCCTGGGGATATGCTACAAATACTGCGTACTCCCTTTCGGCCTCTCCTTGAGCTCAAGGGTATTTGTGCACTGCACGGATGCGGCAATAGCCCCGCAGAGGAATCGGGGCATTTTCTGGCTACATATTTGGACGATTGGCTGCTCCTGGCCCGGAGACGGAGGTCAGGACGCATACGCGTATTCTGCCGCATCACCTGTGCAATCTGGGATTCATGGTGAATACAGAGAAGAGCGTGTTGTCCCCTACGGAGAAATTCATCTTCCCGTCTTAAGGAAATTCTGTTATCAAAATGGGGTCACAATCCAAAAAAGGTTGGGAACCACTGAGTTCGGGTAAACGGCTTTGCTCAAGGTCAATAGTGCTGACACACAATGGGGTTGAAACAAGACTGCTCCCGTAACCCTAATGCTAAGTTCACACCAGATGCGTCACGAAATGTTCGTACATCCAGATTACTAACAAAGTCAAGAGATAGATGCATCCCAGATGCAAAATCTTTCCAGTGCTGCGGTGCGGTCCGACCCACACGTCAAATGCGTTGGCCATGTGAGCGCGATCCCGATTTTACGCATATCCGCAAGAGTTGAAAATAATGAACTCCTGCGACTGTTTCGTGTGATGAAAGCCATTCAGAGTCTTTGTTGACGATGACGTCAGGGCATCAACACGGACACTGGTCTGTTCACCCATAGAGTACAAGCTGTGTGTGACCACCTGGAGCTGTATGACACAGCCTTTATAACCAGGACCGGACTAGGAAGGATTTGGCGTGGAGGAGAATCAGCGAGGTGGTGGTAGTAGCAGTAAAAGTTCTCTGTAGTTTTCATCTTTGAAAGTCAGCACGGAGCTAGGATAGCATTAGCCGCTAATCACACCAGCTTATTTCACTGGTGGTTTATGTTTATGAAAGGAGAAAAAGGAGCGCAGCTCCTCGCTTCAGCAGACAGTGAAATGTGCGTATGAAGCGAATGGGGACATTTTTTGATCCTGCAAAACCTGCGGAACGTTTCTTGCGGCAGACGCGTCCGGTGCAGCAGAAGACACATTTAGTGTGAACGCAGCTTTAGGCCTATACTGATATTGTGGTTTATTGATTTACTTTTTGTAGAAACCTTATAATTTATAAGGACATTTTAGTTTGCTAAATAACCAAGATTACAATGTGAAATTGGCATAAAATATGAAACAAAAAAAAATTCTAATTTCTTTGGGAGATTTTTCTCGATGAGGTGGACACGACAGACGCATAGCATTGATGCAGGTTCACTGCAATGAGAACAGCTACTAAAGCAGAAATCGGAATGAAACCGACTCAGAATCTTGAGTTACTTTAACAAGTGTAATAATGGACGTTTGAGAATTATCATTTTCTGACCAAAAGAAACTTCAATAGGAAAAATTGTATTTGGCAGCTATGGCTTTTCATCCAATCTCAGTGCATGACCACAAATAAGGAAAACAATCCAATGTTTCCATGAACACACGAGAACCTTGGGCATTCCGAAAAGTGGAAGCTTGATTATCATGAGATGCTGGTGATAGCATACTTATCACCCTTCAGATTATCATTTTATTTAATCTAAATTTACAAGCAAGACCTGTATCATTTGTTTTTATAGAAAATTTTATTCAACATACATTTTCCAGCAAAAAGGCAATATACAGGAATAGTTTGTCATACACTGCTGCTACACTGAGGATTTGAAAGTGGAAAAGATCAAATTAAGGTGTGATTTTGCAGGTCATCTTTGTACTGCGTTATTCAACAGGACAAACGATGCAGTTTTAGTCTGGAGAAAAAAGTTCATATGTAACAGAAACTAACCGTCAAATGGTACATCAGGAACGCAAGAAAGAACAAGAAAAAAAACCTACACAAAAAATATGAACACCTGGCTCCTTCTGTACCCAACAACAAAGGCATGTGTATCTCTTAAATTTTACACGTCCGTATTTTTAAATATACAATTCTTAAATGTTGTCTTTACAGAGCCAGCTATGCGCTATGAAGGGTGCATTCCGTCTGTGCGTTAAAAGAAAACACAAAGAAAAAATAATAAATTCATAGGGCTTAAAGTGTTTTACAATGCTGGTTTTGTCTCTACACAATCCTCAGACTTGTTGGACTAAGTGTCAGCAGCTCCTAACAAGCACAGCAAAGTTACTGCTCCCAACCAACAGGTGGCGACAGTTTAAAACAAGGAGGGGGGAGGGATTTGGAAGGAAGTGATGAAGCTTGGGTGTGTGCCTTTTATATGTAGATGAAAGCTAAAGATCTAGATATCCATTTCCTCAAAAAAAAAACCAAACAAAAAAAAAAAAAAACCAGAGGGATGTTTGAACTTGTGCGACACCATAGACTTGCCAATGTCAATATCCGTCCGATGTTCAAGATGAAATACAGACAAAATTTATTTTCCCCACATTTATTTTAAAACAGATACTGTTTTGCAGACTGTTTTTTAACTTTATTGTACAAGATCTACAGAGAGAAAAATCGATCACTTTAACTGATCTAAGTTAGAAAGAATAGTGTGTAAACTTGGAAATACTGTTATTTGTGGTGCTTTAGGAACGGGGACAGAAAGATTCAGAACCTCCAACTCGTCTAGAGAGGCTCCACTCGCCTTTTTTCTGTCAGTCCTTGCAAAAAATGCCTTTCGTCGGCAGCATGAAGCCTCTCGGAACGACGGTCATTTGAAAACAAACCCCACAAAAAAAGTCTGAATGAAAAGCTGATGAGAAAGAGACGTGGGAGAGGAGAAAAGAACAACAAATTATATACCAAGCTCTGCTCTCCTTTGCACCTAGTAGCTTACAACCTGCTCATTTCTCTCCCACAAGCAGAAAGGAGAAATCAGGCAAATTTCAGCTTGAAAGTCAAAAAAAAAAAAAAAAGAAGCGAAAGTGCCTCCATTGTGGAGAGACAAAAAAAAAAAAAATGTGGTTGGTGCAGTTCATTTATAGTTGAATAATCCGTCGGCTGCAGCGAGATGTCACAGAAGACGTAGTGCCAGTGTAGAGCTGCAGAGGTGTCCAAGCAGGCTGTTAAAAGTGATAATTACACACACACACACACACACACACACAAGTGCACACACCCAAACAGTCTCTTGCGCACAATCACACACATGCGCACAAACGCACGATTGGTTACAGTCTGTGGTTATGGTTTGTTAACGAAAGGTAGGGAGGAGGGTGGAGCAGGTGGAACAGGAGGAGTGGCTGCTTTAGTTGTGGATTTTGATTGCTTTCTCCAGGTAGGTGTAGCGACCTCTCTTTGGAGCTTTGTTGAAATGATCCAACCCTAGCCAGGGGCGCGGGTGGGACATGTTACCTGGACAGGACATGACACAGAACGGCAGTTAAAGGCAGGGATTCCCACACATTCAGTTATTTGTGGCAGCTGTTCGTCCTCGCTCTATGAATGTAGCATGTGAAGACGCGCTTAAGGCAGCTGGTCCATCAGAGAAGACTACGATGTTGCAGAAGCAGGAGATGAGGCTTAAAGCTGCACTTCTTAAATCTTGAACCATGACAGAGGGGCATGGCTGAATTTGAACAGTAAAAACCATCCCCCCACTCTGATAATCCCTCCTTCTTGGAAGTGCACAAAATTGCGCACGAGAGCTGAACGTGCACTACCGGTAAAACACTTCGCCACACAAAAGGATACAGCCACTTGTACGTCCAAAGTTAGTTTAAGACTGAAAACAAGTTTGCACCATGCACACGCTTCTCTATATATCACGACAGCCAATGAGGAGGCTCCTTCGTGGGCTCTGCTCACCCCTCCTTTCTCTAAATCCTGTGATTGGAGCTGGAGGGGGTGACCGCCAAGACTTTGTCTCCTGGGGTTTAATTAAATAACATACTTAAATATAAGGCACAGACAGCACGCAGATGTACAATTTTCTTCAGAAATCATTACTTTTACGATGTACTATATGATGCTAATAAGAATCTTTTTTTTAAATTAAAGAAAACAATTTGAGTACGCAAACAATGAAATTTACACTCAAGTGCCATTTATGTTTTGGTCAAAAAATCCTGACTGCAGGAATTCAGCTTAGTCTGCAATAAATGCAACAGTACTAATAAATGGAATAGTTTTTTCTTTCGGTGTTTCAGCCAATCATTTTCATGCGGGTGCATCCCTAGTTAACATAAAGACCTCACAGTACAAACAAGTCCAGAAGTCTGAACAGCTCAACCTCATATTATATGAACCTGTGTTTACAGAAATGTAGCTGGAAACTCAACATGTGCATAAACTTCAACTCATGCTGTTTGTAGTGTTAGACAAGATGCTAACCACTTAATGCGTCGAGCTACTGCTGCCTGTGGGACAGTTAAGTTTATTTATTCAACCTTATTATTTTAGTCAAGTGATTAAACATGTCTTTTAAGTCGATTTCATGGTATTTATTATAATTATGAGGTTTGTATTGCTTGTGTGGGCTAATGAATGAGCAGATGAACATGTGAAGGAGTGAATACCTGGCTGTGGCTCAAAGTCCTTCAGGTTGACCTCGTACTCATCCTCAGTGATGTACTGATGCCGGCCCATCATCACAATTGCAAATTTGAACTGAGAAGACAAACACACATGTAATAGTTTATTACCAGCGCCAACAGTTTGAATGACGGTCAAGGACTCGTGAGGCAGTACCTTCTCAAATTCCTTCTCTTGGATTTCAAGCATGGTCTGGATCCTCCTCATCACCTCCCTGAAGGACTCTCCCTGCAGGGACGAGGCAGAGGTTGGTATGAATTAAGAAGGTTTGGCTCCGTTTAACACGACTAAATGTATGTTTTTACACACACCTGTCTGATCTTCAGCAAAAACGGAGTCCCAAAAGTGCCAAAGACTTCTTTGTGGAAGTGCGCGACAGGGATGAGCATCTCACTGTCTTTATCTAAGTCAACCTGGTCCATAGGAATCTCCTGAATAACATAAGCAAAGACACCATCAATTCAGAAATGCTTATGTGTGTAATAAGCTTACTGGTTACCACCTATGTGCTATATATTACGTGTTTCCCACTAGACTGAGAAAAAGAAAAGAAAAATGTGCAATTTTGTTGGTTCAAGGATCATATTACAGACGGCACTCTGTGTGAGCAGGTTAATGTGGACACTGACTTTACAAATAGGCTCTGAAAGTTTATAATTCAGAATCAGGTAATAAGTAGCGTTTTTGCTTTAAGGGCCAGTGGGGCACGGCACCACCAGATGTCGCTGTTGTGCAGAGGAGACTTACGCTCATCTGTGTTGAACACCATTATGTTGGTCAGCAAAACCTAAAATTAGCAAACTGAAATTTGTACACCAAATAAAACATGAAAGATCTAATTTTTTGAGTATTTCTTCTCTAGAATTGTTTGTAATGTTGTTCTGTGTGGATTTGTCTGTGCTTATCTCCTGTTTCCTCTCTATGGGGCCCAACATGAGCTGACCCTCCTCCAACGCTCTGAATCAACACACTGCTGCTAATGCATGCGCGTGCCCAGCGTATAATTCAGCTCTGCCAGTGTGGCCTGACAGCCAGGGTCCCAGACACGTTTCTATTGGTCGATTTGGTGTGTCGGCAGGCACTAGGCATTGGTAGTTTGTCATGTATTGGCTGTGTGCCGTTTACTCCATTAGTTCTACATTTGATTATTATTGTAAAGTTGTTTGATTATTTGATCTTAAGAGAGCTTTAATACTGTTTTTTCAGTGGTGGTGTTGATATGGTAATAGGCTATTAGGTCGGGTTGTTATGTGATTTCTGACGGCATTATAGAGGGGATTTTGTCATCAAATGTGTTATCTCTCATTGCACATTATTTTTTATTTTAAGTAGTACAGTGACCATTGGAAGTATGTATTCATGTGGGAGCTTAAGTAGAGTTGTCAATTATGGCCAAATGAGTATGAGTTTGAAGGTTGGATGTACAAAGAGGTGTACATACTCTGGAGTGTTATAAAGAGGTATATTGGCGGCTGCAAAGTAAAATAGCATGTGCGATTTCCCTGATTCAATTCTATGCTACATGCGCATGATAAATGTTTGTTTTTCTTACTCATTTTTATAATTTTTTTGTTTAGTGTATTTTTCTGTAGTGTATGTTTTTTAGAGTCATTGTGTGAATTTTTCTATCTTTTTGTACATTTATGTACAATTATTGTTTTTTGTTGCCATTGTAGCGTGATTCTGGAGTCATTTTGTGTATTTTTGTATCTTTTTGGTGTAGTTTTGTGCATTTCTGTTGTCATTTTGTGTATTTTTTGTATAAATATGTAGTTTTGTGTATTTTGAGTCATTTTCATATTTCAGTTGTATTTTTCTGTAAAGTTTGTTTTTTGGAGTCATTTTGTTTGGAAGTCCAGAGGAACAAAAAACTCACACACACACACACGCACGCAGACCCTCTTTGCATTATAGATTGATTGATAGATTTTGAGTGATACTATGTTTGGATTACACAACATAGTGAGGCCCCACCAGAATTTCCAAAACAAAAACGCCACTGCAGGTAATGTTCAATATCAACCGTTCAATCACATGTTGGGAAATTTGTTCAATTTCAATTCGTTTTCTGTTCTTGGAAAGTGGAAATATTGTTATAAGCAGACTGAAGGGTTCAAAAAAACTTGTGCAGGGTCTAACAATAACAGGTGGTCAGCAGGTTTAGAGGAAATAAGACTGGACAGCGCAAGATGTCTTTAAAAAAGAAAAAAAAAAAGTCAGATAAATGAGAAAAATGACGAGCTGTGAAACGTACCTCTATCCTGAAGGTGCGGCTGGCAGCAGGAGATAAACATTCAAGCAGCTCGTCCTCCTGGTGAACCCCAATTATTTTATAGCTTACTATCTCTAGCAGCCTGGAGAGGAAGAGACGGAAAATACAATCAGAGCTAGAATCATTACACAGCAACAGGGCTTTAAAGCTTCAACAAAGTTCTTTCACATCTCAAGATCAATTAGTTCTTTCAGATACTTTTTCATCTTAAATCATTTACAAGTACATGTAGCAGTGGAACAAAATATACTATGTCTGCTGCTAAATGTAAATGATTGTCATACAACCATTCTACAGGATGTCAGATAATTGATGATTGGATTTATGTTTTATTTAAAATAAACAGAAGTCAAGCAGGTGTCTCATGTTTAAAAACAAAGGCTGAAAATGGTCATCCATGATGTTAAACTGCATTTTTTGTTTGCTCCTGTACTCCTTCTGGCTTTTGTCTTGCAGGTCCGTGGGATCCTCAGTGTGGAGTTACAGAGACTCAGCGGCTCTGTCTCCACCCTTTTCTCTGCACACACCCAACACAGCATAACGTGGATGGCTGTTCATCATAGGAATGGGATCCACACAAGGTTCCTGCTGCTTAACAGAAGGTTTTCCTTGCCGCCATGATGAATTCATGTTGGGTGTGGGATACATATGTATGTGTATATACGTATATATGCATATGTGTGTATCCATAAAATGAAGAGTCCGTCCTTAAGACTGCTCTACTGTAAAGTGCCTTGAGATACCATTGATTATGATTTGGCGCTATACAAATAAAGATTGATTGATTGATTGATGGATTTCTCTCTGACAATCGCCGTGGAAAGGGACGTCACAGTGTCCTTTGATTAGAAAGTTGAATAGAGTGATAATATTTTTCTATGCTGCTTTGTTTTCATCAGTGTAAAATCATTGAATCAATGACCTAACATAACCAACAAGTCAACCCAAAAGACAAGACAATTAACCATGGCATCCAATACACTGTTCCAATGTTAAAAACAGAAACTGCAGAGTAGTTGTTCTGTGACTCATGAGAATGCAAAAAAAGTAGTGTTTAGATGAAGCAATATTTGAACAGTTAAAGCAGTTTTTTCCCCCATTTGACCTCCAGAAAATACAATTTTTTTAAAAAAAATGTGTGTTATTTCTGATTAAATATGAAGTCTTTCCACATAATTGGTTTATATGGACAGTAGTGGTGTGTATTAACTGGCATCTGGCAATACGATTTGTATAACGATACGATATATCCCGATATTAAAGTATAAGGTTATTATTGCAGTTTTTTATGTATATGACTTAAACAACTAATCTGTAAATGTGTACACCTTCATGAGAACATTATGTATGAAATATATTTTATTGGAATATTTTACAATCAAAACATTGGCTTTAACATGCCATGTGCCAACAATTTAAAATAAATAAAAAGTAACACAATCTGCCTGTGGCTTCTAAACCAATTTAACTGAGGTATATGCCTAGAACAAATAAATGCAGAAAGTTACTACTTTCTTTTTAGATTTTATTGAAAAAAACACAAGCTGGTCAACATGCTTAGGTTTCAGCACTTCTTTGTGCAGTTACAATGCCTCCTGCAGTGGAAAAGACTTTCTTGGTTAAATAACGGTAAAAAATGTATTTATTTATTTTTTTTAATCGATATGGATGCATTTTGAATCTATCCGAGAATCGCGCAACGTAATATCGCAATATATCGCCAAATCAATTTTTTTTTAACACCCCTAATGGACAGTTAGCTTATTAATGTTGGCGTGCACTGGCATGTTGATTCCTTTCTCCCCTTCACAATAAATTAGCCAAAACAAGCACCACAACTGTGGTAACAATACATGTATCAGGTTTTTCCAAAAATCAAAAAGCGGTCTCTACCGACAGCTGAGTCATTGTAAGGCTCCAAATTAGAAACAGTGAGTGAACAGATCTACATAGTGGATACCTGAGCTTCTCAGAGCCTTTTTCTGATAGCTCCACTGCTTTTTTACATTCTTCCAAAAGGTCTCGCACACAGCCATGCTTGTCGGGGTAGAGGGTGATCTCCTGGAACAAACAAATACACACATCCTCTTTAGTCATAACATTACTCTACAGTCACTAATCAGTGTGTGTGCAGGTTTACCTCCTCTCTGAACTGAGTGTTGAGCCAAATGGATTTAAAACTCCTCCTGTTCTCAAAGTCTGTGATCTTCATCTTCAACTGAAAGAAGACAAAAACGGCAAGAAATTGTAATATTTGTCTTCAAACGGCAGGTACGGGAAAGGATTTCCAGGTTTCTTTTATACCTTTGTGGGTAAAAGGGCTCCTAAAATAAACTTGGTAATAAATAAATTTTGTTTATTAACTTAGATCAAACTTTTAACTCCTTTTGGACACAGCATTACATACCTTAATGGTGCTGCTTTGATCTAAGTTAAAGCTACTGTAACTAGTGTGAGTAGTATTTCTCAGACAGCCGTGATGCAATGCTTGTGAAAGCTAACAACTGACAGCTTGTCAACAGCTTAAAGTAACAGATTCATAGACACAGTAAAGTAAATACCCCCCCCCCCTCCCCCAGGGGTGTGTGAGAGAGTGGTAAAGCAGAACCGACCTGCTGGTAGTACAGTTTCTTTGGCTGTCGAGGTTTGAAGAACTGCAGCAGGTCACGCAGCGTTCCCTCATAGTTGTGTCTGAGAGGATTCCCTGGACCATCCCTGTACCTGGCCACCACACCGTCAGGCAGGGGGAGGATGGCAACGGGGTAGAAGAGGTTTGAAAAGCAATAGGGAGGGGGGACAAAAGGAAGTGAAGAAGTAAAAACAGGGGGCAAATGAAGGAAGAGTGAAAGGAGCAGGAGGGTTAGGAAAGACAATATAGAGACACAGAAGAGAGAGAAAGAGAGAGGAGAGGATAAAAAGCAGCAAGAAAGGGAGGAGTGAGAGGAAAACGACAAAGAGAGGTGGGGGACAGGTTACGTAACATTTTAACTGGCAACTTCAAGTAATCAAAGTACAAACAAAGTTATGCTGCTTAAATATTCATCTATCAGGTCGGTAACAGGAAGCAGACTAATGAACAGGTGTGACATGTGTTTCTATGGTTTTATTAGATTTACAACAGGTTGTAGATTATCATCAATGGTGTTCACACAGAAATAAGAGGTGTGTGCGTGTGTGAATGAGACAAGCTTCCTACCCCTGTGACTTGAAGAACTGCAGCAGCATCGGGTCTGTGTTCAATCTCTGTGCAACCGTCTTAGCCACCTGACAAACCCATAAACAGACAATATAAGTAAGATTCATCTATGCTAAACCTGTAGGATTTCTTTGCTTCACGTCATTGAAATGTCTGCAGAGACAATTCACGACACGCTGCCATGTCAGCAGTTTCAAACAATATAGTTTGTTGTCCGAAAGAAAAAAATAAAATAAATAAAATGTATCCAGCTGGAAAGACTTACCGTATTTTTCGGACTATAAGGCGCACTTAAAATCCTTTAATTTTCCCCAACACGACAGTGCACCTTATAATCAGGTGCACCTTATGTATGAAATTTATGTCAAAATGTTTTAGTACAACTTTGGTAAACTATGAAGCTGCACCACTTGATGGATTTTTGATGCTTCAGGGCTACCGTAGTTAGGCGCCTCGTGGGGTGATATGTACCTATACTGTGCTTCAATATACTGAACTGAAAAAGTGAGTGTAATGTTCTATATTTTTGTATTTATTTATGTTAAACCTGAACAATGTTGAGAATAATTGTTAATGAGTTGAATAAAGTTTGACTTACCTGACTATTTTTATTTCACTTAATGAGCCTTAATAATAATAATAATAATAATAATAATAATAATAACAACAACAATCCGGTGCGCCTTATGTATGAAAATAGACCCAGTCAGACTCATTCATTGATAGTGTGCCTTAGGGATGTAACGATTAATCGTAAGGCATTTAAAAATCGATTCATAGGTACCACGGTTCACATCGATGCTCTGAAAATTGAATCGCAGTAATTTTTTTAAACAGCAGAGGGCGCTATATTTTAATCCTTCCAGAAGCGGACGTGACGGGCGGAATCAGCTACTATAACATGATTCTTTACCCCTTTAGCACCAAAAGAATATCTGTAATATTACGTGAATATCTGAAAAAGTCACGTTTTTCTATTAGCTCTGCTGCTAGCATGGCTAAACAAATATCTGACGTAAATACAGTAAAATGACTTTTTAAAAGTCCAATTGTTAAGGCACAAAATACATTTTCAGTTGAATTTTAAAAAGAAAAAGAACTATTATGCAGTTTTGAATTGTTTATTATAGAACCAGAATTTAAATGAATAGGTTTCTTCTTCATTTGTATTATTCCTTTATTTATTTCATTCAAGATTTATTTTTAGTTAAATTGCATTGTTTTGAATAGTTTATCAAGGGATTCTTTTGACAATGAAAAATAAAAGGAAAATAGTGTAGTATTTTCCCCAAAAAAATAAAGGAATATTTTTCAGTCACTTGTCAACATTCCCATTTTGTAAAATAAATCGTGAGAAAATCGTATCGTGAACCCAGTATCGTGAATCGAATCGTATCGGGAGTTGAGTGAATCGTTACATCCCTAGTGCGCCTTATAATCCGGTGCGCCTTATAGTCTGAAAAATACAGTAAATAGAGTTTCATTTTCAACAAAATCTGATGCCATTGAGAGTGTACCTGAAAGTAGTTCATGCGGTTGGAGAGCGTGACCACAAAGCCAGGATCATTGTGGATGGTCTTGTCACAGAATATGACATCTACTCGATGGTAGAGGTCTCGAAAATAATCCTTGGCTGTAGGCAGCTCACTGCTGTCATTCTCTGGGTCGTCCCTGCAGCAAAGGCAACAAATAAAAATTAATGAGAGATATCGTCAGTTGGCAATAAAATATAAGAAAAATGCAAAAGGCAGAAATTGTGATTAAAGAAGTTTATTTTAATCACAAAGAAAGTTTAATATCATGTTTCTGTCTTGGATCCACAAAGTAGTGATCGACCGATTCATCGGCCGATTTTTGCGTGTTTTACGTGTATCGGCATATCCACTTTATTAACAGAGCGGCTGCTCCGTGTTGCTGCAGACAAGAGTGCAGAGCCCCTCCCCCCACTAGCAAAGCGTGAAGCAAGCTCCCCAATCCCAACGACAAGTTTTAAACTTTCAAAGCATCTTTAAACTGTTTAACTTAGCGTTGTTCCGTGGTTTCACCTGTTGTCGTAGCGCTTGTAGTTCACGAGCAGCTGGTTGGGAGTTTGGTGTGTGCGTGCGTGTGTTTCTATTTCTCTCTCTCTGCTTCTCACTCAGCGCTGCGCTGAGAAGAAGTTTTTTAACTTTGAGAAGCAGTTTACTACATGTTTGAATATATATTCCTGTTGATGCAATTTAGAACAGAAACTTGAACAGTTTGTTGCTTAATGCGCATCTGACATCACGTTATTTTCCCTTGCTAATTTATGTTCTGGGGTTGTGTTGGAATGGACTATTATTCATGGGTTTTTTTTGTGTTTATTACTATATTTATATTATTTATACTCAATAATCCACTTAATAAAATATGTCTTCAGTCAGGCCAACTTTTGTCAAAGCTATTTTCAGGACAAGGATGAAGTTATCATTCATAATATTTCATGAGATGTCTCACTATTTTTTACTTGTTCTTGTTCTACATCACCTGTTTTTATTATTTGTTAAATATTTTTTACTTGGTGTCATTCTATCTCACCTTTGTTCATTTCAATAAATTCAAATTGAGATTTAATTTATTAAATTGAGACTTGTACCATTTGTTATCATCATTGTGTAATTTTTATGTAAATTGAGAGAGCAAAAGTAGTGTCGGCTCCAAATATCGGCAGTCTGTATCGGTCATCGGCTAAGGCTGATGGGGAAAGAAAAAAAAATAAAAAAATAAAAAAAAATAAAAAATTCGATAACGCCCCTAAAAAACCCATATCTGTTGATCCCTACCACAAAGACAAGCTGAACAATATTTTCAATCTATGATTCAACCAATCAACTCAAGCTGAAAACTCAAACCAAACTCACTTCTGAAACACAATGATGTCCCCATCCATGAGCTCATCCAGGGCCTTGTCCAGAGAGACATCATAGTCCTGTATCCGCTCTGTTAGATTAGGCTTTACTTCCTGAACACACACAGCATGTAAGAGTGTTACTGTAGCTGTATAACTTGTGAAGAGAAAGCTGAGTTAAAGGATTGCTGTGAAGGAGCTTCTGTGAGTCAGCATTGAGTAGATATATGAAGAACTCACCTCATAGAGGATAAGAGTAGTGTCCTGCTGAAAACCTGCTCTCTCACACATGACAGGTAGCAAGTCTCCTAATCAGAGAGAAAAAGACAATAACATTGGATCATTGAGTCTGAAGCCACCATGTGATCTAATATTAGAATCATGTTACTGCTCAGTCAACACTTACTTATTTTACAGGATATAGGTGTGTAGATATGCCGACAATAATTTAAGCTTCTGGTTTTGGGATCATACATCTTCAAGAACAACATAACATCATCTAAAGGAGAAGAGAAAGAGAGAAAATGACAAATCACTTGCTTAAAGGATGCTCAAAAAAAAAAAAAAAAAAAAAAAACTAACTGAGTCTACTGCAAAACAATTGGGTCATTTTACACTGTGTTCAAGTGAATTGTATCACTTGTGAGGAAAAAGCAAACCTTTGAATAACTAGAACCTCACTGATATTTTAAGGGAATGAAATGCTGTTTGAAGTGGGGGAAAAAAATAAATAATTGAAACTATCAACTTACGATCTTTGTCAAACTTGGGTAACGTGGCCCCACTGGCTGCCATTTCTGGATCCACTGTCTCCAAAAAAATTGTCCAAGGGTTCTCATTGTCACTCAAGTCGATCATCTGAAACAGAAACACTTGTTTTATTTCTGAATATGTGGTACACTAAAGTAATAATCACAACATATTATAACTAACAAAAGTATTTTAATCCATAAACAATATGTAATTGTGATATGGACACATTACTATTAATGAGGATTCAGCACAAAATTAGCCCAGCCCATTCAGTGAAACAGGAAGAATTATCTTTTTATGATGTGGTTTTATGTTAGATTTTGTATTTAGATGCTTTGACAATGGATTGTCAAAGCTCCATCATTCATATATCATATTTTAGGAAGGCTTTTCAAGGGTTACAAACAACTATCCAAGGTAGCCAACTTACAGACTTGTTGCTGTCAGCCTCATAGTCGAGCATAGCAGGACGTTTTGTTCCATTGCTGCGCGCCTGCATGGGCCAGAGTCTCATCTGGTCCTGTGGGAAACCCTGTAGCAGATAATTCAAGTTTAGGTTTAATACTTCAAAGGTTTGATTCTCTTAAAAATATATATGAAACACCTGTGGATTGAAAACCTTTAATAATCGCTCAAAACCTAGACAGCAGCAGGATGATTTTTAGTTTTTTTATTATGGTTGATGTTACAGAGGACTACTGTCTATACATCTCCGCTTACATCACACATGTGGTTTATGTGCAGTCTGTGCATCAAAGACTTTAAAAAACTTTTTAAAAATTAAAAAAGTTGAAGCATTGCCAAGTGTTACTTTAAACAGACATTAATAAAACATCGAAATAAGTGTTTTTAAAGCAGGGTTGGTCCTTAGATTTTTTTTGGTGACCTTTTCAATGACATGTTGCTCACCATCGTCTGTGAGAGGTTTTGCACAAACTCCTGCAGCGAGGAGCTCTTAAGGACCTTGAAGACTGTGTACTTGACTTTCTCCTCATCGTACATGTCATTGCCCTGATGGCCACAGAACTGGTCCTCTGTCACCATCTGCAAAGTGGAGGAAACTTCAGTACAACTTGGAAAAACTACCAAAAACAAACAGATACAAATATCCATAAATATGAATGCTGCAATAGCCCAATGTTGATATGACTGCTGGTCATTAATTAACAATACATCCTATAATTTATTTTCAGAAATGTGTAGTCAGTCTTGTAACAACACAAAATAACTCAATACATTCACATGAAACGTTAATTATTGAAAACAATTAAAAGTAGTATTTTATTTTAAAATTCCTTGAAGCGCACGGTTCAAAGTGTAAGAAAAAAAGTAGCGGCTTATAGTCCGGAAATTACGGTAACTAAATTAAAATTATAGTGCATACACCCCTGTCGTGAGTTTGCATTACCAGCTATAAAAGTATTTCTAAGGCTATGGAGGAGAGTTGGAGATGTGTTGAGTGAAAGAATAATGCAATGTAAATGGCTTTTATCGTTTATTATATAAAATCATGTGCAGTATCATCGTCCTCTTATTTCCAAAAAAATTAGAACTTTAAATACTAAAGATTTTGTTCAGGTGGTTTGTTCACCATTTTCTACAAACCCCTAAATGTGTGTATTTCATGTTGTAAAAAAAGCACCTTTCTGGAACTGGTCACTTACAGTCAATAAAAACACAGCTCTTAAACCACCTATCTAGTTTCCTACCTGGACTTGCATGTAGAGGTGAGCCTCTTGGCGCTCCTTCCTCTTTTGAGCCTCCACCCTTTTCTCCTCCTGCAGCCTCTCCACCAGCTGCTGGGGGATGTCCACATCTGTCATTGGTAGTAGCACCTCACCTGGGACAAAAAACCCTTCAAAGTGAGAACTGGGACAATAACATTTGTGCACACTTCTATTAATAAAGACAGTGTTAACAACCTATACTGTTGAGACAGCAACATTTATTTATTTCACATTTGGCCACTTTAATGTGACTTACTTAGCTTTGATTCACGGATGTACACCAACATGTATGCATTGGTGCAGTGACGGACTGACAGGTCATCATCGTGTCCACCATAATTGTGTTCTATGGCTTCCTCTTTAGTGCACCGTGACACCACGTCGTCGTCAAACTTACACCACTGTGGAGAGAGGGAGTGAAGGAGGGGAAGGAGCAGGTGGAATAAAGGAAAAGAAGAAAAAACAGAAAACCAAAGAAAACTTAGAACTATCACTGCTAATCATTTTGTTTAGATGTTTTTAACATGCAATAAACATGAAATGAACGCTTCGCTAGTTGCTAAATGTCAATATGAAATACAAGCCTGTCAGCAATTTAATTTATCTAAAAAAATTAGGATATTTACATGTGGTTTGTATTATGTGACGAGAAATCATATTTGAAAAAAACAGGAGGTATAAACAAAATTAAAGTGCTCTGAATAAAATTTCTTGTAAATTACATTTCATTGTTGAGAAAATCACACTACAAAAATCCAAACAACAAGCATTATGATGTGAAGTGCGTAAAAAAGGTTGTTCTTACAATTGGTTCCTTGACACTCACTTTGCCGTCTCCTTTGGGGTTAAGATAGACGACGTAGTGACCGCCGTGGTTGTCCCCGCTGTGCACCAACACTGCATGGAGGATGTAGTTGGCCGGATCCTTGGAGTCCGGCTTCTGAAGAAACTCATCCAGAGGCAACTGATCTGGAAACTCAAACCTGTAAATGAAAGTAAGGCATGAGAAAAAAAACAAAACACAACAACTGTACAATAAGTAAACAAAAAACAACAAAACACCATTACAAGCATAACTGACATGTTGAGAGGCCGGAGAACATTTAAAAAAATATCGCCTGTTTAAAAATTCCTGCACATGCTTTGTTTTTTAGTGCTGCAACAGCTGAAACATTAGCATACGGGAGCCTTGAGACAACTATCGGCTACACTCACTCTATAACACAGGGTGTAGGCTTAGGTGCTTTATAAATCAGAGAGATGGTTTGAGACCAATTGTGCTGTGGAATCATCTCCTATAGTTTAAGCATTTCACTGAACTATATAACCGTGTTACCACAGTAAGTCTGCAGTGTCTCACCTGTCATTAATCTTGATGTTTTGGTCAGTCTGTGGGTCATACATGAACCTCATCAGCTGCAGATGTAGGATCGGAGGAAAAGTGAGGAACTTGACTCCTTTTTCTGCTTCCTGCAAATCAAATGTAAATATTCAGTTTTTAAAACTCACTTACCTTAAACTTCAAAACTAACATTTCTTCATCTTCAACTGATCCATTTCTACATTCAATGGAAAAACATTTAACAAACATGGAGACTCCTGGTCATCTTTTAAGTTTTCAGCTTGTACTTTGAGTGAGCAAAATCTCAAATTAAGTCATCAGATTGGTCCCATAGTTATACTGTACAACATGGTAGGGCTGGGTGATATGGTCTTTTTTAAATTTCTTGGTATTTTCAAGTATATCACGATATATATCTCGATATTTTGCCCTTGCCTTGAGATGATGCTTTGATGGATAAAATCAAACCAGAATGGCATTACTCAATATATAATGATGTTTTCTCTGTGATGTAATTACATGTAACTATTATAGCATAGCGTACCTGTTAGTTTATTTTTTCAGAGGCAAACCCTTAAAATAAGGTAAGTCAGTTAAAGCCACATGCCAAATGTCACACAGGGACCTTTATTAACAGAGGTGTAGAGAACAATATCAAAATCTATAAAAAAAAAAAAAAAAAAAGTGCATTTGTGCACATTTTAAAAGCAACTTCAGTTGACCAAAGCGAGGTACAGTTTTTTTATTATTATTATTATAATTAACTAATAAATATATTTTTATTATCGCTGACAATTGTGAATTTATCAGATACTATTATCAAAATTGGCATACAGAATAGATAAACAGTTGCCACTTCTAACACGCGCTGTAATGATCGTTTTCTGAGGACTGTCCCTTTAAGGGCCATGGTCATGTAAGATCAGAGTTCAGTCAGACCAGCCGTCTTCCTGATTTGTACTGAACGCATGGACAGAGTTTTATGTTACTTTTCTGTTACCGTCCTGTTTGAAATTTCATAAGCGGTGTTTGAACTTCCCCTGCATACAATAAAATTGCAGTGTGACAAACAAGTTGTTTTGAGTTCTGTTTACAACAATATCGACACGCAGAGACTTCTGGTTCTCTACAGCACGGAGTGTTTTACTGAGCATTATGCCTGTCATAGACTTTCTTATAATGGGGATCATGTCTTTAGCAATTGTCCCATGTGATATCGTGCTTATAAATATATCTATATAAATTAAAAAATATATTTATCGCCCAGCATTACAACATGTCACTCATTTATTCTAAAAATGTGTGTTAATCTTCCTCATTATACCATAGCTGCCCAACAGAGTAAACTGTAAAACAGAAAGAGTAAATGGTAGAAAAACCCCAATCTCATTTATCTCTCACCTGAAGGCCGTGCTCTCCTGCATCGTATTTATTGTCTCCATCCAACTGCTCAGTTGCAACATAATCTTTGAATGACTCAAAGACTAAAAATGAGCAAAGCACACAGATGAAAAAACTTTACCTGGAGATCCAGGTATTCATTAGGTCAAGAAACGTTCTTTTTTATTATCAATTGAAATTCATTAAAAACAGAAAATGTAAAAAAATTTAAAAAAAAAAGTCAAATATGCATTCAGGCTTCACTCTTAAAGAAAGAAAATATTAGTATAACTGTATAATATTAATATAAATACTCACTGTTCTTCTTTCCTTTTATGCTAAGCTGGATGTCATAGTAGTCCTCTATTCGCTCAGACCGGTAGTCCACGTGCTTACACTGGATATACGACTGAAAACAATTACCCAGTGAGATGGAGGTTAATGCACAAGTCAAGCATATTATTTACTAAGGAAAACTCTAAGCTTTACTTAACCTCAATATTTATACACTCAAAAAACTCAAGCATACATCCTGCGTCCAGTTAAAACACATTTATCAATGGTTACCCAAGTATGGGGCAGAGCTCTGAGCTACTGAAAGGAACAATAGCAGGTTTAAAATTCTGCCAATGTAATGTGTGATCTGCTGTTATAAATGTGAGAAAATTACATCAATTAAGTACTTCATTGTTCACTATTAAAACAATGTGTAAAATGAATAGCATTGATTTACACACAAGAGTTGGCGGACACTGCTTGAAATCAATACAAGCAAAATGCACATCAAATTGTCCTGGTAAACATGACTGAGCAATAAAAGTAAGCGTGAACATCCAGCTTTAAAATAAGCAATGGGTTGTTGCATCTTAACGTTGGATCTTACACATGCTAACACGAAAGTAGAGACGGGTGTAACACGTACCACCATCTTTCCTCTGAAGAGTTTAGGAATCGTTCCCTCGACACAAGTGCCTTTCATTTTGTTCTCCACATTGTCGAGGAGCTGAGAAAAGACAAAATGACCATTATTATTCTGCACAGGCACCGCTTTAGCGTGAAAATGTGCGAGACGACTAACCACTCTGCACAGTTCCTGCACGTCATGTTGCATGAAGCTATCTAATGTTTCCCACCTTAACGTAAAACACACAGTGAAAAGAGTTTCAGTTAAATGTTTACAACTTTCATCAAATGTTTTTACACAGCCCTAATCATACACTGGCCTTATGGCATGAGGCCTGATATAAATGCAGAAGTAAAATTATCTTCAAGTGCAATACGATTACTAAACACATAAATGTTCAGTTAATTGTAACTTTTTGCCATGTGTTGTTCTTACTGTTTTTACTCTATTGTCTTAGTCGCTCCCTTTGTATACATACTTATATTCTTTTTTTATGGTCTTGTATTTTGCACAACGAGATCTGTCTTAATTTCCTTGTACATTGTTTGTGTATAATCACAATAAAAGTTATTCTATTATATTCCTTTGAGATTATTCAAACAAATATTTACAGAGATTTTCCAGCTTTCTATCATCTATTTCAGTCCTCATGAGCAAACCAAGTTAGACACAAACATCTGTCACACGTGGCAACCATCTTCCCACCTCTACCTGCCTTATTTTAACAGTTGTATCACCGAGTCAACGACAACAAACACTTGTTCTTCACTTCATGACGAAATGCATGTGGTGGATGAATAATTCAAACTGGGAAACATACCCAAAAGACTTTGTGAGTTTCTTGGTGCCGACGGGTTTGTCGCTGTGTTGTAGCTCATAGAAAACCCTTTGCAGTGCCAGTGGAACACTCTTGGAGGAGTCATCTCCTTCTGTGGGCATCATGTACACCGCCTGCAAAAAAAAGGAGTGTTTAGCATCTAAACCAGGAAAAAAGCTCAATAATGTTCTTAGATGTTGAAGTTGTGAACACTATTTTATTCTCACACAAAAATAAGGCAACACACGCTTGCAAAGCTGTATATGGAAACCAAGAAAGAAAAAGACTGAGAACAGAATTATCTCTAAACCACTTCTTATTATAATTTTGGTAACACTTTAGTTTAGGGAACATCTATTAACCATTAATTAGTTGCTTATTAGCATTAGTAACATATTGGCGCTTAATTTGTAATTATTAAGTACTTATTAATGCCTTATTATACACTTAATGGCAATCTCGCGGCTCAAAGAGGGTTAGGATTAGGGTTAACCTTAATCCTAACCCTAATCCTGACCCTAGCATGTTAAGATTGTAATTCATATACAACAACTTCCTTACTTAATACCAATAAGTAATAATTCTGAGGTTATTGAGGGAAAACTCTTAGTTAATGGCTTACTGGTTGTATATTAAGGCCATGCAGAATAAGGCATTAATAAGTACTTAATAATGACTAATTAAGAGTCAATATGTTACAAATATGCATGCTAATAAGCAACTAATTAATGGCTAATAGGTGTTCCCTAAACTAAAGTGTTACCATAATTTTATACACATGTATCTTAATTATTCTGTTTTTATTGTAAAGTGTCCTTGGGTGAAAGGCGCTTTTAAATAAAAGGTATTATTATTCCTATTATTAATAGAGATTTAAGTACAAACAATGAATCTAAATAAACATGTGCTGAAAATCTCGGCCAAAATGCAAGTTTTACTACATATAGCACAAAGATCACAACATAATGTGCAGAGATAAATCCATACCCGTCGTAGCTGGTTGGTAAAGAAGAGAGTCTGCAGTAGACTGTTCATGTAGCAGGTGGCGCCCTGGTTTTTTAGTCCAACATAGCCTGTATGTTTCTTTGAGTCCCAGCTGATAAGACAAAACACAAAATTCAAAATTTACAATGAATCCAATCTTTAAGAAGGAAGAATGAAGCTCGGATCAGAGGACGAAAACGACAACGTACGCCACTCCATGCGGCGCATCGGCCTGCACGTAGACCTCAAATGTGACTTTGTCATCATCCACAAAACCCCTCTCTGGGTCCGTCACATCCTGAAACAAAGCATCATCAACACAATCAGGTCACATAACTGCCTCTTTTTTATTGAGAAAAATATTGTACTTACACTCCAAGACATGAAGTTGGAGAAGCCCCAATCGTTCTCTTTGTGGAAGAACAGGTGACTGATCCTGCGGCTGAATGACTTCTCGTCGTCTTTGTAGTTTATTATTTTAAGCATTGCCTGTGCATGGCAGGACCATGACCTGGAACATCCAAACACCACAACACACACATTTTTAGAGTTTAAAGCACTTACTTAATTTGCAGATGTGGGCATGACCTTCCATTCAACTCAACTCATCTAGATGAATGGAAGAAGGCCTTACATTTTATTAAACATGCATTATGAACACATTTCAGTAACAATTTGCACACTAGGATAACTGTAAATTACCAATATAAATACTGTATTCTACTAGAGGAAAAATATAAAACTAGAAAGCAATTTTTCACAATGCTAGTAGTCTTGCCAAAGGTAAATGGCAAATGTAGGGCATACAATTATAATGCTCCACTTCTAACACTCACTGATAACGTGTCAAAGGGATGACTGAAGAATATCTTTAAGTCAAATCTAGGTTTTATTCTGGTTTTCACTGTTTTTTAATTCACAGTTTATCAATAAGTAACGTACAGGACTGCCAAGCAATAGAGCAATGCAAAAGTAACACCAATTAATTAAAGTAACTTTGTTTGCATTGACAGACAGCACAATTAAAACAGTAAATCATTTGATCAAGTATTGTCTTTATGTTCTAGTTTTTCTGAATGAGCATATTGTGGACTATCAACACATCGGTTTTGTAAAGCAACTACATAAGGACAAGTTTATAACATGTTGTTTATACTCATATTAGATTAAAAACCATTGTAGGAAAAATGCATCGCAAGTTTTGAGGAAGAGATCAATAAGACATGAATCTCATGGCTGTACAGCTGTTAACAAACTAGCATGTCAGGCTAATTGGTGAATTAGCAGCTTTTATGCTATAGTGAGGCCTGAAGGTCTGCTGTTCTGTATGTTGGGGATGATCCTTAGTTCGACATGTCTGGATATGAACAAAATTCAAAGCACAATTAAAAGCACTTGCAGCTAAAAATACCTACTTTTAGCAACAAAGTAAAAACAAGAAAGCGACTGTTGATAATGATTAAACAATTTAGCCAAAGTTCACCAAATGGTTTGTGAGCGACTGCAAACAAAGTTATTGGGTTAAAAAAAAAAAAAAAAAAAAAAAAAAAAAAAAAAAAAAAAAGAGTATATAATACAAGCTATTAAGGCTACTTTCTTACATGTTGGAATATCAAAACACAAAGATTCGGTATCATAACGCCTGGTGGTGTCATGATAGCCTTTCTGCAGCACATTGCACTAATGAGCTTGGCCTATATTCACAAACAATGAAGTCTTCCTAGCCTAACGGGCAGGTGGCCTCACTCTGTTTAACTGTGACACTTTCACAGAAAAGTCAATAAAGGAGAAAGCTGCAGCGCCAAGAAGTTCCTGTTAACGGCAATATGCTTTAGCAAAATTTTAAACGCTTACTGCTAACATGCACGCAGGTGACATGTTTAAAATGCAAAATTGTCAAACGCACAATCTTGAGGTACAAAACATTGCAAACCACTCCTCACAACTAATGTCGCGAGATTTGAACATATTTCTATTTCTGAAGCTAAGAACACAACAATAATTTACAAGATTTAAGCAAATTTATCCCCATATGTACAGTAATGTACTGTATTTTTGGGAAGTTTTTGGAACATTTAGTACATTAGTAACTAACATCAAATTATGAAAAGCCAATAAATAGGCAAAATTTTAAATCGGAGGCCCTACAAACAAATACCTGTATTTAGAAGCTCATTTAAACCATTTTTTTTTTTTGCAATCAAACAACTGTTGCTGAACTTACACAGGCAACAATCGCAGGAATACATTTACGATGTGAAAAAAATGACCCCTAAATACACCATTCTCCTTAAAAACAAATGGTGTGTTTTGGTGACAGTGATGCAACTTTATTTCTTCATTCAAAAACCTCACTCACGTTGAATCTGACTCTGCGTTACACTGCAAGAAGAAGCCCACGCTCTTCTGGTGCGGCCGGTCAGGATAAAAGCGAGGCATCACCATGATTTTCCACGGCAGGTTCCGGACAAAGCAGGATGGGCTGAGCACCGACTCGCTCAGACGGCTGAAGCGTTCGACAACGAAACGAAAAGTGGCCTCTGACCGCCAACTGGTGTCTGGGAAGCAAGTACAAAAAACAAACACATAGAACAAGCAGCTCGGAGGAATGACCAACAACTCCTACTAGAAATGTTTGATACTTAAATAAATGTTTGGAACAAGAAAGAATAAGATACCACAACATATCCTTAAAATTTAATAATTTCTACAAGCATAGTACGCCTTAAAATCTTCTGTCATAGATGCAGAGATGCTTGGTGTCAAGGACTGAGCAGGAATTTATAATGTGCCAAATTTGGCCATATGGAAATTAAAAATCCCGAGTTTATGCAATTAAAATGAGACATTAAGTTTGTCAACATTTCTGTAAAATAAAAGGGGGGCCCCGAATGACAGAAGTTTAGTCAAGACTCGGTTTTGTTTTACAAACTAGTGGGTGGTCTGACTTAAATTGATTTTTCAAATCACACAACGATCCTCATGTGCAATGAAAAATGTGTTTTTCCCAACCTTGAAGCCTTATTTACAAAAAATACATCACTTTACGACAATTTTGGTTTTACATTTATTTACTTTACCATGCCTGCATATTGGAATCTTTTTTGCAACAAATAGGCATGTTTTTCTTTTTCCATTCCATAAAAAGCTATATTTGTTAAAATAGAAACAAATCAGTCAATTTTGCGTGATCAGTGTTGTATATTTAAAACTAAGCTTTAGCAAAAGCATATTATTTCCAATTAATCTATAAAATGAATTACCTAAATATCCAATAACTGCAGCACTAATCCTTACCATCTTCCATGTCCTCTTCTGTATTGTTGTGTCCTTCTCCAATGGCCAAATTGCCATTGATCACTGCATTAGCAGGAATTCTTGGAGGGTCATCTGTGTCCCCACCTACAAAGACAGAAAACACTGATCAGAGCAAAGTTTCCTGAGGGATTTAGCAGCTGATGTGTATAGCTATTTTCAATGTGAAATAGATTCAGTGGGTTATTTCTCCAATCTATTTTTAAAGACCATATAATACAACAAGATTATTATATTTTTTCTGGATTATGAGTCGCTAATTCTTTTCATTTAACAATCAGTAAGTGCCTTGTACACCATCAAAAGCTGTATATGTACAACTGGCAGGCATTTGCAGAGGTTTGTAGAATAAAACAGGAATCATGAGGGCCTCTGTTTGTCATCATTTTCAAGTCAACTGCAATAGATAAATCCAATCTGGATGCAGTAGTAGTCGCAATATTTCTCCAGATACTCAGTTGTAGGCTTTACACTAATCTGATTGCTATTTCGGATCGGAGGATATTTTGCATTTTATGCAATTCATGTGATCGGCTGTAATGTCTTATTTCGCCGATCCGATCAATGACATCATTGTCATCATGAAACCTTCTGTAGATGATCCCAGTGTTCTATCGTCTCAATTACACTGAAGAGTTGTTTGCTTTATCTGACAGAAATATGGACTAAGGTTGTGGAACAGTGACAAGAAAGATGGAGAACAGAAACAAGGGTTAAGGGTTCTTTTTAATCTAATGGATACAGCACAAAAAACAGCCTCAAAGTTAGGAAAAACTAGAAGAGAACAAATAGTAACAGAATTTTGTTGGGTCATACTAATTTGAACAATACATTATACCCAATAGGTAAGCATGAAGCAGGACTATGTGAGCAATGCTTGGTGGACAAGTCTGTTATACATGTTTTATTTAGTTGCAGTAGGTATAATGAGGAAAGAACTCAGATAATGGAGGAATTATAGAGCAGGAATTCATCAGTTCAATATGAAAAATATTGTACGTACCCAGAAAGCACTTATTACATTCCTCGTGCAAACAGTTAATGAAAACGATTTAGGATTTAATAGTGGGCGGTAATGCTCCTTGCCTTGGTTGCCGACTGCTCTAAAACTACACAGAAGAAGAAGTAAATATACTATAACAGACTAAACAACAGCAGGTTTTGCGATGCCAAAGTCAGAAAATATGCGTTTGCTCCAGTGGGCGTGTACTGTTGCTGTTCCCATTCAACGTACTTGAAGCCAAAATACAGCACTTAGGGGCGCTGCCATCTTGTAAATTTGACGTCTGCGCAGTAGGGTCCGGCGGAAGGAGCCCTGGTAACACGCCCCGCCCATTTAGCATACTGCCCAATCATCGGCTGTCAATCATTGTCATATATGACAAATCCCATTTTTCAAACTCAAATAACTTCTTTAAAACAAACTCCACAGAAAAATTAACACTTGAACACAATGTAGGGTAATAAATAATGATCACAGGAGAGTTTAGGTTTGACATCCCACCTGTTATCATTAGGAGGCGGGGTTTATGACCTATACTGCAGCCAGTCAGCAGAGGGAGCTCTAAAAAAAAAAAAAAGCTTCACTTCCATGGGAGGTTGTCCTATCCTGTCCATTTTTTTTATTTTTTATTACAGTCTATGGTTTGCTCCTAATTCTAATGAGGCTTCACATACTTCCAGTGTGATCTGTCTATCCTCAGCTTTGGGGTTAACTCCTTTGCTTCACAGCAGTCATTAAGTACGACATGGGACTCCGGTTTAATTCAACAGCTGCAATGTTTATTTTGCCAATCACTCAAAACAGCATACAGCTGATAATCAATCTGCTCCGGTCCCACACGCTCCCTCACTCCGCACACTGGTCGAGCGACCAGCACATTCATTTGCAGTTAAAGGGCCACGCACCCACACACACTGACACCAAATGTTATGTTCAAGTCCTGAAGGGGAATTCTTTAACTCTTCCACTCCCTCAGTCACAAGGCTGCGTTTAGGGTTCGAAACATAACATTTGATATTCCGTGAATCTGTATCAGGTAGTACCGAAGGGTTTTGGTCGGTACCTTAAAAAACCACCTGAATTCATATGATCGCTCTCCATGTAATTCATCTATAGTACTAATGTTCATCTTGCTGCCATCAAGCGTAGACACATTTTAAGCTGTGTGCGCGCGCTCATCTTCAGGTCAAGTTAATAATCGAGTCCTGCAAGAGGCTGACCTCCTTTACCCCTAAAGTGGATTATGATTCGATATGAGGGTCTGTCTGTCAAATCTACATCTTTTAGCCCTGAACGCCCAGAAAAAAAATTCCAGAAAAAATGTCTCGAGAAACATAACGTGTAATGATTTATTAGCTGAAAAGAAGTTTTTGTCTCATATTAGTTGACATGGTTCTTTTTTCTGTATGAAACCATATGAAAACAAATAAACAAGGATGCAACTAAAGTGAAACAATGACCTTGAGGTAAATTGGAAGTATGCAGTCTGGTGCATAAGCCAGAGACAGAGAATAAAAAAGCACAAAATCCATTATTTAATTACAAATTCAAACAATTGAGTGTTTACAGCAATGGGTTTAATCTTGAATTGAGGACTAGGTTTATTCAATAAGAAATTGATTCATCGGTTCTTTAACCTGCTTTCAAAAAAAAAAAAAAAATTCCATTAGGGGCAACTCAGCTTCCGTGAGTGTCCATATACAAAAAGAACGATGCAGCAGGTCTTCCATCCAAGTTACTGTGTATTGGAGAACATAGGGGAATAAAATACGCATTAAAGGTCACACCCCAGTGCTATAGTGAACCTCATAAAGTGATGGAAAAGAAATATATTGCTTTAAGCCCATCAGGGAAAGCATTTGGTTTGATCACATCCATTTGTTTTCACTGTCCATGTATGGCTGCAGTGCACCGAGGTAAAACCCCCAGAGATTAGGAGCAGCAAAAAGGAAGTCTGGCTAATGCACCTGCTTCAAGTAAAAATGTTGTTTCGCAAAGCATGATACTAACATAAAAGCAATATGATGCTAAAATTAATAAATTATAGCCATGACAAGAGGATTGCGTGAATCCATATTGTGCACCTAATGCAGCACTGCGTTAAGAGCATTGCTAATTCATTTGACATTTACATTCCTCAGCTCAGTCTGGTGGCACACTGTCTTTAAGATCAGGTTAAAATTATTTTTAATAATACATTTAAGACTAGCTTATGGAATCCCATATTTACACTAGTAATGCAGCTGTGGGTTTAGGGTATTGGGGGCCACAAATCTCTTCAATCATCACTCCATAAGTGTTTTTAAGTTACTCTTTTTCTCTCTTATTGTGTGCTTTCTAACTTTCTGTTCTCTGCAGGAAATCTGGCTTTGGAACGAGAGGCGTCTGATGTACAAGTGTTATTGTTTAATGCTGTTGTGTCGTTTCCTTTAGTGGTTGTGATTAAATAGTATCCATCTGGTTCTGCTGGAGGTCTTTCATGTTAATGGAAAGACCCTCTCAATGATGCAGTTGCTTGCCATTCAAAAAATAAATGACAATACTCATTTAGATGGACCCACTTATAAGTTCCATCAGTAAAACTATGGTAAAAGGCTGCCTTGGGTATAAACTTGTAATTTAGCAGCAAAGGAATTGTCCAAATCATAACTCAAACGCACAACAACATGGATCATTAAAAATGGCGAGCTCCATGCGTTTTGGTCATGCATACAATGAAGCAGCAAATCCCCGCGCTGGCTTACTGCAGCGAACACTACCGCTGCATGCAAGCACTGCTACACTTCCCCACAATAACTCATCAGATGGAATATAATGTATATAAAGCGTGGCTAGCACATAGGGCTGAGGAAGATATGGTCTTTAATTGTTCCCTTTAAATCAGAAAGTCTTCTGAAGATGAACCGTAAGCGATTTAGCCAAACGGGACTGACGCATACGGGATCATGTTAGCAGCCTAGCAAACACTAGCCACGATTACGTAGGCCGGGCCTTTATTAGCCAACATTAGCTGCAAGATCACTGGTATAAAGATAACTGTCAGTGCAACGCGTCTGCTCGGTGCAAAGCTCTACCAAAAGTGAAGATGTGTGGAAAATATTACGTGGAGAAAATATCTGAGGCCTAACATCTGACAAAAGCCGAGCTCGAACGATGCAAAATACAAGCCACCATTTTGGAGCGCCACACACCCCCTCCTTAGCTGCACAGGCTAAGTAGCATGCTAGCTACATAATGCGCATAACAGGAGGGCCTGTTAGCTACTCGGCTAGCTGCAATGCTAGCAACTTTCTTTTGCATATAACTGTCACAATGGGCCATCAAGGCATCTACTCAGGAGTGTGATGTTCAAACGAAAACCATTAAGCTACAATTAGCAGGTTTTATCCTAATCAGAAGACCGATTAAAATACATGCAATACATTGAGCCGCATTACCTCTACAAATCAAAACATGTGAACATACTGATTAACAGGGACACACCAGCAAAACAGGGGCTAATCAATAATATCTAAACGTTAATGTCCATCACTCTCCTTCTCTATGATTTAATCCAGTGATCATCCAATAACTTTTCTGACATTAGTTTGATGATGATGGTGATGCAGTCCAACTGGTTATTATTCTAATTAAAGACTAACATCCGACTGCATCATTTATTGCTGCTGATAATGTCTCCTGTTAAAAACATTAGGTCACCAACACACAGCTTTATTGATTCTGACATTTAACATTTTAAAACACAGGCCGACAGATGATTAAAACTGAATTTCGGAGGAGACTTTTTATGCCTTCACTCAATGGAATAATAACATATTGTAAAACCGTTTTCACTTATCATTATAAAATCTCAAAAGAATTAGGCCCGATTTGAGTTATTTAAAAATAAATAAAATAAATCAGTCTTTGTAACCAGCAGCACTATTGGATGTAGGTCATTAGATAAAATGGTAACTAGATGTACCGGAACACTGGACATTGCTCCACGTTAATTGCTGGATAATTAGTGTTTACTATTAGCAACAAGCAGGAGATGTATTATGTGATTGTATGGGAGGGCTTCACGAAGATGACTTTAGCTAAAGGCACCAAACAACGCAACAAGCAACTCATATAGAAGATAAAGCAACCATTTAATACAATTATCAGCCTGCCTGGATAGTTATAGACGTGGGCTTCTTTTGGAAATGTATGTAAACTCAAGTTAATTATGGGTAAGTTACTACAAGAAGGTGAAGAGACGTGTGATTATAATTCAAAAGCGTTCACGTTACACGAGTCTATTGCAATGGACGCACAATCAGCAAAATGCAACCTGCCGGCTATCAGCTAGCAGAAGGCCTGTGTGTTGGCTGTAACACTGGGATCGGCTACAGCTACGTTTAACATTTATCCTACTGCGTTTCCACCATGCATCGTAATTCAATTATATTCCGTTCAGTAGAGTTTGTTTTATGTTGTTTTTTTACTAACCTTCCATCTCCATGTCCTCCGGTTCACTGAGCTGCTGCTCACCGGCTTTCTGCTGCTGCTGCTGCTGCGTGTGGTGGTGATTCATGTTGGCTGCCGTTGTGTTGATCCGCTGCTCCCTGCTTTCTCTGTTCTCCTCGACCTTGTCCAGGGTCGGCTCGGTGGGGAACCGCGCTCTTGCCTGCTGCTGAGGTGTGGTGGGATGCGGAGGCGGAGTGGACAGGTCGAGCCTGGGCGGCCGGGCCTGCTCTGTCGCAACCTCGGCCTTGTCCGCTGTCAGAGCCGGGGAGAGAGGAGGGGAGGTCGGCGGGGGAGCGGGTAGAGAAACGCGAACGTATTTGCTCGCTATTCGCCCAATCTCGGCGCTTTAAGTGGTTGCGAGTAATTGATCGACGGCGAGAGGCTGGACTGACGGATGGACCGGCGGCTCCAAAAGACGGAGGGCCGCTGAAATTAGACAAAAATAAATCCGCCTCTACCCCGGGAAATGTGGGGCAGTGGGGGAACTCGCAACACAAAAACAGAATTTAAAGATAGCGGTGAGCTACCTGACACCTGGCAGCCAAATGGTGAAATAAGCACAATAAAAACAAAGGCTCATTTGCTGCAGACGCATTCAACAACTTAGCTTGCGATATCCCCAGTCCGTGTGGTCCTCAGGTAGTCCCTCGTCTGGGGGCGAACGGAGGGAGAAGCTATCCATTCAATCCAGCTTCCAACCCCGACTAGCACCGATATTAGTGTTGGGAGTTCACGGCGAGCAGACACGGCTTAATATCAACACAACACACGGCCAGACGCGTCAGCACGTCGCATTCCTGCCTAAAAAAAGCTAAAGTTTAATCTGAAGCGAATGTGTCCGGCGGTGATGCAGCGCTAGCCTGAACGGAGCAGCTCGCTCCCCCCGTGCTCCGTGATGTATGCAGTCTGAGGTAAATCTCAAAATGGCGGTCGCGCTCTTCTCTGAAATGTCACATCCGCATGGTGATCCAAACACGAGCCCAGCCCAGCTTCACGCTGCTGCACATGGACGAGCGGCCTTTGCAGCTTAATCAACACACACACACACACAGGGAAACAGGCTGATGCTTTAGTACACACAAGCAGGTGTTTGGAATATTTAAAGTTTATTGTCTTCATTTTACTCAAGACAGCACACTTCATTATAGTGCCATTTTTAAACACAACTCTTCCCCACACATTAAGATTCATTATTGTGACAATGACACTGTTTTTGTGTTACTAATAAATGTATAAATATATATAAATTGTGTTAAATATATTTGTAAAGGAAAAATTTAGCCCCAGGGTCAGGCGGTGCATTGCGCACCTAGAGGTGACCCAGTGTTTTTCAACCTTGGGGTCGCCAGAAATGTCTAGTAGATGATTAAAAAAATAAAATAAAATAAATTCTGATTAAAATTAAAGCTTTGAATTTATTTTCTTTAGATTATTATACTTTTTCAAATGAAAACATCACACGCAATCTCAAACAACTGTATTTCATACTTTCACTTCCTCAAGGATACATGTAGTTAACGAAAATACAGTGTAATATTAAATCGTCATTAATAAATAAAAAATAAAAACATTCTTTTTTTAATTTTTTTGTATTATTCTTTTTCAAAATTATAACACCACATGCAATCTCAAACAACTGTATTCTATGCATTCACTTCCTCAAATATACATCTTGTAAAATAAATTACAATATAATATTAGTCATTAAATAATTAATAAAACATACATACATATACAGTATATGTGTGTGTGTGTGTGTGTGTGTGTGTGTGTATGTATATTAATTATTGTTTTTCAAATTAAAACACCACACAATCTCAAACAACTGCATTCAATACTTACACTTCCTCAAATATAAATCTAGTATAAAAAAATACAGTACAAAAATATCTGAGCTGCCGCATCTCGTCACTATAGTGCTACTTGTAACACTATATCACAAACCTGATCAAAAAGTAATGTTTAAAAAAAAAAAAAGGTCTCTTAGGTTGCCAGAAAGGTTGTGAACCACTGATGTTTAAATTGGTTTATATGTAATATGATATTATGCCATATAATGGATATCCACTTTGTGTGATCACTGTACATCTACTGTATTATTGAGCAAATACCATTAAATACATCTTCTACCTTATTCCTGGGTGAACTACTATATATTTCACTGTACGTTTTAAAAGAAGTATGTTTTAAAATCAGTAATTTGTTACATTTCCACACCCAACCATTGCTGAATAAATTATTATTATTTTTTTGTCTTAAAATAATCAATAGACATTGTGAAACTACTACAATGAAATGACCAGACAATCAAATGCATCACATTGCAGATGACCAATCAGATTAAACCTAATGCATGGAGCCAAAACACCATTGAATGGAGATTATTTTCTCAGTTTTACAGTTCAGAAATATAGCTATACTTAGAGCCTGAGAATTTTTTTAAAAATTTTGTACAATTTATTTTATACAGATGACTTTGTGGAAAATAAATTAAGTTCCCTTTGTGCAAGATTTCATCTCTTTCTTTTTAAGTTTATACATGAAATGTTTACTGTATGCAAGGGAACCGTGACAAGATTTATTACCAAAAATAAATGTGAGTAACTTTTACTCTGAGTACTATTTAATTGAGCTACTTTTTACTTGTACTTGAGTATTTTATGTACGATTTACTTGTACTTAAATACAATTTCAATCAAGTAACAGTACTTCTACTTAAGTCGGATGTATCAGTACTCTTTACAGTGCTGATAATAGGTATCTTGATCTTCAACTCCATGGTATAGATCAGTGGTTCTCAAACTTTTTTGGCTCGAGTACCACCTTTTGCTTATTTCTGAATCCAAGTACCCCCTTTGTCCACCCACATTTTGCTCAGAATACTCTGAAAAACCCCACTATAGAGCATAATAATGGAATCAATTAGTGATAGCACACATTTTAAATAATCTAATTTTGTACATAAGTGGAATGAAACAGTATTTAATGCCTCCTAAAAATAGTTTTTCTCATAGTTTTTATCATTTCCAGTCACTTTCCGATTCACCCCTTGTATTTTCAGTTCATGTTCATTTTTGTAACTAAAAATAAACAGTACAAACCCACATATTTTTAATGATTTTATTTAAACTCTCTCTCTCTCTCTCTCTTTCAAGTACCCTCTGTAGTGCCATCGCCTACCCCTAGGGGTACACGTACCTTCATTTGAGAAACACTGGTATAGATGGCATATTCCAAAAGTAAAGATTCAAGATTCAAGAAGTTTATTTTAATAAACAACAGAGTTAAACTAAAATAAATAAAATAAAAAAGAATAGAATAAAAAAAATTGCAAATATATCATGTTATACACAAAATTAAAAAAAAATAAAAAAATACAATAGAAAACAAAATAAAACCATTCATTTTTACTCCCCAATCTTCCTCCCAAGCTTCAATAAGGAATTGTAACTGAGGTTCTTTTGTGTCAACACTATGACGGACGTTCTAGAGAGCCAATCAAACTTTGAGGAAGACCTTACATACCACCCTGCAGCAGTCATGTGACCAATCCGCGTTGCCGTCCAGCGCTGAGGCGGACTACATGACACAGCAGGCTAGTCTGCGGTATATATATATTTCGACGTCGGCGTCTAAGGAAAATAGTAAGCTAAGCTTATCTTCGAAGATGGCTGATGTTGGGGACAACACGACGTTCTAGTTAGAAAAAGGAAGCAACTGTAACACTGCTCATGTTTTTGTTGATATAACTCATTACACGGCGCTTATATCTGACATTTTCCGTTGCCTAAAGTGAATTTCCCTTGAGTTTCGGCTCATTAAATGGAGGAGAAGAAGGAAGACGGGGACTCGGAGATACAGGAACATGGACCCGAACACTGGTTCTCAAAATGGGAGCGGCAGTGTCTGGCCGAGGCAGAGCAAAGGGACCTGAGCGAGGAGGAGGCCGACAACGACCAGGATAAACTGTGGCACCTTTTCCAGAACTCCGCCACTGCCGTGGCTCAGTTATACAAAGGTCCTCACTGGTTCATACAACTACACATACGTTGACATTACGCTTGGATTCGATAATTGTTAGCCTAGCTTGTTCGTACATAGCGTTACAAACTTCATTTAACCTCGATATTGTCAGCAGTGCTGAACTGATGGGCAGAAGGTACTACCGGACAACAGATTCTGAAATTATGGTTAGCTGGTCTGTGATAGGTCGTGTATTGGATCTATTGGACTCAATCGTAACTGATGATTGACTTCCGTAGTTTCTAAATGTTCTCGCGTGTCCAATTTATTTATTATTCTTTGTTTTGTTTTTCCTTTAATGCTTCGAACCCAAATATTATCAGTTTCGATATTTAACAACTCTTTGCAGGGGAAACTTGAAACGCGTTGCTTCTGTTTACAAATTTCATAATAGTTTTTTTTTTTTTTTTTTAGTAATTGTTCAGTTTCAACCATGGCTCACGGGCCAATGAAATAACAAACATTTGGATGTATTCATAAGCTTCAAATAACAAGCTGTTTTTGTGGATCCAAACCCGGTGTCTGACAGCAGCCACCAGCGTAGTTTGAAAGCTAGTCACCACTTAAGAGCGTAACGAGCGTATCCAGTACATCGGTAACTAGCTATTCGTACAAAAAATGGCGTAAAAAACCAGCAACATTGGACGCTAACTCGTAATAAATTAACATAACTTATTTGTTTTAGTAGCCAAATTTCTGGTGAAACCATTAGTTCACGGACGAGCTTTTTGACAATATCTTGTCAGGCGGCGTAATGGAAAGATAGATTTACAAAATGGCGATAGCAACACTCGTAGCTACATGACATTAACAGCTGTCATAGTGAAGAATAGTTGTTTACTTTGTGTTTTAATAGGAGCTCTAAGCGGTTAAAGTGATTCATAAAGTTACTTTTAATAACTCGGTATCATTGCTAGCTAGGTGCTACGTGAGTTAATTGTTGGTATAATCAAACGCAAGATGTTGAGGATAGTGTTGCTCAGTTCTGTATTTTATCCCGACTTTGGGACATTTGTATTTTAGAATATGGTTAAAATGTTAAAGACGAGGCTCTGTTGTAGCTGTTATGTCACCTCTGCAACTTTATTGCTGAGGCGGCGCTCTTCTTGGTTCTTGCCTGACAAGCTGTCCAGCTGGCCCTGTAGTGAAGGCTGCTGGTTATTTTTAATGTCAAACCTTTAATGTCTCTGCAATCTCAGATGCAAGACAAAATGGCGAATGAAAGTGATGAATACCCTGCAGTCACAACAATGTTTTTGCCTTTCAGATTCTCTCCTGCCTCCTGATCAATTCACAGCTCACACTGTCAGATCACAGCTACTAATACATCATGTTGTTGTTTTTGTTGCTCTTTTAGACAGAGCATGCCATCAGCAGGGCCTGTCATTATGGGTGCCATTTCAAAACGCCGCTACAGCTGTTACCAACCTTTACAAAGGTAAATAAATACACAGGCCTTCCTTAGGTCTTGAGTGACTAATCCTCTATAACAGGGGTTCTCAACTGGTCTAATCCTGGGTCCCACTTTTTTTTTTAGAATTCAACCAACCAAATTTAGTTTTTCAAAAAATAGCTGTTAAACACACATATATAATAATTTTAAAAACATAAATCATTATATTTTCCTGTGCAACATGCATTTCACAGCATGCCTGTCAAAAGAAAAGTTTCTTTCAAAATAAAACAAGTCCAACATGAGACATTAAGCATTTATTTATTTTTGACCAGCTGTCTGCGACCCACAAAGGACATATCCGCGACTTACTTTTGGGCCCTGACCCACCAGTTGAGAATCATTGCTCTATAATGTGCTACATCTGAAGCTCGGTATTCTTAATCAAGATGTCACACACTTAACATATAGTGCAGATATGTTTCTTTTTATTAGGTTCATCCATTAAGCTTTGTAAGCACAAGGTGATCTATCACCCCTGTTTATTCTTATTTGTCATTGTTGGCAAAACCAAACAAGCCAAACCAAAAAAAAATAAAAAATCTACATTGGGTGTTAAAATGTGCATTATAAAGGTCACTAATACATGTTTCGTAATTGAATACAATTTTTCTTAATGGTTTAAACTTAAGATTGGATTTATTTTTTATTTTTTTTAATGTTTAGGAACATAGAAACACTGGGCAGACTTTCTCAAAAATGGGTCCTGTCAAAATATTTAACATTTACATTCTTGTGCATTAATAAAAATTATATAGTAGTACTTTTCACAGACCTATAGTCACAAAGTGCTTCAAAAAGATGAAATTCATTCAAATACAAATTTACAAAGATAAAAGACGCATTCAAATACAAGAAAATATAATATTTATTGGCTGCTCTGACTAAGTCTATAAAGCTAGGACACTTTCTTAAAAAAATAAGCTTTTAAGTGCTTTTTAAAAGAATCAAAAGTGCAAGGAAGGAAGCGAGAGAGGAAGCTCTTTCCATATATGTACAAGTAACTACTGCATCTGTGCCAGATTCTCGTACATACATGATTAAAATCTGCAACAATTGATTCTGCATACGGTACTGTAAAAAAAATAAAGAGAATTGCTGGGTTTGTGAAGTACATTTCTAGATGTTTATTTTCTTGAATTGAGGATGCAATAAGGCAACAATTAACAAAAAACCACAAGGGTTCGTTAAATGTAATATAGAGCAAATAATTTTGTTGGTCTAGTCTTACATTTGTTAACTGTGGCTGATGTCCTTTATCTAATGTTGTCATCTGCTCACAGAGAGTGTTGATGCTCATCAAAGAAGCTTTGATCGAGGCCTACAGATGGGTCACCAGCGTCGTAATAAGGTGTGTTGAGCAGGGATAAATGCTGATGTGTTTTGGTTTTTTTTTTTGTATGCTTGGACTCAGATCTTTCTGTTACTTGGAACATTTGGAAAATAAGCTTTATTCCTTTCACACATTAACTTTACTTTCTTTAATGCCAGGACATGTTGGCTTGGGTGAAAAAGCGTCGAAGAACCATCCGCAGGGAGGATCTTATCAGCTTTCTATGTGGCAAAGCCCCGCCGCACAGAAGTAGCAGGGCCAGCACCCGACTGACTATGGTAGCCCCCAGCCGGGCTAATTCACCCACAGAGACGGGCTCCTCTGTGGAGGCTGACCTGCAACCTTTCAGAGAAGCCATCGCACTTCATGGTAAGAGAGAGACTCGCACAGAGGTTAATGTTTGCACATGTTTGGCTAATGTTTGCACTCAATATTCAAGATATAGCGACTTCTCTATTTTGGTGATAAAGAAAATTACAATATCTCCTATATAGGTATATTATTTTATCTTCTATTAAAATACTTGTTTTAGGGAGTAGCTGTTTTCTCTACTTCTCAGAAAAGCACAGTTAGATGGATTACTGAGTACATCCTAACCCAGACCTTCATCTAATCAAGCCACATTAAGGAACTCACTCACACTTGCTGTTTATTTTTGTTCTTTCATGCATTTCTGTTTTCTCATTGTGCATTTTTCTCTTTTTGTGTCCTTTTGTGTTTTTTTTTATTTAATTTTTGTTCTTTTGTGTATTTCTGTTTGTACATTTTTTTTTTTTTGTTCTTTTACTTATTTTTGTTTTCCCCTCCTTTTGTGTATTTTTTTGTCCTTTTAAGTATTTGTGGTCTCTGTTAATTTGTATTTTTTGTTGTAATTTTGTGTATTTCTTTGTCATTTTGTGCATTTACTTTTGGAGCTGCTAGTTGCCCATGTTTTAAGTTTGTTTTTTTTATTGATCTTAAAGCACTTACGTTATTTTAGCCTGTGTGGCATTTTGCATGAGCAAATTTGACCCAGAAAACTTTATTCATATTGTATATTGCCATTTTGAGAAAAAATATGGATATGATTTTTAGTCCATATCGCCCAGCTCTCATGTGTACTGTAAAAATGTTTGACACTTTGTGACACCATGTTGTCCTTGAGTGATCAGACTCTGCAACATGTGGCTCATAGATAAGGTTTTGTTTGTACAAGCATGTTTAAGTGCTGATCGGGGCCTCACCTGAAGCCCCACAGCATGCATGTTTGTGCTCAAAACATCCAACAAAATCTACTATTCTTTCATTCTGGATCATGTTCAGTAGTTTTTGTATCGGGTCACACAACCACATGTTCAGTGTCTTAACTCAGCTGTATATCCTAGCTTCAGCTGGTGGGATATTTTTTTCGTGTTTTGTGTAAAGAATTGCAACTTTGTAGTAGGCTGTTGCTCTTTAAGGGTCAGTATTTTTTATTATCCCCAACCACAAAGTGTGGAAGGGGGATATAGGTTTGAGCTCTGTGCGTCCGAGTTAAAGGGGACAGCTTAAACTGTTTTAGATAGGATAACCAAATTCGGTGTGTGGCTTCAGGGTATCAATACCTTGATGGAGTTCGAAAATGAGAAGCGCGCAGTTATTTTTTCCAGAATTATTGCCCTTGTTTAGTTTTTTTTTTTTTTTTTGGTGGGGGATGTTTGACTATGCCTTTTTGTTTGATTTGTAATGATTGAACTTTAAATATTTATTTGTTTGTCAATGTGTCAAAAACTAGAACACTGCATCATTTAGAGTCTGGACAACAGCTGTAATTGTTGCTGTACTTGTTTCCTAAGTTGATTTTTGAACTGCATTACTGATTGATATTTAGCTTATCTTTGTCTGCTTTAAGTGTTACGATTAAGAATTTTTTTTCTAGCATTTTTTACATTTATTTTATAATTTCAGTTTGTTTAGGGACGTGTCAGATTTGTATGCCATTTGTTCCTTTGAAAGGGTAAAGAACTTGGAATGCATATTTCCTCACATTTTTATTCCTCATGAGTCATGAATGGACAAAACATATTAAAATTAGAATTTGCAACTTCTGTATTAACTTGCTGGCAACAGTGATTTGAAAACATAAATGACCTTTTCTTTAACTCTTTCTTGGTTGCTGCGTCATCAATGGAGGACCATTGTCAGTGTCAGCTGCTGTCTGTCTGTCTCTTACATTTATCTCACATAGTTTCCTCTTGTTTCAGCGTCCCCAGTTAACACATTACGACTGTGTGAATGGTTTGAGTCAGTTTTCATTAATGGATTTAGATTGTTTAGTTCATCTCAAACATACTGGTTGGTAGAATAGGCTGATTTTGGTCGTTTTAATGGACGGCCACAAATGACTGTGCAACAAGGGTTGTTTGCTGTTAAAATTATTAAAGAGTGCCAAAATATTTAAAATGGGAGCTTTTTGCAAAGCACATGAAGCAGATGTTGTAGGTCAGTTACTAATAGGTCCACTCTTTCCTACAGTACAGATCCTTTCCAAATCCTAAAGGTTTTTGACAGTGTTCCTGTTTTATGGCCTCTCCTACTGCACGAGGCACGATGCTCCTCAGAGCTAATGGCAAATTTATGGCTCCATTTCCTTGAATTTTGTTTACCAGTGATTGCACTTCCTTAGTTTCTGAGGATTTTGTTGCCTGTTTATTTTTGAACCAACTATGTATTCACATAGATGTAGAAATGATTTTGACTTAAATATGGAGAAACAAAGTTATACAGGAAGTGTGTTAACTAGTCTTTTACAGTTCGGCAAATAACTCAAACTCATTCTTCCATATAAGTCGTAACTATACTTGGACAATTCTAAAACAACACAGTTTAACATTATTTCACATGGGCTTCTTATCCTGAAAATGTCCATCTTAAGATTGAGGTGTAGCAGTAGGAAGTGGTTTTGGTCATGATATAGTGCATCATCATCTTTCTAGCTATAAATAGTAGGACATGTAATATATAAACCTTCCTGTTTTTCTCCATCTTTCTTTAGCGAGTGCTCCAATAATATAAAGTTGCAGTAAATTAATGATTGTTCATGTTTATTGATTATGTGTGCCTAGGGCTGGTCACTTTAAAGTGTTACTGTATTGGAGGGGGAGTCCATGGGGGCTGGCTCAGTATCTGGTGTGACCACCATTAGCCTCTTGCAGTGCAACACATCTGATGCACATAGAGTTGATCAGCCTGTGAAGTGTTGGTCCACTTGTATTCAAGGGCTTTGAAGTTGCCTAATATTGGCAGGAACTGGAACATGCTGTGGTTTACGTGGATCCAGAGGGTCCAAACATTCTCATTGGTTGGGTGACATGTCTGTTGAGTATCCTGCCCATTCAAGAACTATGATCACATGTTTTCAGCTTCCTGGAGTTGTGTACAGATCCTTGCAACATTGGGATGTGCATTATCATGCTGCAATATCAGTAAACTGCTACTACTGCCATGTACAGTTAAAACTGGGATTCCTCTGTGATGTTGTCACCTCTCCAAAGTGCTAGATGTCCTCAGATGCATTTACCCACTGAAGTGAGTTACAAGGACAAACTACAGTCAGGTTGAAACCCCAGTGAGGACGATAAACATGCAGATGAGCTTCCCTGACATGATTTCTGACAGCTACTGCTACAATTGGTTTGCATATCCAAAGAATATCTGCACAAACTGTCTGGTCTGTGACGATGCTGGATGTGGAGTTCCTGGGCTGGTGTGGTTACACATGGTCTGTGGTCATGAGGCCGGGTGGATGGACTGCCACGTTCACTGAAATGCCTTTGGAGACTGCTTATAGTAGAGAAATGTACATTAAATTCATGGGCAACAGCTATGGTAGACATTATTTTTATTGTGGCCAGCCTAAGGCACACCTGTGCAATAATCATGCTGTCTTAATAATCAGCATCTTTATAGTTTTTATAGTTCACAGCTGTGAGGTGGATGAAAAAAGTGCTTACTAACAAATGTAGAGATGGACTGTTTGAAACAGCATACTCTGTACTATGCATTATAAACTCAATGAATATATATACCTTCTACTATTTACTATATGTATGGTGATCAGGGCTGGCATTAGGTCACAGTGTGTACACATTATTTATTTTAAATATCAACGCAAAACAATGCAATTCTGTGACATGACATAACCATTGAAAATAAAAAAAAAACCTATTTTAAAATTTGAATAATACACTATAACACAATAACACCTACAGGTATAGTGCAAATGTCTCAAGGGAACAATAAGAACAATGGTGCAAAATCCAAAAGCAATGCAAAACAGTGCAAACATGATAAAATGAAATATTTAAGTTTCAGTGCAAGGACATTTTTACTTCTCTGTTTGGCTTCACTAGTCAGTAACAAAAATATTAAAACCAAAAAACACAATAGAAGTTTATAGAATAGACCAAGAAATAAAATAGAATAAAAATAAGCAGAAGATCAGCAGATATAGGTAAAGATTTTTATTACTAATTAAGAGAAAACATGTACAGGGTATATTTCACATTTATTATAAGTTTTACATTTTTATTTTTTTGGGGGGGGGGTTGCAATTTGGTGCCCCTCCAGTAGTTGGCGCCCTAGGCAGCCGCCTGTGTTGCCTGGCTGGGAGGCCTGCCCTGATAGTGACCGTTCCCACTGAAGTATACTTCAAAATTTCCCAAGATGCATTTGGAACCTACAATGACCAAAACTTGAACTATACCGAGGCTAAATATCGGTTGATTTGCCACCTTTGAAAATTCTGAAAACATTTTAAGTGAGAAAGTGACAAAGTAGAATATCAACATGTGGTAATTTAATCAATAAATTTCACGTAAACACATTTCATGCTGACATTTCGGAGACCAACCACCATTGTGCTACTGACTAAACTTCCAGTTAACTTCAAAACAAGAGCCCTATTTACAAAGCTGTTAAAAACGAATGGAAGACAAGAAGAGATACTTTTGTTTTGAAAAGGGGATGTTTGATTTTTAGCTTGAAGCCGGTCTAAGGACGAATTTGCGTTCGGCTCGCAATGCATCATGGGATGGTTGAGTATGACTAGTGTGCCCACCATGCATACTTGAAAAAATGTCCCGATATAGTATAAATCTGGGTATTTCTTGCCTACTCGAACTATCCTAATGTGAACGCACTACATACTCATTTTGACGTCAAACTTAGTATGAGTAGTACGTTAGTATAACATTTACAACACAGCCATATTTTGTAAACAATATTTAGAAGAAATGGGCTTTATGTGTACAGAAAAAAAGTGTTGCGGTTATATATATATATGTATGTTTTTAAGTGCACATGGAGTCCTTTCTTGTTTATTTTTTTTTTAAATGCCCAAATACATGAGAAACCTGAGTTTATTTGTTAAATTGGAAAAACCTGAGAAATAAGTTTTAAAGCTTTTTCCTTACTATAAAATTGTGAATACCAGTTTTGATGGCAATTTTATTTCTTTTTACATTTTTTTATAGTCACTGAAGTAGCTCATTCATCTGTGATGTTTTTTTCTCTTCTTTCCCCTCTTCCTTTTTCTTTGTTTTTTTATTGTAAATGAACTTCAGGTCTGAGTGGAGCCATGGCGAGCATCAGCGTTCGCTCCGGAGCTCCAGGTTCCCCCACGCACGTGAGCGGGAGCAGCAGTAACAGTGGCAGTGCGAGCGTTGGCGGCAGCTCGTCGGGCTCCGGGGCAATATGTCGCAGCAGGCGTAACGGCCTGCAAGACGTCGACCTGAACACTTTTATTGCAGAGGAAATGGCCCTGCATCTGGACTCTACAGGTTCTCCCTCTGCTGGAGGAGGAGGGGCCCGGAAACGGAGCTCCACCCAGTGCAGTGATGTCATCACAGGCTCCCCTACACACAAACGCAACAGGATGATCTGATCTCCCACCGGCTGCTGTGAAGAGGGTGGGACGTTGGGGCTCGGAGGAGTGGAACGGTTGAACAGACATCTGCACGCTCACGCTGAAAATAAAAACTGGGACTGAAGGCTCTGTGCTCGGTCTGTTCTATTGAATGATTTGTTAGCCGTCTCCTTTCCCAACGCAGTTACCACAGATTACTGATGTACAATCAGAACACACGAGTGGAGAGGGAATGTGTGTGACATCCACACACTAACACCTCTGCCCTGGAAAGGAGAGAAGCCAGAACGTCACTCTAAAGCTGTGACGTTGCAGGTTCTCAGAGGGTAGAGACGCACTGTGCTGCTTGACCAGAAAAAAAAAAAAAAAAGCCACTTTGACACATCTGTGCCCTTCCATTCATTAACCTCCTCACCTGTCACCTTAATAAGGAAGTGAGGGTCATGATCAAACGTTTAATGCAGTGGAGTGAGTCATTTGGCCAAATGTTGGATAAACTTGCTAGTGGAGCTCCTCAAAGTGTAGCTTGTTGCACCATGAGCGCTGGGTTTACGCAGCAGGGCTCCGTCACAGTCCCAACACGGAGTCCATTGCCACTGGTCTGTCAGATAAGCACTAGTTAGAGGCCATCATTGTGTTCACATTCAAACCTTTACCGGCGGCTAATTTTTTCTTCAGCAGTGGCTCTAATCGCAAATGCCAAGTTATCTTTGTTGTTTTTCCCTTTTTCAACCACCCAGTGTTAAAACGTTTTAGATTTCTCCCCACTCGTTGCTCCAGAAAAATATCTTATTTCACCGTTTTTTTTTTCTTTTTCTTATGTTGATTGTTTTCTAATATTGGAAAGAAATTGACTTTGTGAATAGTTTGATGCGGATTGTGGAAGTCCTGGTTTTATTTTTAGTCTTATGAGAGCAGCTGCTGTTTGTGGTTGTGATGATTCAGAAGTTTGCAATAAGAAATATTTTGTTTTGCACTTAGCGCTCACCTCTTTGCTCATGCAAACAAATCAGCTCTTCCATCATGTTCTAATAGTAGCTTTGACCCCAACAGGCCCCGTACACCCCCACCATGAGGTGCTTTAAGTACACCTGCCACGGTGAGGAATAAAAGCACTCGAGCACACTTTTCTAGTCCAACTCTTAAAGTATTTGTAGTACTTTTTAAATCTTTATGCACATGAGCTCCTTGTGTTAAAAAAGCCACAATCCTCCCATGTTTAAATATTGGAAAATAATACATTGTCTGACAGTGATTCCTCCTGATCACAAGATACTAGAATATGAACCAATTTAATAATGTAGAATATTCTTATTCTTAATATAGAATAATCAATTTGTTCAAGCCCAAAAAAAGACATTTAAAATGCACGTTATTGGAGCTCTGTCTAATGTTAAGTGAAAACACAATATGCTAGAATTTAGCATTTTTTTTTTTTTTTTAACATATCAATTTCCCTTGCTGTAAAGCAGCCATGAAGCTATAAATGGATTTAAAAGCCTTCAGAACCACAGGAGCTGATGTTCTGTTTACCACTGTTTGTTGGATCAGATGCCCTTTAGTTTTTCTAACTTTATTTCTGACAACACTTCATCTTATTCGTTAAATAAGAATGCATTTTAAACTTGAAGTTGGCTTCTGGCTCCAGTTGACGTGAATGACTAAATGAGTCTTTTTTTTTTTTTTGTTGATGGTTTTGCATGACATGTCAGGTAAAAGAAGTGTTTGCTGTTATTGCAAAGGCTTAATAGTAATTGACTGATGACTGAAGAGTTGTGAAACAACAGGATGTTTTACATTCGTATCCTGCAACATTGACTCTCCATGTTTTTGTTCATTTCCTTTGAGCCGGTCACAGCCTTAGTCCACAGCGTCTCAAAGAGGACGAGTAACGCCACATGTTTCTGGAGCCAACACCACTATCAGCTGTTTCATATGTCTTTGGTAAACAAATAAATGGCTAGTCAATCAAAAATAACATGGAACTGTTATGTGGTTTGCATTGTTAAATAAAAACAATTTAGTTTCACATGAATTGAGTTCATTTGATTAAAAATTCATTGTTTGAATTCAAATAAGTTAATTACTGTTAGTTATGACTGGGTAAAATACATATTTTGATGGGGAAAACTAAAGTACGTTTTCAAGCCTAAGAAATTAGATTACATGCAATGTATTAGTTTGGCCAATAGAGGTTGCCAAAGGCACAAAATAAACTTCTTACCGTTGAAAATATTTAGTTTTGACAAAATTCCGACAGACATTGAACGCAACTTTATTATGAACGAGTGGAACGTGTTTCTCAGATCTGGAAATAATTTTTCCATTTTAAAACAGCATTTTTGAAAGGATTGCACTTGATATGTCCCTGAATAAGATATGATCAAAATTATATTTAAATGCCTATAAACAGATGTTATTGTCAAATTTAAGTAAATTGTTGGAAGGTAAATAACCATTTAGGAATTTTGGTGTATAAGATCAACCTTAATTTTTATTAATTAAAAAAAGCTTTTATCACATTTTTATGTGAACAAAAATGTTTTTAGAGTAACATTTAAATATATATATATCTATATATACTTAAGGAATATTGACAATTAATATTCTTTAAATTCCAAGTTTACAAATATTTTGAAATGTGGTTCTTTGATGATTTTCTAGCTAGCATCAAATGTAAAGTAGTTGTAAGTTTAAGTTGATGCAGCAAACACATGGAGTGACTGATTGTTTTAAACATATTACTTCAATAAAGGAAAAAAGATAGAATAAAATAAAAGGTAAAATCCCTAATTGTTGACAGATTTAGTCATTTATTGCAGTGCCATTTATACATTATGCATTAGTATTTAATCACTTTCAGATGAACAGTGAAATCAAAGAAGTGTTGAGCAATAGATTGAATATACAAATAGTTTTAAGCTTTAAAAAAAAAAAAAGTTTAATACTTAAACAAGAGCCAGTAAAAGTGAGAGTAAACACACAGTCTACAGTGGAATATCTGAGTTGCTGTTGAATAGAGTGAACACTATGATCCAAGAAGTGTCATTTTGGTCCGTGAGAGTTAAAATATTTAGATCAACATCCTTCACAGCTCTTTATCTTTAACTGTAGCCAGAGCCACATGGCATGGAGTGATGAAAATAAATACACTAATGTGACTCTCGTCAAACCATAGAGTCACTGTATTGATCAAACAGTTCCTCAGAATGTTGTGTGATTGATGGCAGCTCTCTGTCTGTCTGTCTGAGCGCAGCGTGTTACTGTTGATATGGAAACGTTTGGGGGGAGTGACTTAGATCTGACTTAGAGGCAGAAACTTCTGGTAGTAGCTCTTGGTAACGTCGATCATCAGATCCTGCGTGCACTCGGGCAGCTCTCCTGAAAACAGACCTGTGAGCACGAGACAAACGGGGTTAAATAAAGTAAAGTGGTGCTACGTCAACGACTGTGGCTGTGTTGGAAATAAAACACTCTGTACTACACACTAAGAACTCAATGAGTATATAATGTCTACTATATACTATCTAAGCATGGTTAGGATGATGAGCGTTCCAACTAGGGCTGAACGATTTTGAAAAATAATCTAACTGCAATTTTTTTCCTCAATATTGCGATTCAATACGCACTTATTTTTCCAAGGGCCTCCTGTCATGTATATTTTCAATGAACACAAGCAATAAATCAATCTGTTTCATAATAAACAATTTCAGATTTATTTAAACTTTAAATAAATATAAAATATACATTTTAAAGCACAGATTACAACAATAAAGCAAACAAATGTGAGGTTTTACCTCTTCAACATATAGACGTATTGCACTTCTTATAGTGTGTAGACAAAAATAAAAAAAAATTGCAGCCTTTGCGATTAGAAAATCGCGTTTTATGATATCGCGATAATAATGCAAATGCAATTAATCGTTCAGCCTTAGTTCCCACTGAAGTATACTTCTAAGTTTCCCATAATGCATTTCAAACCTACGACGACAAAAACCTCAATCACACTGAGGCTAAATATCTGTTAATTCTTTACCTTTGAAAAGTTGTGAAACCATTTTAAAACGAGACAGTGACCAAGTAGAATATCAACATGTGGTCATTTGATCCACACATTTAACGCAGACATGTCGGAGATTTTCGGAGACCCTCCATTGTGCTACTGACTAAACCTCGGGTTAACTTCAAAACAAGAGCCCTATTTACAATAGAGTTAAAAACTAATGGAAGACAAAAAGAGATGCTTTTGTTTTGAAAAGAGGAAGTTTGGTTTTTAGCTTGAAGCCGGTCCCAGGACCATTTTACATTCAACTCACAATTAGGGCTGGGCGATATATATGGAGTTTTCTATTTTGGTGTTATAGAAAATCACAATATTGCCTATATGTATGTATGTTTTATAGCTTATTTTGTATTATAATACCTGTTTTAGGGGTCGCAGCTTTCACTCTTTTTCAGAACAGCATAAAAAGCACAGTTAGATGGAATACTGAGACCCAGACCTTCACCTAAACAAGCCACACTACAGAACTCACTCACACGTCCTGTCCCTTACAGGAAAAAAATCTAAAAGTGCCACATATTGTGCAGCTGTTTGTTAATAAATGTGCCTGTGTGACATTGTGCATCAGCAAATTTAACCCAGAATTGTCTTTCTGGTCAGTTTTATTTGAAATAAAGTTATTAAGATTTATACCGTATATCGCCATTTTGAGAAAAAAAAACATTGAGATGCAAGTTTTGGTCCATATCACCCAGCCCTACTCGCAATGCATCATGGGATAGTTAAGTATGGCTAGAGTGCCCCCCGTGCATAGTTAAAAAATGTCCCCATATAGTCAACATCTCGCGTTTTCAATCTTTTCATACTATCTAATGTGAACGCACTATATATAGTCATGTTGACGTCAGACTTAGTGTGAGTAGTACGTAAGTTAGTGTGACATTTGGAACACAGCCAGCGTGTAATGGTTGATGTACTGTACGTGTGTCAGACCTGGACATCCAGAGAAGACCGTGAAAGGTGGTACGACTGTCTCTGGAGGAAGTACGGTGTTGTCTAAGATCTTGCAGCAGTCCTTCAGCACGCAGCGACGCCCCTGCACGCAAACGAGACGCCAGTAGCTCAACAACCCAAAACCATGAAATTATCATAACAAAAATATAACTGAAACTACACTTACAGTTTTTTCTTCCTCTGACAAATAAATGAATCAATAAAACTAATCCATGTTTCAGTTTGCAAAGGAGCCCGACATGCTTTTACATTTCTGTTGTTATAGTTCATCTAAACATGACGACCATGTGATTCACTCACCTCAGGCATAAAGACACACTGGTAGTTTGTTCTTTTTTTTTTTTTTTTTTTTAAACACTAGCAGTTTTCAGCCTCAGAAATGTGTTTCTTTGCGTCATCCACTGATGAGCTTCCTTCATTTCACTCACTATAACACAGTTTTTGCCGATGTGGACGTAGGAACCGATCTGTGCGGCGTTAACAACGCAGTCCTCCTCGATGAAGACGTGGTCCCCGATGTGCAGTGGGAAGAAGGCCACGCTGGAAGGACAAGAGCACAGGCCAACGGCTTCAGGGATGTAGACATGATGTGCATCATGGATTATTTGTGTCTTAAACTGATTAAAAGGCCGAATCAAGACTGAAATACAGTGATGATAGATTTGAGTTAGTGTGTATTTACTAACTTGTTGTCTGTGCAGCAAATCAAAGGTTCCACTCACTATATCTACTAATAGCACAAAGCTGTGTCTTCTACACGGCATTAAATATGTAACTGTCCATTTTATTTGTCCTTGTGCAGAGGTGCATTTTTTTTTACTAAGTGTGTTTGGGTTTTTATCCATTCTCCTTTGTTTTAATTGGACGTTTTTTTTTTTGGTTTGATTGATTGATTGTGGGGGATAAGGGGTTGGAGGGTGGAGGGGGATTATGACATTTTCTCAACATATTTTTTTTCTGTAAATACCTTAATAATTAATTTAAAAAAAAATATGACGGGGAAAAAAAATGAATCAAAAATCGGTTTGTAATTTAATCAAGACTTTCATCATCAGAATCGCTTAAAAACAGCAATTTGGGCTGATTATCATACCCTGCAGAATGCCTTATGGTTTTAGTCTATTTGTAAAACATAATATTGATCACGTGACGTCGTGAATATGTGGCGATGAGAGGTGAACTTTATTTGTGATCATTAACGTATGACATCATTGTTGTAGTTTAAAAAGGTGAAATATAAAAAGGTGCCGTATCTGATTTGATTTATTTCGAACATGATCACAACAGTAGTGTATCTCACAATGAGGAAAAAAAAATATATAAATAATAATAATAGTGATTAAAAAAAAAAAAAAAAAAAAAAATGGAAATAAATCAAACAAGGAAAAGAGAGAACAACAGGTACAGAAATCCTGCTCATGAAGTAAGAGGAAGTATATACTTATATGATCCGATTCCTATCCCTTGTAATATCTAGTACTATACCTATAAACTAATATACACCTATTTACACTATGCTGTATATACACACACATAATTCATTGATATATATCTATATAATTATACAATTCATGTGAACCATTATACATTCATTTGTCCACACATACATACAGTAAGTATATACACACCTATTTACAATCTTATCCCTGTAACACTTGTGCTTCGAGAAGATAAACTTTATGTATTTATGTTTGATATGCTTTAAAATTCACACTTTTTTTTTTTTTTTAATTTCAACACACAAATGAAATGAAAGAGTTTTACCCTTTGCTGAACTTTTTGAACGGGGGTCTGATGACACTCCTGCTTTTCACCACACAGTGTCTCCCCACCCGGACGTTGGCCAGGTCTCCCCTGATGATGCAGTCATTCATAACTATAGTCTAAAGGAAACACAACACAGTGATGATGACACAGCACTAAGAGTGGAAACACAAAGCTCTAAACCAGTGGGTGTCAAACTCGGACCAGCTTAATCTCAATGTATCATTCTCGTGCCCTAGTTTGCACTTCCATGTATAATTTGGGGAATAGTTTGAGGAAAATTGCAGGATTTTGAAAAAAAAAACAAAACAAAAAAAAAAAACGAGAGTATTTATTTGTCACAATTTGAGAATAAAATCGACTGCTATCATGTGATATAATTATGTGGAAACTGTGAGGGAAAAAAGTGAAGTTTCATTATATTTATACAAGTGAATTAGTTAGTGATTTAGACCAGTGGTTCCCAAGCAGGGGTACGTGTACCCCTAGGGGTACATTAGCACATTGCAGGGGGTACTCGGAATGATAAAAAAATTAAATAAAATAATTGGGAAACGTTCATGAAAAAACTCATTACAAACTAACAGTACTATTGCTTATTCAAACACAATACTTTCTTGTGTCGGTAATTTATTGAAACATGATTTTTCTATACTGTAGAAAGGCTTGCATAATACAATAAATAGCTACAATTTACAAAGGAGACTGTATTTACTTACTATTAAGTACTTATGATATGAAGTTAGTTTACACATGATTTGTTAAAAACGACAAAAAATATTGGGAACCACTGATTTAAGCAATGAATCATGTTTTAGTTGTCATTTGAACTTTCTCCTGCGGGCCGAATTGAGAGCTTTAAAGGGCCGGATTTGGCCCCCGGGCCTTGAGTTTGACACAGGTTCAGATCTGGACTGTGTTTAATGGAAACACGAGTTTCTCTTACTTTTCCATTTAGAACGATGTTCTGACTCCCACAGAGCACAGACTGTCTGCTGACTTTGTTTCCAGATGCCTGAAATAAATCAAAACACACTATTATATTATTTACACATAATACAGCAGTTATTGTCTAAATTATTATCATGTTCTATCGTGAACGCCCTGTTCGGCTACTGTAACTACACAGCTAAACACTGAGCAACGAGACTTATAAAAAGCTAAAAACATTACCGTCTCGATGTATTCCGCTTTGTTGTACAGTAATTCGGACAACTCCATGACTTTAAATAATGTAGATGGTAAAAAAATGGTGCTTATCGTCCAGTTTTAGCATCCAACACATCAGTCTGTCAGCAAACAGACGCCTGAGCTACAGAGCAAGACCGGTAGTGACGTCATGACGTATCCGCAACAAACACGCATTTACAATTTATTAAAAAAAAAAAAAAAAAAATAGACCTATCGGAGTAATGGAGTAATACATTCTGAAAATAAATCTCAAGATTAAAATCTATATTGTTTTTAAATAAAATACCCGAAAAGGATCAATCAAATTTACAAAACAAGGTAAATAAATAAATTACTGAATTATTAAAAGTCAGATAAATACACAATGAAGATTTAATTGTATTTCCTATTTAGTTGTTCCAAAAACAAAAAAAAAAAATCAATGAAATCTGACTTTGTCTAAAAAGAAACGACAGCCGTTGAGTTTTCTCTGTGCATCTTTGTTTTTAACAAAATGTAAAGATATTTATTTATTTTTTTAAATTATTATTATTATGCTTTAGCGCAAAACCTATTCCAAAACATGACAAAATGTCCAAAATAAACCACCAATTTGCCAAACAGAGAGGGTTGTTTTCCCAAATCAGAGTAGCATAGGTTAGACACTATCTAACGAGATGCTATCTACGAGTAATCATTTTGATTGTGCATTGTTTACTATGTGAAATAATCTATCAAGCACTGACCATTCATTGGGTCACCTGAAAACCAAACCAAGAAATGTTTTTAAGTCTGCAGTTGCTGATAATCTTCTACTAGCCTCATGTAAGTCATTTAGGTCATCAATGTTTTTAATCTGGGATCGATTGCTTTCCCCTCAGTTCTTTCTTTGCCCCTTGAAAAAACAATCTAATTAAATTTAAAAGTGTAATTAGTTATATTTATATTGAAATACTAAGTTTAAATAGTTAAATATTGTAATTAATTTGTATAAAACTGGTACATATTTAAAAATTATCACGGGCTCTGCTTGTGCGCATGCGCAGCGGCAAGCCCTTGACCCCTGTTTCTTCTTCTTCCTGCACGCTGCTCGGTTGTTTTAGCTTGACTCCGTCATGGCGGCCCGTGTCCTGCAGCAGTGTGTCCGCTCCTTCACCCGGCCCTCGCTCAGGCTCTGCACCGGGAACCTCGCACTCAGAGCCTCGGCTGCTCCGTTAGCGGCCATTCACCGGCCGCTGTCGTTGTTCGTAGACAGCCGGAGGACGCGGAAAGTCGCTTTGAGCCCGGTGAGTGTGCGCGGCCCTGCCGTGACCTACCGACGTCTTTCAGAACTACCCGAGCACCTGCGTGTGGTTACAGACAGGCTGCTTTAATGGTTACATAGTCCGAGCCCATGACAATGTACGGACAGAGATCAGGATTCAGGAACTGCTGTTAGTTTTAGTTTAAACACTAGGAGTAATGTTATGACATGATAGCTAACATGTTAGCAACATTGGTGCGTTCAGGGATCCACCGGGGCTGTTGGACTTTTCTGCTCTAGCGGAGCGACCTGGACAACACGATGTTAACAGTAAAATCCTACAAATTTAAAACAGATTTAAAGTGTTATTTATAGGTAAAAGTCGGTATTTGGTTTGTGAACCCCTGCTGCTGCAGTGTAGCTGTTGCTCTGGGCTTTTCTTCTCATGTTTTGCACATTTTGTGGCTACAGATCCTGTAATCAAAACAAAATTACGACATTCCACAACTAGACAAAAACAATACAACAACAACAATAATTACATTTATAGGTTGAAAAAGGTCACAAAGTTTGTCATCAATAATGACCAAACCTTGTCAATATTCAGACTTAATATTCACCCTATTTCTAAGAACGCTACTTACTCTCTACTTTTTGCAAACACTTGCCTACTATAATGCACCAAGTATGGAAACATGTCAAGCATGTGTATTAAAGTTTTATTTATTTATTTTTTGTGTGCGTGTGGGTGCAAAAAATCTTATGAAATATGCAGCATTTGTTGTTTGGAATGCAGAACAGCATTAACTTGCAAGTGAAGTTAAAGCCTTTAAATGTATAATTCAATTTTCTCACTTTGCAACTACTTGTTAAAATTGGGCTTCTAAAGTGTTCTTTCCATGGGGATTGAATGTAAATGCACAAAAAATGTGCCTGTTCCAAAAAAAAAAAACGATTTGAATGGAAGAGATAATTTAACATATTTGAATAAAAAAAAAAAAAAAAATCATGGATGAATAACTGTGCAACATGATGTCACATCTTATTGTTTCCCATTACAGAGCTTTGAGTTCCTCACTTTAAAGTCATTGAAGCTAAATTAAGCAGTCATAACAAGTCACACGTGTACTGTTTAGCGTGCTCATACACTGACATCCTCCTTGTTCTTCCTACCCTCAGAGCTGGTCTGTGGGTGTGTTGTGCAGACAGTATGGTGGCCTGCCCCCCCTCACCCTAGAAAGCATTAAAGAACGTGTCATGTATGTTCTTAAGCTCTACGACAAGGTGGACCCCGAGAAGGTGAGGAGAGAGCAGAGCTGCAGCCTAACGCACATACACACGCACACGCCCTTAATGACATCATCAGTGAAACCAATCCTCTGTCTAAAATAAGCTGAATGTTTTCTTCCCACAGCTGCAGCCTTCCTCCCACTTCATGAAGGATCTAGGACTGGACAGTTTGGACCAGGTGGAGATCATCATGGCCATGGAGGATGAGTTTGGTGAGTCCAACAGACACGCCCGCCCTGCCAACAGGATCCCACCCAGAAATTCAATGTGTAGATGAAAAGCTAACTCTAATTTGTGCAATTTCAGAGTGTAATGCGTCACTATTTATTTTTTATTTATTTTTTTTACATCAATTGAAATGCATCTCTCCTGTCCTCTGTGTGGGCGGGGCTCCCAGCTTTCACCTCTCACAACGGTACCGACAAGCCCATTCACACTCAGAGAGAGTGCGTTGCCTACTTTACGATTAAATAACCCCAACATAAACAACAGACAATATATATATATATATATATATATATATATATATATATATATATATATATATATATATATATATATATACATACATACAGTAACGGTTAAAAGTTTTAGAACACCCTGATTTTTCCAGTTATTTATTGCAATTCAAGTCGTGCAAGTACAGTGAAAAGCTTGAAATTGTACAAAGGTAAGAACTGAACAACCAGAGGTTAAAAAAAAAGAGGTTTGGTTCCCAAAAACTGGAAAATTATGTACATTTCAGAATTATACAAATAGGCCTTTTTCAGGGAACACAAAGTAAATTAACAATTTAAAGCTGTTCTGCAGCAATGGAGGTTGAATCAGCCTTGAAAGCTGGTGCTAATAATTCCTACAGGTGTTCCAACTTTTCTTGGTTACTTCCAACCCCTTTTGTCTGCATAAAAGCAGTGTTGGAACACACTGTGGTACCAGACCATCATGAGTCACGGAATCGACCAATGAAAACAGAATCCACTGCTAAACGTAGAAATTGACATAATGTGAATGAAACGTTGTCACCGTGAGACAAAGAACATGTGGAACAACATGTGAAAGCGTTTTTTTTTTTTTTTTGCAGCGCAGCACGCACTTACACAGCTGTTGCTGGACATAGAATCATGTTTAGGCATTAAATAAATTATATTGATATCTAATCCTTATCACCAATATAAGTGCATTGCATTTTTTTTTAAACGGTATTGAAACTGATACCATTGTTGGTCAACCAGTGAAAATCTTGGTCGACCACGACAGCATCGACCAATTAGTCGACTAAACGACCAAAGTTGGCCGCCCTAGAAATAAATCAGGGTGAACTGCGTATTCAGGTACTAATGCTCTATAATAATTATAATTATGGTAATGATGATGATGGTAATTCTTGTCCGTGCGTTGACGTTTCCTTTGGACTACTTTATAAATCAAGGCCATTTACAGTTTCATGGGGTGGGCGATAATATGGGGAAAAACATCATCTTATCACCATTTTTTTTTTTTTTTGTAAAATCCTGATCTCGATTTTATCACAATTTTTTCATTCAGATCATTTAGATTATTTTCACGTTATTTACCAGTAAAACAAACCAATTCACCTACTTACAATAAAGAGATGAGATCATTTAAGTTTAGATTTATGTAAGAAATTTATCAAACTGGTTCCAAGTACAATTAACCTCAAACAAAAATGCTGACATGTTATTTTAGTCACAGTCTTTTTTTCTTTGTAGTGTAGCATTAGCATTAGCAACACTTGCTACATAACAAGACAACATATCAGTCTAGTGATTATGATTTGTTTTTGAGGCAACGCACATATGAATAAAATCCTACTTTAAGCAGTGTTTCACACAGTTTAGACAATCATATCCTTTATAAGATAAAACGTTACTACTTTGGTTACATTAGGTCTTGGTGATATGGATCAATATTCATATCTCTATATTTTTCCTCAAAATGGCAATAGGCGATATAAACTCTGTTTATTATTTATTTATATGAGGCTGGATGTGCTGTGTGTGGGCACACAGACATATGACGCAGACACGGCACCGCCAGGGATAAAATGTGCACTACAGACGCTTCTACCATCTCCATGACTTGGCAGATCGTCGTCATGTTTCAATCTAACATCGTCAGATCACACACCCTCAAGTGTTTGTGATTTCTTTCTGTCTTTCTTTTTTTTTTTTTTTTCAAAACTCTTTTTATTACACATTTTTGACACTCAATTAAAAGTTTTCCACATTTGGTCCAGAAATTACATACATAAAAAAACAACAGGATTAGGGATAAATTAAAACAAAAGAAAACTGCTAATAATAACAGTAGTAATGGTAGAAATAATAGCAACAATAGTGTTAAACAAATAGTCAAAGCAATAGATATTTTAATGAATAGATGTATATTATATACATCAGTGGTTACGCCTTCAGACATTTAACGTGAAGCCATGTGCCCCCTATTCCTGCTCACTTAAAAAACATAATAAAGTAATATCATATACAATGTAGCCCTACAGTGAATTTTACCTATCCTGTTGAGGAATAATATATAATAATAATACTAATAACTAGAATGTTTGCATTTCCTGAAGAAAATGCAAGTGAGGATGCTGGTGCTAGCCCGTTTTACACTGCATTAGCTTATCATTGGCATTAGCATTATCTAGCTTAAGCATTCACTTAGCAATGGCTTTAACCTAGCATCAGCATTAACATTTGCATAACAATAGCATTAGTCTAGCATTAAAATTGACCTAGTATTAGCTTTAACATAGCATTATCATTAGCCTAGCAATAGCAGTAACCCAGCATTAACATTAACAAAGCAATAGAATTAACCTAGCATTAGACTAACATTAGCATTAACCTTGCAATAACATTAGCATTGCATTAACCTAACATTAGCTTAGTAATAACAATAATCCAGCATTAGCATTAACCGTAGCCTAGTAATAGCATTAGCGTAGCATTAGCTCTATTTATATTTGTTTCCAATGGTGTCATTGTTTTTCATTTTCATTCACGTACCCCCTATGACTATTCGCGTACCCCATTTTGAGAACCTATATATATATATATATATCCCCCCATAGACAGGGTTGGGAGGGTTACTTTAAAAAAAAAAAGTAATCCGGTACAATTACAAGTTACCTGTTAAAAATTGAATCAGTAACTTACTTTAAGTATCACTATATTAAAGTAATGTAACTGATTACTTTTAGTTACTTTTTGGATTACTTCAACACAAAACATAGACGTATAGAATACGTGTAACCTGCTCACTGTATTATTTTAGACAAACATAAAATCATCTTTTCCAGTCACACTGCATTAAAGGAAACGTTGTAGTTTAACACAGACTGGTTTAAACCCACAGTAGTTTAAATTAATATCAGTTAACTCATGAATTATGAACAATTCAGTTGAATCATTGACCACAGACTATACAATAATGATTATTGTAATCCCACTATGTAATCCCCATTTTTATACATATAAAACACCAGTAATCTGATTACATGTTGTTAAATGTACTGTAATGGATTACAGTTGCATTATTTTTGTATCTGTTACTTGTAATCCATTACTCCCCAAGTCTGCTCATAGATATATACACGTATGGGGGAAAAAAATGAAATACAGAGTGTTACTACATCTGTTTAATACCAGTGACTTTCTACTGGCGTGAACAGAACTGTTGACCTCAGTTGTGTTTGTTTTGCAGGTTTTGAGATTCCAGATGCAGAAGCAGAGAAGCTGATGAGTCCAGACGAGATCGTACAATACATCGCAGACAAAAAGGACGTTTATGAGTAATCGTCTCCACAGAGCAGCACAGGTCAGTGTCCCACAGTGAGTTCATGAGTGAAGCTGTTCTGCTGCTAAACACTTGGTTTCCTGCTCCTCAGGCTCCTCTCCCACATTATTCCACAGGACGTCAAGCAAACGCTGCCAAGCTGGAACGTTCCCACTTATCCGCATCAGATCACCTGGTTTCCAGTTTGGCGTCGTCAGCGTTCTCTGCCGTGTCTTGTGTTCGACTGTATTTAAACAAACATGTTTTTTGTTGCGCAGGTTAAAAGTCAATATTAAACAAAGTCATGTCACAGGCCTGATTTCTTCTTTTTCTCCACCTTGTGGTTCACATGTGTAATTTCACTTGAATAGATTATTAAAGACTTATTTTAAAAATGCGCTTTAATATTCATCAAACTCAGGCCATTGTTTTGACTTATTAAATATTCTGTATCGACTGAACCGTTCGTCCACCTTTTTCATGTCAAATTACTGACTTAGTTTTTTTATTTTTATTTTAAGACAAATTGATATTTAAATAAAAGTCAACACAAATACAAGCAGCAGCAGCACTAGCTATTGGTTAGACACTGGGAGGGGGTTGCAAGAAACTAAGGATATTTTTGGAACAATTTGCTCATTTTTACTCTTTTTCTGCAACTACACCAAACTTGCCATATTTTAACCACTTTTTTTGTCCTTTTAATGCATTTTTGCTACAATACTCCCATTTCTGTCACTTTTTTAATCTTTCATGACGTTTTTGGCACTTTTTCCCACTTAATGTCACATACGTTAACCCATTATAGTGACTTTTAACTGCTTTTCACCACATTTGATGCTTTTTTTTTGCTGATTTAACCACATTTATGATTTGTTATGCCCATTATTTGCCAGTTTAAACTAATTGTTCCTACTTTTTTCATTACCTTCCCACCACTTTTAAGCCAGTGTTGACACTTTTTTTAAAAAACATTTTTTCTGTGCTGTTGCACCTTTTCCACCATTTTTTAGTCATTTTTAACCCATTTTATTTCTAATTAAAACAAGGATTTACATCCTAAAGATGACTATATACTATTCCGCAAATGATAAACTAGATAACAGTGTTTAATATTCAAATAAATAAATGTGTTCATCACAGATTCATAGAACAATGGACCATCATTTTTGCTGACTTAACGGATGGACCCCAAAGAGTGCTCCCCTTTATCCCTCCCTTATAGATGGCCCTGTCTCCACATGACTGTTCTACCATTAAAAATACAACTGTCTGTGGTTCAGTTTTATGGTTTTTATTAATTGACTGTGAAACCTAATAGTGGACTGTGAGTATTTGCTCTGCTTTGGGTAGAAGGATGTTTTCTGTTGGACAGATGGTTCCAGCTTCATAAAATCTTGTTCATATTTGTTTTGTAGCATCAAAAACCAAAAGACGGTCAACACACCTTATCAGGTGTCTTAGTAAAGGCAGGAAATGAGAAAAGATAAGGAGAGACCAAGACTTCCTCAGCTGGTGTCAGATTACAGCAATAAAAGCATCAGAAACATAAAGTCATGTGTTGCCAGGTCTCCACGTAAACATAAAGCTGATCATGTGACTGATCAGCTGCTTAAAGGATATTTAGCCATTATTAGGGGCAGATTTGATTTCTTTTTCACCTTTGAAAACCAATTGTTAGGTTACATTTTTATTTGACTGTTTATATATACAATATATATAATAAATATTAAATAGAAATATATCCACAACCTCATGCAAAGAGCAGCTTCTTTACAAACAAAATCAGAAAATACAGATCATTATCCACATTATTGGTTGTTTTTCATCATAATGTAATAGATAATATTTTGTAAACAAAATTTGCTGCCGTAGTTTTTGTCGACCACATTTTTAAAGGTGACAATACCTCGACCAATTTTTTTTTTTTTTTGGCTCGTGACCCCATTTTATTATCATGAATTGATTTTTTTTTTTTTTTTTTTAATCTAGAATTTATTTTTGATCAAGTTTGTCATACTGTATTACAGAGTAGCCAGTGATTAGTTTTACTGCATTTTATTTGAACTACATTTATATTTGGCAACGTGAAAGTATAAAATACAGCTGTTTTAAAATTGTGTTTTAATATGGAGTAAAAAAAAAAAATCATTAAAAAATCAGTCATTATTTTTTTCATCATGAATTACGAGACATTGTATGCGACCCCACATGGTGTCCCCATGGGACGAAATCCAATCAGAATTCATTGATTACATAAATGGTAACTGAATCTTTCAAAGAAAACGCATACGTTGTCATGCTTTTATCTTTTTGTCAACTATAACACATTTAGTTGTTCAAACATAATTCAGTTTAAAAATAGGAATAAGGAAAGGATTTACAACATGAGGTACAGAGGCCACTTTACTATTCACCAGTTGTTTTTTCCCTGTTTTGAGTAATACTGACGAGTTATGGACTATTTGTGAATATGTAGATTGTATGATGATATATGGTTAATTAAATTGTATTATTAGTCATCTTAAAAAAATAAAGGGGTAGTTTACACTTCTTCCTACTCTTTTTCACGCATGTATATTGAGAGGTTTGTGAATCAAATCAATGGTCTTTTTTTAGGGATGGGAATCTTCGAGTGTCTCACGATTCGATTAAAAAACGTATACAATGCATAGTGTGCTAAGGCAAATTATGGCATCAAAACAATACAGTTTGTATCAAATAATTTTAAATAAACTGATTCCAATGATGTAATCACACAAAGGCAAACTTAAGACACAAGGTTAACATTTAGTCATGCTAAACAAATAAAAACTAACTGTACAAGATATAACTTGTATAAATAAAATTGCCTGGAATAACAAATAAAAGCTTACACTAGTTGCCCCTTTTTTCCAGAAGTAAAGCTCAACTCAGTGACTACGAGAATAAATTCAAGGTATACAATTACGGCGCTGGAGCTGAGTCAATTTGTTTTATTATTATTATATCTTATTTTGTTATTAATATACATTTTTCCTCTCTTTATCCCATTGTTTTCTGGGTGTATGCTGTCAGGTTATCACATTGTCCATATATGTCTTGTATGTTGCAGAAAACAAAACAAAAACACACATATATATATATATATATTTAAATTGATTTTTGAAGTTTCGGAATCAATTCAGAATCATGGATAATTAGAATTGCGATTCTTACGTGAATTGATTTTTTCCCCCAACCCCTACTATTTTTGATGTTGTAATTTGTCATAATTTTTCATTTTCTAAAATGTTGTTCCATTATCATTTTACATGTTTGAAATAAAGACAATATCATTTAGCTGACCTAATTATGACTGAAAACTACAGTAAGTTGTATTTTTAGTCAGAAGCCTACGACTGAAACTAAATCAAAGTCTTGCTGAATAAATAAACAACACTCAAGACGCTTTAGATTTGATAGAAATTTGAATAAAAAAACTAAATCAAGACAGACACACACGCACAATGCTGAGTCGTTGTTAGTCTTTTATTGAGGGTTGTACCCAAGTTATACAGCTTTGTACGCTGGCTGTGGGAGCCAGAGGGTTACAAACAGTAATCATTATACAAGTACAGCCAACAGAAGACTCACTACCTACTCTACACCTTAGTACAGATACTCTTAAGAGCAGTAAAATCCAAGAAAAAATAAAATAAAAAATAAAATACAGAACAAACCAAGCAACAAAAGGAAGGAAGAATAAAGATTAAATGAAACCAAACAGACAGCATCAGAGGAGACATTCATTATTAGAGCACACTGGAGTTGGTTTATTTCTTAACCTTGAAAATATCAGGCGACTTTGTTTTTTTTTTTTTTTTTCTTTACGTCAATTTTTTTCTTTTTTACACTCGTACAAATAAAGATTGTCCTTTAAAAAGTGCAGATTCCACTTAAGTTTAAGATAAAATCCTTTGATGACCCGAGGAAGACATTTGAAAACTAAAAAACAAAGGTACTTCCTGGTTTGTTTGTAAGAGGAAGACTTCCCGTTATTGATTATAGACACTGTACGCTTATATTCTCATTTGTAATATATATACACATATGTATATATATGTATATATTTATATTCAACAGTTATATATAGATATATAGTTTCAACAGTCTTCCAAAGCAATGTGCATATCAGGGTTTACAAGTAATCCAACTACACACTGGATTGATAGAATCTCTATAAAAACATTGTAGTTGTGGAAAATTTGCAGTTTTTTTTTTGTTGGTTTTTTTTGTTTTTTTGCAGCATCGCCAGGACGAGACGAGCCACCAAGTTAAAGACACGGACTTTGCAAATGTGAACCCGTCCTGCTCTCCTGCTACAACTGGCCCGACGGTTGCTAGGTAATAAAGATTTATTTTTCAGTAGAACAAGAAGTAACGATACAACGATGGCACAAGCTTGAGGAATATTACTGGGAATCCCGTCTTTGCTGGGTTTGGATTAAAAGAGCTGAGATTTTCTTTTTTATCAAATGGTACTTTTCTTTATAATCAACGTAAAAACCAGAAGAAGAATTTCAAAAAAGAAAAAAGAAACAAAAACAAAAAACAACCCAAGGAGCACATGGAAGCCTAGGGTTCATAACTCCACTGCATAGTCTCTCTGAGCAACACCCGCCCACATCTTTGTGCTGGTTAGACTAAAGCTTTTCAGGGTTTGTTGGTGTGTATTCTCACTAAACGTAAATTAAAGGAAAAAAAAAAAAAGACAGCAGATTCTCACAGTTTTTGTGTACTTTTTTTTTTTTTCTTTCTCATTTTATTAATTTTTTTTGTTTAAAGGTTTTCTTTTTGTAATTATTTCTGTAATAAAAATAGCCTTAGCGCCTTTGATCGACTGCAAAGAGCTGTCGAGTGTGTGTTATGGTAATATAGCATTTACTCACAGGATAGTTAAGTCAAGTGAAACACAGTCACATTTTTTCTTCTTCTTTAAATATTAAAAAGTAGTAGCGTATCACCAGCCAGCTTCCTCCCTCCCTCCCTCCCTCCTCTTCCTCCCTCTGGCCTGTTGGAAGCTGCTTGGCAGCCCTGGGGATTGTACGTTGCTCGTGGTGGTTTTGCACTTTTACTTAAAAAGTTTATTTCCTCACATCATCCTTTATCAAATGACTTTCTTTTTTTTTTTTGTACTTCAAGCATTTACCATTGTCCAGCTTTTTAAATACACAAATGCACACATACATACACACACACACACAAAAAAAAAAGAGCATCAATCCCTTTCCTTCCCTCCAGCCCTCCCTCCATGATTTGGCATGAAAATGTGATACATACGCACCGTTTCTGCACAACACTGGGTTTAGTATAAATTTTTCTTTTTTTTTTTTTTGCATCTTCCCACCAAACAAACAAACACACGAGCAGATCATTCGCGCAGAAACGGAACGGGAATATACCAGCGACCACACACAGTAACACGGATTTTTATTTTTATTTTTTAAGTTGGAGGTGATTGCTTGTCCCTTCTAACAGCTGAGGAAGCAAAACTGGCTCACGAGGCGGGTGCGTCGCAAAATTACACACAGACACGACTCAACTCGGAACTTAAGTACGAAGTTAAATGTAGCGATAACAGAGAACTTCCTGTCGGCTTCATTAATGCACCCCCGACAAACGCGTCACTTCAGTCGAGCTCATCAACCATACTATCGCCATGACAACAGCAAGCTTGGAGAACCATGGGCTGTGGTTGCTGTTTTTTTTTTTTCTTTTAAATTAATCTTCAGTTGGCTCGAAGCATCGCTGCCGTTCATACTTTCATTAAAAAAAAAAAACCGTTTCAGATACATTCAGGTGAGGCACACCTGGAGAGAACCGTGGTCTCCGTCGTCTCTTAACACACACACACTCTTTCACTTCAGTTTGAAAACAGATAGACACACACACACACACATCCCACAGAGCAGCGAATCCACCGGCCGCCTCCGCTTTGCTCTCAAACTTTTTCCATCTCCGACCCACCAAGTGCAAAATCCAAGGCTTCTCCGTTCAGTTTTGTCAATTAAAGTCAAACGCAAACAAACACTAAACACAAAATTAGATGCGTCACTTGAAAACATTTGTACGATGAGACTAAAACACACACACAAATAAGATATACATATCGAGAGTTTAAGAAGCAAAGATCTGGAATTAAGTAAACTAAAAAAAATGTTTTTTTTGTATGATTGAATTATTTGGTAAAGAGCAGTTATTAAATACTGGCACACACCACTGTCAAGTCTGGCTAATACTCAAGGTTCTGTCACACACTACAAATGCACTGAAGTTGTTAAATATTTCACGGCTAAACTAAAAAAAAAAAAAAAAAGCGCAGCTTAAGCTTTTTATACTTCTGAAATCAAACCCCATGGCAGAGAGGGAAACGTGAACGCGAGCACAGAACACAAAGAATTTAAGGTCCATGGCTTTGCTAATGCTGACGTCTCATTCACACGCTCTGAAGCTTTTTGTTTATCTCCCCTCCCCCCCACCACGCACACACACGGGGAGAGAAAGAATACATGTGCACCATCGTAACATAACAGAAAACAAACCAAAAACAATCACTGGTAGATCAGTAAATATTATTCACGCTTGTATTGTGCCGATCAACACGACAGGTGCATTTACATTCGCGCGCAAACCCACTCGCCCTCTAGCGGTAGACCTTACATGACAGTAAACACACACACACACACACACACCATTTATCACATCAGGAACTTCAGATGAGTACCCTGCCCTCCCCCGACAAAAGGAAAACAAACAGTACAACAATACAATCATATTCTAGTTGTAAACAGGTAGAAGCCACTTGACTTGTTGTTGCATCTTCGGACACAATTGGGATCAAGGCAATGAAATGTGGACGACTTTTGCACTGTTAAAATCTCAACTTCACCCAAAATAAGATTTAAGCTTTTATTCTTTTTCCTATTTTTCCAAAAAAAAAAAAAAAAAAAAAAAAAAAACACCATTTGTGGCAATGAGAGCGATTTATAAAAAAAAAGAAAAAAAAAGTGAGTAATATTTGTTGTACTTCGTGAAACATTTAAAACACGGAAGAAGGGGGGATGGGGGGTGGAGGGTGGGGCAATGCCTCTCAGTAGGCCATGGGAACACGAGAGGCTACAGTATGCATAGGTTCGCCTTTCTCTTGGTTTATATACGTCTGATACAACAGAACAGATTTCACTGACAGTCTCGCACTCGCACCACACACACTCCCCACTTGTGATTTTCGTTTTTTTTTTTCAGTGGAGTGGAGGAGTCGAGGAAGAGGAGGAGCGAGTGACGGAGGGAGGGAAAGAAAGAAAGTGATTTCTAGACCCAGACACAACACCCCTCCCCCCCCCCCCCCACTGGATTTCCTCCCCGTCCCTCAGTAAAACAGCATTTTGAAAGCAGTGTGACGAGCTTCTCCAGCTTAAAGCAGTTATTTGGCAGAGAAATAAAATTACAGACCTACATGTAGGTTTCAGTGCTAGAAATGGGTTTTTCCTTTCCTACAAGGAGTAGTAGTAGTAGTTCTTTATTTATTCCACTACAAGGGGGGTGTGGGGGGGGGTAACTGGCTTGATTTCCTGAGAACCATTGCTGGTTAATTAGCAGACAAAGAGGAATAGTTCAAATAACCAACGCCATGGCCAAAAACACTGATCCGAATTCCCAGAGTTACAAAGCATCGTCTTCATCCTCAGTACGTTATTTTTTTTTTTTTAAGCTTTTTTTTTCGTGTTTTAAAATTTTTATAATCAAGTATTTTATAAGTTTTTTTGTTTTTTTTTTTAAATAGTTTATTCATTTTTTTTTTTCAATCTTCTCTTTAAAATGAAGAATGAACACACCTTCTGCCTCCTAAGTCTTGTAAACAAGAGGTTGCAGTGTGGCACCTCCAAAACATTGAAAGCCTATTCTGAAAGTGCTGTTCCCCACTCTGCCCACCAGGGGGCAGAACGAGGGGCTTGCTAGATTGGCCCCGCCTCCTACATTAGGTTGGGCGGGGCTTGCTAGTCCCAGCTGCGGCTACAGTCCTTTGCACTGCAGAGCTCAACGTTCTTTAGTTTAAAAACAAAAATTGGTGCAATACTTTTTCATGTCACTTTTTCTATCACCAGATAATCATCCTAAGTCAGCTTTTTATTCTTTATCTGTTGATCTTGAACTCCACGACAACGCATTAAGGTAGGCGTGCCAAGGCAGAGAGGAGCGCACACTTACTCTGTCGCAACTCACACACACACACACACACACACACACATTACTTACACACACACGTGCATGCACATACGCACACACGCAAGTAAGGACCTCAATGAGTAAACAGCTACACTGGAAAAACTGGCTGCTCCCTCTATATTGCAGATTATATATACTGAGAAAAAAACCCCATTCAGTGCAAAGTTAAAAAGCTCTCATACTTTAACATTATCAGCAAAAAAAGAAAAGAAAAATGAAATTGTAAAAAAAAAAAAAAAAAAAATGGAATAAAAAAAAAACATGACGAATGAAACAAGAAGAATATATAATAATAATGAGCTTGATTGAAGCTTTTTTCGGTCTGAAAGAGCACTACCTGGAAGCAAATATCAATTCGTTCACATTATAGAATTGGCCTGCGTGATTCAAGTATTCCGACTGATATGTTTTTGGGCTAAAACAAAGTGGACATATATGTGCAGAGAGAGAAACGTAACTTGTTTTCCACAGTTTGCTGAATATTTGTATGAGTCCAACTAGTGCCATTGCATTTTCTAACTTTCATTGACTTCTGTAGATCATTGATAGCTCTCTACTGACCCTTCCCACAGCATATTTGATTGGCGGGCGCGTCACATGGAGTCCCCGCCCCCTGTCAGGTGATCCACCGGGAGGAAGGAGCTGATTGGAGAGGGGCTGCTGATCCTCCCTGCGTCGGTGCCACCCGGGTTCCCCCACAGGCTACTGGAATAGTTGGGCCCGCCCCAGAGGGAAGAGCTGTGGAGATCGCTGCTGTTCCACTGGTTGGGTTCAGGAGCGCGGCTGGGAAAGGGGTGAGACTGATCCATTCTGCTCTGAGAAGAGCCGATGGTCTGCCAGCTGGAGGAGGGAGTGGCCAAAGACTGCCCTTGTGCAAAGAAACGGTTGATTTCCTCCTCGCTGGCAAACTCAGCCAGAATAGTAGTGTTCCCCAAAACACACCTGTGGAGACACAGCACCAACACCTATCAGCAAACGACTCCCGTCCACAACAACGCTCTGTCCTAGAGATGGGCAACATATATTCTGTTTTGCTGATAAAGAAAATTAAAAGTCGCTGCTTTCACTATTTCGCAGAAAAAAATTAAAAGCACAGATAGATGATCAATGAGTGTGTCCTAACCCAGACCTTCACCTAAACAAGCCACACTACAGAACTCACTCACATGTGCTGTCCCTTAGAGGAGAGAAACGTGATACATAATGTGCAGCTGTTTGTAAATAAATGTTTCAGTCCCATTGTGTATTTTTTTTTTTTTACTTTTGTGTAATTTTGAATGTCTTTCTGAGTCATTGTGTGTATCTTTTGGCATGCATGTTCTTGGATTTTTGTGCATTTTGTTGTCCTATTAAGTATTAAATGTTCTTTAGTGCATTTCTCTGTTTATTTGTGTTTTTGTAGTCATTTTGTCTATTTTGTGCCGTCATTTTGTCTATTATTTGCCGTCATTTTGTCTATTATTTGCTGTCATTTTGTCTATTATTTGCTGTCATTTTGTCTATTATTTGCTGTCATTTTGTGCATTTACTTTTGGGGTTGCTAGTTGCTTATGTTTTTGATACTTAGAGCACCGTGATGTTATTTTAGCCTGTGTGGCATTTTGCATCAGCAAATCTAACCTTTTATATATTTCTATATCGCCATATTGAGAAAAAATATCAAAATATAAATTTTGCTCCATATCGTGCAGTCCTACTCTATCCAACAGGTTTATTTAAATCTCAGACGTGTGTATGATGCTCTTACATGTGGAGGCTCTTCTGGGCTTTGGCGGCCTCGTCCTTCGAGCTGTAGCAGACCACAGCGTTACCATGTGGCAGGTTGAGGTGGAATGTGATCAGAGGACCATGCTGCATGCACAGGGTCCTCAGGGTGGAGCCGTCAATCTATAAACATCAAGACACACAAAAAACTAAGTTTAAAAAAAAAAAAAAAAAAAGTCTCATTTGACACAAAAAAACCCAAAAAACACTACAAACACGCACAGATATTTGACTTTAGCTTGTACAAGTACCTGAGGTGTAAGATTTTTCAGAACAAGCCATTGGCTTCTCCCTGAGCTGCTGCCGTCACACCAACTGGAACCTAAACAAAACAAAAAAACAATCAGAAATAGTAGCATTTAGCTTACATATATTAAACTAGGATTAATCAACACAATATACAGTCTGAACCCATTTCGTAAGGAACTCATGTTTACTGATACTGTTTTTTTTTACACAGAACAAATATTTTCATGAATAAACACACTAAACAAGAGGTGTCTAATTTTACTTCAGGGGCCACATACAGACCAGTTTGACCTCAAGTGGACCATTAATTTTAATGTTGAAAATGCTCTTTTTCCTGCTAATGTGCCCTAGTTTTCACTTCCAGGTATAAAGTACTTATCGAGTGAAACTGACAATAGCCGAGCATTAAGTGACCTTGAACTTAATTCAATTTTCCATTGCCTTGATATTATGAACAATTGTTATTTAATTTAGTAAAATAATTTAAGTACATTTACAGGATTTTGAAAATGTATTTTTTCCCATCAATTTGAGATTTAAAAAAATGACTGCCATCATGTGATATAAGCATGGGAAGTTTATAAATGTGTATCCATGTGTATTTTGGAGGGATTGAGATATCGTTATTAGATTGATAAAATGATTATTTTGTAATTTACACAACACGTCTTTTCTGTCATTTTACTTTCTCCTGCTGGCCAAATTTGCTGGTGGAGTTTGACACGTATGCTAAACATTTGCCAATTAAAACGTCAAGTACGAAACACTGTCTTTTGATAGAGCTTGTACCGGTACCTTTAAAGACTATAGATATTTTTGAAATTATCTTAAGCCTTTAGACATCTGATAAATGTGTAAATCAATGAAAGGATTTTGTAGATCTGTACACCAGAAAAATTTAACTAACGCATTAAAATATATGCATTGGCAGATCCTCAAAATCTAAAGTATTGATTCCAGGTTTAAAAGAAAAGAAACAAAATGGGAAAGACCCTTCGCCAACACTCTGGTTAATCCATCACCGTACAACATTTTTCAACAAATTTCCAGTTTTCTGCATCAACTATAAAGAGGCGACGCCCCCTAGAGAGAAAACAATGTTGACAGAAACCTCTGAAGACGCCAGTAGCCCGTCCATCAGCAGGACTATAGCTAGCTGGAAAGCACACGGGGCTCCCTCCTCTCTCACCAGGTGTGTATCTGGACTCAGACGAGCCCCAGCCGCCCAGCCTCAGGGTGGAGCCGTCCCAGCCGGAGGAGGCGGAGCTGGCTTTCTGACTGGTGAGGCCAGGGGGGGGCCTGGAGGGGGCTGCCACAGACATCGCCTTGGGAGGGAGGGGGACTTTCCAAAGCTCATGAGCGAGGGAAGAGTTGGACACAGAACTGTTGCCAGGAGACCACTTTGAATCATTTGGTCTGGCTGTAAAGGAGGAAAACAATAACCTGTCAACATCAAAGCATCGAGTAGAGCTGGAGATTGAATGGATTCTGCTGAACACCAAAGACACATGTTACAGTTACTGCTACATGATGGGATCTACTGCTCAGACCTGAAGTGCTTTGTGCTGTACTGGTGAGGGAACCGCTGTGGCTGGAGGCACGAATGGATGACCAGGCACTGTTAGAAGGCATCGTGGTGTTCAGTGATGAGGATGGCCCTTTAAACAACAGCAGGAGTGAGTTAGTGCCCAAACACTGATGCTGTGTTAACCATTATTTAAAGTGGCATGGCTACAAAGTACAAATACATATGTTGATGGTTGAAAGGTAGAATAAAGCTTTAATGTAGTCATGGGGAAATCCGTCCATAATATGGATGCGAGTCGTGATGCGCCAAAATTCCAGCCACCAAAAATGGCCTAAAAGTGCATTTTCGATTTTCAGCTGAAACACAGATAATAAATAGAGCAGAGAAGCTGATTTTCATCAAAGACTTTAATAAACTTTGTTTTAATGAGAGAACATATTAAATTTAACTCTTATAGTAGTCCGTTATAGGCTTTTACATTATTATTTAATGTAAGAGTGGGGTTAAACATTCTATCTTTTAATTATATTTTATTTTGTGTATTTTTGGTATGTCAGTGCATTTGAAGTATCAATATTAATTTCTACAATTGGGACTAATAATTTGCATAATCTATTATTTCGGTGTTTCGGCTTTGGTTTTCTCATTTACGGCACCCCTAGATGTGAGTAACGTACCGTTGTTCCTGTCCCTGAGGTGGTCGGTGTCACGGACGGTGTTGATGGAGAGGGTGTTAATGACACTGCCGGGGGTCACAAAAGGGTCAGTCTCAGGGTCAATGTTGGGGTAACCTTTCCAAGGCTCTCCGGGTCGGAACTCTGCACACAAAGTGAAACATATTCCTTCATAAGCAACTAGACATACCTGCAAACAGCTGCAGTGTGTCAGAAGGTGTGTGTGTGTGTGTGTACCTGGGGGCCAGGTGACAGTATTTCCAATGGGTGGGGGGGAGTTGGCACGGGGTGGCCAGCCGTCTCCCACGGAGCCCATTGATTGGCCGGGAGGACTCAGGGGAGACGGGCCAGTGGTAGGGAAATCGTAAAAGGAGGAATCCTCCAGATGCAGCCCAGACGATATAGCACCTGTGACAGGGACAGTCATATGATCACACACACAAAAACAGACAAGCACAATACAATCTTCAGATTGACAGAACATTTTTTTAAGATGTGTATTACAAATGCCATTAATAACTTCTCTTGAGGAATAACCAATCATTTTAAAATATGACGCACCAGATTTGCTGTTCTGCTCCAGAGGGTCAGTAGCCCAAATTTTTTTCAGTCTGGACTGGGGTGGCTCCTTGTAGCTTGAAGCTCCACTACCGTTACCACCACCGATGCCCAAGTCCAGGGATACATTCAGGTTAGAGTTCAAGTCTTAAGGGAGATACGAGAGAAGAAAAGACAAATCAAAAATGCACTTTTATCTCAAAAATCTAACTTTGTGTTTATAGCAAACGTACTTAAAGGGAAGTTGCTGAAGGGTCCAAGAGCAGTAGTGTCCTTCTGCATCTCTGGTGTATTATGGGATAAGTAGTTATCCACGTATGGTTTTAGGGGCGGGGCCTGCTTTAGCAGGGAGGGGTCCAGGTGACGTGGCGGCTGCAAAGATGACCCGATAGGACGCGTCTAGGCAGGAGGAAACACAACAATGTTTAAAATGAAAAAACAACCTTTATATATCTCTCTCACATTTATGAAACAAGATTTGACACAAACCGGCTCAGTCTGACGCCCAATTGGCATTGGTCTCTGGTTTTGAACTTTCTGCTGCTGCTGCTGCTGGAGGAGAAGACGCTGCAGATAGAAAATGTTTAACAAGTGTTAAAAACAACAAAAATCAGTACATCACTGATTTTTGTGTTGACGTTGACGCTTTGTCCCGGCCCTAATGGCAATGCACACCCCTAATTATTTGTTTACCTGTAACTGGTTGATCTGGTTAAGCTGTGACAGCTGGTTTAGTTGGGAAAGTTGGTTGAGAACAGCCACCTGCTGAGGGCCAAACAGAGGGTTCAGACCTCCGTTAGCTCCAGGGTATTTCAGCAGAGATGGAGGGACCTGGAAACAAAATGTTTGCATTTCAGTCTAAATATTCTATTGCATTCCAACCCGTTAATCGCAGAACTGTGCAGGAAACGCATATTGGACCAAACATTCTCAATGCTGTACCTGAGAGGGCAGAATGGGTGGAGGCACTTGGTTACGAAGATTGGGCTGAGGAGGAGGCTGGGACAATGGGCCGCCGCGGCCCTGTGCTACGCTGCTGCCACCCAACATCGGGTTTACATTCTAGAAACAAAAATACAGGTTCATGTCAAAAATTGATCTGGAATGAGAACAATGGCTTCTGAGTGATCAGGCAAAATAAGAAAAGAGATAATGAGTGACATAGTGGTACACTAAATTGGGGCGTGTATTTCTTCATTCCTTTAAACTCACCTGCTGAGCGGTCCCTGAACTACAATGAGAAGAGGCCGAACCAGGATTGAGACAGGGGACAGACTGAGCAGAGTTTGAAGGAGAAAGATTCAAGCTTCGATTGGAGGAAAGTTCGGCAGAAGCTGGGCTATCATAAACAGAGGGTGAAAGCTGGCCAGGAGCACAGCGGGTAGACGGCAAGCACAGAGGGACAGGGAGCAGCACGGCAGCAGCAGCAGCCAAAAAAGCAGAGAGAAAAAGAAGGAAAAAAAAGAAGCGTTAACTTTTAAGCAATTGAGAGAGACAAAGAAGATAGAATAATGAAGTAGAAAAGATGCAACAGAAAAACAAAAAGGAAATGATGGAAATCAAAAAGGAATTTGGAACGCTGCACAGTACCTGCTTATTTCTTTTAAGGGATAAATGAATTTAGGACATTTACACACATTCATCTATGACGGGGTGGGGAAAAAGAGCAAACTCAACCTTAATGTGCCCTGGTTTGCACTTCCACATATAATTCATTAAGTATGCGAGTATATCTTCACTTACATTTCCCTGATTTCTTGAATTTGGGGAAATTTTGTGGAATTATCTGAGCAATATTGCCAGATTTTGAAAAAATTGTTCTTTCAACAATTTGAGATTAAAAACGACTGCTGTCGTGATATCTGAACTGAAAAACTGAGCACTGCAAATATTGTGGATTTTAATTGAATTTTTATATTTGGAGGTGTTGAGATATCTACAACTGTTGGTCATTTTTAAAATGTTTATTTTTTATCATTTTTACTTTCTTGAGTGGGCCAAATGTAATACGTTAAGGGCCAGATTTGGTCCCCGGGCCTTGAGTTTGACATGTGATGTAAAGGAAGAAAATACTGCAAAGCCAAAGCATGGTATGGTTCCTAATTATTGCCCGTTTGCCCAAATTAAAAGCTGTCAGTTACTGTAACCAGTCCGAGTAGTTTGCACAAGTTTTCTGTCTAAAAGTGGTCAAAAAAAGCACTTGTATAGCATTTATTGCCTACAAAAGTGCAGTTCAATAAAACAACCATAACAGGGTTGAGACAAAGACTCACTGACACCTTTTCTCCAGGACTTACCTTATCATAATAAGAGCTGCGATCCATGGCAGACTCCTTGTGAAGCTGATGTCGAGTCCCAGGGGTTTTCCCCATCATCCCATTATAGTCTCCCATACTTCCCATGTCCATACGTTTGTCCTGAGCCACTCCAGCGCCAGGCTTCATGGAGTCATCAGAGGAGTCTCTCTGCATGAGGATCAACAGAAGAATATTAAACAAAACAAACTTGTATTGTGAAAGTACTTACAACATTTGAAACGCTGTCTGTGAGTGTTGGATCATTATTAGTAGTAACCCAAGCCAGAAAAATGTTCATTTACATCTACCAATAGAAATACACAAGTTGTGAACGTTTTTGTTAAAGTTAATAAAATCTTTAGATTTGTGTGTTAATATTTAAGGATCTCATTATCAGTCATGCTCTTTCAGCAAAAATGAGACATTTTAGTGAGAAAATCTACTCACAGGAAAGTTCATACTGTTGAACTGGTTGATGAAAGGTTTCATCCAGGGTTCATCCTGTTTAAGTGGTTTGTTCATCTATAAAAAATAAAAAGCAATGATCAGTGCATTTGGTTAGGCTGCATCCATTAACAAATAAAGCTTATTGTCATGATTGGGAAGCGTGAGGAAAACAAACCTTATTGCAGCCTCTCTGCTTGTAGTTCCAGGTGTTCTGGTCATGGGATCTGTTTTCCTGTTGGTTGTTATTCCACATGCCTATCTCCACCTCCTCTTCTTGGTCCCAGCTGTTGCCCATGGAGGAATCATCGCCACGCCACGTTTCCATGGGTTTAGGACCTGGAGCTGCTAAAGCAGTTCAGCGTGAGTAAATATCTCATGAAAAAAACCCCTACTAATTCTATAGTTTTATGAAGGGAAACTCATGTGCTCTAATTTCTACCTACCCGACTTGTGCTGGCCTCCCCAACCAGAGCTAAACTCTCTGCTGTCTCTGTTGGGTTCTTCCCAGCCACTGCTGCTGCTTTTTCTGTCTAAGGGCTTCCCCCAGGCGGAGGTACCGTTGTCTACAGTCATAGGAGGAGCAGCAGGCTCCCATGTTGAAGACTCCTTCTGCTGGACGTATGTGTCACTCCACACTAAACAACAGAAAAGAAAAGGATGATGTAAAGTTGAAATAACTTCTATGCAAGCATGTCTAAGTAATCACCAAAATGATTGTAATCCTCTGATCTTGTCAAACAAAGAAAAAGGCCTTAATGGCTCAGACATACTCAACGGACTCTGCGCAGACTGTCCGCTCTCCTCTCCACCGTGGAGTAGTTTCCATTAAAATCCTACATGTCCCATGATTCTAAGCACTTCTCTGTCATCCTTCTACTCCTGGCATGTGTTTTAAAGGTGTTGCTACTGTCGTAGCTTGTCTGCCAGTCTCTTCTCTAAGCTTGTGTTCACCTTTCCTGCTCTGTTTCACCAGGTGGTGAAATACAGATTGGTGTTACATTTAATGCGGGTCGATACAAAGCAAAGTTTTGTGTGACACCAACTATGCGGAGAAGTCAGCGCGGTCGTAAAAACTGAGCTTTTCATTTAATTGGCTTGGCAAGGAATGCACACAGACTCTGCTTTGCGGGTGTCCGCCCAAGTATGTTTGAGCCTAAGATAGCAACACAATGACCTGGGGAAACCTCACATCTACTAACTTATGGTTAATAGATGTTAGCTATTAAGAATGCTGCAGCTAGAATACTAACAATTACAAACAGGAGAGAACATATTTCTCCAGTATTAGCTTCCCTTCACTGGCTTCCTGTAAAATCTAGAATATAGTTTAAAATCCTCCTGTTAGCATACAAATCCCTGCAAGATCAAGTGCCTGTATATCTTAAAAACCCGTTAGTGCCCTATCGTCCAGGCAAAACACTCTGCTCTCAGTTTGCTGGTTTACTAGAAGTTCCTAACATGTCTAGAAGTAGAACAGGATGCAGAGCGTTCAGCTCTGGATCTGGAAGTTCCTGGTCTGTGGTTCACAGCTCAACTAGTCTGGAACACTCTGATGTTCTATCTCTCTATCCTGTTCTGTTTGTCCTTCTGTCCACTAACCCCAACCAGTCGAAGCAGATGGCTGCCACCTCTGAACCTGATTCTGCTGGAGATTTCCTCCTGTTAAAGGGAGTTGTTTCTTCCCACTGTTGCTAATGCTTGTTCATGTGGATTTTGTTGTGTTTTTTTCCTTCTTATTAAGAATTTTATATTTTGAAAGCACTCTGAGATGACTTTGGTTGTAATTTGGGCTATATAAATAAAGTTGAATTGAAATGAATTCAAGTCACATAAGAGCCAAGATGTCTTTTAAAGTGCAATAATATACACCTTAAATATATGTAGTCATATATAGTCAGTAAACAAAAAAGGACAGAAAAAAGGGAGAAAAAAAAGTGCCTGAAAAATACATGTATTCATAGTGAAGTAACCACAATTGGGAAACTGTGATTCTTATTTGATGATGTCCAAGTTTCTTAATACATTTACTGGTACATCACAACATCTACTGCATCTGCAAGCAACCGTGGCCATGCTTCACTAATGTAAATCATTACTGTACCACTATCCAGCCTCTGTTCTGTAACCCTGTTATATTTTCTTGCAAAGTTTAGTTGCTTTGGCCTTTGACTACCCCTTTCATTACAAAATCCTCCTCTGGCAGGATTTATTTGCACAGTAATTGATGTGAATGATTTCGTGCAGATAAAAAATCTGCACATGCGTTTTCAAAAGAAAAATAAGTTTTGTTTACCTGCTGCACTAGGTCAAGAAATTATTTCTTTTGAGTTTCTTCCAAACAGTTTGTATAGCAACCTAATAAACTTCATTCTCCATTGAGATCATTTGTTGCTAATTGGCTATAATTACATTACGTGTTGAAGCTTTGCTTAGTCTGGCCTCGATCTACAACATGAAACTATCTTCCACAACCACACCTTGTTATCAAAGGTCAATGTTTCTCACAGACTTTAGCGCCTCCAACATGACAGCTTCCTTATCTAGTAAACTGTTCCCAAAATAAATGTCTCTTCTCAGGCATATTTCTTTTTTTGTTTTGTACATCGAACCCAGTTAAATTTCCCACTCAGACGTCTTTACTACTTTTCCACTTAATCTACCTAAAAACTAAACAAGTGCTTTAATACACAAGAAGACCTGATAAATAGGGCAAACAAGGAAAAGGAGAGAGACAAAAAAAAAATCTTCTTAGCATTCCACAGTGATGACTCATCAGGCTCCAAGAGGGACCTCACCATACACAACACCATGCGAAGAGAAGGAATTGCTGGACAGAAATGTTGGCTCCTCTGAGACCTGCTGTGCAAATTGTTTACACATCTGAAGGTATTCATGTGCATTTGGATTAAATGCTCACTGTCTCAGCTCTTTCCAGACTTCATTTCTTTGGTGTAGAAAAACTGCGTGGGCGTGACTAATGCCTTTTTAAAGATTCTTAAGGCTCGCAGAGGGTAATGGAAAGCTTGGTCTTGCAGGTTTCTATCAATTATCTCTTGTCCTGGCATGTTACCTTTGTTTCTTTGTCTCATTACTAAAATAATTCAAAAATTTATCAGAAAAAATGCAACTCAGGAACAAAAGTAGACAGACAAAACCACACTGATAGAAACCATAGCGTAAAGATGATCAGACATGTTGAGACATTTGCTATCCTTGATGAGCATGCATACAAAAACATGTCAACCTACTTGAACTGTTTTTCTCCTGGTTGGCTGGCTGCATGGAGCTGTTTGTGGGGTAGGACGGGTGTTGAGAGGAGTTTATTGCCTCTTGGTCTGATGAACTAGTCTTGTTCCAATTGGTGACTGATCCACCAACAGGTTTGCCTGGAAGGATTTTAAATCCATTTTTAATCATTGACCTGGATTAGTCAGTGTTATTTGGCATTTCGTGAAAGAAAATAAAGCAGGCAACACTTACCGGGATTTCCCCAGGCAGAGGTTCCATCATCGATTTCCATCTTTCGACGGATAGACTCAGGAGAAGGTTCTTCCCATCCCGTCGACGCTTCCTCTTTTTGACCTGCTGTGGGTATGGGGCCTCCCAACCAGCCTAAACCAAATGAGGAAAAAAATATTTGCATTTAGAAATACTGTATAGTACAATAGTAGAACCATATATACTTTGATTGAAACTAAATCTGAATATAAAGGAACTTTATGAAAGAACTTACCAGAAGGCTTGGGTCCTTGACTGCCCCTGGATATGTTTGATTCAGGACCTTTCCCCCATTCGTTAGAGTTCGGATTTGGCTCGCCCCAGTTTTGGGATCCGTGGTTGTTCTTTATTGGCTCACCCCAACCTTGACTGCTACTTGCAGGACTGGGTTTGTGTACTTGGTCTCCCCAGTTGGAGCTGGGGGATGGAGTGCTCTGATCTGGAGTATTTGACCCTCCGCTCCTGACCCATCGGTTGTTGCTACTGCTGGTGTTGGTTCGACTTGGCTCACTCCAACAACCAGAGCGGTCGCTGTCGCTGTCCCAGTTCGCCGATCCTCCACCTTTTTGGGGTTCACCCCAGTGGTTGCTTGCACCTCCCCTGTTAGCATCTCCACTGACACCCCATGTTTCACTTTCATTTCCACTACTGGAACCCCAGCTCTGCTGTGGCTTAGGTGCATTGGTCCAGGTGTTGGATCTTAAAGGAGAAATGAGGCAATTAGACAGGCACAAAGTACAAATTGATGTTAGACAAAATCACAGAACTGCTTGTCATCTTTCGTCACCTGTCGTCTTTGTTGTTCCAGGTGTTACTGGAATTTCTGTAGTTGGATCCATCATCCCAGGCACTTTGCCCACCTCCCCCATTGGATGGCACTTTATTGTCCCACCCAGAGTTTGGTCTTTGTTCTCCCCAGCTGGAGCATCCTGTATCTGAAGTGGAGCTGCTCCGGCCCCCTCCCCAGCCTACAAGAACAGAGGAAGTCAATTCTTTATAAGCTGCATGAGTAGATTCTTATAGGAGGTAATTACTTTTAGATGCCTTCTCTAACCTTACTACGTCTTTTGTTCTATTTAGTTCAAGTAGATATGAAGATTCTTGGATGAGAAGTGAAACATATTTAAGAAAAGCTAAGTCCAACAACCGCTTACCAGAATGCTGAAAATCTACCTTCTTCACTGGCCAAATTTGATTGATTTTCAAAAATTGACATTTCTTCAAAACTTAAATGAGAAGAGAGACAATTCTTACCTCCAGAAGATTGGGAGGAAGCAGTTGGTGCTGTGTTCCAGCTGGAACCGCCACTACTAGGCTTCCTTTCTTCTAATCTGGGAATCTTGTTTGCAGAACTGACATCCCAGGAAGTGTTCTGCCGTACAGGCGTCTGTCCCCATCCAGTGTTGGACAAGACTCTCGGGTCAACGTTGGCCAGAGATGTCAAGAGTGATGCTGAATTATCAATTTTTCTCCGATGTCCTCCTTTTTGGTTATCTCTGTCTGTGCTGGATCTACCACCAGAGCTCTCACCACTTCCTTCACTTCCTCCAGAGCGCCCCCAGCCTCCACTGACACTTCCTAAGGCATGGCTTCCTCCTCCTCCTCCTCCTCCCCCTCCTCCCATACCTATGGCATCATCCTCCAGGCTTTTCCAGCCATTGTTGGCAGAGTTTCCTTTATGACTTCCAGCATCTGAAGGGTTGTTACCAGGACCTGTTGACTCCCAGTCTCCGTTTGACATCTTGATGCTGGATGTGGATGATGACGAGGAAGACGAAGAAGCAGAGGATGTGCTGCTGCCCCAGGGGCGAGGTATCCCAGCTGGAGGGCCCATGGTCATTTGGTTTCCATTTCCTGAAGTTTGGCCTGCAGGGCCTGGAATTGGAGTCACACCAGAACCCCAGGACGAATTGCTTTGAGACTGGTTTGGGTTACTGTTGGGACCCTGGTCCCATCGTGAAGCCCCAGTGTTATTGTGGTTATTATTACTCTTGTAAGCAGCACTCGAGATTTGGGGGTTCACAGTGTCTGAAGTCGAGGGGCCCTTGTCTACAGGATAGGGAGCTGCTCCCCAAGGCGTACCAAAGGCTCCAGTCCCTCCCAACTCTCCTTGGGGTTGCTGAGAGGCTGAGGCAGGGTTTCCATTGGCGAGCTGAACCCCAGTATTTCCTCCAATGGATCCCCAAGAACAATCCACTACGAGTTGAGGTGAAGGGGTAGAGTTAGGTGCACTAGAGGTCATTGTGGCGTTAGTAGTAGTATTAGTAGTATTTATCATGATAGTGTTATTTGGTCCATTGTGATCATTGTTAAGATTGGTAGACGGCCCGCCACTGCCGCTTCCTAACATCTTGCTGCTGCTTGATGTACCATTATTTACCCCAGTGTCTCCTATTATACTGCTGTTGTCTGGAGCTGCCGATTCACCCCAGCCCAGCATGGAGCCCTGCTGTGAAGCCATGCCTATATTGGACTTCTGTAGAGGCCGCTGGCCATGGGCCACAGGGTTTGGGGTTGTATTCAGTGGCCAGGCACCATGGTTGGCATTTGGGTTCAAAGTGTTTGGGTTTAACCCTCCGTTTATGCATGGGGTGTTTCCACTAGTGCTAACAGCATTGCTGCCAGGCTGGGTACCCCATACACTGCTGTTAGTGGAAAGCTTGTTCTGGTTATTCACATTATTGCTGCCTATACTGTTGGAACCAGCCACAGAGAGGTGTGGGGATCCAGTGACATTATTTGGGCTGCTGACGGTTTCCATGCTTCCGATCATCTGACGACCGTTGCCATTACTATCTCCATTCACAGAAACGCAAACCATCATTGCAGGAGTCAAAGAAGAAGGGGAAGAAGACACAGAGGATGAAACATTTGCTGACATCATCATCGCTGTTGTCTTGGCAACAGCGGCAAGATTTTTCTCTGAGCCAACTGAAGAGTTAGAATCTGCATCCATGCATTCTGATGCCAACTCAGGGTCTGATCCTGACCCACAACCAGAGGAAGAGGAGGAGGAGGAGCAAGAAAATGAAGAGGAAGGTGGAGGCCAGACAGACGAGCCGGCAGGAGACGGGTGATTGGGTTGATCTGTGCTTCCGTCTACGAGGACTTTGCTCCAGTTGCTGTTTCCATCGCTGCTGCAAGGAGAGCCAGAAGACCAAGGGGAAGGCTCATACTGGGAGTCCAGACCAGAATGCTCCAAACCTGGAGAAAGAAAATAAAAGTAACAATTTTCTTTTACTGAAGACATATTTCTGGGTTTTTTGTTATAACAGGAAAAAATAAATGAATGAAAAAGCAGATAGTCCTTAAATCCTCATCTTTTTTTCCACTATTCCCACCATGTTTCCGTTTTATCAACTGCTTAATATGTGATCAGTGCCAGGTCTGAGTATAGACACAGCTTCCACCATTTTGTCACCACAGCAGGAACCTGAAGCATGCCAAAGCAATACACTGCGGTTCAATGAGGCAGATGACAACCATCAGCAGGAGAGAAACGGAGGTCAGAGAAAGGAAGGCAAATCAGTTTGAAAAGATGGAGAGCTAAATGAAGTGAGGAAAGGGTTTTGCTATTATAAATGGACCAAATGAACTTATTTACGGCACATTAATTGTTTTTTCCTAACAATTTTCTGCTCATTGTGGTTACCTTTGGAACTAGTCAATAGCAGTGACTAGTTGCTCAGGTTAAAGCTGTACGCTCTCATCTGGATCCTCTTTTGGGTAAATGACTTATTACACAAACTTGCTACCAGCTTTTGCAGCCTGTTCAATTTTTCAGGCACAGTCCAACACTCACTCTAACAGTCATCAACCATCAACCATCATCTTAAACAAAACCTATCACAAATCAGGGTTAGAACAGACTGGATCTACATAGACCCCTTGCTTTAGATCTAAAGCCAGAAAATTGAAGGAAGATAACAAAAATTAAACAAAAGTAAAATCAAGCAAAATAAAAAAAAAGAAAGAAAGAAAGAAAGAAAAGGCATCCATGTGTCATCATCACCTGTTTGATTAGGGGAGTGGCTGACGGAATCCCGAATGGGAGCCATGCCTGGAAACACAGAAAGGAAAGATTGTCAAACTGACAGAGTGGGTTAGACAGTCAGAAAACAAAGGGAGTGGGTAGATGTGAGCTAAAGTTAGTTGGGTTTTTTCTTGATATCAAGCAAACGGATGAAAATGAAAAGTTGAAAATTAGCAAAGGTCATTAGAAGAGGCTTGCAAGTTTTAAAGGATTAGTGGACAAGTGAGCTAAAAAAAAATTTTTTAAAAAAGGAGACATTTTTATTTAAAAAGTTTGGACCCTGAACTCAAATAGGTTTTTTCCGATAGATGACAGTAAATAATTTGTCAAAAACATCAAATATCATTTAATCATTGTTTTCAAACAGTCACTGTTATTACAGCCTTTTAAGTGTTTTGTTCAATTCCCAAATGGCACATTTAGGTGCAGCACTACTCTAATCTAATTTAGGACTGAGATGAAAGAAGACAGTTCTTTTCCCTCACTGTGTACCTTTGAGTGCCTCTAGTGGCTGCTGGTCCCAGCAGGGCAGGAAGGTGTCCTCTACTTGAGTGGAGAACAGGTGACCTCTGGTTCCCAGGTTGACGCAGGGGAGGTCAAAGGTCACAGCACAGAAAACACAGCCTCACAGGTCTGAGGCGAAGAGGCAGGGCTTGTCAAAGCGGGCAGCAGCCTGATTAGGCCCCGTTTGCATTGCCGAGGATCCTAATGGTGTGTGTGTTTGTGTGTGTGCCTTCAGTTTATGCTTTCTGTGGGGAGGGGGAGTGGGGGGCACGTGGTCTAGATTAAGGACTTCGCCTTGACTTGGTAAATTCTGGCACTGAAAATTAAAAAGAAAATACAAGTTAGTGCTATAAAATCAATTAGTGGGATTGATCAAGCAGAGAAAAATGTTGCTTATTCAGAGTTGCACTTAGCAGGACTGGCACCTACACCATACTGTACAATATTTACAGTTGAACAACTTATCCAAACGCAGCTTTGCTGCTGTTAAATTCACTTGGAGTGTTTGACAAGTACGCACGTCAGCTGGGTTAGTCAGAAATGAGAGAGCGACTAAGTACCCCACGTACAACTTCCTTCTCATGAAGAGGTGAGTTTGAATGTCTTACTAAGACTAGATTAGGGTTACACAACAGGCTTAATGCTGGCAGTACTGTCCTGGAACACAGAGGCTAGGAAGAAGATCTTATCCTGGCGTAAAGTAGCAGTAACAGATAGGACAGTAGTAATTGGGAACCAACGACAACATAGGTCTTGAAAGCCACAAATTAAAAGAGGATAATGCAAGAGGAGGGACACAGACATCCTTCACCTTCAGCGATAAGGAGCAGTGTGTTTTAGAGCAAGAAGCAAAGTGTGCTGCAGGCGTGTCTCCTGACCTTTCCTTTGTGCAGGTTAGGGAGTAAGGCAACTCTGTGCCTGCTGCACCAGTACACAGCTCTTTTTATAAATATCCAGTTCAAATAGCAACCACCATGTCTACCAGCCATCTTAATAGGAGAACAAACAAACTTGTGTGTGTACACTGAGCCAGTGTGCAAACGATAAGAGAAATGTGTTTGTAGCTCTAACTGAATGCTTTAAATATTTAATGACTGGTGTGCAGTGAGAGCTGCTTTGTTTTATGAATTAGTTTAATGAATTACTAATACTATGCTATACTACTCCCCATCTTACCCAAAGCTTGCCTGGATTACATATTCCTAGAAGGTTAATATAACAAAGTCAAGAAACATATGCAACAATAAAATTTATATTTTCATAAGAAAAAGTTGAATTGGAAGGAGTGAAATTGGTCCAAAGATTAGAATGGAACAGAGATGCATAAAGTTATTGTTTTTATTTGAAAACCACACTGTGCTGGAAGAGGATCACTTTTTGTAAAATGCCAAAGACATTTCCTTTTGTAAATGATGGTTTAAAGTTTCAAAATAGAGTGACTCAAAACAAAACACAATTTAAATCATGTATGAAGTCATATAGGGAAATTATTTGGTGCACTATTGCAAGGTGATCTGAATTAAAAAGGAAAAAAAAAAAACAAAAAACTGGTAAATAGGGCTGGTGAAAAATTAAACTTAATTAAAAAGTATAATGATGGCCTTAAGTGACAAGTACCCTTTAGTCTAAAGATGAAAATAAATCCAAAAATGTTGTATTTTAATGTTTTTCCAGACTATTAATTTCTATAAAAATGCATATGTTGCTTAACCAAGGGGTGGACATGCACACTCACTGCTGCTGTTGAGAACAGCCTGTTCCTATTTCACCCTGCTGCCATGAGGGCCCCTGGAGCTGGCAGTGACTCGACTGCTGCTATCGACTTACAGAGAGGAGCGGATTGGTGGGGGGTGGGGGTGGTGCTGCAGGGAAATGTGTAAGGACAACATTTGTAGACTAAATATGTGGAACACTAGAAATCAGCAGACAAGTAATACATTTAGAGAAATATTTTTTCGTGGAATGCAAAGATTGAGGCACATTGAGGCAGAAGCCTGAAACAGTGGCGGATGTAAGGAATGCAGTTGCAGATCCTAACATGTAGTAAAACTTCAATGACATGTACAAGACGTAGTCCAGCTCACAGACCGAAAAGCTGAGCTCGGGGGGAAAGAAACTAAAGAGCAGAGATGTATAAGAATCAACTGTAATTTAAAAGAATGGACTAAAGTAAAATAGTTAACATGATTTGACTAGAGTAATGCACTTAAGGTGCACTGACAGTAGACGAGAACGTTTCACTGTTTTAATCGAAAGCCCTCTTCACGTGTCCTGCTGTTGCTATGCAACGGCAAATCTATTTGAAGCAGAGTGGTTTGCTGCCAAAAGCTGACATACTTTAAACATCACTGGCATCTCAGCGGAACACACACAGCTCTCAGGAACAAAAGTTAATGTCAACAAAGAAAACCCATAACCTAAACTACAATCACTTTAGATGGACGGCTATAACAGTTACAAGTACAACAATGACTATATACTGAGCTTTAGGATACACTGTCTTTCATTAAACACTTAAGTAGATCGTGGATAATTTATATGTTTGGACCCAGTGGAAAACTGCCAAAAGAATTGAATGGACAAGTCCTATTCTGGTAAATTCCAATTGGTTCACTGCAATGTTGGAATTTTGCTTTTGAAGCAGACTTGCATGTATTCTGAACAAAACACTGGCGATCAGTTGCTCTGATGAAAAACTAGACACCCAGGATGCAGACAATGACAGTGTGGGCTTTTAAACTTGTCAGGCAGGGTGAGATCATCGGGCAGTGTGTTTGCACTATTTTAAAAGGTTAAAATAAGTGGACTAATTAAAACTAAATAAAGATTACAAGGGCTGATGCAGTCAAGACGGTTTGCTTTCAGTGAGGCGATTTTAGATGCAGTCCGATAAAATCTGATATTCCTTTTCTGGCTGATATCGGACCGATATCAATATCGGACCGATATCAATATCAGATAGGGACACCGCTACTCTTTATCCTAATACTAATACCAGTTTCCCAAAGATACCCCAGTCCATTTTTACAACCTTTTAAGGCCAACCTAGGGCTGGGTATCGCCAGGCAGATACCTCACAATACGATATGTCGTAATATTTTTGCCCACGAGAACGATATTATCACGATACAGCGATAATCATATCGCGGGGAAAATTCATCCACGATACATTACAGTATCTGTCACTGAAAAAATTCAGAATTTATTGACTGCACTGAATCCATTTCACAGGAATTACAAATATTGCCAATCAATTTCACATGAATAACAGCCAAGTAAAACAAAATGTATACTTCACAGTGGCTCTTCTAAACACACGCTGACCACATCGAGTCCAACGGTTTTTGGCAGTTCAGATGGTGTTTTGGGTGGTTTAGGCTGTGTTTGAAGTGGCCAGGATGGGAGGGAGCAGGCGGTGCACCTAATGAGCGTGCCCCGGAAACATTTCTTCATAAAAAAACGTTCCTTGCCTCACGGTGACGCATTTCATGCCGATTCTGTCCATGATTCCATTGACATAGATTTTATAGGGCCCTATACTTAACTTGTGTAAAAAGGAAAAAAAATAAAATAAATCGATATTTTGCTCCACTGAATCAACTAGACGAAACTTCGGAATATATCGTATCGATATTTTGGCACACCCTTAGGCCAATCCATCTTAAAATCTTTTTCATGAAGCTTAAATAAACCTCTTCATAGGGAGGATAGTGTTGTCATGACAACATTCCAAATTCCTCCGGGCTCGCTCCAGCAACATGATATCAGTGACGAAGAAAACATGCCAGTCCCTTACTTGCTATGCTTATGGTAGTTAGAAATTGATAGCAAACATTAAAAGCACCAGGGGACTGAATATCCACACTTTTTCTGCATCAACATTTCTCTTCTTTTTAAGGTGAGAAGTTCTAAACTAAAATAATAGTGACCTAACAATTAAGGATGTGGGCTTGTAGGGTCACAAGTTCAAATCCAACTTGGGTCTTCACGGTGGGATGTTGAGCAAGTCCCTTAACCCAAAGTGCTCGTGCTGTGCATCGCTTTGGATGAAATCATCCACTAAATGAAATTGTAATTTTGTAATCTTGTAAATAATAAGATAGATAATGTGGGATTCAAAGGCTCACCTTAGACTCAGTAAATTGATGTAGGAGAGACTGTGCTGTACACGTCAGTAACCTTTAAAAACAAGCTGCATGCAGGCCATGAGATTGCAAGTGCAGCGCTAGAGTGTGCAAAAACAGATAAGCACTCTTGTCACAGTACCTTGGGAGGGGTTTAAAGGGGCACCCAGTCAGGCAAATCTATGCTAAAAAACCCAAACTCAAGGCTTTCCCTTAAGAGCTGCCTTTGCATACTGTGAGTCATCTATTTAGTTTTGCTGCAACATGTCAACACAAACGCTAAATGCACATGACGTGGTTTAAAATACAAAGTGAAGAAAGAATCTCTAGATTTTGGCCTAAAATAAAAAAGTGCCTCACCAGTTTTCAAGTACTGGAGTACAGGCGTCAAACATGAGGCTTTTAGAAAGAGGGTCAGAATATATCAAATACAGTGGCAATATCTGTGACAGTCGAGTCACTGACACCCATTTGTTCCTTTCATGTTTGAACATTGTCAACAACTTGTTTTACCTGTGTTCATTTAGACCGACAGCGAGATGAATCTAGTCATTTTTCTGCAGTACAATGTTAGTTGTAAAATAATTAAGATGGTGAGATTAGTCCGACAGCTTTTTAATAAGGCACAAATTATCGCTTAATGCCAGATTCTCATATCTCTTTTACACCGTCACACAGAAGGTTGGAAAGCTATTTTAAGCTTGTTTATCAAACAGGCAGGAGAAAGAAAAAGTCACTGCAACCCATGTTTATTTAGCCTGATATGCACCTGCAAATCAGAGACTTAGGAACACTTTAGAATATCATTGGAGGAGACAAGTTTAAGATAGGTAAGGTAATTAATAAAAACGCTCATTGTTAATAAGGGGTTAGAAAAACAGAAGTGAGAGAAAGTATGTCATTAAAATAAAACTTGACATTACTGTATTGAAGGTCAGAGAGACACCCTCACACTTCCTGTCTACAGTAGTCAGGACACTCATTTAACATGTAACTGTAGAAGACCGGCATTAAGCAGACTGAGTGGAAACTAAAGGCAATTCAAATGGAAAACATCAGTACGTCACAAGGCAGAGTGAACCAGTGCTCAGTGGCGTAACACACACTGAACGACTGGGACAGAAACACAGCAGGAAAGTGGAGACTCTTAGTAAAAGTTTAAATTTAGCCAGGGTTGGGGCCAATTCTAATTGTAATCACGAAATTTGTAATTAATTACAATTATTATGTAATTATAATTAGAAAAATATGTTTGCTGCTGTAATTGTAACTGAATTTTAATTGAGCTCAGATAATTGACTGCATTTGGCATGGAAATTTTATAAAAAAATGTCATCTATAAATCAATTAAATGCACAACTGTGGAATCATCTTACTGTCCCATGGCTTACACATACATAGTTAATTATTAAAATATGTCTCATATCAAGTTTGTATCAATTCTCTTGAGGGTGATTTTACCATTTAAAAAAAAAGAAAATCAAGGGGTATATAGGCACAAAAAAGTCTCAGATGCCCACACAAAAATATTAAAGCCAATATTTTCATTTATTAGGTTGCCTAACAAGGTAACCAAGAAATGAAAAACAAATCAGACAATAGAAAATATTTTTTAGTATATTTTACAGCCAATTTAATACATGAGTCTGAAGTGACCTGTTATAATAAGAGATGATTACACAAGGTTATGTTTAATGGGCTTTTTTCTTAAAGGATTGAACTTTAGTAATTATAATGTAGAGGTCGACCAATATATTGGGCCGATATATGGACTTTTTTTTTTCAAGATTATTGTTATTTTTTTTACAATAACCAGCCCTCCCCAAGGAAAGGTATGAAACACTATTATAGGGAGGATATAAAAACATAGAGGGCATTGTTACACCTGGGTGAGGGGGAGGGGAACAGGGAGGAGAAATTCAAGGTAGGAAATGGAAATGGTGGAGAAGAGGAGATGTGATGTTGTAGTTGTGCATATGGTGACAAGTGTGAAGCTTAGGTATAATGGTGGTGGCTGTGAACAGAGGGAAGGAGTGAGTGGTTCTACCTAAAACAGGTATTTAGTTTTACCGACTATTTGCACATTGTAAATTGTTGTCGTGCTTTACTGCTACTTACCCGTCCGGGTATATTTAAAGTTCAATAATGTTAAGAGTTCTATTGGTGTATCTAATTACATTTTTAATATATACATTTATATCATATGAGTGTTTCAATTGTCTTTCATAATCAATGTGCTTTAAAAAAAAAAAAAAGTATATCAGCCTCAAATTTCCGCTTCCAAAATTGGCTTCAGATATCGGCCATTGGCTGAAATGTTTAAAAAAAAAAAAAAAAAAATTGGTATCTGCCTTTGAAAATTCCATATTGGTCGACCTCTATTGTAATGCACCTCGTTTTTATTATTACTCTTACAAAAAAGTGATTGCATTTTTGAAGGCCTAAACACATTAAAAAACTCATGAAAATTTGAACACATATTAGGACTGGGAAAAAATATGATATTTTGGGGGAATTAAACATGTGAATGGCAAAATGACTCAATGTTAGGGCTGCTCAATTAATCAAAATTGGATTACGATTTCGATTATTACAAAATTACAAAAATAACAATCGAGAAAAACGATTATTATTAAAAACAAATATATTCTTTATTTTTACATACGTTTTATTCGCTAAATAAAACAATCCCACTATTTCAGACATCTACAAATAATAAAGCTTGGCACACATGTTATTAATACTAACTTTGAGTTATTAAATTGTTTGGTACAAAAAATAAATAACTTTTTGGTTGACAAATAAATGTCAATCATGACTAAAATGGCCTTGATTATTATTTTTCTATAATCGAGCAGCCCTGACATCATCATCACAGACAGACATTCCTTGCTTTTATAGAGAGATACATCTTGCATCCAACACTGCACTGTTAAAATATTTCACACATTAATTATTTATTATAAACATACATATTTACTGGGTTGTGTTATAAAACAATCTAGACAAAAAAATGGAATCTTTATAGAAATATTCCTCTTAGCTGCCTGTTCACTTGGATGATGTGCTACGCTTATGGAAGTAATTATTATTTTGTAGAGCTAATAGATGCTAATTCATTATAGCAGCTTTTAATTGTTTGCAAAAATGAGATATGGTTTAACCCAACCATCATTCTTAGTCATAGCGCCACCTATTGGTAAAAGGAAATCATAGACATATTTTCACAGAACATTGCAGGAAAGTTTGTGATATAATCCTTGAAAATGGTCAGCTACGTCTCAACACTCTAAAATTTCTGCCACACCTCAACGTGCGCCACTTCCCGACATGCGTGTGGTTGCTAGATCCCATTCATCGCTGCTTGCAGCTTTAATTGTAATTGACTTTCAGGTGAAAAATAATTAATTAGGGTATAATAGCTTATACTGTATATGAATAAGCATGTATCAACATCATGTCTTAAAAGTTAATTTGGCACATTAAAAGTAGGAGTGCTGGGACTGGGATCACACATCACTGGTTTCCTATCTGTAAACTAACCTTCATCACAAGTGGTTGTAAAAAAAACCTCAACTGGAGAACAATTCAATACACAACGGTATTCATCAAAACGCCTACTGTGCATGTTTGTACTTGCTGCTCTGTGAAATGAGCATTTTTAGTAGTGAGAATAGGATGGTTTTAAGGCACATCCTACATTGTGGATAAATGGCTCAGGGGAAATGAACAGAAATAAATGCTGATTAATCACATGTATGGAAGACGAATCCACGCAAAGTACGGCTAGCAAAAAGAAAATCAATAAGAGTGCTGAGCCGTGTCAAAGCCTCCTAGTATCATATATAATCATGTTACAATCCCAACCATGTGGCAATTCACAAGTAAACTAAATTAGATCAGGTTACAGAGTAAGCTTTAAAAGAAGGAAATCTGTGAAAAAGGACAACTAGCACATGACAGCTCAATATAATCACAAATATTGCTCTTTAGCATTTGCTTCGTTTATTTCTATTTCATCCGATTGTGGGTTTCGATTTAGAGGTAAACTAATGATAATTGCCACAAAAAAAAACAAAAAAAAAAAAAGAGGTAGAACTGGAAAAGTTAGGATTAAACACCCTTTTGAGTCCTTGGCCTGTATTTGTGCTACAACTGTAATCATAATAATATCTTTGGTTGGTCTTTAAGTTGTTGTTGGAATAGATTTGAAGATATTGCTGAGAAGTCAAAACAAGATGACACACCTCTTGTGCAGTCGTGAATCCTCTTAACCTCCTTCCGTGTCACACTCTCCGTCTCTCTCTCTCTTTCTCTCTCTTCCATCCACTGTTCTTCCCTCTGTGGGTGTGTTCCCTGAAAAAAACAAAACAAAAAAAACAGAGGAATTTCCATTACTTTTACTCTCCTCATTTAACCTCTAAAGCCCTTGTACTTGGATACGGTGAGTCAGTAGTGACAACAAATGCTAAAATATGCCAATACATTGCAAAAAAAAAAAAGAAAAAATGAAAACTTGTTTAGATTGCTGCTAGGCTCCCAAAACTGTATGAAAAAATAGGGTTCTCCATCTAAGTTCATTGTTAAAAGACAGCAAAAAGTTAAACATTCCTTAATAACTAATAAGACCAAAAGCATGGTAGTTGAAAGGTGACATCTTCCAATATGTAATCAGATGTGACCATTTCGTAAATGTTAAATTTTACTTTGTCAACTCTAATGGGTGTGCCAGTTGGGCTGCAGGAGAAAGCTGCAAGTTACAGTCTAATAATCCAATAATGCGCTTAATGTCCGGCTTCACGCATGCACGCCCACACACACGTAGAGTGAGCAATTATTCAGTGTGTCTTTGATTTTATATGGAGCACAACAAAGAACTGAGCAATGGTCTTGCGTATTATTGTTGGACACAGTTTAATAAATCCAAAAAACCTGCAACACGAGTCTCAGAGGCACAAGAAAAAACTACTAATCCTCACTTCTACACATCCAAAAGAGGCCTCTTTAAAGCACAACACAAGGCCTACATTTATCTGTGCGTGTTTGAGCACGTCAACGTGTGTAGTTTGATGGGGGTGTGAAATCACACATCGGAACAAGAAAGTTACACACAAAAACAATCGCAGAACACGACGGCCAATTTACTTCATTTTTATAGTCAACAATTAACTTCCACGCCACCAACCGCACCAACTTCAGCGGTCTCCCCTCCTAAACCGTTCCCACACTTCTTCCCCCTTCTATTCTCACTCGTTTTTTCAACCATCAAGTGCTTCAACAGCAGATGGCCTTGGGAGCAGCAACAACAGCAAAGTGCATGTACACACAGCACGGGTAGCATCTGTTAATGAATGGGTCAGGGAAAAGTCATTGCAAGTTGACATTTGTGGTTTTCAAAAGGCTTGCGTTACTTGATCACAAAAAGAAAAATATAAAGACCTGATATACGACGGATTATCTACTTACCACATCGACCCATTTAACATTACAGGGTTCCTAAAGACTCAGTCAACTTAAATTCAAGACTTTTTATTGCCATTTGAAATAAAATGTGTGACCAAATTCACAGTAAACACAATTTGGGGAAAACACACCACAACAATTACATAGTGCAGACATTCAACTGGCGGCCCCCAATTTTTTAACACAAATACACACAAAAAAAGGACTAAAATTTTCAAAACACACAAGATGACTACAAAAATAGCCAGAAAACTATAAAACCACAAAAATACAAAAAATAAGAACATTGAAAAAATCCATTAATAAAAATCGTTGTTGGTTCCCCATGTTGTTGAAAGTTTCTCCAACCATGACGAACATCTGAACACAGTCCAGCTGAAACCACGTGACTGTTTTGTAGGTGGTTCCACTGTCGTGATTGCGCGATGTTATGGTAAATTATTAATAAAAATAAATCGTATTATGCGAAATATCAGTTTAAGACATTTTAATGACAATAAGGCCTTTTTTTAGATTTGTGAATGTAATACCTTTTAAGACTTTTTAAGGATTCGCAGAAACCCTATATTATGTCTGAATAACCTGTCGATGACAAAGTCTTTCCAGTCATTCAAGTCATTTGTTTATTTATTTACCAACTATTTAGCCGTTTACCTACAAACACAAAGCATCAGCAAAGTTGTATGTAACATTTAAAAAAGACGTTTACTTCAAAAGAAAAAACTGTCATATCTTGGGGAAAGAATTGCAAAATGTTTCCATGTAACCACTGCAGAGTTCACACATACCCACGAATAGGGGCCACCTGTTATCTTATCAACTGCCTCCTCAGACTAAATAGGACTCGTCAGGCACGAAAACCCGTAAGGCTCTTAAATGAGACGATGACATGTCACGCCAGACAAACAGTCATAAATGTGCCTGCGTGCACAGAAGGGACCCGTCCACTCTAAAAGAACAAAAGCAGGAAGAAAGTCGCGTGGCCAATTTGCATGTACAACAGCCTGCAATTTGCATCTATTAGCATTCGTGTGTTGCTACAGGGACTACACCGGGGGCTTCCTTCAGTGATGTCACTCAATTAGTAGGTAGATGACAAGAAATACCTCGTGATCACAACAGCAAACAATTTGTGAGGCTGTGTCAGGCAAATGTGATACTTCCAGCTGAGCAGCTGTAAACCTAGGATAGCACAGTCAAAAGAAACCAGGCCGGTTCACGTCAGGCCACAGTAACTTAAGAAATGCAATATAATATTTCTGGCTGAAAAGAAATATTAATCTGACACAGGGAGCGGGAGAGGATCGTTAGTGGTGCAGAGCTATCTGAACATCTGTATATCACAGATATCTCAACCTACATAATGTAGCGTATTAGGCTTTACACGATCAGAATTTTTGGGCCGATCAGTGAATTTAAAAAAAAAAAAAAAAAAAAAAAACTATCACCGATCCGATGATATGAATTCAGATTTGGTAACGAGTAGGGCTGGGCAAAAAAATTGATTCAATCAATCAAATTTGTAGATAAAAACGATTTTTATTTTGCAAATTCGTGTTTCAAAAAAAAAAAAAATAATATATATATATATATATTTATTTATTTTTTATTCATTTGTTTTTTTTCCCACCACATTTTTTTCAAACTTTTTCGCGTTCCGATGTGAGCTAGCCCCCTTTTTGTATACATTTGTTTGGGCTATATAGTATGTGTGCCACAAGCATGTTCAATTTTGTTATTCACACTATGGTGAGATGTTTAGGGAAAAGTTTATTATTTTTTTTAATTGTAATGTTACAGAATATGTAGTTATCTGATTTCTTTATCAGAAAATTTAAGCTACTGTGAAGTTGCTGTTGCACTTTTGCTTAAACCTGGGTTAAAGCTTGAAATTGTTGAATGACAGAGCCGCATTTTTAACTTTTAAGGACAATCACAGCAATAAAGTTGCACTTTTGACAATATATATGATGTCTGCAAACATTTTTAAGTGCATTGAAAAAAATATATATCAAAAATCAAATCGAAACTTAAATATTTCTTAAAAAAAAAAAAAAAAAAAAAAAAAAAAGGAGATTTTTTTTTTTTTTTTTTAAAGAAAAATCGCCCAGCCCTAGTAACGAGCGAATTCCGTCGGCACTACCTGATACAGATTCACGAAAAATCAAATGGTACAATGTTTTGGGACCTAAACGCAGCCTTATGACTGTGTGGGAGTGGCTATTTCCATGCAGAACCAGAACATAACATTGCACGCACAATGCACAAGAATGTAATGGCTCTGCTTTTAAAAATGCGGTGCAGAATGAGCACATGCAGGTGTAAATGTGAACTAAACCATTTAATTTGAGGCAGACCACACTGAAACTATGTGAAGCCTCCATCAGCATTAGCAGAGCAAACACATATTCCTGAATGTGGCATTGCAAAACCTGCTGTTTTTTATAGTCCATATTCACAGGTGCACACACACGCTTCTGTGTCCACAGCAAAGGTAAATGGGAGCATATCTCTGCGCTTTAGGACTTTCACTTTTTACAACACACACACACACACACGCACGTACGCATGCCGGTAGACTGGGGAAGAATTCTGGTGCTCAGCAGCTTCTTTCCAACCGAGAGGCATTTTTGCCATTCGCTCATAGGTTTTCATCTTTGTGCACAAATGTGAGTGAAATAAAGTCATGTCACGTAAACAACTCTTTGGAGTAAATGTGATGATAAAACAATCCAATGGGAGCATATACAGAAAGTTTCATCATGACAATGACGTCGTTGATCGGATCGGCAAAATAAGACATTACAGCCGATCACATTAAATGCATGAAATGAAAAATATCGGCCTATATGTAAAGCCTCTAGTGTATATCTAAACCTTTGAATAGATGAGTACATCACTATCCTTTAAGCGGGCCTACACACTTAAGCCTCCATTCTCTCAAAAAATAAAATATTAAAAAAAAATAATTTTAAAAACAGGTGTTCAGTACTTTAGTGCAACATAGAATTGCGAGATATTTACTAGACGTCTCCCTACCCAAACACAACACAGAGGGTGGCACGCCCCCAGGATATGAGTAGCTAAACATTAATTACATTAAAGGACCCATTAAATAAAAAGTGAAAGTAAAAAGGCAGCCTCCAACTTTAATAAAGGTGAAGACAACAATGGATTCATGTACATCTCCAAAACAAAACACTCTCGGTGACTCACTGATGTTTTATTCATGCATGACAGAACGCATTAAAAATGCCTTACAAATGCAGTTTTTATCCCCCTCCTGAATCATGTTTTAAAATTCCACTCTAACACTGTAGTTGCTATTCAGTAAGGATGTTGGCGTGTAAACATGTACCCGTCGACATCATTCTAGTCCACTACCAAAGCACGAGTCGTTTTTTTGTTTGGTTTTTAGTGACGTAATAACTAACAAAAGCATGCGTTTTAAAAGTAATTGCAATACACATGCATAATACAAAAAGCAACAGATGAAAAACACAGCCACAACAGGAGCATTTTTTAACACAGCAATGTTTGGCAAAAGTAAGAGGATGGCTGCTACAGAGAATAGTAGTGTGGTCTGGAAACACTTTAGCATAAAATACTTTTATTATTATAGTTTTCTTTCTTCTAGGGCTGGGTGGTATGACCAAAAAATGTATATTACAGTATTTTTTTAAATTCCAACAGTTTCACTGTATTTTTTTTCATGCATAATCAGGTGTTCACAGCATTTTCTACTGGTTGAGAGAGGAATTACTAAAGTAGATTGACTCATGATGGTCTATTTTACTGTCATGATGAGTGAATATTGTAAAATAATTCCACACTAGTAGTAAAACAAGTTTGCAACGGCAGCCCCATTGCTCTCTGCCGCACTACCTTAGCTCTAGCTCGATTTCTAGCTTTAAATGTTGCATACTCAGCGGTGTGGTGGTTTCTTATGGCGAATGAAGTAGCGTTTTGTTTGCAGCTCCACCAGGACTTATTAACATGTTATAGGAATTACAAATTGCGATCCTTTGCTCTCTTTTTTTGTGTATTACTGCTGAACTGCCACCATGCTAAGCTAACCGTGCCTCCGTGAGTTTTCTCCTGTGGCACAGACATGCACATGCAGCTTCAGAGCTTTCAATTGTGTCTTCTTATCCATTTACACGTATGATTTACACCACAACTAACACCTTAGCGCTACTGTTTACAATCGTATTTAGAAGTGCAACATTGAAAAGGGTCCGGTCTGAAACGCGACGCAGTGTTCTGAAAGTTGTGTAATCAAATACACCAGTATGGCGGCCACGGTATATTTAAAAATTCATATCAAAGAAAATATTTGCCGGTATTCGATATGAACCGGGTATACCGCCCAGCCCTACTTTCTTCCGAAAATTCAAACTGGTCGAAGCAGAACGTCAATGAAAAGTAACGTTAGCGTTTCATCATTTAGCAACAATGTGCGTGTGCTTATTCGTGAGTCTGAAAAAGTATCAGAGTGAGTGGGTGAGACATTAAAAGTCAGTATATTGTATTCGTTTTTTTAAATCTATTGTGAGTATATCTGCTAATGATTACATGACTGCATACAAGATGTACTCTGTATTTAGTAGGGGGATATCTCCCACTTCTATGTCTTTCTCCATCTAATCACCTGGTTGCCAATTTTGAGGTCTGAAAATATTATTGAGAGCTTAACTGTAATTCTGATGGCTGATTTATTATTTGTTTATTTATTTTAAAGTGTCCATAGTTTGATGTAGAATTGTTATGTTTCCCCTGTCTGTTGGGAAATGCCACCCCTTGATTTTAGTCGTCATTGGTTTGTTTTTAGTGATTCGCTTCCTTTAATTCCTCACTGAGGAGACCTCTTGATGTTCAGCTGCTCATCTGCCTCACAGTGAGCATGTCTCAGTGGTAAACTGATACCGTTGTATGCAGAGGATCTTTTCAGATTTTAAACGCACTCAATATTATTAAAAACAATGTGTTGTCCTTGTAGAATATTGTATGCTTAAATCAATTTGTATTAGAAAAACCTCGTAAAATAGACTAGTCAGTTAGCTACTTCCCTACTATTCACTGGCTCTACTTTTCCCTATAGCGTTTTCTTTGACATTTATCTACTCAAAGAACTCATTTTTATTTATTTCGAAAATAAAAGATTAATTAAAATCAAGCTCTGCCAAAGAATCTTAAAACATACAGAACAAAAACCAATGAAACAAGTTGTGTCCCAGGATCTTCATTGTGTGCATCTACGTGGACCAACTGTATGAACACAATGAGCAGCACAAACACCTTTCTATGCACAAAACATCCAGACTATGGCTCCTCATTTAGCGATTTTAAAACAGCAAAGCTTGCTCAGCACAAAGCCGCCTGGACCAACCGCGACCCTCCAATTCAATTCAAAACGGAACTGCATGTGCTTGCATAAGCAGGAGCTATCCATCTCGTGTCCCCCTCCCCAACCACACGCAGCTTCTACAAACCCATGCATGGACAACTCCTACAATGTAGCCAGAACACATGCACAAAGATAAATTTCCTAACTCCAGGTAAATCTGAATTTAAGTCCCAAATACCATGAATAAAATGCTATCTTTTAGTCATGGGTTGGCTATAATCATTTAGAGGCGTTTTTGTTGCTTACTGCAACATAGTTAATAATTAATAAGGTGTAAACATTGGTCGGCCACCAACAGCCAGTTAGGAAAAAAAGACGTTAAGACTGCACATTAAATAAAACGCAACTTTTATTACGGTGAAATTGGAACAATTTGTTGTGGTTTAATTGTCATTCCAGCATACAGAAATTGAAAAACGACATTCAAAACTCAAGGTTCAATGTCAACGCGTCTTAAATTTGGATAAGAAAATGAAAACAAGTGTTATCTATCTTAAGCCTAGCTAGCATAATCCCTTTCAGGAGACGCGTGTCCATAGAGCAACAACCAACATCAATAATAGAAAATAGAATGAGGGATAATGTTGTTTCTAGCTTGATTGGGATTACATTATTGTCTCTTATTCCTGTTGACCAGGCAATAAATATACCTAGCACAACTTCCTGTGTGATAGCTCCTTGCACACAGAATCTAATCTGTTTTCTGAATGTTGTAACTAGAAAAAAAAAAAAAGTTGAATTTGTATATATCTGTGGATGGACCGAGTGCTGCGAACTGCTAGAAGTGGTCGTTTGACAATTCAACGGATATCTTTTGCTTTTCTTAAGATTAACATTTCTTATTCTGTGTGATACTTGATTGTGTCTTCAACCCTGTATTCTTTTATTTTCTAATGTGTACTCTGCACATTAATATGTTCCGTTTACATTAAGTTACACATGATAAAGTAGCAGCAACCCAGGACTAGGGAGGATGATCAGAAAAACAAAAAAAGAAAAGATTTTGACAGAATTCAAATGCAATAAAGGTTCAATGTTTGTGTTGCGTCATGCTAACCTGTTAAGATGCTTCAGTTTCTTTGGTGGCAACAGCTTCCAATTCCAAATCTCTGTAGGAGGAAATTCAAATCAATCTCTTGGATTTCAAATGAAAACCTGAACGGCATCTTGTTGTCAAACATAAATAATACAACCAGCTCTATTGGAAAAAAAGGGATACATTAAAAAAAAAAAAAAAAAAAAAACTACTGTAACAGCCACTCATTTCTACTTGTTTATTAGCAAAGTAGGCCTGGGAAAAAAACTGTTTGGTAAGCATCAGTCAGTCTAAACTAGCACATAAATATAGCCACGGAAACCAGTTATCTATTGGCCTATATAAGCCACATTTTAACAAGTCAATGTGGAAATACAGGTTAAACTGCATAACAGGACAACTCAAGCTTGGAGCAATTAAAACTCAGGCTCGACGAGGTGAGTGATAAACACTGTGTGTGTGTGTGTATAGGTCAAAGTTACAGCTCGGGTACTGATCGGCCATTATCTCAGCTGTTGCCTGCCTTTTACAGCTTATCCAACATGGCTTCTCTTCGAGCCCTGGTGTTTTTCACCAGTGCAGCCACAAACCAGTGTATAAAGAAGGCATCGGATGACAGACCGAGCAGATACATTACTGCACTACACAACAACTCACTATCAATGCACTGTCAGTGTTTAATGTTGCTAATAGGAAGCAAACGCAGAACAGAAGGGACCTGGCAGCTCGGCGTTACCACCGACAGAGGGGGTTAAACCAACCGACCCCGACTCAAGTCTGCAGGTCAACCATTTAAAAAAAAAAAAAAAAAAAAACCATTGTATTCACTGTTAAATTATAATGGGATATCCGTAGTTAGCTTTAATAAATGCAGAGGAGGACACCTTTCACTCCTTCCTCTGAGAAGCCTGCGTCGTTAAATTACGTACAGATGCTAATGCTAGCTGGTGCTAACGAAGCGGTTAGCTCTGCTGGTCCTCAATACCAATGCAGCGTTTTGTGAAAAAAAACATGTTCCATTTAGAGATTAAACATTCACCACTGGTGTCGATTTTAATCAAGATAGTTACAGAATTGTCAATGAACACAGGATATCCCTTCAAAAAATTGGTGTGCGCAATTCCACGGTGTTTCGCATCTGCGCGTTTGAGTTAAAACGGTGACCGATGGAAATCGAAAGAACACGATTGTTCGACATAAATTAACCAGGCCATTTAAACAATCGGTGGGTCCATTTTTTTCCTGAGCTATCGGTTCGCTTGTCATTCATCACCGTCAACACATATCTTACCGTCGTCAACAGTACCCATTTTAAGCATTCACACGTCCCACTCATTTCAAATATTGCAATTGTACTATCGGCTGCACTCGAGATACAATTTAAAATGGCAAATAAGCAGATTTGTAGACATTTTCATTCTTAAAAAAAAAAAAAAAAAAAAAAAAAAGTAGATAACCAGAGGATCCATAACACCTACCAATGTTTGCAGCGCACGTATCAGTCAGTGGTTAGCGTTAGCTCAAGGGTAACCTTCTCTACGTACAGATAACACTACGTAGTTCGACACACTTATGATTGCACGTATTTACAAGCACACACACACAAAAAGATCCATAAAAATGTGCATTAAACACCAGCAGCACAGTGTGGGTTGTTGGTTTAATAGTCCTAGGCTACCATGGCTGAGCAAGGCAGACTAAAACAACAGCGACTGTTCAACTTCACACCAACCCCCGGCGTCCCCGCTCCAGACTATCCGCATTTAGAAGCTTTGCGACCGCGGAAAAACAACGGGAATGTGAACCTACCTCATTGAAGTATAAAGTGCAACAGAGTGGAAGGGAACGCCGACTGTAAGGCTAAAGAAATGTAACGCGTTTGCAGCATCTACGAGGGGAGGCATTCATCCTGCGTGATCGCCATTTTCTTCAGTAGCTAATGGCTAACCTTCTTTCACTTGTGCTGCTCTCTCTCTCTCTCTCTCTCTCTCTCTCTCTCTCTCTCTCTCTCGCTCTATTCTATCTTCTCGAGCGATAAGCGATCTCTCTCTCTCTCTCTCTCTCTCTCTCTCTCTCTCTCTCTCTCTCTCTCTCTCTTTCCGTGTGTGTCGGAAACACCTTCACCGCTTCCTGTGACTGAAAACACCAAACACACAGTCAAACATAACCAAATAGCGAGGGAGAAGCAAACAATTGTAAAAACAAAAATGTAAATCCACACAAAGAGGTTAATTGAGTGAAATCATTTAAACACCGTCTGCACCATACAGATATATACGCTACAGCAGTGGTTCCCAAGCAGGGGTACGCGTACCCTTAGGGGTACTTCAACACACTAAAATTATGAGACAATTTTCCGCTTGCTCGCAGACATTTTCATTGTCTATCGATAATATGTTGTGGCACAACTCTTTAAAATACATTAAAAAAAAGAGATCAAGACCTAAAATGGTCAAAACATCAGAAAATTATGAGTGAAGCTTTCAGACGAGCCTTCTGAGACAAATTAACAAAATAATTATATATATAAATAATTAATGGAATTATTTAGGTATATTTTTGTGGTCGTTTTGTATATTCTCAAATGTTTTTGTACACCTGTTATAGTCATCTCTTGTAGGGATGTCCCAATACAACTTTTTCATTTCCGATATGATATCGATATTGCAGCCTTGCGTATCGGCTGATACCGATATTGATCCGATATCAGCATGAATCATACACACCTTTTCTTTTGTTTTTTTTCTCTGTCTCTCTTTTCTTTAATAATAATTAAAAAAAAATACTTATTTTGTAGTGTGGAATGTTAGAAAAGGCTTGATCAAGTGATGTTACTCAAACAAATAACAACAGTCCGCAACAGTAGGTCTGAGAATAAATAAAATTATAAAATAAATAAAAAATGAATTGGAAAAAAAAATAAATCTGAAAATCCAGAAATTTTAATCCGATAATCGTTTTCAGGCTAGTATCGGACCGATATCCGATATCGTATCGGGTCGTATTTTTCAATTTTGTTTTGTTCATTTTTCCATTTTTTTTTGTAGTCGTCTTGTGTGTTTTGGGAGCCATATTATGACTTTTTGCAGTAAATTATTTATGTGTTGTTGTCTTGTGTGCTTATCTTTTGCTCCACACTCAGATATGGACACAGGAAAGGGAAAGCCACTATTTATGGTATTCTAACCTTTGCTACTAGTGGAATGAGACTGCAGATGACTTCTGTTGTAATACCAAGATGTGTTAGCCTGCAAATGTTGTAACTGACATTTTTCTCATCATACCAATTATGTCAACGATAAAGGCAGCTTTCCTTTTTTGAGCATTATTTTGCAGTGCTTCCATGTAGGTGATTCATTGACCAAATTAAAGGAGATTACCATTACCTTAATTGACATTAATGTTACAGTTGGTCATTAGTGTAACAGGATGCTGTCAAAGTGGAAAGAAATCACAAGGGCAGGGATTAAAGGTGCACATCCACCAACATAGACATAGATGCAATAAGATGGAACAAAGGCAGCAATGGGTCAACGTCATTAAGAAACTATTAAGCTTACCACTTATTCAAAGTGTGGCTGCAGCACAGCCTTGCATATTACCCTTTAGACGTGGCTGATATTCATGCTGTAACATGCTTCAATAATTGCATGGAAAACACAGTATTCATATAATACTCTTAGCTCACATTTATAGTAAATATGTCATGGTATGGATTGAATGTGTGCCCAAGGGGGCTATTCCTTCTAATTGCCTTACCCTATAGACAATTGGTGAGAACATGTAAACCAGTGTGGGGTCACCTGGAAATAAAATGTGGTCGGTTTTGAGAATGTATTTGTTTATTTATGTATTTATTTATTTTTTATCATTTTGCACCGTTAAAAAACAATACATAATGTCACAGAAATAAATATACAGTGCAGGAAGAGGCAGAAAGCTGAAAGAGCTTAAATAATAATATTTTTTCAAATGAAAATAATTCCCAAACAAATCTATTCTATACTTTCACAAATATACATTTAGTTAACATAAAATGCAGTATAAAAATTTCCACTGTGCACTAATCCTACTCTGTATTTGTAAAATAGGACAACAAACATGATCAAAAAAATAATCTTAGACAAAGAAAGTCTCTCGGGTCTCCAGAAATTAGTGATATAAAAATGGGGTCAAAGAAAAAGGTTGTAAACTGTGCTGAAGACTTTGGGTTCAGCATGAGATCATTTTTCCTATCAATTCCTATCAATTCTAGATCAGCTACTATTAAACAAACTTCTGATCAGAGGTGAAAAGTAAAAGTACTCACTTTGAGTTGCTTTTATGGGTATTTGTACTAGTTTGAGTATATTTCTAAATCAGTCATTTTACTTGTACTTAGAGTAACTAAAGCCCTGCTTTCTGCTGACCTGCCACTGGGAGGGAAATTTAAAAAAGGCCTTGATTGTGGACATTACCTCTGTAGCAGTAAGACACGCCCAGTCAAGCAGCGCTACGCTGTGGTCAGAGACAATGATGTGTCTGTAGACACACACATAGCGAGTTCATAAACTGAGATTTGTCACTACTACCACAGACACACAATCACAACGTGAAGCTCACACACAGCCTTACAGACACCACTCAAGGGCAAACAGCCCCGCAGAGACAGACGGGAATACACACCATAGATGTGTCTGTAAATACACACATAGCTTAATGAACCTTCTGATTAGCGCAGAATCTGCTCTTTATAGAAGCACAGAATAAAAAACATCACCGCTCCTGCAGGCTGTTTCACACGGAACACAATAAACTTCCTCATTAAACTGTCAATCAATGCTCACTGAGGGCTGTGATTGGAGGAAACCCTCCTCCCTCCTCTCAGCTTTTAAAGGAGGGGCAGGGCCAACAGTGAAAGCGATGACGCAGGGGGATCTAAAGAATCCGTTTCAGCCAATAGCAAAATTCAATTGTAATAGCCGGCGTTCAACACTTAGTGGCCAGTAACTCCAACATTTTACAACTAAATAGGCAAAATTAAAATACGTTTACTTAAATGTGAAGAGTGGGACTAGGATTAATAAATAGCACTACTTAATACCCATATACATGAGAAAAAAGTAGGTTTGGGGTTTAGTTACTCTAAAACCTCTGCTTTCTCCTGACCTGCCACGAGGACAGAAATTCAAAATAATGCCTTGATTATAGGCGGGGCTTCTGGAACAGTTAAAACACGCCCAGTCTATACTATAAAATCTACAATGAACAATGTACTCTATGTTAACTAGCTACTAATTACTCAGTATACCTCTATTCACTCTTCTCTCAATCCAACCTACTCACCACAGATTCCAGAGCCCACAGGTGCTAGTTTTTAAAAAAGGGGCGGGGCTGATAGTGCTTGTTTGTGATGCAAGATGGTATCAAAACGTCACCTGATCTTTTTCTCAACCAATAGCAAAAATCAATTGTAATAGCCTGGTTTCAACCCATAGAGGGCAGTCACTCTGACATTTTACAACAAAACATGTCAAATTTAAATACTTTGACTAAAATGTTGAGAGTTGGACCAGGATCAACAACAGCACGACTTCATACCCACAAATACATTTGTATACCGCAGAAAAAAGTGGTTTTGGGGTTTAGTTACTTTTTAACTATGATTTAAAAGAGGTAAAGTCATTTGTTACATTTCTACACCCAACTGTTAAGGCTGAAGCATACTTAGACGGACACCCGCAAAATGGAAAAAATAAATGCAAAGCTCATATTTTGCTCCTGGGCAAACTTCTCCGCGCAGTTGGTGTCACACAAAACACTGCTCGGCATTGTATCGACCCGCATTAAATGTAAATGTAAAAGAGCAGGAGAGTTGAACAAGAGCTTAGAGGAGAGACTGGCAGACGAGCTACGACAGCACCGATACTTTAAAACACGTCCCAGGAGAACAAGGACAACAGAGAAGTGCTAGGAATCGAGGGACATGTAGGATTTTAATGGAAACTACTAGGCAAGGCAAATTTATTTATATAGCGCATTTCATACTCAAGGCAACTCAATGTGCTTTACATGATAAAACATTCAATTGTTTAAAATCAATAAGAACATTTAAATCAATAAGAACAATTAAAATCATCAGTAAAATCAATTAAAATCATCAGTAAAATCATCATTACATCAACAACATGACAAAAAATCTCTCTCTCAATCATATGCAGTAGAGAAAAAAAGTGCCTTTAACTTTGATTTAAAAATGTTCACATTGGATGCTGACTTCAGCTCTGCTACGTGGTGGTTGCGCCCTAGTATGTAAGCTCGGTGAGATGTATGTAAGATCGGACAGTCCGCGTGTGTGGGGTCCGCCGTCAATATGTTTGAGCCTTTACTGAGTAAATGATTATTTTTAGTTTTAAAATGATCAGCTGATGTTGTGAAAATGACCAGACAACAATCAAATGCATCACATCATAGCTGACCAACCAGATTTAAAATAATGCACCGCATTGAGCATCGCAAGAAGAAGAACTAGCTACTGCTAAGTTTTGTGAACCAAAGTGAACCATGGACGGTATAGGAGACTAAATTCCTGACCGTGTCTTTCTGACATATTTGCTTTCAAACACAGGTATCATAATGCAGAGTAAACTTTGCCTTCCTTTTTAAGTTTGTACTTTAGATGTTTACTGTATGCAAGGGAAACGTGGCAAGATTTATTACCAAAAATACATGTGGGGTGTGAAAGTAACTAGTAACTTTTGCATGGAGTACTATTTAATTGAGCTACTTGATTATTTTATGTATGACTTACTTGTACTTGAGTACAATTTCAATCAAGTAACAGTACTTCTACTTGAGTAGGTTATCAGTATGTTTTACACCTTTGCTTTTGATATAGTAGCTTGCAATTAAAGTTTATGACAGGTTCTCCAAAAACAAACTGTTGGATCAATATTTATAGTACTGATTAATGTGTTGAATGATCTAGAATACATTCATTCAGCTTTCTCCTGTATTTTAGGAAATGCTGCCATCCAGACATTGTGAGTGGATTGTGAAATAACTTTTCTACTGAGCGCAAAGTAAAGTGAAACTGACTGTACACAAAGTAAAAGCAGAACTAAGAATATTTCAATGGTCACTTCTGCTACTCTATTTTAGACCAGAGTAGTCTCAAGTGTGAGAAAGAATCGTGAAATCATTCATGTCGTGAGCAGGTTTCATTTCCTTGTTTATTTATTGTTCATAGAGAATTTATGAAGGTTTTGTTTTACCCATGTGTGGTGCTTCCTTTACTTCTTTGTTATTTTGTCCTTTTATTATTATTTCCTTTTGGTTTTTTATAAGGAAAATTAATTAAGAAAAGTTATTAAAATTAAGAAATGCAATATGTCTTTTTTAATTTATTACCAAACAGCTCTTCACAATACATACAGCCGTCTGATGTGAAAAACCTTTACAAATAAAGAATGTGAGGAATTGAATACACCTTTGTTTGGATCGTAAGTTTCATTCATAAAAGGCTTATGCAATTATGCAAGAAAATAGTCACCAAAAAAAAAAAAAAAAAGCGGAAAAATAGTGTGTGAGAGAAAAGAGAGCAGTGCCTCAACAGCAGAGAAACAAATACGTGTGGAATCTGCCAACGTTTCACTGATCAGACAAAAGCTGCCACTGCTTACAGGAGAGAAGTGTGTGCAAAGCAGTGACCATTGACCCAGCCATGACAAAAACAACCCCCAACCTCGTGCACAAATTACCTCCCTTATCTGTGGGTATTTGTGTGTGAGGCACAGTAAAAGGCTTGGTTCATCTGCTGCCAAGTAAGGCTTTTTTTTTTTTTTTTTAAAACAGCTCTCAAAGAGGATCAGACTATACACAACAATGAAAAAATGGAAGGCTTTCCAGCATTGGGTGCAAAATACTGGGAATGTGTGGGCATTCAGTTATAACAAGTCTTTGAATTATTATTGCATTTTATTAAAAGCCTCAAATTGGATTTTTCTTTTCAACAACACATTTTTGAAGTTCACTCAATTAATGGATTCGGAAGTTGTCAGTCGGGGAAATAATGTAGTCAGAGTGCATGTTCAAGTTGGGGAAAAAAAGGGTCGTGACCGGATCGATGCATTGACATGACTCTTTATTTTTTGGGGGCACTCTGACACATGCATGTAAACACAGCTGAGTTTAGCAGGTGACCATGCAGCAGTAAACACAAGCGTCCTTTTTGATGTGGGGATGGTGAGTCAAACGTGAAATCTCACCGAAAAGCTTCAAAAAAGCTTTGAGCAGTTATATATCGGGTCACGATGCAAAATAGAAGCAACAGTTATGCTATGAGATTGTTTTACCGTAAAGAAAAGACGCGTGAAAAATACAGAATGTAAAATTCTAAATGGTGATGAAAGTAGCTAATACGTTTTGGTTTTTTTTATATATAATTTAGGTTTCCACTTTTGATATCTTAAAAAAAGTGTATCAACAGTTTTGGATCCAGCTGAAGAATGAGCATGTGTGTGTGTGTGTGTGTGTTTTTTTTTTATTACTATGAGGGAGCAGTGAAGTCAAAGTTTGGTAATAATCTCACCTTGACAAAGAGAGCTCAGCTATGTGTTCAGATATGGTCAAGGTTTAAGAACACGCACACGCACACACACACACACACACACACACAGCTCTTATGACACTGTTATGAAAGTGCATAGACGCTGCACACCTTTTCATGCACACATGTACACGCAAACACAAAGACCCGCTGCAGCTGCAAGAGGGTCTCCCTAAGAGTGTCTAGAAAGAGAACAACTATTGTAATGTAGAAAAGAAAATGGCCAAAGAAAATTGAAGTGAAATGTGAATGTGGTTTAAAAAAAAAAAAAAAAACTTGGAAAGTGAGCGAGCAGCAGGGAGAGACTGTGTGTGTGTGTGTGTGTGTGTGTGTGTGTGTGTGTGTGTGTGTGTGTGTGTGTGTGTGTGTGTGTGTGTGTGAGAGACAGAGGAGAGAGAGTCCATGAGAGAGACAGACGGGCAGAAAGAAGAGGGTCAGGGAAGAGATTTGCATGTCAAGTAGTAATAGGCTTGTCCTGAGTACAGACATTGTTAAGCTGTGGTGTTCTCAGAGTTGATGTGTGTGACGCGTGCACACTGCGCACACAGAGCAACATTCCTTATGGGACTACAGTGGCATTCCAGGTACTGATTGATTTAAATAAAGAGTTTTGACTTACTGCTGCATCCCTTTGATGCCACTCATTTCATTAATGACAATAATGTGATGCTTTCATATCTTAATTTAGAAATATTTTACATTACATAGAGTGGAAACTGGCAGCCCTGGGACTACATGCAGCACATGCAGCCCCCAACGTACAGTAAACACACAAAATGACTTATCACTCAACACACAAAATCTCAGGAAAATGTTAAAATACACAAAAGGATGCGTTGATCCCATATATCAGTTTTTGGTCATATAAGCAGTCACCCCTTCCCTCTCTGGCTTAACTGATTACACAACACAATAAGCACAGTATGCACAACTATAACATCACATTGCACTCTCACCTTAAAATACTCCTCCCCACCCCTTCCATTGTCCTACCCTGACTCCCTCTTCCCTGTTCCCTCCCCCCTCATCAAGGTGTAACTGCCCTCTCTTTTTTTTTTTTTTTTTTTTTTTTTTTTTAAAGGAATTTTTGGGCTCTAGTGGCCTTTATATGACAGTTGCTTGACAGGAAGGGGGTTAGAGAGAGCAGGGAATGACACGCCGGAAAGGGTCCCAGGCCGGGAATCGAACCTGGACCCGCTGCAGGTGAGGAACTATAGCCTCTGTACATGGGGCGGGCGCTCAACCCACTGAGCTACACACCACCCCTGCCCTCTCTTTTTATATCCTCCCTTTAATAAAGTTTCTCTTACTCTTCCTTGGGGGGGCTGGTAATGGTCACAATTATGCAATACAATACATGAATTTACATAAATGCAATAACAAAACATTAAAATATTTCACTACATATAGTGTTGACCTTCAACAGCATGTGCAGACAAGATAAAAATATACACAAAGGGACAACAAAATTACACAAAATGACAAAAAATATAAAAAATGATGCCAAAACCACAAAACAAAAACACATAAAAACATTTGTTCATTCCTGTAATAATGCTCAGATTGGTCAATAGTCTAAACACTGACATGAATGCTGATAATGTGGCCCTCAGATCCGACAATCATATTTTTGTGGCAAAAGTTACTCATCTCTGACATAGACCTTTGGGCTACTGTTTGTAGTGAAATACTATGATTACTTATGTAGTATCAATGAACATGTTGAATTACGATTGTTTCTCAGTCACAAATTGGTTTATGGCCATAATGATTATAAGAAATAAACGTCTGGATGTTTTTCTGCAGCATAAGGTGAGAAAATTCCTATTTTTGTGCTTGAATAAAGCTTTACTGCTTTCCCAGATGTTTATTATGAGTTAAAAATGAGTGTAGCCAAAATCAGATTCAAGGCTGCTAAACAAAGCTTTTGTTTTGCATAAATAAATTGCACATCTATAAATTTTTGTCTATGGGGACAATATAGTGCTTATAGTTGTTTCCAGCAAATCGTTTCTACATTTTGTCACTGTTATCCATCACCAGGCTTGATAATGCAGACAGTCTCGATAAGTGTGCAGGCTGACAATATAACACATTGAATACACTGTATTTAAATCCACGCTACTTTATATTCATATCACTGTGCAGACCCTGCTCCTCTATTACCACTGGAACTCATGCAGATCAGTGACCACGGAGAACTGTGATTGGTTGCTCCTTTTGCCATTCATCCCCAGTGCTTAACTCTGCAGAGGTGTGCTGATGAATGGGCAGTCATATATTGTTTGCCACGTGCAATCATGTATACAAGGTCCTTTGCAAAATGGTATCCCACAACTTGACAGTGTCGTGAAGTGTTTTTATAGGTTTGTCATTTGGCAGAGCAGGCAACAATGGGAGGGTAGCCATGTTGTTATGTTGTAAGCTTGTTTTTCTTGTTACTTTCTCACTCGTCTGATGTCTAGTAAACATTCCATCACAAAGAATATCCACTGTAAACATTTACTATAAATGATTTGGGCTTCTAATTGACATTTTATTGTAACACATATATACAGTAGGTCAAATAATGTGTGTTGTGGTTACAATTATGTTATTTTATTTGAATGGATAGAATTACAGTAGTCAACCCAAGAATGGGAAGTACAAAAGCTTTCCAATAAAACAATACACCTGGGGCTCTTAAAGGTAAAGTTCTTCTTCATCGCGATCCCCAACATGAACGTCTCAGTTTCACCCTCACCAGGCATCTCCATTCAGGTCGATGGAGCACTAAGGGCTGTGATCAGATGAGGACGGATCCAGTTTAAGGTTTTTGTTGATGATGTTTTATTCAGTGTGAAGCTGCTTTTCAAACAAAAGCAAACAATTGCATTTGTAGTGTGGTTGTTTAAGGTGGGGGTCATGAATGAAAAGGCCATACGAAGAAATTCACTCCTGTGCTGTCCAGCAGGATGCAAAAGTCTTTTGTATTATTAAGTGAAGATATTTGCATCATACTTTGATTTATGATGATTATAATTTCACCAACTTTGTTGTGTGCAAACCAGAGGTTTCCAACTTTTATCAGGTCGTGACCTCATTTTGATATCACAAATGTCCGGTAACCTAGAATTAGTTTTTGATCATGTTTATTAAAGTGTGTTACAAACAGCGCAGCCAGGATTAGTGCACAAAGTGACAAGTGCGCCACCTCAAATATTTTTATACTGCATTTCATTTAAAATAGATTTATATTTGAGAATGTTTAACTATAGAGATTTACTGTGTATTTGAAAAATAATAATAATTAAAAAAAAAAATTAAAGGTGATGTAAATGTAAATTTAATCAATTACTAGATATTTCATGCGATCCCACATGGGGTTCTGAACCCACGATTGAAAAACACTGGTGTAAACGGTCAGTATTCAGATAGTGTTGACGGGCCTCAACAAGAATGTATCTAATGACAGCTTTAATAGAATCTTTACACAACCAATAATGGCTCTAATCCATTCTATTTGTCGTTTTAATTATGGAGAGTATACTGTATATAGTTTTTTATTAGTCGTCATGATTCCTACTTTTATGCAGTTCTTTGACCAGAAGAGGTGAAAGAAGCAACAATGCACTCTAAGTGAAAAGCAAGAAAAAAAGGCAAGTTGACTATTTATAAATCCACCTTTAGTTGAGTGCTACTCAACAAAACAAACCCAATTTTGATACTTTGATCAGAACAGAGTAAGTAAATCATGAGGTTGATTACTTCATATACTGAGGACTTTAGGAAGTCAAGTGGGTGTCAGCTTTTAATTTGGATAGAACCCCCCCCAACCTTTTCTTTTTTCACCACTTAAGAAGTTGTAGGTGAAAAGTGACCTTTGTCATCAACAGGCTCACTGCTGGCCTTTTATCATTACCGTCAATCTGAGAGTCTGAGTGAATGACAAAGAGCAGAGTGATCCAGAGAGGGGGGGGGAAAGTGGCATATAAACAGCTCACTGTGGAAATACGATACTCAATCTCCCATAATAATACAACTCATTAATATTATAACACAGTGGCAATAAGAACTTGAGTCCAACTTTGATCATTTTGTTGCTATGTTGTATTGTTTTCAAGCAAACCTGACCTTCTGTGACCCATAAACCCTCTCCAGAATGACGAAGCCCACGTGATAGCCAAAAATTCAAATCAGTATAGTGCATACAAGGATAGTGTATCACAACAATCTGGGAGTCATCCACACAGGCACACAGCCCCAACCCCCATGCCAGGCCAGCCAGAGCTACCCAGAACAAAGTGTGTGAGTGTGCTCAGAATATTCTTGTGCATGGGGGAAGGGGATTGTGTGTAGATTGTCCTGGCACGCTGCCAGTCTCTCGGTCTCTCATTACCACAGTATGTGTGATGGCGTGAGTGTGTGCAATAGAGGCCTATCAGCGTGACGGGCGTTTCCATGGGGACGCCGTAGCTGCTTTCCAGATGCAATGCATCATATTTCTACAGGAAGGTGCACGAGTATCCGATCAGGGTCAGACACACACACACGCACACACACGGTCCTCATTCTCCAGCTTCACAGTCCTTTCAACCACTTGCATCCACCTGGTGTGGACAAATCATACAATCATTTGGTTTTCTACATCATTTCAGTGAAACTACATAATCAGTTTTACTCTACAGGGGATATAAACTTGTTTCACAGAGTCACAATTTGTTTTAAATGATGTCATATGGTTTTTTTTTGTGCCAGCAAAAAACTGGAACCGAGAAACCCACAGCAAAGGGAGCCTGACCAATGAGAGTCAAACGGTCACCACCGTCGAGTAGGAAAACTTCTGTAATATTTATAATAATAGTCGTGGTTCTCCTCTCAGTGAGAAAAGAGAACTTGTTTGCTTGCATTCCCTGATGAGTTTCTATTTTTTTCTGTCACTGTATGAGTTTCCACTGGTTTTCCCAACAGTTCAAAGACATTTGAAAGTTAATTTATGACTTTGAATGTTAGCATACCAGTAATTGTCTTAGTGTGTGTTAGTCATGTGACGAACTGGAAACCCGTTAAGTATGTGACCCTTTTTGATAACTGCATTTCTCAACAATGCTGCTTTATTTGTACCGGTTTATTTATTCATTCATTATAATTCTGTTGCAAAAGTTTCTGGATATATAACGACACCAGAGAAAATACATGTTAGAGATGGATGGAAGACAAATCTGTAATCTGTTGCTTTGACGACGAAGGATGCTTTCACGCATACCTCTTTGCTCCGCACCATGCTTCGCTTACTTGGATGCTCCGGTCTTTTTGCAGTATGTGAAAGGTCACTGAAACTCTGGCGTGGAGCAAACAAGCGAACTCTGGTCCTCTGATAATTGGAGGTCTCGGTTCGCCGCAAGCAAAGCATAGTGCGGTGAACATGTGAGAAAGCAACCAGGACCAATCATATGACTTTACATTGAAGCGCAATTTGTAATGGAGCAACTCCATCAGTGACAGGCGCAGAGGCGTGCCTGCCGTCACGGCTCACACACACACGCACAAATATTCATCCATTTTCAGAGTCGCTTTGTCAGCACACACAAAAACATGTCACATTTCCTCACTCCCTTCCGTATTTCTCCCACACCATTCACCCATCTCTGTTTTCACAAACTGTTCACATCAGCGATGGCTGCACTTTTGACTGCTCTGTTTTATCTGCATACATATTCTCATATCTTCACATATTACACATCCTTACCGGTAAGTTACAGGTGACATGACGGCTCTGGGCGCTGACAGATGGAGACGGAGGGGAGTCATCTCTGTGTTTATGTAGAGCATTAGCGCAGTTTGTGGCATCATGTGATCATGTGTTATTTTGAGTTATTATTAATGACGTTTCTGCGGAGATTGTTTTAGGATTTCCTTTGGAATACATAGAAAGAGAGACCAAATATAGGACGTGACGGCGCAACTGTCAGTAGTGACAGGGGAACGCCACACATTGTTACGGCATTGGAGGCTGAAGTATTCTGCGTGATGTTGTTCAGAAAGTTTGGTGTTCTTGGCAAAAAGAATGTGTGAAAGTGGACCGGACCAAAATATAAATGCAACAATGTTGCAGATTCACCGCCTGAATCGCACCAAGTCCACCAGATTATATGTGTGAAAGCACCCTAAGAAAGCTGAAATTGAGTGACCATATAATTCATTTATCGTTTACAGACCATGGAGTCGCCGCTAGCTTAACCAATTTACGGGAATAGATTATTCGCCTTCTTATAATTGTTGACTAGGCCAATGGGAGCGAGGCCCAAGGCCAAGGCAGGCTGACTTGTTAATACTGTATCATGTTTATATCGTGCCTTCTCCTCGCCCTTCTCTCTCTTCTCTGTTTCAGGTGTCTTGAAGCTGGATCTGGCAGTTCCTGATCTGTGGTTCACGGCTCAACTAGTCTGGGACACACTGATGTTCTATCCTTCTATCCTATTCTGTTTGTCCTTCTGTCCACTAACCCCAACCAGTCGAAGCCGATGGCTGCCACCTCTGAACCTGGTTCTGCTGGAGATTTCTTACTATTAAAAGGAAGTCGTTTTTTCCCACTGTCGCTAAAAGCTTGTTCATGTGGGTCTTGTTGAGTTTTTTTCCTTCTTATTAAGAATTTTATATTTTGAAAGCGCTCTGAGATGACCTTTGTTGTCATTTGTGTTATATAAATAAAGTTGAATTGAATTGAATCAGTATAAAGTTACAGATGAAAATCTGAAAATCACTACATTTCTCTTGACTATGATCTGTTTTACAAGAGCTCCTTTTTTCTCACCTCACCCCAGTCAACCTGAATCTTCTATTATATCCAACCCTTAACAAACTCAAAGAACAACAACAACAAAAAGGTTTGCAGTGTCTGCTTGACTGTGTGTGTGTGTGTAGAGTTTCAAGTCCACTTGATTAATTCATAACAGCGTAGAGTTACCGCTGCTCCAAACACACAGCCAAACATTTCCACAGCAGAATAATTCATACCATGAAAAGGAAAAAGTGAGATCTGACAGTGATGACTTCCATGTGCACGTAAGCTTTGAACAAGTTTCAACCACAACTACCGCTGCATGACTACTGAATTGCTACAAAATTCAGGTTCCTTTTCCTTTAAATAACATCATAACTCACCCAGTGGCTTAGTTGTTAGCATGTCTAGCCTGGCGATAAGCCACACCCACTTCCCTACTTTTTGTAAGAAAGTCCTAGTATACCAAGCTGCAGCCGTGGAACAATACATGCGACACCCCTACAACCACGCCGCCTACAACAAACCATGCCCACGCATGCAATTTTTCACTGCGCTGAGCCGTTAAAAAATGCCCATGTGCCACGCAAGCAAAACTTGTGACTTGCCAGGAAGTGGAGGCGGTAGCGGTTAGGGATAGGTTTAGGGTTTGTTAAAAAGGAATGTAAGTATTGCAAAGTTCTGCAAATTTGCCAGAAAAGTTGAGGCGGTAGCGGTTGAGGTTGGTAAAAAGGTTCATGTCCAGTTATTGGCTCAGGGGGATCGATAGGGCGTATTTTCTAGGGGCGTGGTTGTAGGGGCGTCGCTTGTACAGTTCCGCGGCTGCAGCTAGACCCTTTTGAGAAAGTGGGTATTGTAATGCTTCTGTTTCTGCTCACTTCCTCTGTTGGAAAGAAACCTAGCCAATCAGAGCCGTACAGAAATAAAGTCATATCTCCTGCGCTAAGCAGTGTCAAAACAAACGGAGAAACTGTTCTGTGCTGCCCTCTGCTCTGTTTTAAAAGACCTAGATCGTTGAAACCACAACAAGAAGAGGTTTTAAAACCACGTGTACCGTACTATACGCCGTTTTCCTCTGTCGGCTCAGTTTAACGCAAAGGATCCATGCTTGTCGCACTATTCTTGTCACGTCTGCTCATTGTTTGATTGGTTACTCTATGCGTGTTTGCCCCACCCCACTCAGCCACCCAGAACTCAAATGCCTTGTGGGCGCTTCCTGACTAACCACCTACTAAACATTGAATAATAGTAAAACAAGGAGATTAGGGTGGGTTCCAGGCTATAGCACCTCACAAAAAGAAGGTCCTGAATCCTTTCTGTGTGGAGTTTGCATGTTCTCCCCGTGCTGCATGGGTTTCCTTTGTACTCCAATACTCCGGGTTCCTCCCACAATCCAAAAACATAACATTTTCTGATTCGAGTTTCAAAATTGCCCGTGGAGTGTGAATGTTTGTCTGTGTGTTGCCCTGCGATGGACTGGCGCCCTGTCTAGGGCGTACCCACGCCTAATACCCAATCAGAGCTGGAGATAGGCTCCAGCAGACCCCTGCAACCCTGAAAACAGGAATAAGTGGGTCTCCGTATTAGAACAAAAAGGCAAGCTAAAATGGTTTAAAAGTTTTCATTTCACGCAGAAACACTGCAAAAGAAATCAACTAGTCTGCAAATCGTTTTAAATTGAGAAAAATGTAGAACATTTCAACATTATTATTCAGAAACGTGAAAAATGCTTCAGTGGGACTCTGTTAGAGGCATTAATAGACAACAAACCCCTTAATGGCCGTGGCTGGAGGCAAAAACAGGAAACGCCGCTGGCTAAAGACCGTGGAGGCTAGTAATGCTACAGCTTTAGAATGTCGTCTTGTTGTTTGTTTGGGTGCCAGAATAGGAGGAATAACGTTAGTGGCCGTACATTAAAGTTTTATAGGTTTCCAGCGGACACAAAGACAATTGTGGTTTTGCCTCCAGGCTAAGCCCCGCCCAACAAAATATGTCACAATGTTTACAAACAATCAAAGGGTCTATGCTGCATACATCATTTTCTTTCAAAATAAAAGCACAAGGCCAATTTGGCATATTGCCAAGTATCCATGAGATCTTGGTCCATTCATTCTGAATGGCAACCATTGAATGTGTGAGACAGAAGAAACATGCACATGGACACAAGTAAACAGAAGAAGCGCTGTGGAGATTTCACACCAGGGACAAAAATGAGCGAAGATCAGAAATGGAAACTAAAGAAGAAGAGTGGAGGGGAGGAGGAAGGAGGGTGGGAGTCACAGAAGCTCATCCTGAGTCCACCTTTGGCTAATAGCCAACTGTAACAATATTAATTCTTATTAACACATCATTGAAATAGTTAGTGTCTCCTGCATGCTTTGGGGCGTTGCAGCTATCCCACAAATTCACATCTTTTGTGGATGGCCAATCACGTTTGGGGCTACAGGATAGCTAACATTATTATGACATAACTTTGAAATAACCATGCTTTTATTTGAATAACTCTGGGAATACTTGCATATACAGCTGGTAAAATAAGTATTGAACGAGTCGCCATTTATCTCAGTAAATATATTTTCAAAGGTGCTCTATACAATCTACACATGCAAAGAAATCAAACCATAGATGTCAGTAAATTAGGTTATGTGTAACAATATGAAATGACAGGGAAAATGTATTGAACATGGTTCATTTTTGGTTCCAGATTTGTTTGTGCTTTATTCAGGGTTTGTGCTTTTTTCATGCTTCATTCATGCTTTGTGGTTCTTTCGAGGTTCCCGGTTCGTTTGTGGTTCAGTTCGTTCGTGCTTCATGGTTTTTTTGTGCTTCGTTCAGGGTTTGTGTTTTTTTTTTTTTCATGCTTTGTGGTTCTTTCAGGTTTGCAGTTCATTTGTGGTTCCTACTTTTTTTGGTTCCTGCTTTGTGGTTCATTTGTGTTTCATGGTTTGTTTGTGCTTCGTTCAGGGTTTGTGGTTTATTTCGTGCTTCGTTCATGTTTTGTGGGTTGTTTGTTGTTCAAGGTTAAAGTTTTGTTTGTGCTTCGTTGAGGGTTCATGCTTTTTCCATGCTTCATTTATGCCTTGTGGTTCGTTCAGGGTTCGCTGTTTGTTTGAGGTTCATGCTTTGTTTGTGCTTCATTCAGGGTTCGTGCTTTTTTTCTGCTTCGTTCATGCTTCGGGGTTCTTTCGAAGTTTGCCGTTCGTTTGTGGTTCTTTCGGCGTTTAAGCCCCACAGTTCATTCAGAGTGAAATTCACGGCTCTGATTGGTGGAGCCAAATAGGGCTACGTTTCAGCATCCTCAATGACATTTTCTTATAATAATAAAAAAATAATATTCTAGTTTAAGTTGTAAAAAAGACATGTGCATCACAATGAATTTAAAAATACATAAGTTAGCATTGATTTTATTTAGGACGCATACAGAGCATTAGTATTCCTAAAGACTTCACAGAATGCAGCAAGTGCTTTAATGCAATGTGCCATATCTCATAACTGACAATTACTGACATACATTATTTTGCCTAAAAGTTCAGCATAGAGGGATTACTGTTCACTACAACCAAATAGTTATTTTGCATCGTAAAGGTCGTTTTTTCCTTTCTAAAAACGAACTGTATGTATGTTTAGAAAAGAAGACTTTTCCAACTCTTTTTGAAGCAGCAGTTGTATTACCTCTTTATCAGCCTCTGTTTCCCATTCAGATTCTTTCTTCCCCCTCCATCTCCATATCAATGGCAGCAGGACAATCAGCTCCTGATTCTCACCAGGAGACTGGTGGGCACACACACACACACACACACACACACACACACACACACGCACGCACGCACGCACGCACACACACACACACACACACACACACACACACACACACACACACACACACACACACACACACACACACACACACACACACACACACACACTCTCTCTCTCTTTTCAGGCAATCTTACAACTGCAAAAAAAAAAAAAAAAAAAAAAAAGACATTCCTGAACTATCAAACATTTATTCATCTCTTGCTTTATATGGAAGCATATCTGTACCATAGTTCAATTTAAAATGGATTAACAGAAATGCGTTTTCATTTTCAGAATACAGGTGCATTAGTAAATAATACAAACTGCATTTTTCTGCTTCAAGGTTGCTCTTTTTTATTTTATTTTTTCACTTAATTAAAATGATAACGAATATTACATTTAAGTTTTAATTTTCAAAAGATGCCCCAGCAAATAGGTACCAAAATTCAATTTAAAATTGAACATTTTAAAATTAAATTAGCCTTTCTGCTAATGCATTGAAAGTTGTAGCTGCCTTATTTGACTCATAAATCAAATTGGTAATAAATAATCAAAATTGCATTTTCATTTTCTTCTCCGACACTGCTCATTTTGTGACACAACTAAAGAAAGGAAATATGTTATTGCATATTCGTTTTCATGCCCCGCCCTGCGCAAAAAGTGTAACATAATTCAGTTTGACTTCTCAATCGGTGCAGCAGAGTGACGTCAGTGGCCACTCTTCTTCTTCGGAGTTGGTATAAAACAAAACAAACAGGAACATTGAACTTCATTAAATACATCTCTGATAGGAGGTTTGGCAAAAATAAATCAGAAAAGGGCTCCATTACTGTTGTTAAAACTACTAGTGCAGTGCCCGTAGGAAGTATGTATATATTTAGCACTGTAATATAGGCTAGCATACATCTGCAGCCTGTTGAAAAAGAGAGAGAGTTAGAACTACAAATGAACTTTCTTCTGTTGATTTTTGTTTTATCGTTTTTCTTCACTAATCAATCAATCTTTATTTGTATAGCATTTATTTGTAGAACACGTGTTATTGCAAGCTACTTCACGGAAAGTCAACATTGAGCTGTTCTAACTTATCCTGAGTGACCAGACTACCTGTCAACATCAGTTCTTAAAATTGTCCGCTCCCGTGGGGCGTGGGGGTGGGGCGTCCAAACAAATCTGACGTTGCACACCATTGAACCAAGCAGCAGCCATGTTGAAAGTCTCAGCTTTGTCTGTCCCTGAATCGCAAAGATATTTGAGCCACACACACACAGACAGACAGAGATTCCTTGCTTTATAGATAAGATAGATAGATGTACTAATAATAATAATAATAATAATGTATTTTTATTTAGAAGCACTTTTAAAAAAAACTCAAAGACACTTTACAGTTAAAACAACAAAAAGAAACTAACAGTAACAAAGCTAAATACCAAAAATAAGGAACAATCATAAGCTAAAATCTAGTTTAAAAAGGTGAGTTTTGAAGAGTGATTTGAAAGTTGGAGGGTCAGTACAGTGTTGAATGTGTGCAGGGAGTGTGTTCCAGAGGGAGGGGCAGCTATGGAGAAGGCCTAGGTTCGGTGCTTGGTTCTGAGAGGCTGCGTGCAGAGGTATGAGGGTCCGGGAGAGTCGTGAGGTAGGAGGGGGCCTGGTTGTCCAGGGCTTTATGTGTGAGGAGACAGGATTTTGAATTGATACGGACAGGGAGCCAGTGGAGATTTTGAAGGACAGGGGTGATAAGTTCAAGTTTTCGGGTGTGGGTGAGAAGGCGTGCAGCAGAGTTATGGATGTATTGAAGTTTATGAAGGACTTTGAATGATGTGCTATTGCAATAGTTGAGTCTGGATGTGATGAATACGTGGATAAGGGTTTCAGCAGCAGAAAATGAGAGTAGTGGACGGAGGCGGGCTATGGTTTTAAGGTGAACGAAGGTGTTTCTAGTGAGCTGAGTGACATGGTGGTCAAAGAAGAGCTGGCTGTCAAAGATGACTCCAAGATTTTAAAAATGAGAGGAGGGACAGAAAGTGCAGTTGTCTATTGTGAAGGAGAAGTTGTAAAAGGAATTTGTGAGGGATTTGGGGCCGATAATTATGATGTCTGATTTGGCATAGTTGTGGGAGAGGAAGTTGGTGTGCATCCATTTTTTTTATTTCATTGAGGCAGTTCGTCAGGGTAGAATGGGTTTCATTTGTGGATATGTAAAGCTGGTTGTCATCTGCATAACAGTGGAAATGGAGACCATGCTGGCGGATAATGTTACCAAGGGGGAGCAAGTATATGATGAACAGGAAGGTACCAAGCACTGAACCCTGGGGGACACCTTGGGACAAAGGAGCTATGGAGGAGGAACAGTTATTGATAATGATGAATTGTTGTCTGTCAGTGAGGAAGGATTTTAACCTGGAGAGAGCAGTGCCAGTGAAATTGAGAGATCCTGTCGGGACTGATATTGGTTACTTATTGCTTTGATATTTTCGTTGAACCACAGAGTGCTCCGTTTTATGTCAGTTATATTCTGATGATATGGTTACATATCATAATATATGGGTTTTAGATTTAAAGTTGTTCAAGGCATATTATTGCATTAGTAACTTAGACGATCTTTGTCCCTTATCGATCAACGTGAGTTTTCGTGAGCACCCGGCGGTGCGTGTCCCTTCAAACGTTGTCACCGCAAGGGTCAGCATTATCTTGTCTCTTTTGCTAAAGGATGTATCAATGTTTCATAGGCTAAAGGAGGTTATAAAGAAAGCATTGAGCCTCCTTTCCTCAGCTTCAAGTGAACTTGAAAGCTCCTTATCATGGCCACCTCTTAAACACTCCTGGGGGTAAAGGAACAGTGGATAGGAAAGGAGATAGGAGGGACTATTCGGACGCAACCAGGGACTCGAGAGCGAGCCGGAAAACCACCGAAACAAATGCGCTGAATGTATTTATACGCTTCAGCAGCAGGGGTGGGTTTATGCTAATGATGGCTCCATTACGTATGGCGGCTAAGATTTCTGACACACCTATTAAATCCTGAACACAGAAATTTGAAACACAGTTTGTGAGGCCTCGCTCCACAATTAAATTCTCAATGGTTGAATGGCTTTTTACATGTTTTCGGGAACACATTTATGACCTATTTAGTGTGTTTAAAAGAAAATGGCTGAATTTGCTTTACATGCTTTGCCTTTAATGATTAAATTACCTATTTTTCCGACTAAAATCTGTGGCCCAAGATAAACTGCTTCGTATTTGGCCCCTGAACTTAAATGAATTTTAGACCCCTGCTCTAAGTCATCCTGGGGCTTCACTCTTCAATGTCTGTGTGTTTGTGTGTGTTTGTGTGCTACTGCAAATTAGTGTGTCAGTGTGTTAATGGTGTGTCTTTATTGTGATAAGACAGCGTGTCAATTAACATAATTCCCATAACCTTCTCCTTTACCATGGGCGTGAAATTTAAACACAAGGTTGCACATTTGGATCTAGAGTACAGTAGAGTGTAGACAACACGTACACATGCATGCACACACACACACGCACATACGATGCACTCTTGAGGATGACCTCTCACAAACGGAAGCCAGCGTGTTGTAGAATAGAGACAAGAGATACAAGAGATTTCCTTTGATATCTCGTAAGACAAGTCACATGACATTTGTTGAGGTGCTTTTCTCAAACAGCTGCAAGCTCGAAGACAGCAATAAATAAGATGTCTCCACAGCTCAGCCATCAGTAGTGGGCTCTGCTGTGTGGTAAACACAGAGATAGAGAGGGAGATATTTGGAGTTGAATTGAAGAAGGTCCATTAGAAATGACCGTGGATTATCAGAATCAGAATAAACTTTATTGACCAAGTAATGTATTGAATACACACGAGGAATTTGTCTTGGTGAACTGTGCTCTCTCTGATAGTGTAAACATTAAATAATAAAAATCAACTAAAATAAAGAAAAATAAATAAAAAAGAAGTATAACATAAATATAAAGAGTAGTTAGACTAATATGTGCAAACTAAATAAAAATCTGTGAACAAACATCAGTAGTAAGTATTCCATCCATCATTTTCAGACCCGTTTTGCCCTATTACAGGGTCGCGGGGAGTATTAATTATTGTATATGAAAATCCAGAATTCAGCTCAGGTTGATTCTAAAGTGTGGTACAATAGCATAAAAACATTCACAAAACTAAGCAGAGGAACATTTTTGTCAAACATTGTCCAATCTTTAAAATCACATTCATGTATCCAAATGTAAAACTGACCATTTTGACTCCTTTATGACCACCGTACTAATACTATGTACCTGTCTTCTGATGTATCCATGACAACATGGTACACATGTTAGAATATTAAACTCACATCCAATTTGTTCATGGCCCTTTAATGACCTCCAAAGGGACCAAAGCTCAAACCAGTAAAGCTCCACTGGGATGTGATGTGATATCCTGGTTGTTGCTGTCATGTGAATACATCTGTGAAGAAGGTCTCTAGTAAAATGTATGTGTTATGTACCTAATTGAGTGTCTTTAAAAGTTAGTATTTGCAATGGAAAGGGATTTTTGATTTATACTCATAATCGCTATTTTTGTTGTTTTTCTTTTCTTTCTTTTCTTTTTTTTAATAATCCATTACCATCATGCAAATTAAACTGAATCATGTGTTTATATCTTCACCTGACTGGACCCTGGTATTCAGAGGTCATCACACAGCTGCTGTTGCTTCTATGCACAATAAATACTGAATATGAACCTGAGTTTCTCTGACGATGGTGACATAGAGAGGACACTGTCCAAGGTAAAGTCCATCTAGGTAAATACGTCCCACTCACTCCATAATGTGCTGGTGAGCCACAGGAACACCTTCAGCACCAGGCTGATCCCACCAAGGTGCTCACTGGAAATCATTCCTGCCTGTGTCCATCGAACTGTACAACTCCTCATTTTCACCTGACATCTTCTTAATTCTTGTATATATCTGTTTGTACATTTGTATATTTGTATACTTGTATTATCCATCCATCCATTGATTTTTTTATGACCCACTTGTTCCTGTTTTCAGGGTCGTGGGGGTCTGCTGGTGCCTATCTCCAGCTCTCATTGGGCGTTAGGCGGGGGTACACACAGGACAGAGCGCCAGGGTGTACAACTTACACTCACCCCTATTGGCAATTTAGAAACTCCAATCAACGGTCATGTTTTTGGATTGTGGGAGGAAGCTGGAGTACCTGGAGGAAACCCACGCAGCACGGGGAGAACATGCAAACTCCACACAGAAAGGACCCGTGTCCACCCCAGGGCTTGAACACAGGATCTTCTTGCTGTGAGGCAGCCGTGCTAACCACTAAGCTACCACTATTTAATTAACAGTCTTGTACTAATTTATGTATTTTTTTTTTTCATATGCATGAAATTCAAAAAATACCTTGATTATGGGCGGGGCTCCTGGAGCAGTTAAGACACGCCCAGTCTATACTATAAAATCTCCAATGAACAATCTATGCTATGTTAACTATAGCTACTCATGACTAAATATACCTCTCTACTCACTCTTCTCTCAATCCAACCTACTCACCACAGATTGTTGAGCCCACAGGTGCTAGTTTTTATAAAAGGGGCGGGGCTAACCATGCTTGGTTGTGATGCAAGATGGTCCCCAAATGTCACATGATTTTGTTCTCAGCCAATAGCAACAATCAATTGTAATAGCCTGGTATCAACCCATAGAGGGCAGTCACTCTGACTAAATATGCCAAATTGAAATACTTTAACTAAAATGTTGAGAGTTGGACCAGGAACCGAAAAACAGGACTATTTCATACACAAGTACATTTGTATTCAGCAGAAAAAACGTGATTTTGGGTTTTAGACTAGTTAGAACTATTTAGCTGACTGCTTTGACACTGAACGATTGCTAGATCATTGTCAATGTTACCCTCGTCATGTGCTGCTGCATTTTTGTACCTTGCTCCCTGGTTTCCTTGTGCCTTTTTTTTTTTTTTTTTGGTTTGAGCATTAAACATGGACTAGTATTATGAATGCATAACCCTGCCTGCTGCCTCATTCTATCTCCGTGTTTGGGTTCTGCATTCCACACCCCCATATCGTGATGGTAAAGCATTAGAATATTTGTGTCCTTATTGTATGGTTTGCGTTTAAACTCATACATTCTGCACGTTGAAGTAAGACTTATAAAATAAAAAAAAAAAAAAGCTCCACAGGCTTTTCGAGCCAAAGCTCGTGACTTCCGTCTGATTCTGTCAGGGCGGTCATGTTACAGCTGGAAATAACTGTGTGTGTTGTCTCTGAGGAGTTAATGGGTCCATAGAGGCCTCTCATACGCTTTAAGCCAAAAGGCAACACAGAGACCACTCAGTGCGTGAAAGGTAATTTGAAATGTCCCAGCAGAGAGGTGATGTGTTTTTCTACAGATGACCTCTTAAACATGTATAAATAAACACTTGTGACTTCTGCACTTACTGTCTCTCTCCTTGACTTTTAACTTAACAAGGAAAATACAAAGCACAGTGTCACCTAAAGGGGTTCCACTCAACTTTGGCCCCAGAGGTTAGCAACCCTTGGCTCTGAAGCCACTGCACAACTTCAGTGTTACTGCTGTGCCCTCTCCCTAAAGCATGAATAATCATTTTAAGGTTAAATGTTACGCAGCAGTTTACACTGCCATGTACCGACAATGTGCAAACAGTGTGTCAGTACTTTGTGTAGTGATATGCTGTCTACAAATGATCAGCTTTAAGAGTCAATCCTGTGCAGTTATTGGCAGCAGCAGACTCCCAAAGACAAAAAAGATAAGATATCTAAGATATTTATTATTTAATGAGAGTGCTGTCGGAGCGGGAGTGCATGCTAGTAATAGGGTCCATCTGAGTGATAGATTATGTAAAACAGCTCTTTAATGCTGTTAAAGCAAATTAAATAAAAATCAAGAAAAAAAAAATAAGATGAGAAGAAATGGTTTAAAGCACAATATCAACTGTAATATAATGTTTTAACAATTACAGGGTTTGGTTCTGGTTGTGATATTGATAGGTTTTGCCATTTTTGTTTGTGTTCCAGTTAAATTTTAATTAAACTGCTAAAGAAATAATATGCTACGTGGAGAAAACTCAATATGTATTTGCATATACTTGCCAAAAATAATGTGGGCAACCTTGATTTAAGGTAAAACCTTTTGAAATGTGTGTTCTTTATTAAGGTACAAAAGTACATCAATAATACACATCACTTTTTAAAAAGAAAAGAAAAAAATTTAAATACCAATGGGTTTTTAACGGTATTATATTACTATATTAAACACATCCATCAAGTTTGACTATTGGTACTTTTACAATTGTTCTACAATGAATAGATTTATTTCCTGAAAAACATTTGGTTTGTAAACCCATCTTTAAATCTGAACCCTTTCTTTTTGTTATTGTAGTATTGAGTTTCAACAGCACCTACAAATGAATATTCACATCATTACATAAAGCTAGTTACTGCCACCTAGTGACATGGAGGAATACCTAAACCCTCTCTGCTTATGATTACCAGAGGCATTAACAATGATCTCAAGCAAAAATTATTGCAGTAATGAAGATAAATTCACGTCACAACACGGTGGTTGAAAATCCAGACATTGGCAGAATATAATTTTTTTTAAAAAAGAGCAAAATTGGCATTTAGTTTATTATTTCTGGCTACAGTTCTTTTAGGAACATAAACAAAAGTTTATAGTAAGTGAGGTGTCCATTGAGTGATGTTCTGTAAAAACAGCTGAGCTTAGGGAAAAATGTCTTTGTTGGTAAATAATGCCCCTGAGTTGTACCGGCTGCACTAAAGGCACATTTCAGTAAGATATCCCTTCTAAATAGTTTTGTTATATTCTTTCAACATATAACTCTTCTAATTTTAGGTCATTCTAATAATTATATCATTATGTCCTTCAATGAAATGAAATGTCATATCTGTGAAGTTATCAAGTAAAGACGTGTTTTTTTATATTGGTAAACACTAAAAACTAAGGTCATTCCCACAGTCCTTTATTCATATATGGATTTTTTTCACCCTCATTTTTATTCTTTGCCTAGTAGTCCTAGAAACGTCAAAGAAATACCATTAAATGCAATATCTGAACACAAGTTGTTATGCAGGGTTCTTTATTTCCTTTTAAACAGGAACAACTAAACATTGTCTGATAATACATCGATCCATTCATCCGTTATTTTGAAACATCTTCAAACAAAAATGAAAAAAGGCATAGATGATGATACATTGATGATATCCTTTAAATTAATCAGATACTCTAATATGCGCAACACACACATTTTTGAGGATTCTGCAAAATGTAGCATTTGATGAATATAATTGTAACAGGTTTAGAGATAAAGACCAATGGCAGCAGGTAGTCCTCAGCAAGGAGTCTTGTGTATTTTGTTGAATATTATTTGACCTATTACTTATCTTAATATAAACATTTCCCCCAAAATCATAAATAAATTCTAACTGAAAGTACTGTGCATTTGCTGATTTTACTAACAAACTAATCAAATCTGTTTCCCAATGTCATATGTTTTCCATTTAGGGAAACTAAGGTAAACATAAATCACTCAGGCACTTTTTTTTTTTTTTGGTCGGAGAACATTTAAGAAGTCATTAGTCATGGTGATTTCCTTCATTACTTAATATGATATATCTGAGCTTCACTTGTTGTTATTCATCCCAGAGTTGATCTCATCTTTATCTTTGTTTCTTTTCTTTCCTCTCTTTTTTCTCACCCATTCTGCACTCTGGATTTTCTCTCCTTGATTTTCCTTCTTTTACGGGATTATCTCCTATAACGAGTTCCCACTTATTTCTCTCTTGCTTGCTTTCATTTAGACTTTTTCTCTGAGTTGGTCTTTGGTTGAAGCCGTCTCCTGAGGTTTCAGAGGAGCGTTTCTCCTGGCTGTGGCTGTGAGAGCGGATGGGTGGGGAATGGTGCTGTATCCCTGCTGGTCGCTCCTGGTGTCTGTATATCTTAGACTGGTCCTGGAAATCGCTGTGAGAGTTGTGTTTTTCTTTATGCTTCCAGTCAGGTGAAACTGACTCCTTGATGACTTGATGTGATTTGTGTGCTCTGTGATCTGGCCAGTCACTGTATCTGCTGCTCGTGCTGCTTCCTCTGCTTCTCGGACCAGGAGGATTCCCGTCAGGACAAGAGGAGCTGTTAGAACTCCACCTCTGACCTTCATTTTGCCAGTTTCTCCCCTCCATGTCTGTGCAAGACTTTGGTGGGTTTGATTGGTTTCTATTTTGCCCTGAAGTTGTATAGCTACGCTCACCCTCTTTCTCCATGTTCTTTTCTCTCATTCTAACTCGTGAACTTTCGTTATATTTGGTCCTTTCCGTCTCTCTTCCTCTGCTTCTGTCCCTCTCTGTACTTGGCTCTCTGTGTTTAGGCACATATGAACTGCTGGAATTCCTATCTTTGCCGTTAGAGGGAGACACAGTTGGCTGTGAGGAAGATGAAGTTGAGTTTTTCTTTTTGTCTCTGTCTTTTTCTAACACACTTCCTGTGTCTTGGTCCCACTTAGTTGTCCTTAATCTCAATGGATTCTTGTGTTTTTTTATTTCCAGTTTAATCTTTCCCACAGACAGTTGAGGCAGTATTGTAGAAGAAGTGTTTTTGACCTCTCCTATGTCCTTTGTTTCACAGTCGTCCCATTTGGAGCTTGATATCTGAGGACGAGAAGTTCAACAAGATAAAACAAACACTGCAACACAATATCAGTATCATGACTTGACACAAACCTTCATGATCTCAAGCATATTCAGACTGTCGGTGAGCTGGCCTGATGGGTTTTCCCTTTTAGTTTTCACTGAAGCCTGTATCTCTGGACTCTCTTCAGCTTCACCTCCTCCAACTACAGGTTCACTATTAGATGACGATGAAACACACACAAAAATAATATTGAACATCTTTTTGAGTTCTACAATTGTGACTTTCTTTTAGCTTTGATTTTGTATTGGGATCTTGGGCTTTTAAGCAGTGTTTAGTACACAGAGAATTACCCAGTGTGTGTTAGTCTGAGTGATGTCTAACCATTTATTTGCACTCAAAGAACTTTATTTACTGTTCTAAAATATGTGACTGCATGAATTTTGAAGAATAGTTGCATTTTTTTTAACCTTTTTTTCCCCATTTTTTTTAAAAGTTATTTTGTTGAATTTTTGTATTCTTCAAAAAGAGGCGCAACAGAAAAAGTATCATTATTGCTGTTCTAAAATATATAATGGCACATTGTCTTATTTTGTGAGTTTTGAAGAACAGTCACATTTTTTACCTTTTGAATTTTTTTTTTACCCATTTTGTTGAAATGTTCATTCTTCAAAGAGGAGCCCAACAGAAACAGTTTGAGAACCACAGTTATAGGCTGTTTGATCCACACTAAACCAACATCTCATTAACTGTAACTGAAGGTACACGCACAAAACTTAATTAAAATGGTAATATAAATACATCAGAAAAATCCCACCTGAACAAAAACTGTTTATCAGATTATAAACGTATGAAAAAAGGTAGAGATGTACAGACCTTCCAGTTGTGGTTGAGTCCTGTCCATCATGGATTTTGTCGTCTCCCTCGTTCCACTTCATTGTCTTTTCCTCAAGCTCCGCCTCCTGTGTCTCACCTTTGTGTTCTACGGATGTGTTTTCATTTGAGGGTTTTAGTGCAGATGTAGCCAGCTCTTCCATGTTTTCTTCTTGATGGTCGTCTCTTGCAGTCAAAGCTTCTTCATTTCCTGCCACTTCCTCCTCATCTCCACTGAGTGCATCACGCCAATTTGATTCCTGCTCATCTTTTCCGTCTCCGTCCTCAGCAGCATCTTCCCGTAACATCACAAAATTGGAATTGGTGAAAATATTTTTGTTCCATTGCTTTTTCTCTCCTTCTTGTGCTTGTTTCATGTTTTCCTGCAACACAATCTGAGATTTAGACTCACTTTTGTCATTCTCAACTGTTTCCATCTGACTTTTGTCTTCTGCTAGGACAGCAGTATGCTCTTTAGTGTCCTCAGATTTCTCTGTAATCTCATCTAGACAGGACTCATCCTTTTGATCAATGTTCTCACCCTTCCCTTTGAGGTCCAGGTTAATGCTGATGCTAATCTTCTTCTGAGGTTTCACAGTTATCCCTCCCTCCCAGATGTTGGTCTCAGTCACAGCCTGTCGTTTCCTCTCTGATTTTAGTGTCTTCTCGTCTCTTACTGAAGATTCACGCATTTGAATTTCTGGGTCAAAACTAAAATGGCCTTCGCTCTTATTTACCAATATATTTTCCTCTTCTTTTTTTCTTTTCTTTTGGGATCCAGAGTCTAAAGCTCTGGCGTCAACAGGGCTTTGTTTTCTGGTTGTATTTACACTGGCTGCTTCCTCGCTGGTCCTTTCTTTGCGCTGTCTCTCCAGATCTTCTTTTGAGTGTGTTTCACTGATTTTTCTCTTTTCCTTTTTTTCTTCCAATTTTCTCTTCTTTTTGATTTTTCCTTGAAGGTCTTTTCTTGTAGGTGAATGTGGTTTTGGCAGCATTTGGACAGATTCAGATACATCATCATCACAGACTGGTGTTTTGTCCTGTGCTGAAGAGTCCCGCTCACAAATAGAGGGATTCGTTTTTTCTCGCTGCTTCTCATTTTTTCTGTTGTCCTCTCCTCCATCTTCTTCCCATTTATTTAATTTATTCAGATTGTTTTTCACATTTTCTAGGCTCTGTTTCTTGTTTTCAGTGATTTTGTCCCCTTGACCTGCTTTGTTCTCTTTAATTTGTGTGAGAGGCAAAGGACTGCACATCTTTGGTCCATCCTCAGATGGTGTGGCGGGGCCTTTGCTAGAGGACTGGGAGGTTGGAGAGGACCTATCATTGGCTACATGAGAATTAGATGAATGGCTGCCACAAGGGGACTGAGATCCTGTTGAGCCACTGTCACTTGACGATTGAGAGTGAGTATAACTGGATGACTCAGATGACGGGGAGTGCTTCTCCCTCCTGCTCATGTGTGGTTTGTGAGAATCTGAAGCATATGAATATCTCGTTTTCATCATGTCGTCCCAGCCAGGATAATGATTAGAAGCCACAGTGAGCACTGGTGGAAGAGGAGGCACGTGGAACTGGCTGACGTAGGCGCTGAAGTATTTCTCACACATCATTGTGTAATCCTTCTTCCACTGCAGGAAGCGCTCGCTGTCCAGCTTCAACTCCAGGCTGCCCCTGTGTTTGGAATGTTGGTCATATAAGTTACTTTCCACTGTAACTGCTTCCCTTTTGGAGCGCTCTCCCTTCCTGGATGTGCAGCTGTGGGAGGACGAGCCCTTGCTACGATGGCGGTGGTTCCTGCGATGCTCTGAGGGTGACTTGGATCTGGAGCGGTGGCTCCTTCGTGGAGAAGACGAGGATGAGGGTGTTGGAGAGCGTAAGCGTTTGTAACCATAGCTGTAGGAGCTCGGTGGGCGAGAGCGTGTGTGGCGATCCCTGTGATGGGAGTGCGGAGAGTGAGGTCTAGGGGAAAAAAAGAGAAGCGTGAGAGAAATGAGTGTGGTTGTTGATTTTTAAAATAAAGTCCTTAACCATCTTTAAAATACACTGGATACTGCATTTGTATTAACTGTTCATTCTTCTGTAGAGACAATAGATTTAATTATTTATCATCATTTTAAAAACATCTTCACAAGTCAGAAATAAAAAGTTTGAGCATTTCACCCAGTATTTGATTGGATCGTGTAAATGACAACTTAAAAACAGTTAAAAATACAATAATATAAATTAACATCAAGAAATAACGATACAGTATCATGCATCTTCAAATCTCACGGATCTCATGAATGAAAAGGCGAAGGAAGAAGTATAAACTTAACTAATCCTACCTCTTTAATTTTGACTAGATTTCCTAAATTAAACGTTAAAGTCTCAATTTACTAACAATTTGAAAACTGTAGTGTGAATGAACAATCAATGGTATATAATACTCACACAGAAACCACTCAATAATTGTTTCTTTACATTAACCATACCTCCTCTGCAATAATGTCCCATATCCCACAACTTTTTATTCAAAATAACAAGTGAGCACCTTGTGCTTATTATTTATCAACACACCTCTGAAGTATAATTTTTTTATGCTTCTTTTTAAACAGAATTATGCTCGGAAATATTTTAAATTCAGTACTTAAGTCTGTTTCACAGTTTAACTCCACAGATGGTAATACAGAAGCTTTTCATTGTTATACAAACACTGCAAACCTTTAGGTTTGATTTCCCTCTTAAGTTATAACTTCCCTCTGTTTAATTAAACATTTCCTGATTCCTTGCTTTGTATAACAATTTAAAGCTTCAATGAATGAACTGAAGTTCCTTCACACAGGTTTAAATCATACACATGAAAGAGTTATGATAAAAGTTTATCAAAAGTAAAAATCTACTGAGCATACTGCACTCATGCACACAACCATACCTGGACCTGCTTTGAGATCTGGAGCGGGAGCGAGATCCAGAGCGACTTGACGAGCAGGAGTAGGACTGAGATGACTTTGATTTGGAGGACTTTGAATGAGCGTTCGACGAGCAGCGTCTGGAGCCCGATCCTCTGTGAGGTGACCTGAATGACAAAATGAGGAAGTGGTTAAAAAAAAAAAAAAAGGAACAATGGCATCATATGATTGAAACTAAAATGGTGTGATTGTTGGATACGGTTGTATAAATTCTGGTGTCACCGTTTGACCTTGCAATTGTTTTTTGGTGCGAATCAAACAAGGTTGCTGCAAACACATTCTAATGCAGAATAGGTAAATATATGTAAATACAAATGTATTCTTATAAGACATCTTCCCTTGCACAAATGTTTGCATATTTTGTAATCAGGTGCAATCACCTGGTAAAAACACTGAAACCACAAACAAAAAAATTAATGCTGTAAAAAGACCTTATGGGTTGCAGCTTACAAACCTAGAAATAAATAAATGACATGTCATTTATGTATTTTTTATGTATTTTAAAAAAAACAACATTTAATCTTTAAGATAACATATAAAAAAGTGGCAGTCTATTTTACCCAAAAAACTAACAAAAAAAGCTTTTCAATTATGGAAATTCAAATTTTGGAGTTGAAATCTAACATGAAAAAATGCAGAAACACCCAATAATATATTTACCTTTCCTTCCTCGTCCTCTGATGCCCGTACCAATCCCTCTGAGTGTAGCTGGGGATGGAAGAGGAGGAGTTGGCAGTGGAACAGAGAGAAGGGATGGGGGTACCCAGGGGTGTTGGTAGCATCCAGGTAGTCCTGGTGGGATTGTATCCAGCAGGGTAACTGTTGTAAGGCTGGTGAGCTGAGTGAAAAGTGTGAACAACAGATGGGGGGAAAAGAGGCTGAGGGGTGAGAGAAAGTGAGGAAGAGGAGGGAAGCAGCTGCTGGATGTTGGATTCATTCCTGCCTCCGGTGGGACAATCGATGGTGGAGGGGGGGCTGTGGGCACAAAGGATCAGTGAGGAGTGGCAACAGAAATATATAAAACACTCCTCAGCAACATCAGGTACCGACTGACCTGTGCAGGCTGGCTGATGGCTTAGGGAGGCTCGTTGCTGAACATTTAAACACAAAAAACAGGCTTTCCATCAATCGCTACAAGTTCATACAGTTTCACAGCAAAGATGGAAAGAACCAGAACTGACTCTCTCACACACACACACACACACACCAGGAGATCTGCATTACTCACCTGAGGGCAGCAGGGGACTTATACTGATCTGTAGCGGCTCTGTTTCTTCAGTAGGCTTAACCTAATGGACACAAATGATTAAGATTTCACACACCAATGACAAAGTCTCAACCTGTCTATGTCGTGTGTGTGTGTGTGTGTGTGTGTGTGTGTGTTTGTGTTCTCACCAGTGAGTTCAGCAGGGACAAAGAATCAGGTGCAGTGGGATCATTGCTTAAAACCAGCTTTGACTGGGAGGAGGCTGCTGAGTCACATTCTTTCTTTCCATCACTGAGTAAACAGTTCAGCAACAAACAATACATTTACTAGTTTTTCTGCAATACCGTCATAAAATTCCTGGAATTTTTAAAACTACAAGACTAACAAACTATTGTTTTGATTTACCCTCTTCCAGAATTTTCTGGACAATAAGTCATGGAAATTGTAACAATATTACTGCAATGTAAAGTGGTTTAATAAATAAAGCATAATGTTACATTTTGTAAATGGCACATGCGTTTAATAAACACAAATACATCTCCATTCAGATTAACAACATGATATAATACTAGTTGTTCTTATGTTAACTATTTTCATAGAATTTTGACACCACAAATTTCTGGCGACCCCAAAGACGTTTTTTTCTTTTCTTTTTAAAATTCGTTTTTGATTATTTTTATGATATTGTGCTACGGGTAGGAAGAATTAGAGCACAAAGTGACAACATCCACCAGCTTAGATATTTTTTATACTGTACTTTATTAGACTACATTTACATTCTAGAAAGTTATTGTATAGAATACAGTTGTTTGAGATTGAAGAATAATTAAAAAATAAAATTATATAACTTTAATCAGCACCATTTTTGTTTTCTAGATATTTCAGGCGACCACTCATGGGGTCATGACCCCAAGGTTGAAAAACACTGCTTTAGACGATACTAAAGACAAATTAAATACTAATACAAATCCATCTTGTAACCTAAAAAGTTTTTCTTAAATAATAGATTATAAAAGCACATTTTTAATGCACTTTTTTCTTGGTTCACGTACTTATTTAAAGTATCTTGTTGGCTTTGCATTGATTGAGGAGAAGAGCACGGTGTGTCAGAGGCAACAGTGGTTAAAACCATGGGCAGCAGAGATGCCTGTGGTGCGTTTATGGTCTTTGGATGCACTGGGACATTGTCCTACAAAACCAAAACAACAACAATAGTAAAGGCCACACTACATGACAACAAGGTGAAAACTCTTTTAGCAAAGTTCTAAAAACAGTGTCTGAAAAACTAAATCTAAACAGTATTTAAGAGGTTTAAAACCCATCATTAAAGCTTCACCTGCTGCTTGAAAGATGAGTGGTGAGATGTTGGTTGGCTCTCTGTGGTCCGAGCAGGCGGTGTGGGAACAACAGTCGCTGATTTCAAACTTTGAGTGTTACCTTGATCCTTGTCAAAACTACTGACCGCCTGGAACGTAAGAACAGTGAATTTCTATCAGCATGGAAAAAAAACAGAAAATCTCGTCCTCTTCAACTGGACTCCATGTGTATCAAAGCATCGGCTCACCTGTCTAAGAAATTTATTGGCAAATAAGGAGTCTGGGGAGACATCAGTCTGGTTACAAGTAGGACAGACATGGTCCTGTGAATCCAGCAGAGCGCTGCGAATGCCTGTGTGACACAACAGTTGAAATGTTAACAGAACAAAAATAAATGTAGTTGCCTTTTGGTTGGTCAACAAATCATACAAAAGTAATAGATTATAACTTTGCAAGGCAAATACGTATTTGGCAATTTGAGAAAATTGCCAAATACAATTGTTCATGTGAAAGACTTACTGTGTGAATTTTGTTGTTGAGTAATGTCCGTTTACATTGTTCTTTTTACTAATTAAATTGGAAGTAATAATGCAGGAAAAAAAAGAAGACTGACTTTGACCTTAAATATGACCTTGAGCGAAGGTCAAGTTCACACATTGAAAGGAAATACTGTTCAATGGTACCAGTCTGAGCACTGTATCTCAATTCATGACCAAGTTATAGGGAAAAGAGTATTTTTTTGTGATGTCATGAACTATTAAATAAAATACTCCACTTGAGATGAGCTTTTCATAAATGTAAGCATTGAACTTGTATCATAAATATTCGTAGAGATATGGAAAATGTGGGTTTTTGACACTTGACGAGACCTTGACCTTGACATTTTGGCTCCAAAAAAGATCAAGTGCACATCCTTGACATTGCCCCTATGAGATGACATACGTGTCATTAGTGCTACATTAATAGTATAGGAGGAGTTCCAGGACAAAGGAGTTGAGGAAGAAAAATAATAAGAACTCCAACAAGAACAATGTATTTGGCAATTTTCAATTGCCAAATACAATAATCAATGTAACGTTCCACAGATGTTAAAGGAGCACTCACACTCATCACAGTAGCTGTTTCCACAGCAGGGGATGACCACAGCGTCACACAGCATATCTCGACATATTAGACAGAGCAGCTCTTCTGGAACAGTATTCTCCTCCATTTTAGGTTCAGGCTGCTCTTGTGGCATAAACGGCGGTTTCTCCTTTTTCCCCACAGCATAGGCTTGTCTGTAAAAATACGACACAAGCGTTACATTTTTACGACATTAATAACGAATTACAAGTACTCACGTTACTGTAAATGAGTTGATTTTATGGGTACAGGTATAATTATAAATCAGTAATTTTACTTGTACTTGTACCCAAAAGATCCTGGTCTAACTCAACATTTAAGTCAAAGTATTTCAATTTGGCATATTTAGTTGAAAAATGTCAGAGTGACTGCCCTCTATGGGTTGGAACCAGGCTATTACAATTGATTTTTGCTATTGGCTGAGAACAAGATCATGTGACATTTTGGGACCATCTTGCACTGTTATCCCCGCTCCTTCTATAAAAACTATCACCTGTGGGCTCTACAATCTGTGGCGAGTAGGTTGGATCGACAGAAGAGTGAATAGAGATACATTTAGTAATGAGCAGCTATAGTTAACATAGATTGTTCATTGGAAATTTATTTTATGTCTGACTTACTTGTACTTGAGTACAATTTCAATCAAGTAACAGTTCTTCTACTTGAGTAGGATATATCAGTACTCTTTACACCAACATCCAGCAAAATTTAAGCCACTCAAGTATGTTGATCCAACTTCTCAATACACAGCTTTATAAGATGACAAACCTTTTTTCAAATATAAAACTGTTTCCTTTACACTTCCGTCCACACTCACGCGTCTATGGCAGGAATGGCGTAACGCCCACAGTTAGTCAGCATGGCTCCTTTTATGCTTGGATCATCCACTTCCACCATGAAAGAACGAGGGATGCCCGTGCTCTTCTTCAGTTTCACGTGAGATTCAGATGTTTTATCCTGTGGTCAAATACACACAATGGTAAAAATCCAAAGTTACAGTACGAAACTGTAGAAATATTTATTTCTACAAATTTTCCAAAGATATTCATTATAAAACTACGCTCTGAGTCAGATATTTGGGTGTATCTTCAAATTCCAAAATATACACTGCATTGGAAGGCATCAAAAGTGCTGCTTCTGGCTCAATAATATGGTCAAATCTTTTATTATCAATTGAATTGTGTTACATTTTCTTTCTAATAACTATTCTGGGCAGGACTGGATAAGTGGCGAACACTTACCGCACCAAGAGGACAATTCCTGATGTGATGTCCTGAATTCCCACAGCGGTAACAGGTGTAGTTTGCAGAAAGGACTGTGCCAGGGTTCTTGTTTGGACTGGAGAAAGATGGATGTAGGAACACACAGATGGATGTGAAAGAGACAATAGAAGCCAATAAAAGACAAGGAAACGGTAAGACTACAAATGTGACAACAGAACGAGACCACAAAAGTTAGGAAAGGGGAAAATGGGGAGGCTTGGGGTGAGAAGCTTGACTCACTTTATGGAGTCGTAGGCGGACTGATTTATCATAACTCTGATCTTATCCTCCTCTGACACATCGGCATCAACCAGGTTAGCCATCTGTATCTACACACATAAATTCAATGTGTGAGACACACAGGTGGCAGGTCAGTATTTTTAGAGAAACACATGCACATATCTTTATAAAAGTGAATGACAGCATACCTTAGAGAAAAAAGACAAGGCTTTGGTTGAATTCTGGTCACCCATCTGTTAGATTTAAACAAAGTCAGATTTGAAAAGAAATAACTCAAAGTAAATGTAAATAAGACAAAAAAGGTCAGAACTGTTAATTCAGTTTAAAAAAGACAGTAGCTTCATTTGAATCATAGTTTAAGATAAAAGATATAGTTTAAAAAGAAAACCACACTGGCTATATAATGGCAATGCTCTTCAAAGAGAGAAAGTAACCTCCATGGAATCGATACATCAGAGCTGCTCCAGTAATGTAGGAGAAACTTAGTAAGGGTTTCCACAAAACCAGTTGGCTTGGTTGGATAATTGTTGTTTTCTCAAAAAAGAAGAGAAGAAAAGAAAGAAAAGGCCCCTTGGAATAACAGATGACACAGCAACACTCAATTTAATGAGCTCTCTGTGCTTGATCATTGATGGATTAAAGTCTCGAGAAGGACATCATATACACAGCAACAAGAAGAGGTTTGAAAGGACATTTAGCTTCTACTTTTAGAAATCAGTTGCATTTCAATATGTTGCTCTTCTTTGCTCCTGTTCTTGTAATAAATGTTGCTACATACTTAACCTTTAATTCATATACCCTCTCATAGCAACATACCATATGCTTTTTAAATAATGAAGCATAACCACTATAATTTAAGAATGAATTGGATTTAGTGTTGATTTACAACTGCTAATACCCAGCAAGTTGCGCACATAATATGTTAAGGTTTAATATATTCAGACAACTTTTTTCAGGAAGTTTACTTTGATCTCCTGATATGTTTCGATTGCGAGCTGTCTTCAATCTTCCTCAGAGGCCACATAAAGGACACAAGAAAGAGATCAGTAGATGACTCTGAGGAAGACTGACAGTCGGCAGTCGAAACATGTCTGAATAAATGAAAACCTTAACATATTTTTTTTTAAAAGACAAAATGAACTTGCTGGAATTATTATCTATAGGTAGCGCCTACGAGAATGACAGGTTTGAAATCCTTTTAAAACTGTATATATTATATCCACATTTAGTTTCTTTGCTTTTAACAATGCACTAAAATGAGAAACTGGTTGCCATCAATGGTTTCCAAAAAATAAAAACACATTTTTTTGTAGTAAGTTTAGCATGCTATGACTCTGATTTGTCACACCAAATCATTGCTGTTAAAATAGTTAAATGCTTCAACCAGTGAATGTTCTGTTATCCATTATCCATCTTTTTTCAGAGCAAAATGAAGGGGAAAAGAAAGCATTCGATTCAGTTCTGGTAGAGCACCGAGACATCCAAAATATGCAGAACAAAATGTCAAAAGCACCCAAGTTTCACCCACTGATACACTTTGTAATACAAGACCTTTGTTATTATGAGCAAACAGTATCCAGTTGTTGGAGATATTGTGTCGTTCAATAACAAAAGTAACTGTAGAGCTAATACCAGGTCTAACATTTTTAACCACTGAGAAGTCAAGTGCTTACAGAGCAAATAAAAATCAACCTTAAATAGATATTGGGGTTATTCTCTCTCACACAAACAAACAATACATAACACAGCTTCTTACAAATATTTTTTATTGAAAAACAATAAGAGTGATGAAGTCCAAGCGACTCAGAGCACTAAGAATCATGGCGGACACTTCTACTGAGAGAGAAAAGAGATAATCAGGTCAGAGGTGTTCACTTTAATCTGCAGCAAGCATGATATCATTGATCTTTAAATTTTAGATGTGCCATCACTTGATTAACTTGTAAAGTAATGCCATTTTTGCTAACTGGTCACACTATTTGTGATACTAACATAGGATATAGCACAGTGTAGTAGTGTGTTTGGGACTAGAAAACAATAGGCAATCATTCACCCAAACACAATCAACTCACATTACTTTGCTGATTAAACAGCTGGTGAATGCGTGGGTAATGTGGGTGAGCAGAGCTAGCATCATAAAACAACTGTTGGGTTTATCAGCATGCTGAACCAGCATTATCACGCTGGTTCAGCATGATAATGGTAACCCAGCCCCAGCACCTCCCACTGACACACATCAACACTGTTGTGCTTGTGTGTTGAGGAAAACAAACATTTGTTTTACATCCTCACATTTCAAAAACACAGAAAAAGTTAGGACTTTTCCATGTGACTGTAAAATTAAAAACTTAAATAAGTATTGTATGAATTAGAGGCTAGTCTTTGTTGAAAATCTACTGTATTGTCTTAAGTGAAATATATATTATAAGTGTGTTTTGTGGCAGTGTTGGAAAAGTGCTGTGTGTACTACATACTGCAACTCTGCTGGCTCCAAAACCGTGTCGATGCTGGACATCTGCTCGCTCACTGAAACACAAAACATTATCACTTGTAATCACAGTGTTTATTATTAACAATAATGCAAAAGTGTCAACATTTATAGGCCACCATCCTTCATAAATCACGTTCAAGTAGATAATTCCTTCCTTTTCACGTTTCTAAATAGATCAAATAAAGAATACAGAAAAAAAAATAGACTACAGCCGAGCACATTTTGAAATTGTAGTTAAAGTTATTACGAACCTTCAGTAGTCAAATAGACTGCTACTCTTCAGTGGAAAGTAGTAAAAGCTCTCACTCAGAGAAAAATAAAGATATCAGAGACTTGCTTTGTAAGACATTTGTCATCATCAAGAAATCCTTCACTAAACTCAAGTTTGCCCTGAAACTACAATATTCACTACAATGTCTGTTGTTATAGATGTTTTAAAAGCACATATATATTTTTTTAAATGAAAGGGGGAAAATAAAAAAAAGTGTCAGGGATGTTGGCAAAGACTAAAAAAATAACAGGATTTAACGAAATGTAAAATGTAAAGAATGTTTTACAAAAGTAAAATCAACTCGATCACATTATGTCATTAATAGTACAGTTCAATAGAGTTCAGTCTCAGACCTTTGCACTGTTTCAGTAAGACTAAACATTCACAACACGCACACATGCCTTAATATGCCACTGATTAGGTACAAAATGGAGACTGCAGTATATTCTCCTGTTAAATGAGGAGTTATTATTGAAGAAAACATTTATATACTAAATATTTTATTGCAACTTTGTGTTGTGATAAAAATCCTAAATTGATGAATTATTTAAATCTCCATTTTTTAAACTTTTTTATTAATTTTAAGAATGAAAACAGTTGCAGTGACAGGTTAGCCCTTTGTATTTAGCACCACTCTTTCTAGATTGATTTCTCCACTGTTCTGCATGATGTTACTAGGGCTAATCACATGACGGTCAGTCTGGTTCCAGCAGGGTCTTGAATCCAAAGCATTAAACCCTTCACAGTTCTGGCTGTGATGTGCATGACTGACTAATATGCAGGCAACTGCCAACTGTGTGGGGCAGTTATAGGCCTATTTTATTTTTTATTTATTTTGTAATGGTGGCTAGATAAAGTAACTCCTGTTTAATGATAAATTCAGCATTGGGCACCAGTACATTTCCATTCATATTAACTCACTGACTGCCAATGACGTAAAAATACATCATTTCAAATTCAAAACGTTCACTGCCATTGACGTAAAAACACGTCAATTGTGTTTTCGGCTGGGGTTGCTAGGAGACAGTGTGGCGAAGCTCTTCTGTGAATATCAGGCTTGTACAATGATGTAGTGACCAACTGGTGACATGTAGGTGGCAGCAGCGCACCTTTGGATGATAGATCACCCGTGATGGGCAGAGCTCAGAGGGAGAGGAAAGGAGTTTACAAGACAGAAAATGGCGCTACGAGAGTTGATGCTGAAGTTCCCAGCGGCTCACAGCAGCGCACACTCGACCAAAACATGTGTGAAACTAAGTGGACTATTGAGTGTGTCGCGAGGGTGAAAAGACAATCAACAAACCGGGCCAAACAGGTTGACTCGGCATGTCCGGGGCAAGGAGGAAGTTGCATGTGTGCAAACTGACAGGGGGAGAGACTTGGATGACGGCCAAAATACAGTAAGAAAACATGAACAGATAGCAAAAAAATAATTTTGCCATCAAAAGCCCAGTCTCAGTGTTGTTTTATAGAAGGAAACCAATGTTGAGGTGTCCCTAAAGCAAAAAAAAGAAAAAAAAAATCCTTCAAAGTCACTGACAGGTTTTTTCAGAAAAATTTTTTTTTCTCAGCTTTTTGTCACAAACTGGCGATTTGTGTGAAACGTGCCTCTATTCAACTGCTGATTACGGAAGAACGAAACAAGCTAGAAACTTTGTGATGAAAATAGAGCGTCTAATCTTTCAGAATCTGGTTTCAGATTTCAGATTGTCATAGTACAAAATATTTTGTGGGTCTTTAAAAATCAGTCAAAATGCTCTAAAATGGCTGGCAGTGAATGAGTTAATGACGTGCACAAATTTAAAGTGCACTATGAGTGAATTGTTCATTTGAATGTAAGATAATTTGTCTACATACAGACAGGAAGTTGCTTCCCTGATTATAATATTGGTAATTTTTCTCTCAAATCTATACTTTCTATTAAAACAGACATTTTAACATATGAACTAAATATTCTGTTCTTGAACATCTTTTAAACAAACTTTACACTTACAAGAATCGTCATTAAAATTAGACATTTAATATCCACTTGTGAAGTGTGAAATGGCTAAATCAAGCCACAGGAATAATAAAGTTTTGTGAAGAACATCGAAAATTGTGAATCTACTTGGAATTTTTTTTTTTCTAGAATCAGAACCTGGATGCATCTGAACAGCAAAATAAACGCAAATAAGGGAACGTTAAAGCAGAACGTTGTGGAAGGTCAACCTTTAGTATGAAACTTACATGGACAAGTGAGAAGTGGCCAACTTTGCCCAAAACCAAATGCTACCACAACGACGACGACGACATGTACAACTTACACTTTGTGGGTCTTGCTGGACTTGGACCTTCCGCCAATGATGGGGATCCTCCTGACTATGACCGAGGAGCCTTTCGGGATCAGATCGTTATCATCAGTGTACTCTGTGGGTGAGAGTGGAGACGAAAATAGGATGGACCAAAAACATTACACATTTTGGTACTTCTATGTAACCTGGCAAGAGCCAGATTAATGTGTAGCCCTCCCTCTTACTCGAGTTCTCCACATCGATCTGGGTCCATGTCAGCCTCTCGCTGTTGCTCTTTCAAAAAAAGAAATGCTGGATTCTTCTAAAACTAAGTTTATAGCAGCTTCCACACGTTCATCCTCCAGCGTCAACATCTTTCTGTTTTGATTCGGAGCTATGCTAATAGCAGTAGCCCAGCTAGTTCCTCTACCCTCAACTACGCATACGCCAGTTTTGCTTTGACGCTTCGGCCTTCATCACACCCGGATATCCTGCCCTAAACCACAACACTGCCGCATGATACTCACTCAGATCTGATCCACTTCATAACTTGGTCCTGACCAGGTTAGGTGTTGCTTAAGATTAAAATATTGAAAATTTTAAATCCATAATTCAGACCAAAAAACAACACTGTTGTTACAGAAAAGGCAGAATTGACAACACAGGCAGGAAGTTGCTGACACTGATAATGCGTAAAAGCCTGTGATTATTTATTATATTAATCCATTGGATGATAAACGGACAGCGCTCTAATCAGTTAAACTTTATTACAGCACATTTTTCTTTTAAGTACACCTTTTTATCACACACACTGAGATGAAAGATGAGAGCACATTGTTTAACTGTAGTATGTCCCTGCTGAGGCAGTCAGCGTATGAATGAATGAATGAATGAAAGATTTCACCCGTCCGCGCATACGATCGAGACACAGGCTTCACCAGCTGTAGATCAGTCCATCAGATATAAATCCTTTGACCTTTATTCTGGTTAGATGAATTGTTAATCCAGACTGGTATTGACCAACGTATTTTGTTTTGATTGTGTTCCCTCAGTTATGTAAAATTATATTGACCATTTAGAAAAAACAACAATATAGTATAAACTGCATTTTGTGTTATTGAAAAGCGTCTCTTGGATTTGTTTAGGTCCGAGTTTGAGGAAAAAAAGTTAGCAGGCAGAAAAGTCAAAAATAATTTGTTATCGAATCGTTTAAAATGTACAGTACATATGGATTCATCACTAAGGGCAACCCTTTACCTCCAAATGGTTTTAAGCACTTTGACTATTTTTTAAAGCCAATTTTAGTAAGTGGTGTCCCAATCAGATATTGAATTTCATCTGATTGGGAGATGATATCCTATTGATATTGATATTGACCAGTATGGGTGTCATGATCAAAACCTTTCACTTCTGATACAATACCAATATTGCAGCCTTGAGTGTTGGCTGATAATGATATCAATCCGATATGATATCAGCATGAATCATACAGACTATTTTTTTTTTTACTTATTTTGTACTGTGGAATGTTAGAAAAGGTTCGATCAAATGATATTACTCAAAGAATAGCCAGCAACAGTAGGTATGAGAAAAACTGACCCATTCAGTATATTAACCATTGGGTTACATACATTTTTACCCTCAAACATAAGAATATTCTACAGTTGAATAAATAAAAAATAAAAAAAATAAATAAAAATTAGAAGACCCTGAAAAATAACTTCAAGAAATCCAAGAAAAACTAAAAGGTATATTTTTAATGGGCAAAATAAACAAGTTTATCCTTAACATAAGAATATTCTACTATGGAAAAGAAAAAATAATTTAAAAGAAATTAGGAGATCCTGAAAAATAAATGAAAAACAAAAACAAATTATACATTGAAAGTGCAAAATAACAATTGAAGCTAGTGACTTTTTATTTTATTTATATATTACTGTCATTTAGTTTTGTCAGCTGCAGGATAAATGTGCTGGAGCAGAGTTTGGAATGGACTTAGGGTATCGGATATTTTAGATGCAGATGCAATAATCTGATCCAATTAGTTTCTTCCTCTATCGCCCAATGAGAACAAGTTCAATGTCATTACCTGGACTGGACTTCAGGTATCTGACATTTTAGATGCCAGCCAAAATAATCTGATCCAATTGTTTTTATTATGGCAGTGACTATCAGTACGTAACACGTGTCAATAGACCGTCAGTCCACCCGTACACAGCGCCCCTCGTTGGCCAATTTAGGTCACGTGATAGGTGCACCACGCGACTTAAAGTTCCGTCAGTTTTATTTTAGCTCATATCTATTTTTAGCTACCCCACTAGCCCTTTTATTTTAACCCTACCCCTATACCTAACCCTAGCCTAGGAAACACCCTAAAATGTTTATTTTTTTCATATATGTATTTTTAAAGGTGGAATTTGCCGTGTTAAATATGTTAAAATGAGAAAATATATATGTCAAATGTGGAATTTGAACCACTGCAGCGGAAGGAAGAATTCTTGAGTCAGGCGCCTTTTTTTGTGCCAATATCAGACCAATTTCTGAAGTCAATATCGGATCTTGACAGCCTTATCAGCCAGTAAGAACAGGTGAAATGTCATTATTGTATTGGAAGTGGAAAAGTTGTATCTGGACACCCTCATTTTAGTTAAGGTACCTGATAACCTGACAAATAACAGCAGCCTTGATGCCTCCATGTTTGTGCAGTTACACTTTAACCTAACACTTATAATCTCCTGGCTCATGTTCGCTATTTTTAACCCACTTCTCTGCTGGGACTTGCCCAGCGCTGATAGTGGCAGAGCTGATCTGTGCGATACTATGAAGCTGTAAAAGCAGCAAGAATGCATGTCATTCATCCACAGCATGACCTCCAACCCTCAGTATTGTCCTGCTATGACTTTTTCCTGACACCCCTCCAGTGCCCACCCCATCCCCCCCTCTCCAAACAGCTGTCAAACACTCACCACGTGTTCCAACCGTGTCTCTATCCCAGTGTTACCAGCTGCTGCACATGTGTGATGATTATTACCTTCTTTGGTCTGAGCGCTGGTGATCTGCAGGTCACAGTCAGCGGCTCGGAGCTTCTCCCTGCCCATGATCTGGTTCTTCAGGTCGCTCAGAGTGATGTGAGGGCTGTCAAACACCACCGTGGCGTAGCTGAGTTTGGAAGAGAATTTATAATGAATATGAGCCATGATGAAATCAGGAGGAAAAGACAAGAAGAGCCGTCAGCCTCTAGTTGTTTCTCGCGATGACACCCAGCCAGCGGCGTCAGTGTGGAGGTGCAGGTAGCTGGTAGTTAGCGGGTAGCAGAAGTTAGCAACGCCACTTGTTCATTGCTAACGCTACCAGGCTGTGCCGTTAATTAGCCTCTGTCTGCTGCATTCACGGACTGTCATTTCGTGGCTTCAGGTGGAACCGCGATAGAGAGTCGTGACACGGCGGAGGCAGCAGGTTTCCAGGCCGGTTTGTAATTTTATTCGCTGTAAAGTAGAGATTTTGTCAGACAGAAGTCACCCGCTGTTTCCTCTAGCCACGGTCCGTCAGCAGTGTGCGCTCAGCCGCTGATGCTGCGTTCAAGGAACACCCGCAAACCCCAGCTCCAGACAACTTCCCCAAACTCTCGCGTCAAAAAGCGTGTTGACTCGCTTTAAATTAAATCTATTATAAAACGAGAAACAAAGGTCAGTTTGAGATAGAAATTTGAACTATAGATTATTATTATTGTTGCTATTATTATTGTTATTCAACACAATGTCATTATTGTGCTACATTTGTAAAGTACAATAACTTAAAGCCTACTTCGTTTCTCTATCATTATTTTTTTAAAAATTATAGAAAGATATTGAGAATGTATGTGATGATGTCTCCAAATATTTGTTGTGCTGGATGTTTTTTTTTTGTTACATGTTCTTTAATTTTCATTTATACTATGTATGTGTACGTGTATATAAGATTGTAACACAATTGTTGCCTCCCAACGAGAGTTATGTATAATTGTTTGAATATTGCAATAAAAAAATAATAATAAAAAGAAAAATTGGTAAAGTACAATTTTTAGTCTGACACGTGAAGGCATCATATTGGTCAGGTTGGGAGGACCTGTTGCAGTGACCCAGGGACCACACACAGACTGAAAACCTTGTTTACTTTATTGGAACACAAACTATTTAATTTTTATAAGTGACTCTACATTTAAATAAATAATAAAAAAAAATGAACAAATAGTTACATTTCAAAACCGCCTGTTTCAGTCCATGCTTCAGTGTTTGAATATGAAACACCAACTACATGAGGATAATCACCTTTAGAACTAACTTGCTACTAATGCTACTGTTAGTATTTGTGTAATTTTCTTTACATTATGTGTGCTCTAAACTGGTTTATTTATTCTCAATCTTCAATATTACATTAGTTCCACAAGAGGGAGACATAATATCATTAAATGAATAGTGGTAAATACATTATTCTTCTTTAAAAAAGACAAAGAAAACCCTTAATATGATATTATATGTATTTGGTCAGAATACAAAGCCTTATTTCTTGATCTTTGTGACTTTTATTGACCTTATAATGTGTTGCATAGACTGTTTTTTTCTCTCAAAGATTCTTGGTAAACATCTTCAATGTCATTACATTTCAAAGACATACCTTTGATTCATCCAGTATTCTTTTAACACTTTAACTAGTGTAACACCTTTAAATGTCAGATTTAAAGTAGTACCTACAGCAGTGGTTCCCCAAATTTTTTGGATCATGACCCCTTTTTGATATCACAATTTTTATTATCACATTTGTTACAGTGTTACAAATATAGAATTAGTGATAGTGACAAGAATTTGCGCCACCTCAGATATTTTTAGTATTTGAGCTAGATTTATATTTGAGAAATTAAAAGTATGGAATAAGTTGTTTAGGATTGTGTGTTGTGTTTTAATTTTAAAAATAATTCAGTAATAATAGGAATTTATTAATAAAAAAAATATTTAATCAGTAATGTTTTTTTTTTTTTAATTTCAGACATTTCAGGCGACATTTAAATTATAGGCAACTCCAAATGAGTTGAAAAACTCTGACCTATGGAACTATGAAGCAATGATTGGGAGAACATGTAAACTGTGCACAGAAATGCTTTAGAAATTTGACTTGTGGGGTGATTTGTGAATTTTTGATTTGTCATTTTTAGGTTTTTAGAAAATAGTGAAAATTGTGTATTAAGTTAAAGCTGTGGTATGTAGAATCCTCTTGTTTATTATGAAACATATTGATTTAGTGCTTGTGTTCATTGAAAAATACATGACAAGAGGCCTTTGAAAAAAAAAAAATCACGTATTAAATCGCAATCGCAATATTGAGGGAAAAAAAATCGCAATTGGATTATTTTCCAAAATCGTTCAGCCCTATTAGAGACTAGTGAAAAGTCTATGGACTTTATCTTGTGTTAGTGGAGATTTTTCTGGTGTTTTAGGGACTCTGACATGAATGTACGGTACGTATCACTCTGTAGTTACTGTCCCGAGCAGCGGCTGCTGCTGTCGGCTCGTCCCCACCAGAGAGCTCCCATAGTCGGCTGTGATCTAGGCTGCCTGCCGCTCTGAGCGCACTGACAACCACCACTCCGCATTCCAGAATGCAAAAATAATTCACCTTGAATAAGCTTCTCACATGCCATTTATCCCATTGTTCTCACTCTCTCTCGTGTGTGTGTGTGTGTGGGGCGGACCGTGGAGAAATATAAGAATTTTATTTTCAATCATGAAAATGTTTCCTTTTGGACTGTGATATTATTTAATTTAAATGGGGGAATCTATGTTGGTTTGCATTTTCATGAAAGGAACAAATAAATAAATAAAAAAACACACACACACACACACGCACACACGCGCACACACACACACACACACACACACACACACACACACACACACACACACACACACACACACACACTATGCTATGCAGCACGATTAAGAGAGGAGAGCAGTGTGTGTGTGTGTGTGTGAGGAAGTGTTTGCACTCAGCCTCTCCTCTGCCTCATTGCTCTGCTTCTTTCGCTCTTGCCAGCTCTGCTCAGAGGAGGGATTTGCCCTATCTTCCCTGGCTTAGCACACCATTGTGAGAGCAGTGGGAGGATGGAGGGATGCAGAAGGAAAAGAAGAGGGGTGGAGAGGATGAAAGGGAAACAGCTGCTGCCTTTAAACTGATGTTCTTCTTATCGTGATATGATACAGGATATGTTCAGTGACTCAGCCATCAAAGAGCTGCTTGGAAACAATTATATCTGCAGCTTTGACTGTGTGTGTGTGTGTGTGTGTGTGTTTGTGTGTGGTTGTGTGTGTGTGTGTGTGTGTGTGTGCGCTTTAATGTAAGCATATCAAAGCAATGTTACCGCAATGGTTTATGGCTATGTTTGTTTGCTCCAAAATATCATGAGGACATCATGTATGAGAACTATCTCATCATGTGTTCAATGCTTACAGGGTGTCCTTGTGTTGACTGATGTCCGTCCATCCATTAATCTTCCCATCCATCCATCCATCCATCCATCCATCCAGATAGATAGATATATAACCAGAACATCAAAGCTGGCATCTTTCCCTCTGAGTCTCTTTCAGGCACAAACAGCTGTTACAGCTGCTTCCAACCGAGCTGTACACGCACACAAACATGCCATCACTTTTTTTTTTGTGTGAAATTTTGACTGGCAACTCGACTGTTTAAACTTCAATCTTCCCAGAAAATGCTCCAAGATTACCACCAAGGCTAAGAGCTATTTTTAGAGCACGTAGAGGTAAAACTGTCTGGTAGAAAATAATCTGACGAGGGCTTCCTGCTGGGAAACATTCAGTGTTTTTTTTATGGGCTATTAGCATAAAGGACTATTTTCTCTCATTGGGCCAATGGAGCCTGAAGAAAGCGTTTACTACAGTTACACAATGTTTGATAGGAGGGTGAGATTTTCAAATACAACTATGTGACGGAGAGGAACTGTTTTGAAGAGGCCAGGGTGAAAAGGTGAACAAGAGAAACCAAAAATGAAAAAAGGCAATGGTATCTTGACTCTTCGCATTATCTGAAAGACGTGACTGAGTGAGTGACGAAAGCGCACACGGGCCTATAGATGCTGTTGAGATGAACAAAAGTAGAGAGGAAGACAATCCCAGAGTGACGCAGATGCTCCCCTATAATCTTGTCATCCACTTTAATCTCCAAAACGACGACACTGCTCCTCCATCTGTGATGTCACTATGAATACTCATCAGGCGACTCTGAGCTCTTCACTGATAACTTTGTTGTCGACACCGGCCAAATATCAAGTTATATTCATCATGCTCTGACTCAGACTTTAACACAAAGTGCCTAACACGTACAAAATATTAGAGCAAAGTCTTTCTGATGTGTTACTGCAGATGTTTAAATCATTTTTGACATTACGATTGAGCCCATAATCCTTTTGCTTTCCGTAAGAACAAGACTTCTGTGAAAAAAATCAAGAAACGCATTTGCCCTCATCTCAAGATGATGAAATAGTAACACCCAAGGATAACTTACTATAATTTTCAATGTAGCCAGAGGGAAAACATGTCAATTTTTAGATAATCTATGCTCGCAAGTTTAGGTACGGGGGTTACTCTGATATTTTGTCGATAAAGAAGAACCAGAGGCATTTGTTTGGAAACCCAGCATTTGAAAAAAACAAATACCGGTAGTTCCTGTAGTCTCAGCACTGAACATCTCACTCTTTGTTGAATGAATAAAATATGAGGAAAGATGAGTTGAACAGAAGCATTTTTTTTACTGGATGTCATGACTAAACTAAAACACCAACATTGGTTCAGAAGTACTCTAGAAAGGATTATGAAGTTTGTTGTTTGCCGTCCATGGGCGGTGGTGGCGTAATGGTTAAAGGTGTAATTTGCAACTCTTATAAAAGTGACTTTTTGTCATATTTGCTAAAGCTGTCACTATGTAAGGACAGCTTTACATCAAACTAGTAGTTTGTGTGAAAAAAACAGGCTCATTGAGTCCCCCACGCTGCTCCTTATGTACAAACTGACCATTACGCAACTGTATCTTGCACACTGTCATCTGCACAACTGCACTTGAACTGGACTGGCAGACACTATACTGTATTTCGTTTTTATACCATTATATTTTACCTTAGTACTTTTTTTGCACTGTTTTAAATTTTTAAATTTTTACATTGTACTTTCCCTGCATGCCCCTGTGTTCCCATACCTGTAAGCTGCTGGAACTGTGAATTTCTCTTGGAGATGAATAAAGTATCTATCTATCTATCTATCTATCCTGCAGCAGCCTTTGGCAGATTGCCAGAATGCACCGCCACTGAGCAAAAAGAACCAATCAGAGCCAGGATTGTGTTTGATGGACTGTCTGACAGCTGGTGCTCACAAGCTGGAGCGCCGTCTTTTTTACAGTGTATGGTCTGGAGGCGTAGAAGATGGAATTGGTGACTTTTCTGTTTGAAAGGGAATTACTGCTGCTTGATTTACATTATGTTTGATTTGTAATTGTTACACTAGAACTCTGTGGTGCAGGTGTTGTTTGTGTGCGCGCGGCAGCCTTCGTGTGGGCTGCTGTAAGTGACACTGTGTTGTTGCTGCTGCTGATGAGGTGTTTGCACGTTGAGAGAGAGAAGCGCTGCAGTAATATGCTTTTAACAGAGCATGTTATAATACTGTGATGTTACTGTCAGACTAACGTTAGCTTGTTAGCTCCTCTGAGGAGGGAAGTTTGGAGGCAGGACAACAGAGCAGCGGGGAGGGAGGGATCTGAGCGTTGCGGACTGCACCTTTAAGGAAGCGGGTTTGTTTTCAGAGGGTCACCGGTTTAAGTCCAACCTGGGCCATCAGTGTGGATGATAAGGAAGTCCCTTAACCTTAAGTGCTCGTCCTGTACGTCGCTTTGGATAAAAGCGTCTGCTAAATGAAATTGTAATCTTGTAATTGTAATAAGACCGTGGACCACTGATGGTGTCAGAGTGTAGTACTGATCCAAGCTTAGGTGGTTTCAGTTAGTGTATTTTATTTAGATTAAATAATTTGTGTTGTTGGACAATCTGGTTCCTGGGTTAATCCCAACTGATGACACATACTGGTGTCTGTTCTCACATGCTACGATGAAAAAGACAAAAAAGTTTTTAAAAAATGAGCAGCTGAATTAATACAATTTTTCAAGTGTTGTCCTGGGAGGACTTTTAGTCTGCTCTTGAACAGCAGTTTTTATTCACATTACAGAGACAACCATAATCTAGTATTTAGTTATTCGCTGTACATGATTCACATTTTTAAAGTTGCAGGGCTTTCTTGGTTAGAGGGTACAGCAACACCCACAACTGCAGGCACACACGCATACATTATTACTGTCATTGCTGTGTTAAGGTCATTTTTGTGGCGTCCTTCAACCTATTATGCATGTTTCCTAAATGGGAGACAAAAGGCTTTTTGCCCGTATGTGACATGTATCCAATCTGTGAAAGGCAGTTTGAACAGCATAAATCCAGTTTTTCAAAAGAGACCCAGGCCACTTTCATGTGCGGTCTTAAATGGGATAGGTATATGTTATCTGCTACTCTCTCCACCTTTAAGGCTAAACTCAAAACCTACTTATTTGCTAAAGCATATACCATATAATTGCGTTAACCTAACCACTAGGAAAAAAGCCCTAAACCTAAAAGTAGGAACTAAAAACTAAGATTATATAGTAGAACACCAACATTTTATTCAAACATGATCCACCGTATACACATTGCTCTAATGGGCTGCAATGGGATGATGTCCAGTCAGACACAGTTGTGCCGTGTTGTAGACGTCCAACAATAAACATAGATCACTCAGAAACTTCGGATATCAGCTTTAAATGATTAACTTACAGTTACAAAAAGATGAGTTCATTCAGAATGTACGCTTATTCAAGAAGTTAACCATTTTAATTTTCCCCGGTCAGTTGAGGAAGTGTATTACCTCCCGTTGCCGCCGTCTCACTGTAGCAGGAGGGAGGGGCTGCTGCCTCAGCTCTACAGACAGTGACGGCTGGGAGAGTTGTCGCTTGAAATCGCTTGAAAAGTCAAAATCGTGTCGCTTGAGGTTGAGTCATTTACATTGATTTTGAATATAATCTGGTCGCTTCAGTCGCGTTCGGTGTGAACGCACCTTTATGAGTGTTAAAAGATTGTAATTATTTAGTATTCGTGGGTTTTTGGTGTTCTGAAAGTGTGGTTGACCTTTGTGATGATTTGGCTAAATTAGTGATGTGGTGCTGTCCTTGGTGCTGAAACGTGGCAGATTTGACAGCTGTCCCACAGAGTGAGAGAAGGATGTTTCGTGCTTCTTTAACGCTGATTCATCATTCTTTTTATTAAACATTTAGGTTAATTAGATGTTTGTGTTCACGTGATATTATTGGCCCATTTATTGAAATAATAAAATTGAAAAATGTATTTGTCTCTCTCTTACTGACAGAACAACACGCGGCCTCTGTTCTGAGACCTGATGATTTACAAATTAAGCACTGGTTGTAAACTAAGCTAAAGATGCACCAGACCAAGCCAAAGTGCTCACTCACAGAGAGTAGAGTTATACATATATATTCTTCCACAGCCTGTTTATGTCACCTTCAAACTCCTCAAAGCTGAAGCATCCTTCCATCACCTCATTAAAGTTTTTCTCTCCTCCTCCATGTCCCCTCTTCGCACCAATCGCCCTCTCTCTGGGCTGTCGTTCGGACACGTGTGAGGTTGCTGTAAAGATAAGCGCGGGCTTTATCTACTGGGCCGCTAATTCCGAATGGTTGACACAGCATCGCTGATATGCATCTCATGTGTCTTTTTTGTAAGCGTGCAGTTTGAGAGAAGTGTGCAAGAGCCGTGTGTGTGTGAGTCGTCATCCATACGGTGCCGCTTTCTGTTGGTGGGTGACAAATGTTTCAGATAAAGGATGAACAGAGGTCATTTGTTAAGAGAAGCTGGTACCAAACAAAGTTGTGTTCATTCTGTGTGCGTTTCATTGGATCTCAAAACCACACAAACACAAAATAACTCACCACAGGCTCTTTCAAAAGGTGACTCTTTATTTTCTAATCATCATACTGTATATAATATTCTTTATATAGGTAATCATATTTATACCATATAAGTAAAAGTGTGCTTTTATTCACAGCATGTGACCGTGTCAGACTGCTGTTGGTTGGAGGTTTACATTATAAAGAATTGAATGAATCTGCTGGCAGCTGTGTGTGTGTGTGTGTGTGTGTGTGTGCGCGCGTGTGTGAGAGAGTATTTTGCAATCGTGTACAGAAAGAAAAGAGGGCCAGCATGTTTATGCATGCATGGTTCTGTTTGTGTGTGTGTGTGTGTGTGTGTGTGGTGGGAGGAGAAATCTAAGGATGGTATTCCTCAGACGTATGGAAGAGAAACTACCTTCCCAATGACGCTTAATTTACAAATATCTTCCACCTGATTATTCCCCATCCTTACACTTTTTTGGGTGTTTTTGGTATTTTCACCCACATTTCTGATGGTTTTAATGATGCTACTCGAGATCCCAGCTGTACATTTGACTTTAGGCTTTCATTTTTCACTTTCATCATGGCTGCAAGAAAAATACTTGATCTCCTCAGTGTGACACTTAAAGACACACATGGTAACAGCTGTTCACTATTTATCATCCCGTCTGTTTTGGAGCAAACTGCTACAAATGCCTGTGAGGTACAAAAGCCTGGAAACGCTTTGTTTACCAGGTCACTGCTACACATACAGTATGATCCTAAATGAAATCTGGGATCACTTTCACTTCGATGAAGGGACATTTTGGCCAAATTTGAATGAATAAAAAAACAAGTTTATAAAGCTACAGACTAATACATGCCACTCATTCATTTCCTGAGTTTGTGCTCTGGCATTTACTAACAGTCCTCAGACCTGTTCATATCAACAGAATCAAGGTATGGCCATTTCTGATTTACAGTATATTGCACCAACAATACGTCAAACAATTACTTGCTAGCAGTTTGAGTGGCTTATTTCTTTTTTCTTTTCTTCTTTTTGTTTAACAATTGACTTTAGTTTTTAGCTCACCTAAGATGTTTCGTTTTATTATGGTGATAAAGATCAGAATTCCCATTATATGCTACAGAGTTGATCAGAGCTAACAGAGGGCCTTTTTAAACTGGCTAATGCTAAGTGAAGATATGTTTCTTATAAGTCGTTATTATTTTTTATTCAGGATAGAGGAAATCCACCCACTATACAGGGGAAGACTGCTGAACCAATCATATTGCCATGCATTCTGCTAGCATAGCTAAAAGCTAGCTGCCAGACTAGAACCCTTCCAAACATGGCTCATATGTTTTGAACAATTAGGTTTCTTTAGATCATGGCTTTCTCAGAGTTTGACACACAAACATCAGACAAGCAAATGAACACATTTCTGTAAACACCAAATATTAAATCTTCAAACAGAATCTCATTGTCTTGGTTTGACATTGTAGCTGGTGATGAAGTTCATTTTTTATTAGTATACGTCCTGTTGCTACTTCTTAGGTCATCTTTTTGAGAGGATATGCCAGGATGTACTCGATATAGAGCAAAAACTCTCAAAGGCAAGAAACAACACACACTAAACCACTGTTTATATATATTATCTGTCTTAGTTTAGGGCTTGAGGCAAGTTCACAAAATAGACAATTTAACAGCTCATGGTTAACCTGTCTGAAGGATTTATGTAAGATGGGAACAAAATGCCCTTAGCTAAAGGGCTAAAGAATGGCAAAAAACAACAAGAAAGTGTACAGGCCCAGCAGGCACCAAACCATATTAGCTCTTCAAATCCCATTTTAACCACATGCTGTATTCCATTTTAGGATCTGAATCAACATTTCAATTGATATGATTCCCTTTTCTTTTCTTTTTTTTTTTTAATTGTTACTGCTCAAACCATCAGTGAACAGCAATACATGTACGACCTCTTAAATCATGAGTTATTGGAAAGTTCTCACTGATAGAAGCACTCCTCATAGACCACACAAGTAGGTTTTACCATTTGTCTCCTGTTTTTCATATTTTTTTTTTTTTTTTTTTTTAACTTTGAGAGCCCAAGGAGCAGCTTGATCATCTAAGATGTTCTAATTCAAGATCAGTTGTCACTGGGGACCTACTAGAATCTCTCCTGTGAAGCCCCCTCCTCTGATCCTGAATTCATCGAGGTTCCAACAGCACTGATTCGTCAAGAAAACCACTGAATCCCAAACAGTCCTATTAGCTTGTATGGCTGCATCTGCTAAGGAACGATCCGGGCAGTTAGCTCTGAAACTGATCCCAGTGCAACCACTAAAGTTTGTGGGATTGCAGAGGTGGTTATTCTAGGAGCCCCATGGCTGATGTTGGAGCTGTCTAAAGGCAGGACAGGCAGGCACTGAGTGCATTGGTGAAGAAAACGCTGTCTGCAACACGCACACAAGCACACATATCGGAGTATGAACACACACACAAATGCAGGCACGGACCTCCACTTGTAGGTCCTCCCACACAGTGACCATGTACATGTTTGTGTGTGTGTGTGTTCGGTGTAAAGTGTTAGGTGCTCATAGTGAGTGTGTTTCAAAACTGTTCAGTAAATTCATGTTTCTCCAACAGTTCATCTGGTCCATTGTGTTTGATTCAGCTGGCTCAGTGTACTTGAAGTGTCAGTGAGAAGCGATACAACAGCGACGCATCATTGAACCCCCCCTTTATGAAACAACAAACATGACACAGTGATTTTTCCCCCCCTACCATCTCCCCCACAACAGGACACTCTCTTCTTCCTCTCACTCGGTACTGGCCAATGCTGCAGCTGCGTTTTTGAAGTGTCAATGTTTTCTTGTGCATGTATAAATGGCAGTGTGTGCATTTTGAAATCAATATATATATGTTGTGTAGTGTGTTCATTTGTTTCTATACTTATGAGGACTACCATTCCAACAACCTTCAGAGATAGAAACATTCTTTCAATTTGGTTTTAAAGGCTAAAAGTCTGGCAATAAAGAAAGAAAAAAAAACAAAAAACTTTTTTTGGGGTCTGTTCATTGCCAAATCACAAATATCTCATTTAGTTTGTGAGAGTTTCATTTTAGAAATAAGATAATGAACATGTAGCTTGACATACAGATAAAGTTTTGGCGTGAACTGTCATTTATACAAGAAATGGAGTTATCAGATTTCCTATTAAAAAAGCAGGCTTTCTAGCTGGGCTTGTGTTATGTATCAGTTTTGGTATAAATTTAAAAAATCCAAACAAAAGTAATCTTTGTAACATTAACATTTTACTCAATACACTGATTTTTGATTATGTCTAGGCTTATGGCTATATGGTACATCTTAGAAATTTTATTATTAATATTACTTATGTTCTGAAAGTATTCAAAATTGTTAACAGTTAACATTGTCAAACATTTAAATTCGAGGCAAAGTTTTGGCCCAGTCCTTTAGGATGTAACATTATTACCCTATAGGCTAAGTTATTGGTGAAAGAGTCCATTTGTACGGTTGCCGTACGGACAACCCCCGGTGCTATAGGTACGTTTACCAAAGTACACGTACGTAGCATTTTAGGGTTAGGTTTAGTCTTAGTCACGTGACCTAAACTTGCCAATGAAGGGCGTTGCATAGGGATTGAATGTCGGTATATTGATACGATAACCGTACAGATAACCACAGCCTTTATTGTTACGCCTCCTATCTACTTACATTTTTCAAGTCAAAGATCAAAGAGCTAAATTTGTCAAAAAAAAAAAAAAAGTGCTGGTTTGAGTATATATGTTTTGAATTGCAATGTAAGCTCTTCATAATTTTTGCCTCTAAACAATAAGGGGGAATTAAACACAGTTCCAAATTCCTTTTTTCCATCATTCCAAAGACTGAATTTCAGTATGTTGGAAATGTAGCCCTCAAAAGTTCTGTGATCTTTATTTAGAGTAAAAATACTGTGTGTGTGTGTGTGTGTGTGTGTGTGCGTGTGTGTGTGTTTGCTGCCAGCATGTTTTCAAAGTGGCCTCCGGCACCGGTGGTTTAAAGATTATGTCCATGAGAGGTTTTTCGATTGCCCCAGTGTCTCCTATGCCCCGCCCATCAGACGTTTCAGATGTGATAAAAACAACACAATCTCACAATTACATCAAAGTAGAAAATTAAACTAGAATAGGATTACATTAGAAAGACCAAGACCCCAACACCCTGCCCCATGTGACTATATATTAACTATATGTGACAGAGTTTTTCATCCTCTGCACAGTGGCACCGTCAGAGTAGAATAATATATTTTTTTTTCTTTTACTAATAATACAATTATTTATTGATAGATTATCAAAGCCGTATGATGCTAAGAATAGATAGCCATCAGTCCAGTCTCAAAAAGCACCAGGTGCTGCTTTAGAGTAAACATCAATACAGCACAGGGTTATGGGCCAACACACCCTTATAAGGCGTTTTTAATGTAGCAGTCGAGTGTCCCCATAGAGAGATTAGGGTGCCATTTGAGACTTGGCTTGAATACAGCGAATGTAAGCACTGGAAGCAAATGGACATGGCATGCATGGTTTGAATGGTTAATGCTGACATGGCTCATGAATGGCAGTTCTAAACTTCAAAACCCTCCCAAATCCTCAGGATCTGAGGGGCCCCTGATGTGCTGAGCTACATAGCTGCAACTGCTGAGTCAGTAAATCCTATGCAGAAAAAGAGCAGTTACAGCAACAAACCTATGATCTAAAGCCCACCTGGAGGCCGCGGCACACAGGAAACACTTATTATTTGGTACCAAGTATAATTTACTACATTTTGCTAATATATGTTTGATTTCTAAAGGAACTCAAATATTTCGTACCCAATGAGTCCTACTTTTGCTTAAGGCAATGCTATTCACCTCTAATGACTCATCTAACCTACGAAAGTTAGCAAATAAAAAAAAAAATGCTGCGGAGTCGAAGAGTAGTCATTGAGTTTTCTCCACCTCTGCTTCTCCTTTGCATGTTTAGCTGTTCCGTCGGCTGGAAAACTATTGTTTCTGTGCAATAGTACTTTGTCCTGTTGTCCTTCTCTCCCTCCAAGTAACACCCATACAACAACGTCGCTTCAGTGCTGAGCAAAAAAGCCCTTGTGTGCTCCTGTCCTTTAAAAATTAAAAGCCCTTGCTCGGAGAAAAGTCGTTTTCTTCCTTTTCACAGCCCATGACAACTGCTGATGTTGTATTTAACTTGCAAAATTAATATTTACAGATAACGGATAACAAGAGTCTGTAGAAAAGCACTATTGTCCCTTCAGGCTCCATTTATGGCATAAAATACAGGGTATAAACAAGCAGCATCATAAATTAAACAATGTGACTGAGGTTTTTGAAAAGACTTTTATTATAAGGGTAATAATTGTGTGTGTCAGGGTCGTGTTGGTTAATGTTTAGTCTGTACAAAACAGTGCACCGGTGCTGAAGGGGAAGTAAAAACCCTACAATGCATTTCATTCTTTTTGAGTATTCATGTCTAACAATATTAAAGGTGGAGAAAAGTGTGTATTTTTAGCTCTTTCTCTGTGCTCATTCTCAATTTTGATTCGAATGGCTTTTTCTTTTTTACCTCAGTTTTTGACAGAGTATACCTTTTGTTTTCTTGTATTTTGGCCCTATTTTGATGACACAAAATGTGGTGCAATGTGATACATGAGCCTGGAACAGGTTTCATTTTTTGAGTTTGAAGTTAAAAATTTTGTACAAAAATCATCAAACAAGTGAATGCACATTAATTTAAACATTTTAATTTTTAAGCTAGGATGTGATTAGGATTGAGCTTTAGATGTGCCCATAGGTGGGTAATAGTACAAATAATCAAAGAGAAAAGTCGTTTTTTGGGCTATCGGTTTGAATGGCGCATTGGTTACCACTTTGGAATTTCATACAAAATAAGTTGAATAGAGAAAAATTATGCATTTCTGATGTCATTGTAATTATTGACACAAGGTGGCCCTTCTGGTCAAGCAGAAGGAACACACTCCATGCTTCCCTTTCCAATAGTTTCCTCACTGTACATTTGGCTTTCAATTAAATACTGCAGCTCAGAGTAAATCGGCATCTCCTATCTAAACTTTGATTTATTTATCATGTAAAACAATGAAAAAATCCCTAAAATAAAGATACCCATACTTAAAGCTCTATGGGCTATGCATTTTGCAATAAAAAATACTAACCAACAGTTTGATTAAGGAGAGTGAATCAGGATTTCTTATTGGTTTAGTGCATGTTGTTAGGCTGATTTGACCACATGTGAATAACTGAAAAGAGTCTGTAGACTGTTCTTCTACATTCTCACGCTTAGTCCTCAAAATAGGGCCCTTCGTGTCATCTCTGGCTCATTTACCTATTAGCTCTTTGCCAATAACTCTTCTAGTGCACAATACCACCGGTTGTTTGTGTGTTAACTACACGATTCTGTCTATCAAAGGGCTTAGAAAACACCTTAAACTCACGCTGTATAAACCTTAATGTATACATTTTCTAAGCAATTAATTTGTTGCTTAAATTTCTGGTTCTAACCTATCAAGAATGTACTATAGGAATATTAAAATGAGACCTTTAACTGTAGTGTGAGTTTGGTTTGGACTCCTCTGTGATCACAGTGTTCCCCACAGTAAGTCATAATTCTCCCACAGTCACGTGTCTAATCAGTTTGGAACCGAAGCTGAATTGTATTGACCTTGCTCTGGTATCTGTCACAGTGATAACTGTGTTAAATGAGATATGATGATGAATAATTGTCAGTGCATTTCACAGTGAGAAGACTTCAGAACACGTTTTCTGGACTGTATGTATATAGAATGTTTACATGTATAGAAAATAAAGAGTAGATGGCCGAGGGGTTAAAATGCTTTCTAAACACAATCTATTTACCTTTGTTTTTTAACTTGAATCTGGTCCTTTATTGTAATGATTTGCACGTTAGACAGTTTCATTACCAAAATATTTACCAAGAGGTAGTGGGCTAACAAAAAAAAAAAGAGTATATTTCTTTTCTTCCTCTTTAAGTGTATTCACAGCTCAGTGGTCTCCTGTCAATGATAACCTAACCCAACCAGCCCTAGTGAATCTAACTAGACTACAGGCTACATCAATGGAAGACAAGACCTGGATCTAGTCTCACGTCCCTGGAAGGACAGGAAAGACAGGGTGGAAGGAAAAGGGTGCCATAGAGGTGAATAATGGGGCTTCACAGAGAAAGGTGACAGGTGATTTTAAAAAAAAAAAAAAAAGGCAGACAGACACTGACAAAGTACCGGTGAACAAAATGAAATAAAACATAAATGAACGGAAGCACTGATGGATTGAACGTTACCATTTACAAGAAACTGAATAATATCGTTGGATTACACCGTTTCAATGGGTCGTCTAACAGCTGATCGGAAGTTATTCAACTTCGTCACTCCACATATAAAACGCCATATGCAGGTGGAACAACCGAGCTGTGTTCGGATGGACGTGATTAGATGTCACCAGGAAAGAGCTCAAGTCAAATTCAGTTCAGGCAGTTATAAAGTCAGCTTTTACCATGACAAAACCAATCTGTATGAAATAACCTTATATACATTATGGATAAAAACAAAAAAACGGTGCAACAAATATGCTGCCAGAGATGGAAAAAACTGCATCTTCATTTTATATTTTGAGTGCAACTGAACTGAAAATGAATCAATCCCTACACTGAAGAGTTAACTTCATCATTTTAAAATCAGAATCAGCTTGGAGCTCTAAGGCTTCACTGAACCAGCTATAAGATGCAATCCGAAACACCGTGAGGATCAAGGTCAAAAGGTCAAAGATCACACACTGTCACCTTTTAACTCTTCTCCTCAAGGTCATGTTGCTTTTGCTTCTAGGAGAAGTTGTCCCAACTACAAAACCACTTTTATTATGCACATCATCTTTTTTGTGAATCCAGTTGTAGTCAATCTCTGGACATATTTTCAAATAAGTTATCTGAACCTTGATGTATACTGGTGTAACTGGTGTAAGCACTGTGATATGAGGCAAAAAGTGGCTTTAGGAACAACTTCTCCATCAAAACCAACCCTGTCAACAGAAAACACTCACAGGGCTCAGGATTCACAGTTCAAAGGCTAAAAGTTCACATTTCACAGTCAAAGTTTTATCAAACCCTCCACCCCGTAACCCTGTGTCCACGTCTTTTCATCCCACTCCCCCTGCGTTTCTCTCTCCTCCCATTTTGATATGCTATTAGGGTGATGTCACCAGCCAGCACCTCTCAGACAGGCGTGGTCCTGCGGTTAGGGTCCTTGCTGTAGTCTTTAGTAAGCGTGCTGCTCTGAAGGAATTCCCTCTCTGAGTTGAGCAGCCCACCCATGCCTCCAGATTTGGTGCCTGCGTTTCCAGCTTCCCGGGGGTTCAGCGTGTACATGGGCATCTCAGAGGCAGCGGGCCCCGTGTAGCCGCCTTTCCCCAGGGGCGAGGCATCCCGGCTCGGAGCTTCTGAAGAACGAACGCTGGAACGGCGTCGGAAGCGGTAGCGGTAGGAAGGAATCCGGCTGAAGGCAGACTTCTTGATGAGCTCAGTGCGGGATTTGGCTCGTTGCTTGCGGTGTTTTTCGATGAACATGTGAACCGCCAGCACGCCCACCATTTCTGCCATAATGAAGGAGAGGGCGCCAAAATAGAAGGACCAGCCATAGGAATAGGACTTCTTACTGTCACTCTGACCCGGGTCACCAGAGTTTGCTGAGATGTAGACAATTATTCCAATGATGTTACTAAGTCCTAAAAATAAGGATGAGGAAAAGAAAGAAAGAAAGAAAGATAGAAAAATAGTTAGCAAAGTATGGAATACTTCAATCTACAATTAAAGCATGTATTTATAGCTTTTAATTTATAATTGATATAAAAACAACACAGCACTGATCTGTTTTATCAGTGCTATTTATCAAACCAATTTATTCCACTAAGTTTTATCAAAAAAAATTATTATTTTCCTCATATCTTGCAAAATTCACGTTTTATGGTTTCTTCCTCCCCATATAAATAACATTTTAGATTTTCATATCATAAAAAGAGTGTTGATGGCAAACCTAGGCAGGGTTGGGGTCAATTATAATTGTAATTGCGTAATTGATAATGAATTACAATTATGGTGTAGTTATAATTGTAATTGTAATTCTAAAAATAATGTTGCTGTTATAATCGTAATTGAAATGTAATTGAGTTCCGATAATTGAAAATTCTATTAAAAAACACTACACATATGTAGTTTAACAATTATTAAAATATGTTTCATATCAAGATTTCCCCCATTTTACCATTTAAAAAAAATTTAATCTAGGGCTATACTGACACAAAACAGCTCAGACACTCACATTAAAAACATGAAAAACCTATATTTTCATTTCTTAGGAAGGCTAACAAGGTAACCAATAGATGGGAAAGAAATTAGATGATAAAAATGATAGATATTTGCTTTTTGTGTATTTTACAGCTGATTTAGGGACCATTTGCATCATGAGAGATGCTAAGAGAAAGCTAACTCAAAAGGAAGGTTAACTTTTATTTAGTCATTTATTTAAGGCTCAGTAAATGTGATTAATTGTAATTTAGTAATTGAGAACGCAATTGTATTTGACTTTCTAAGGATAAAAAAATTATCGTAGTTTAATTGCAATTGGGAAAAATGCTGTTCACCGTAATCGCAATTTAATCGTAATCGCACATTAATAATTGAAAACGTAATTGTAACTGAAAAATGTAATTGACCGAAACCCTGAACCTGGGTCTTGATAAAATTGTTTGTTCTTTTCTGTTCATCCCAGTTTCCCCTCAGTGTGAACCCGTCATTCTGTTTTCTCCAGCTCCAATTTTTCCTCCATTTACTTCATAATCTTGTTTATAATCATACCTTTAATTTCTGTTTTACTTTATGGTATTTTGTTCATAACAAATAAGCGTTTAGCTAAATCTGGTATATTGAGAACTTTGGCTGTACATTATACCACACTGTCCCATTCAAATACACAAATAAATAAAACAATACATTGATTTAGTAGCTTTTTGTGTCAGCGAACACTAGAAGTAAAGATAATCAGGAAGATAGGCTTCACCTTCACAAAGAGAGCTGATTGAAAAACAGCTGGCACTGGGGCTTGAACACATGAACATAAAAACCAACCGCTAAACTAAACCACTTGAAGAAAACACACATAATATACCTACAGTACATATCCAGATCATGACACTGTGGTTGAGAACACTGGAATATGCCAGGTTAGCTAGGCTTTGTTTCTCATTCGCATCAATGACCCTTTTGTTGCCTTGGACCCTGTTTGCCAATGTTCTGCCCTTGCAACACATTGACTTTCCCTGTCAGCTGCTATAATGTCAACACTGAGGTTGACAAGAATATCAAATGGTTATACTTAAGCCTATTGTCTTTCAAATTAACCATATACAGCACCAGCCCCGATTTCTATGTCAATTATTGTCAATACAAAATGCTTAACCCGTCATACTGCTCACACTGCTTCACACCATTAACACTGATGTCCACCCCATATATCATTACATGTGACCAGTACAAGACAAAACCTCGTTTGCAGTGGAGGATGCTGCAAGACGTTTAGTGTTAACCTAACCACGAAGAACGAGTATATCATAGTGTATCATGTTTTTCCTGCAGTCTGTGCCTTCTCCTTGCCCTCTTTTCAGTTTCAGGTGTCTTGATGCTGGAGCTGGCAGTTCCTGATCAACAGTTCGCGGCTCAAGTCTAGAACACTCAGATGGACTGATCAATGGTTTGTGGCTCAACTAGTCTAGAACACTTGGATGGACTGATCAACAGTTTGTGGCTCAACTAGTCTGGAACACTCAGATGGACTGATCAATGGTCCGCGGCTCAACTAGTCTAGAACACTTGGATGGACTGATCAATGGTTCGTGGCTCAACTAGTCTAGAACACTTGGATGGACTGATCAATGGTTCGTGGCTCAACTAGTCTAGAACACTTGGATGGACTGATCAATGGTTCACGGCTCAACTAGTCTAGAACACTTGGATGGACTGATCAATGGTTCACGGCTCAACTAGTCTAGAACACTTGGATGGACTGATCAATGGTTCACGGCTCAACTAGTCTAGAACACTCGGATGGACTGATCAATGGTTCGCGACTCAACTAGTCTAGAACACTTGGATGGACTGATCAACAGTTTGTGGCTCAACTAGTCTAGAACACTCGGATGGACTGATCAATGGTTCGTGGCTCAACTAGTCTAGAACACTTGGATGGACTGATCAATGGTTCACGGCTCAACTAGTCTAGAACACTCAGATGGACTGATCAATGGTTCACGGCTCAACTAGTCTAGAACACTTGGATGGACTGATCAATGGTTCACGGCTCAACTAGTCTAGAACACTCGGATGGACTGATCAATGGTTCGCGACTCAACTAGTCTAGAACACTTGGATGGACTGATCAACAGTTTGTGGCTCAACTAGTCTAGAACACTCGGATGGACTGATCAATGGTTCGCGGCTCAACTAGTCTGGAACACTCAGATGACTGATCAACGGTTCACGGCTCAACTAGTCTGGAACACTCGGACTGACTGATCAATGGTTTGCAGCTCAACTAGTCTAGAACACTCGGATGGACTGATCAATGGTTCACGGCTCAACTAGTCTGGAACACTCGGATGGTCTATCCTTCTATCCTATTCTGTTTGCCATTCTGTTCACTAACCCAACCAGTCGAAGCGGATGGCTGACACCTCTGAACCTGGTTCTGCTGGAGATTTCTTTCTATAAAAAACAGGGAATTTTTTCTTCACACTGTTGCTAAATGCTTGTTCATGTGGATCTTGTTGGGTTCTTTCTTTCTTACTATGGACTCTATATTTTGTTCAGCGCTTTGAGATGACTTTGTTGTAATTGTATAAATAAAGTTGAATTAAATTGAACTGAACTGAAAATTCTAAATTCAATAAATATCTCAGAGTAAAGGTGTGATATTTAATTTCCAAAAACGGATGCTACAATGGAAATCCATGTGTGGAATGTGAAATACGAGTTGCTGAGAATGGGAGTCAAGCTTTCCAGGAACATGGGAGAGCATCAATGCACACAGCTGGGCTCTCCTATTCCATATCACTCGTCCAGAATACTGTGTTCATCCAGTGTTTTGAAATTTGCAGAATGGCGACAATTAGCCATCTGTAATTAACCAGAATCAACCCCACACTATGGCTGTAAATAATTAGCAATTTAGCTTCATGAGTATACTACGACACCCAATGGAACCCAACACATTGCACTGCGCAGCAATTACAGCCATTTGTTAGTGTGTCGCGGCCTAAGTGTGTGTACATTGTGATGCTATGTTTCATGACAGACTTCAAGAGTCGACATCCATGAGATAAATGATGTGTATTTACACTCTCCCACACTCACAGTGAATCACAGGACCACCCAATGATATTCTTGTTGATTGATTAATCAGCTAGTCTGTGAGCCATTTCTACATTTTGGCTCCTTATATGGACTCTGCGAGTGTGTGAATTAGATGCCGCAAAAGGAGCCTCATCACATATTTTGATTTGAGAGTTGCAAACTGTTAGTTTAAGATGCTGCCACAGGGACAAAGTAGTGGAAAAATCAATGAAACACAAAACTTCACTTAAAAGCAGTAGACATTAATATAATGCTCATTCAACAATGCAAAGGAAGCTCATTTATATACTGAGCTAATTTGTCATAGCATCAAACACAATCAAAATGCTGCCATTTTTCTTTCTAAATGTGAAAGTTGGTTTTGCTCTAAATTAAGTTGCAACTAAGATCAAGCCCCAGAACAACAACTTTTATCTCAAGTTAAAGTGTGTACTGTGTGTACATAAAATATATATTTTTTCTAACATTGTGGCATTTGTCTGAAAAACTTTGCAAAAACTAAATTGCATTTTCAGACTAAGTTCAGCTCTTATATTAATCAGCATCATGTTATATTAACATTAAAACCCACTGCTAAATAAGGCAATATATCAATATTTATGTTTTGGCAATATGGAAAATGACTATAGCCTAAAACAATTGATTTTTATTTTACAGTTTTTTTTTTATTAGAATACTTGTTTTAGGAGTCACTGCATTCGCTACTTCTCATGAACAGCATAAAAATCACAGATAGATGGATTACTGAGTGGATTTTATAACCCAGACCTTCCCCTAAATGAGCAACACTACAGAACTCACTCACACATGCTGTCTCTTTTAGGAGAAGAAGCCAAAAGTAACCAAAAATGTTAATAAATGTGCCTCTGTGGCATTTTCTATCAGCACATTTAACCCAGAATTGTGTCCTTTATTGTGTCAAATGTCAAGATTTATTTTGTACATCACCATTTTGAGAAAAAAATATTGAGATATGAGGTGAATTAAACTATACATTTTCAACATTGTATGTATTAGTAAGTGGAGCATTAGGCACCAACATATCCAATTTTTTAATAAATCAAATAACTCACTTAGAGCTAGAAAAATGGACCTGCGTAATGATTTAAAGGTATCATCTACAATCCTGTTCAAAATGCTTTGTTGTTATACTGGGTGAAATGATTCATCAGTGGAACAGGTTGAAGGGTCAATAATTCTAAAAAAAAAATATCAAAAAGTGACGTGAAATATAACCCAGAATCCAACAGAATTATTTTAGCAGGTCCATAATACAGCTTTCAAAACTTTTAGGTTAGAGAAATGATAAATAAATTCTATATATACATAAATAAACAGGTTGTTACATTTGTTTTCATTCTTTATTTGTGAGGCAAAACACTCCCACACAGTGTTCTCAACATATGCAGTCAAATTATTTTTCATCAACAAAGATTTGTCCCACATGTATTACTCTTTATTGGGAATTGTTTTCATTTTTTAATATTGTATCGTGAGCTCTATATCGTATCGAGAGTTAGCAATTTCGTTACACCCCTAGTATTCATATAACGACCTTGCTGTAGAGAAATTGGAAAACTTTATAGAGTTTAGTCAAGAAAATAAACCTTTGTACACAGTGCATAGGTCAGTGATTACACACACACACACACACACGCACGCGCACACAGTGATGACTAACCTGCAGAGACGAAGAAGATTCCCGCACTGAGGATGACGTTGTGTCGGCTTCGGTAAAACTCACTGGCGGCCACACAAAGCCCCCCGAGGAATAGCAGACCCACACTCATGATAGGAAATATACTGGAGGCACGCACTGCACCTACACACACATACACACACAAGCACACATACAACAAAGCTGTGGTAAGGGTAGGGTCTGTTCAAATTTAATCCAGTGTCGTTACACTGCTTTCTGTAATAACCAGTTTAAAAACAGCAGAGGTATAAAGAGTTCTTATAATATATCCTACTCAAGTAGAAGAACTGTTATTTGATTAAAATCCTTCTCAAGTACAAGTACAAGTAAGCCATACACAAAATACTCAAGTACAAGTAAAAAGTAGCTCAATTAAATAGTAGTCAAAGTAAAAGTTACTAGTTACTTTCACCCTCTACATTTATTTTTGGTAATAAATCTTGCCATGGTTTCTTTGCATACAGTAAACATCTCATGTATAAACTTAAAAAGGAAGAGACCAAATCTTGCACAATTGGAACTTAATTGATTTTCCACAAAGGCATCTTTATAAAATAAAAGGTTTGTCAAAATGTACAATTTGAATTTTTATGAAATAACAACCAATGAATTCAATTCAAAATAAAATAAAAAATAAAAAATAAAAAAATCAGGTTCTAGCTATATTTATGAACTCTAAAACTGAGAAAATAATCTCCATTTAATGCTGTTTTGGCGCTGTGCATTACTTTTAATATGGTTGGTCGGCTATGATGTGATGCATGTGATTGTTTGTCTGGTCATTTAATTTTTTCATGTTTCACAATGTCTGTTGATCATTTAAAAAAAATAAATAATAATAATAATAATTTACTCAGTAACAGTTGGGTGTAAGAATGTAACAATTACTGATATAGAAATATACTCAAAAAAAGGAACTCAATTCCAGTAATGTGAGTATCTGGAATCCGTTACTTTCACCTCTGAAAAACAGATATAAATGTGCATAAATAAAAGCTAATTGGTGTAGTTGTTTGTTTCACCTCAGCCCTGAAGAGCAGGAAACAACACAAATAATGCCGCATAGGCGAGACAGGCACGAGGCCAGTGAGCTTCTACATGCTTGATTGGGTCTGAATTCAGGACATGTTAAAGCATTCAGAGGCTCTGCTGGAAGGAGCAAGATTGTGAGATGGAGGGAGAAAAGAAAGACGGAACCAAAAGCAAGACAGATGGAGAGTCCCGCTGACATATGCAAGACAAAAATTATTAAAAAAAAAAAAAAAGCTTAGACAGTGACTGTGAAAGCCAGGCTGCAAGAGGAGAGAAACATTGTCAGGATCCCATATGTGTACATGAAGTGAAAACATATTAAGCAGTATGTAGACAGCCTGCGGCAGAAGGCAGTGTAGTATTTTTAGACATGTTTATGCATCAAAGATGATCTTTGAGGATAAAATCTGTTATTATGGTCAATGTTTCTGGATGTAAATCTGTTTTTCTTCGATTTTTTTTCCTTCTTTTTTTCTTAATATTTTCCCAATCACTGACAGCTGCAGCAACAAGCCCCGCCCCTGTGGCCCACACCCCTGGGCTGTATGAAATGCCGGTCACTAGGTCCCTGCTCCTGATTGGCTGGCCTGGCTCAGAGGCCTGCGATCTAACTGGATGCCTCTGGGGATGTTGCTCTGTGTTCAGTGGAGCAATGAAAAAGAGGCAGAGGGCTGAATTCATTTTCTCTTTCTTCAGTTGTTGCTGTTTTCTTGCCATCTTTACTCTGGTTACAGCGCAGGGGGAAAAAAAAAAAGCCCACTTATTATGTTGCACAAACGGCTTCTTCTCTTTCTCTGTGGATTCATCACATCACCATGAAATAACAATATATTCAATGCAGCATTCCTTTCAGTCAGTGGATGTAGATGCAAGCTTATGCCTCACTTATATTCAGTATAACTCACCTACTATCATCTTATCAGTTTTTTCAGTTGCCACTGAATGTCAACAAATGTAAGCTTTTCAATTCGGGGTCATTTATAATTGTAATTGTAGAATTGGTAATTAGGGCTGAAAAAAATCTCCAATTTTTTTAAAGAAAAATTCAAATTTCAATTCGATTTGCAATTATTATTTTTTTCAATGCACTTAAAAATGACTGCAGACATCAGATATATTGTGAAAAGTGCAAGGTTACTGCTGTGATTGTCCTCAAGAGATAAAATGCATAGAACAATCCCAAAATAAAAATTAAATGAGGCTCTGTCATTCAACAGTTGCAAGCTTTAACCCAGGTTAAAAGTGCAACAGCAACTTCACAGTAGCTAAAATTTTCTGATTAAGAAATCAGATGACATATTTTATAACATATAACATTACAATTAAAAAAATAATAAACTCTTCCCTTTGCGTCTCAGCATAGTGCGAATAAAAAATTAAACATGCCTGTGGCACACATATAGCCTACGGTAAACACATGTAAACAAAGAGGGGGCTGGCTCACATCGCGCTACGGTAACCCACAAGGACAGAACGCAAAAAAGTCTGAAAAAACTGTGGAGGGAAAAAAAAAAAATCAAAAATGTAAAAAAAAAAAATAAATTTTTTTTTTTTTTTTTAAACTCGAATTTGCAAAATAAAAACTATTTTCATCGATTAAATACATTTTTTGCCCAGCCCTATTGGTAATTCATTAAAATGATGACATAAATACAGTATAACAGTAATTGTAATTTTAAAAAATGTGTTGCTGTTGTAATTGTAATTGAGTTCAGATAATTGACTTTGTAATTGTAATTGGCATTAAAATTCAATAAGAACTGTCGTTTACAATTTAATGAAACGCAAACCTGTGGAAGGATGCTACCGTTCTCTGGCTTATATATACGTAGTTAACAATTGTTAAAATATGTAATAATGTATTTTCCCACTACCTGCTGTCAGTTCTCTTAGGGATCATTTTACCATTTAAAAAAATAGATAAATCTAGAGGTATACTGACAGAAAAAAGGTTCAAGCGCTCACACCAAAAATAATAAAACTAATATTGTCATTGATTAGGAAGCCTGACAAGGTAACCAAGAGATGAGAAACAAATGAGATGATAGATCATATTGTTTGTTTGTGTATTTTACAGCTGATTTAAGACATGGGTCAAAACCCACCCATTATCATAAGATATGCTAACAGAAAGCTAACACAAGAGGAAGGATATCATTTATGGATTAATTTATTTCAGGCTCAGTAAGTGTGATTAATTGAAATTGAACTTCAGCAATTGAGAACATAATTGTAATTGACTTTCAGGTGGAAAATAGTAATTGTAAATGCAAAAAATGCCAGTCACCATAATCGTAACCAAGTTGTAATTGAACGTGGATAATTGAAGACGTAATTGTAATTTAAAAATGTAGTTGACCCCAACCCTGGTTCAGGCCATTCCAGTTTATTCAGTTCACTTTCACACAGCAGTTTACTAACAGCTCTGTAAGACTGACCATACAGAAATAAAATAATATTTGCATGATAATTCAAATGTAGATGTTGCATTTGAACCCAATGCAATTTTGTTTAGCACAGTGATGGCGTCTTGCTTTTGCCAATCCAAACGCAACAAAACAGATGATAAATGTGACTGAGAGGACCGCAACGTGGCTCATTCAGAGATCTTGAGGCACTTGAAATCTTTACATAGAAATATGCTGAATATATCACCTCTGTGTAAATAATCTGTGAAAATTAACAATGTTGCTCTTTAGCGTTAATAGTCAAAGGTAAATATGTATGTGCTGAGATTCTCTATTTGGCACATTCTCTACTGGAGACAGCTTTGACCTCCTGGATGATGAGCAGTAGATTTGTGCTGGGACGGACGTCTTTATGTTAATTCAAGTCAGCACTTTTATTTATATTCATTTTTATTTTTGTGCAGTCTCACTTTGTGCCCACGTCTCTTGCATTCTCTATGTTGAATGCGTAAAATGCTAATTTAAATAGAGCGGCCTGAACCATACCTACAAGCGCACTGATTTGCACTGCAATCTTAGTAAATGAGGTGCAGCAGGTGAGGAAATAGAGCACGCAAGAGATTGGGGTGGGCAACTCCAGTGATCGAGGGCCGGAGTCCTGAGACTTTTAGATGTCTCCCTGCTCCAACACACCTGCTTGAAACCAATGTGTTGTCATCAAGCTCTGCGGAAGCATGAAAGCGAGCCATTTGATTCAGGTGTGTTGGAGCAGGGACACATCTAAAAGTCTCATGAATATGGCCCTCGGGGACTGGAGTTGCCCACCCCTGGATTAGAGGGATTAGAAAACAGACTTTGCACCAGGGAAGAAGGTGATTTAAAGTGGAGGCAGAATGCAGAAGGCATAATGCTCGCATTCACCTGTATAAACAGGTTTTTAAACATCTGCATTTTTACCAGAAAGAGTTGGTGTCACTCAGAATTTCCACTGGTTACGGCTCTGATCCAGTTTTACTCCACTGTCCGCCGTCCGGCAATCCCCACCGGTTGCGTTTTCAGTGCCCCACGGCCAGTGTTGTGCTAGTTACTGAAAAAAAGCAACTATTTACCGTTACTAGTTACTTCATTCACAAAGTAACTCAGTTACTATTTTGATTACTTAGACCAAAAAGTAATGCGTTACTGGAAAAAGTAACTTTTGAGTTACTTAGAATTAAATAATGTATTATTTATTTTGGGTCATTTGTGTCCATACAGCTTCATATCAGTGCTGTAATAATATAATAATCCACTGTTGATCAACTGCTATAAAACAACCATAAATGATGTGCATATAAAGCACAAAACAGCTGCTCCAAAATTAAAACGGTAATTTTTCAGCCTTAGCACAGTAATGTAAAGTAAGCTGTGCATATTCCAGGTGCACATTCTGCTGTTGAAAATGCTGATAAAAATAAATGTGGGAAAACTTATTTACAGCATTTTTCTTAGCTACACAATGCTAAACATATCAAGCTAATGAGCTGCTGTTAGCAGTGACTCAACAGCAGCGACAGGCTGCATATTTACAACAACATACGGTGCAATAGTTTGGCTGATCTGTCCCTGGATAACAGTCACAGTCCATTAAAATCCATATGCTGTTGTTTCGGTGCAGAGGCTTCCATCACGTCCACCAACGCAGCGTTATCTTAGCTTCACCGATGTGTATTTCCACTCTGAGAAGCTCGTCCTGCTCTCGCATTGACTCGCCATGATTGGCGCACGTGATGTAAACAGACAATGCTTCTTCTTCTACTGTTTTACCGTGTTTGGCACGGCATCCCGCAAAAATATGTAGCGCCACTGTAAACAGGAAGTACACTGCTGCTAGCAAAGTAACGAACAAATGCACCATATTGTAATGTTACTGTCAAAAGTGATTTTGGGGCGGTAACACATTACCGCGTCTGTAAAGTTGTTTTCTCTTTCAGCCCTTGTGGTCCTCTTTCTAGTTCATGCATTCTTCAGTAAGTCCTTGTTTGTTTCAGTTTCTAGTTAATGCTTTGATTATTGTGTGAACTCTTGTGTTCCCAGGTCTTCCTGTTGTCTCCCAGTGATGTCAGTGGCTGCTTGCAAAATGGCACACTCCGTACTATACACTACAAAGTCAATGAGTATATACTATATACTATAAGTATGGTTAGGAGGGTTAGGCTGTTCCCACTGAAGTATACTTCAGAGTTTCCCAAGAAGAATTTCTAACGACAAAAACCTGAAGCACACTGAGGCTATATATCTCAGTTGATTCACCACCTTTGAAAGTTTTGAAAACATTTTAAGTGAGAAAGTGAGATTAAGTAGAATATCAACATGTGCTCATTTGATCCATAAAACTCACGAAAACACATTTCATGCCAACATTTCAAAGGTTTTTGGAGACTCTCCATTGTGCTACTGACTAAACTTCCGGTTAACTTTACAAGAGCTCTATTTACAAAAGCGTTAAAAACTAATGGTAGACGAGAAGAGATTATTTTGTTTTGAAAAGGGGATGTTTGACTTTTAGCTTGAAGCCAGTACCACGACCATTTTATGTTCTGCTCGCAATGCATCATGGGGCGGTTGAGTATGACTAGACTGCCCACCATGCATACTTCAAAAATGTCTCGATATAGTATACATCCGGGTATTTCTCGCATACTCCATCTTTTCAAACTATCTAATGTGAACGCACTACATACTAATTTTGATGTGTACATATACAACACAGGCTTTGTATAATGGGTTGTGAGTGATTAGCTCCCTCCTGTTTGGACACAGAACGGTTGCAGCTTCATTGTCGTTTCGTGTCTTGGTTCCCGCTCCCGTCCTGTGGTGGTTTTTCCGTCTCCAGTTTCCCTTGTGCTGGATTTGTTTAGTACTTTTGGAAATAAATATGGACTGCATCGATAAACAACACTCATGCCCGCTACTTCCATTCTATGCATCACCAAACCATGACAAGGCTCGCATCTCGGCTGAGTTGAAAAGGTCATACCCTGAGTAAGTATGTAAGTATGCCCAGAGTAAAAGTCAAAACAAAGCAGATAGTGGTTTTTCCAACTGAGTATTTTTTTTTTTATTGTCTTTTTTTTCCCTTTTCAAAATATCATATATGGTTATCGTAAGCCTGTTATAAGTACCGCATCACATTATGAACCAAGGCTATTGTCCTACCCCTACTCTTAATTATTCACAGTAATGAAACATCCAATAATTAATATGTAGATTAAATGAAGCAGCAAGTGGACTTTTGTTTATGAACTGCCTGTAAAGTGGGAATCAAAAAGTACCTTTCCCAAATAAAGATAATTCGACTGGCTAGGGTGGCATGTTAAAAACAGTGAATGGGCCATACAGAAGTCCACATAACTTAACATAATTCTTTTAAACAGACACCAGAAGGGCCTCTCTGGTGTTGTTCACAAATGGTTTTTATCCTATCTCACAGACAGGACTTTTATGGTAAGTTTGGATATGTTCATCTCTAAGATCCATAAAATAACGTGGTGTAACTCAGGGATCAATTTTAGGCCCTGTTTTATTAAATCTATATATGCTCCCTCTTGGTGATGTCATCAGGATTGAAGTTCCACACTTACGCTGACGATACCCAGCTGTACATCTCCGTGTCTCCTGATGACACCAGTCCAACGGATGCTCTTTTTAACTGCATTTTAGATATCAAATTAAAAAATCAAAGAAAAAAACTTTCTCCAGCTCAATCAGGACAAAACTGAAGTTTTATTTTTCGGTCCTGAAGCCAAGAGAGAGAAAATTTTACCTAAACTTCAAACTGCAGCTTTTATTCCTCATATCAGAAATATAACAAAATTTGAAGAACATAGCCAGAGTCCACCCCATTCTCTCTCAGGCCAACACGGAGACGCTAATGCATGCTTTTATCACTAGTCAAATTGACTACTGTAATGCCCTGCTTTCTGGTCTTGGTGAAGGACTCCTGTTTCTGCTGCGCTGGGGGCCCCGCGTTGGCGTCCTGTGGCCCCGTTTTATGTGATGCTGTTCTCCCTCCAAGATCCTCTGTACCAGCCAGGTATCATGTGCCATTGTCCTTATCTTAATTATATGTGTGTGTGTGTGGGGGGGGGGGGGGTTGTGTGATATTGCTGGGGTTACATGTAGTTTTAATGACATAAAGCACTTTGAATTGTATTGTATATATGAAAAGCGCTCTATAAATAAAGTTTGATTTGATTTGATGACTGAAATATGAGACTTAGTTTGATGATAAAATTCACTGCAATCCCTTGATCAGTGACACACGTTAAAAAAAGAAGGAGCTGTTTGCTGCAGGTGATATTTTTTTCCTGACGTGCTGTAAAAATATCAGTACAACCCAGTAAAAGTTGAGATCAGACATGGATGAGTCTGTGACTGTGTGCACATAAAAAATACAAACAAGCAATTGTGCGAGTCAGACTTACGGAGTAGGTATTCAGCAGCATCTGCTTCGTAGTCAGCATCCTCTGGGAAGTGATCAATCTTTTTACACACACCTCGGAATGTTCCTGCACAAGAAAAACAAAGATCAGCTCACGTCTTTGTTCAAGCTAAAGAGCATTAGTTGGATTGCTTGGAGAATTGATGTGTGGCTGCCAAAGGCAATACTTGCAATAACTTTAAAGGGAGTGCGCTCTTTTATAAACTGACAGATAAATTAATATTCTTATCATAACGCCTGTTGGAAGTCTTGATTTACTGATGCCTCTTTTGGCATGAATATGAACCTTAAATGCATGTATGAGAAAACTCAACTTAGCCGTTCATAACTACATCAAGTAATGACCTCAATTTATAGAGAATAAAATCAGCAAACCAATACAAATCGACCATTAGAGATATTTTTTAAGGCCCTTTTCAAGACTTTTTACAGTGTTCAAATATCCCATCTCAATACTTTTAATCTGCACTATAAGTTTACATTCTTGCTGTTGGAAAAAATCAACTGAAAGAAATCTATGCCCTGGCCCTGTCCAGGGTGTACCCCCGCCCAGTGCCCAATGAGAGCCGGAGAGTGGCACCGGCAGACCACTGCGACCCTGAATAACAGGAACAAGTGAGTCTGAAAATGGATGGAAGGATGGAAATCTATGCCCTGAACATCTAACAAAATAGCTTTTAAAAACAGCTTTTTGGGATTTCTGTGCATTTTGTGAAGCATTTGTATAAAGACAAAATATATCTGTGTTTATACAAACCACAAAATCACCAAAACTATCTAAAATTGTGCTAAAGGAGTGTAAGTTCTGCTGGAGATTTCTTCCTGTTAAAAGGGAGTTGTTTCTTCCCACTGTTGCTAAATGCTTGTTCATGTGGATCTTGTTAGGTTTTTTCTTTCTTATTATGAATTTTATATTTTGATCAGCGCATTGAGATGACTTTGTTGTTATTTGCGCTATACGAATAAAGTTGAATTGAACTGAATTGAATTAAGTGCAAGCAAACATTACTCAAAACTCAAAACAATAAATCAAAAAAAATCAAATTGAGTAATTTTGGAAGTTTCACATTGGTGGAGAATTCGTTTTTGTTTCATAATTTTGAAAGTGAAGATTATACAAAAGCACTCAGTTTACTGTATTCTAGCATGTTTTCCTCTTAACAACATAGTGATGCAGTTGCATCAGCAGAAAACATCTGAAAAGGCTAGAAATACTCCAATACAAAGCAACACACGTTGAAGTACACACAAATGTGACTCATTAAAATGATCCATAAACACTATTAACAATGCATGCAATTGTAAGCTTTTAGTATTGAGACGTGTGTGTTTGTGGTATTAATACTCTGAAGCGTTTCTCTATGATTGTGCCCCGTGTCACGGAGAGAATGACTCACCCTCAGCAAAAAATACACACACACACACACACACTGCTTGAAACGAGCAAGTGTGAGTCCACAACATGTTGCCTCCCCTTCCGCCCATCGTTCAGACCCATTCGCACATGGACAGCACCACAGGGGACACTGAAAGAGATGAAGACTGAGGAGAAAAGAAGTGGGAGAGCCACAGAGACGCGTGAGAAAAGGTGAAGAGAGAGGAAGTGCCAGGATGTAGAATTTGGGGGTAAAATGAATCTGGAAAATCAAAGATAAACGGGTGTATGAGGCTGGCAATGGAGGAATGAACAACTCGCTCTAATTGCTTTTCTGCACATTAAGAGGCTCTTCCTGATAACCCACACTAAGATACTCATTCATAAACTGATTCATCCACTCCGTGCAGTCAGGATAAGACACTCATTTTTAGTTTTTATATTAAAAGCCTCTTTTATACCTCGTTTTCTTGGAGAATTAAAGTGTAAAATTTATTTAAGTCTTTTTGCTACACACTTCCTTTGCATGTTTTTGATAAATACTTCTATTCATGAATGATTCTTAGCAAAAAGTGGCAATACTGGTTAGCTTGCATACTAATAACGAACAGTTTTATTGAGGATCTTAACATGGAAGCCCCTCTATAAGCCACAGGGTGTGAACTAGCTTCCTTATTTCCTAGTCTTAAAACAGAACGGTGTAAAATGAAGCAACAATTTTGCAACAATTAATAAAATAGCTGTCAAAGCTATTTAGTAGCCAACATCATATTAACAAGATCCTAGTTTATATGGGCTACACGTTTTTAACATAATTACTCATTTACATACCCAGTGTGCAAATAACCATTGGCTACTGTCAAAAATCTACATCAGACATGAGACGTTGGGAACTTGAGGGCCACATGCAGCACTGTGCGGACCCCAAAACATGTACACAAATTGTACAGACATACAAAATGTCAACAAAGTGACAAACAAATACTCAAAAGGACATAAAAATTACACAACAGGGCAAGTCCAAATATACACAAAAAAACCAAAATGAGATAAAATACACAAAATTACAAAAAATACATTCAAGAAGTAATTAAAATGACAAAAAAACAACAACATTCAAAACCACAGCTGAAATACAAAAAATGACTAAAAACATGTAAAATGTCAAGAAAATGACAAAAAATAACAACATAATCACACAAAAGGTCATTAGAATAAACAAAATGACAACAAAAACACATAAAAAAGTGAACAAAATGACAGAAAAATACACAAAACAACAAGACAATTTACACAAAATGTCAACAAAGTACACAGATGTCAACAAAAAAATACTCCTGACATACAAAATTGTACAAAATGTCAACAAAATTACAGAAAAACACACAAAACCACAACACAAACACAACTATAGACAAAACCCTTTGTTCTTTCCTGTAATGATGTCTACCATGTCGTCCCTCAGATTAGACAATCGCATTTTCATCGCCCCCACTATAAGTAAAGGTTGCCCATCTCTAATCTACATCTTTATTATCTTTGTGTGGCCATGCCTACCTGTCACTGCCCCAGATCTGCTGTGGCTACAATAGTAGCTTACCACCACTGTGTGTGGAGTGAAAGAATAATGCAATAAAGTGCTTTAAGTGTCTATGAAAGGCGCTAAATAAATCCAGTGCGTTATTATCATTATGGACAATATGGTTTATTTTAAGTGAAGAAGTGGGATCCTTTTTTTTCTCTCCATGATGATTAATGCACATTTAATCCAGCAGCTGCAGAGCAGCGTACGTTGGACTTAATTAAGATAAAACCACCGGAACATTGATGTTGACAACAATGAAAGAACGTGTCACTCAAAGCAAATGTGTGACACAGTGATGTGTTTGTACTGGCTTTTGGACAACAATAGAGGATTAGTTCAATCAGAATAAACCACATGGGACGCGATTGTTGACAAGAAGAATTTAGAAAGTCGTTCTCCTTTTATATTACGGCCTGCTTTAACTAGATGACACAAGCGGAGTCACAGAAGGTAACTGTGGGCTGAGCTGTAGCGATTGGATGCAACGAGGTGTAAAGCATCATCAATCAGAGCTGCCTTGTGTCAGGGCAGCCGGGAAATTCATTATACCTCCCAGCTTTTAAATGAACGTTTTTGTATCGAACCATTTTGATGTATGGCGCACCAAGTGGTGTCCCACAATGAAACGATGCAACACACACACGCGCATTCGAGCACGCACACGCACACACACTGATCAACATAGTGAATAGAGATGGAGGGTGCACATAGATAGATGACTGCTTTTATTTCTCTCTGTAGCAGGAATTCTAAATCACAGGTGAATAAACACTTAGGAGTGTGCGCAGACACACTCCTACCCTACACACACTTATACACAAACACACACCCTAAAGCACACAGATGGTGCTACTTCCTCAAAAATCTATACATGTACACGCAATGACGTGTATGTGTGCTGCAACACCCACAAAATTAAAAGGGAGGTACATGCATTGCTTTAGTGAATTCAGACATGTTTTTGGATATTTGGGTACATGCAAACTCAACACAGGCCAGGTAATTGACTATGACATGCCCTTGTATTGTCAAGTATTGTCAAGTATGTTGCAATACAATATGTATCACGATACTTGGGTCGAGATACAATATTATCACCATATATTACGATATTCTACTCAGTTAATATTAAAATTAAACGTAGAGATGAAAAATCAAGTTGATGTATATGTTCATTAGAAGATATTGATCATTTACAGGACAAATTGAGTCAAAACTATTTGCTTCAACACATCCTATTTATTATTATTATTATTATTATTATTATTATTATTATTATTATTATTATTATATCTACGATGCCATCTACTGGAGTGGAGGTGCGGAAGTGGCACAGTTTTCTAGGTTTTTATGTAGGAACAGGATCTGGTCAACATGCCCAGTAGTTAGGCTGCTCTGCTGAGAAGCGACAATGTCTCTAGCAGTAGAAAATACACGACCACGAAAAAGTGAAAAATACAATAAGAAAAATATTGATTAAATATCAGAAAGAAAAAAAAAATATATATGTATATATATAAAGATTTAAAATCGGCACCCAAAAAATTGTGATATATCGTGAAATCGATTTTTTTGCACACCCCTACCCTTGACTTTGCTTCCCACTGCTTCAGCGGTTAGACTTGGATAAGGTTTGAAACCCTTTCAGCCTTGTTAAAAAAAAAAAGATGTCTATGATTCAGTCCAGCAAGGACAGCTACGAATGACTTTCCCCTGACAAAAGTTGTTGAAAGTACCAGAAAACAGCAAACGGTACCTAGCATGTCACCGTTTTGGGTACTTAGACTCGGTCCTAGCCCGACAGAACCCGACCCGAACCCGTCCGACCTGAATGAAGCCGGTGTCTCTTTAAGCCCGAACCCGTTTCAACCCGACACATTTGTGTGCGCGCAAGTTGATTCGATGAGAGTTGCTTTAATATCAACTTTATTTACTAGTCCCTCATCCTGCATACAACTATGTAACATGACAAGCAGCTTCATGTGCTGCTACAAACGGTAAAGTGCATCTTTCTTGTGCTAATCAAAACATATCACCTTTTCTTTACCGTGCAGTATCCGAACCCGGCCCGTTGGGTCAGGCTGGATCGGGTTCGGGCAAATAATTCAAGCTCTAGGATGCAACACTGCTGTCGAAGGGTGTCCCGATACAACTTTTTCCCTTCCGATACAATATCGTATTGCCGCTATTACTCAGTGATAATACTCCACAACAGTAAGAATAAGAAAAACCCACCAATTTTTTAATAACCAATGGAATGTATATATTTTAACCACACAATAGCACAATAAACTGGCCTGTCACTTCTGTTATAGCTAATGCCTTTTTGTCTTTGTCACGGTTTGAAAACGTTTCAGTCTGAAGAAGCCAGAGGTTGGTTTCTTCACCTTCGTGGACTTTCTAAAATCCTGATTCTGTTTATTGCGATGCAGCTTCAAGTGCGAGATAAGGTTGCTCCTATTTGTGCTTGACAAGTTTTGCACTCAGCTGCCACGTCTTTTTTGGACTTTAATGAAAAATACTGCCACTTGACTGACATCACTCCTCCTCCTTGCTTGTTTGTTAGCACCTTAGCAAACACTGTTATTGTGGTCACGTGGGCTCTGCATGCTGCATAGAACTGCTGGAGCGGAGTCTGGAATGGACAGCTTATATTGGAGTGCTTACAGTATACTGTATCTTAGATGAATTTGATATATTCCAATACTTGTTTTTTTGCTGATATTGGAAGATCTATTTGAACCATCTATTTGCTGTTTGCTATGTGACGTTTTAGTTGGAGGAAGAAAGTGTTGCAGACACATTGAATTTGATACTACACTTTTGGCATTGAAACAGAGCATTGGACACCAAAAATACAAGGCAGGATAAATCTTAGTTGCCAGACACGCACATTCATTGCTTTAATCTGAGTAACAAATTGTGCAGAACATAATTTTGGACCATGTTTAAAAACCAGAATACAAAAAGAAAACACAGAAAAGCCAATAAAGTCCTTTAGTGGAATCTAACTGCGGTCTCACTAATCACAACTCCTTGACTAATGCACAATTCATTTAGTTTAGTTATGAACTTTATCTTTTTTCTGTGACCTTCATCATCACTGCATCAAAAACTTTAGACAAGCACTGGGTTTATTCTAGGACAAGTCATAGAGGACCAGGTAGCTTGCCCAACAATTCATATCTGGATCACTGTCAGTCAAAAGCATTGTGACTGCCCTGCGACTGTGGCTGGAAATGTGTGTGTGCAGGTGTGTGTGTTGGTGAGTAGGTGGATGCACATGAGTCACGTATTTCTCAGCCCTCAGTGATGTTTCGGTGAGCTACCTCAAAATGCTACTGAGTCAGTAGCTGTCACACAGATTTATGTCAAGTGTCACGACCAGCTTATGATCCAACCACACACACACACACACACACACACACACACACACACACACACACACACACACACACACACACACACACACACACACACACACACACACACACACACACACCTCAGGGTTAGATAGCCCAAACCAGAAATAAAGCGGGGACACATGCAGCTATAATCTCACTTCAAGCCTTTGATATCTTTTCAACCAGTATCTCTCCAGATCCTTTCATCTTCTGCTTTCACCTCTCAGTCTGCTTTCTTCTCTCTCCTCCCATCTTGCAGGCAGCACATTGAGTGAACGGATGTTAATTCGCACTGATTAGGCACTAGCCCTCATCTGCCGTGATATTAGCCTTTCAGGTTGGGAAGGCTTATTTGAATATCACTCATCTTACTGGCTTGGGACAACACATTGGGAGACTAGAGGAAAGCAAAAACAGAGAAGATGAAAATCTTTCTTAAGAAAAAGGGAATATCAGCGATTGAGCTTTATCCTGTTATTTCTATCATCAATTGTTTGAAAAATTTTGTTTGTCATGACACATACGATTTAACACCAACATGTGGCATAGGAAGAAAGAAACATTTTGCATATATTTACAGAGTATACACTAATGCTGTGTTCACACCGGATGCGTCACAAAATGTCCGTACGTCCAGATTACATAGAAAGTCAATAGATAGATGCGAAATCTTTCCTTGGCGGCGATGCAGTCCGATCCGCACGTCAAGTGCGTTGGCCGTGCGAGCGCACTCCCGATTTTACGCACATCCACAATAGTTCGCAATAGTTGAACATATTGAACTCTATTGAACTCCTGTGGGTGTTTCACATGATGAAAGCCAAACAGAGTCTTTGTTGACGATGATGTCAGGCCGTCAACACGGACACCGGTCTATTCACCCATTCAACCATAGAGTACAAGCTGTGTGTGACCACCTGGAGCTGTATGACACGACCTTTATAACCAGGACCGGACTAGGAAGGATTTGGCGTGGAGGAGAATCAGCGAGGAGGTGGTAGTAGCAGATAAAAGTTCTCTCTGTAGTTTTCATCTTTGAAAGTCAGCACTGAGCTAGGATAGCAATAGCAGCTAATCACACCGGCTTTTTTCACTGGTGGTTTATGTTTATGAGAGGAGAAAAAGAAGCGCTGCTCCTCGCTTCAGCAGGCAGTGAAACTCACCCAGTTGGATGTGTCGCTGGTGCGCGGGGCTTTGATTCAGACGTGCGTATGAAGCTAATGGGGACATTTTCTGATCCTGCAGACCCTGCGGTACGTTTCGTATGGCAGATGCGTCCGCAGAAGACACATTTGGTGTGAATGAAGCATAACACTAATGTTACTATTCTGCCATATTCTACATAAATAAAAACATAATATAATTCACATAAACATGGCATGGGATTTTTATTAGGATTCATGAATTTGGGTAAAGCCAAATTTCTTTACAGACTACATTAGCAGTTACTTGACCTTCAAACAGTGATGTCCCTTTTTTATTTTTACCCACAAACCTTTAATGTCCCAAACAGAAAACGTCATTCCAGTTACCCTAAATAAGCAAAGGACGGAACAAAGGATTCTCATAATCAGCATCCCTCATGTCACGTGATGGTCCGAGTGAATCGACAGGCCTTTGTCTTTGTATCCTTTCAAGTAGCAGTTGCTCAATATAACGAGATGAGATCCATGGGGGAAGAAAGTCTTGCAAAAAATCTAATAAACTGCTTGCATTCCTCTTTGTAGCTGCTGAACACCTAAGGCTTGACTGTTGCCGTTATTACCTTTAACTTGATACTATACTACATGTAATATGAAGGCTAAATTTTTCTATATTAAAATAACTTTATAAATCACAATCATAGGTAATGTATGTAATGAAGAAAAACATTTAGAAAAATTAACCATTTAGGGAACTTTATTTCCTATTTGAGTGGATCAAATCATATGTATACAGTAAATGGATGTAGAGAATAGAATTTACATTTTGAAATGGAAAAAACAAAACAATTCTCTATGTAATATTTGGCCCCAACGTGACACAAAAATGCCTCACATGCATGGTTTGGGAGAATATCACGCATTTTCTTGCTATTTTTCACCAGAAAATGGGTGTTTGAATTTCCATAAATTGTGTGACAAACTTACGAGTATCATGTCCAATTCTGCCAATAAACCCGTTCAAAATCTTGAGCTACGTGTCAAGGGTTGATCATGTTATCCAGTCACAAGTCACAGCAGAAGCATTAAATACACAGCTGTGAAGGATTTTAGGAAAAACTTGAGGGTTGGGGTACCACCAGTTAACTGGAGGTAACTAAAGGTTTAATATATAATGTTTTGGTACCATATCACACGTCCATGGTACTTTACTCTTCAACGGGTGGCTGAGGGTCAAAAGTGTAGTGAATGCAACGTAATCACACATGATTTTAGCGTAACCGACTTGCTTTCATAAATCATCTAAAGCAGTGGTTCCCAAACTTTTCTTTAACCTGAAGCCCCATGTACCCTCAACTACTCCTGCACACTACCTCTCCTGTTGAGGAATAATACATAATAATAACTAGAATATTTGCATTTCTTGAAGAAAATGCAAGTGAGGATGTAGGTGCTGCCGTCCTGCCTTAGCTTAGCATTAGCTAGCATCAATCTAGCATTAATATTAATCTAGCATTAACATTAGCCTAGCATTAACATTGACCTAACATCAACTTTAACCTAGCATTAGCCTAGCAATAGCTTTAACCTAGCATTAACATTACCCAAGCATTAACATTAACCTAGCATTATCCTAGCAATAACCTAGTATTAGCCTAGCATTAACATTGACTTAGCATTAGCATAGCATTAACCTAACATTAGCATTAATTTAGCATTACCTTTAACCTAGCATTAGCCTAGCAATAGCTTTAACCTAGCATTAGCATTAACCTAGCATTAGCCTAGCAATAGCATTAGCCTAGCAATAGCATTACCCTAGCAATAGCATTAGCCTAGAAATAGCATTAACTTAGCATTAGTATTAGCTGCTCTATTTACATTCTAGATTCCAATGATGTCACAACGTTTTTAATTTTCATTCATGTACAACCTATGACAAATTGCGTACCTCTGGGGGTACCCGTACCCCACTTTGGGAACCTAGGGTCTAAAGCATATAAAAGTAAAATAAACAGTAGTTGATTCTATTCGTCCTATTTAGGATGTTTGTTACGATTTTGGGAAGTTTAGTATCCAGTGAAGTAATCTAAACAGGGAAAGATGATGAAATGGACAGGAAACAGAAAAGTCTGAAGTGACGTGATAGAGAAATTAGGAACTAGTTTAAAACAGAGGCTTCATATAAACATTTACACTAGTGCACTAATGCATTCTGTCTTAAACTAGCTATAACAAGGTATATAATATAAATAAACCCTTACGCTGTCAGTTCGGAGCACTATACATTTAAGCTTTTCCTTTCAGAGAGACTTCCATGTTCTATTGTCGCTGCTAAACAGTTGATGCTGAGGACACCAAACATTAAAATATTCTCCCACACAAAAAAAAAAAATGGTGCCTGAAAACAGGGTCAAAGGAAGCAAACATTGCTGCAGGTTCACATCGACCGTACGGCTGAAAAAGCAGCCGTGAGGTGTCAGATGTTTGTCCTTGATGTAACTCTCTCCCCTGCGCGTGAGCACCACGTGCACACCGTGGACGTCAGTCACAGACTAAACACTAAACAGTGCTTACAAATGATAGAAATACCAACAGCATGGATGAGAAACTAAGCACATAGAGTTCAAGGGAATCAAGATCACGACCCCAGATCACTGATAATGCAAGCAGCCAAAAATACCAAATTCACTGGTAAAAACCAGAGTTGGGGTCAATTATAATTGTAATCGCATAACTGATAATTAATTACAATTATGGTGTATTCAACTGTTATTATTAGAGAACAGAAAGCTAACACAAAAAGAAAATGTACTTTAAGGTTATTTATTTCAGGCTCAGTTATTGTGATTCATTGTAAATTAACTTTGGTAATTGACTTTCTGAGGATAAAAAATAATTGTAATTGGAAAAAAAGCTGGTCATTGTAGCCATAGTTGAATTGTATTTGAGCATGGGTAATTGAAGACGTAATTGTAACTGAAAATTCTAATTGACCCCTTGGTGTAGAAAGTAGCAGCAGCAGCAGCATTGGATTTCTAACAAACCACGGCATCTTAAAGGCAAACATCAAAGCCAAGAAGAAAAAGATTCTCTGATATTTATACGAGCCAAAATCAGGAAATGAAAGTAATGGATTACAAGTATTCACATTACTGTAATTGAGTTGCTTTTATGGGTACATGTACTTTTTTGAGTATTTTTTCTAAATCATCAATTTTACTTGTACTGTTTTAAAAGAAGTAAAGTAATTCATTTCTACACCCAATGCATCACATCATAGCCGACCAATCAGATTAAAAGTAATGCATCGCACTATGACAGCATTAAATGGAGGTTAGTTTCTCAGTTTTAGAGTTCATAAATATACTGTAGCTGTGCTTAGAGCCTGAGAATTACCTCCACCAAGCGCAAAGCGGAAGGTTATGTTTTACCCTGCGTCTGTTTGTTTGTTTGTTTGTTTGTTTGTTAGCAAGATGACTAGAAAAGATATGAACGGATTTGGATGAAATTTTTTAGAAAATGTTGATAATGGGAGAAAGAACAAGTGATTACATTTTGGCGATGTTCTGGGTTACCAAAAATGAGAAAATACCACTGATGGAAATCCCAATACGGGTGGATACGCCTGCTCCTTTAAGCACGGTGGCTTATGGGTAATGTAGTAGTGGTAGGGAAGTGCGTGCTGTAGTCTTTAAACCACAATATGGGTGGAAATGAGCTACTTCGCTCTAGTTATTTTTATTTTGATTTGAAATAATAGGCATTATTTATTTATTTTTAAAAGAATTGTACATTTTGACAAACTTTTAATTTTACACAGATGAATTTGAGGAAAATATATTGTAATTTCGTCTCTTCCTTTTTAATATTATACATTAGATGTTTACTAGATTTATGACCAAAAATAAACATGGGGGTGAAAGTAACTAGAAACTTTTACTGTGAGTACTATTTAATTGAGCTACTTTTTACTTGTACTTCTGCACAATTTCAATCAAGTAACAGTACTTCTACTTGAGTAGGATATATCAATACTCTTTACACCTCTGCTTTTGATATTTAGTAGCTTGCAATTAAAGTTTACTACAGGTTCTTCATAAACAAACTGTTGCATCAATATTTATAGTCCTGATTAATGTGTTGAATGATCTCGAATCCATTCATTCAGTTTTCTCCTGTGTTTGAGGAAATGCTGCCATCCAGACATTGGGAGTGAATCATGAAATAACTTTTCAACTGAAAGCAAAGCAAAGTGAAAGAAACTGAACACAAAGTAAAAGCAGAACTAAAAATATTATAAATATTAAGCCACAACGTAGACAAGCGGATCAACAGATGCCAGGGTTGGGGTCAATTATAATTTGTAATCTTGTAATTGATAATGAATTACAATCATGGTGTAAATATAATTGTAATTGTAATTTGTTGTAATCTGTTGCTGTCGTAACCGTGATGAAATTGTAACTGAGTTTAGGTAATTGACTTGTAATTGCTCTGAAAATTCTATAAAAATTGTAATTTTCCACAGAACTGGGAATCACATTACAGTTCTACATTCTACACATATGTAGTTACCAATTATGAAAATATGTTTCATATCAAGCTTTCCCACATTTTACCATTTAAAAAAATTGAAATCGAGGGTTATACTGGCAGAAAAAGACTCAAATGCCCTATATTTTCATTGATTAGGAAGCCTAACAAGGAAACCAATAGATAGGAAAAAAATTAGATGATAGATACTTGTTTTTAGTGCATTTTATAACTGATGTAGGACTTGTTATCATAAGAGATGCTAACAGAAATCTAACACAAAAGGAAGGTTCACTTTTATTAGGTTATTTATTTCAGTATCAGTAAATGTGATTTATTGTACTGTAATTGAACTTTAGAAATCGAGAACGAAACTGTAATTGACTTTCTGAGGATGACAAATAATTGTAATTTAATTGTAACTGGGAAAAAATGCTGGTCACTGTAATCGTAATTGAATTGTAATTGAACATGGGTAATTGAAGATGTCAATGTAACTGAAAAATTGAATTGACCCCAACCCTGACAGATGCTGAGTCGAACCATCACAGTGTTTCTTTATTTCCTCCTCACAAATGCAGCCAAAAATATCCACTAATAAAGCTTCACCCTAGTTGTAACAGCAACACTTGCTCCATTAATTGAAAGTGAAAGATTAAGCAAAGGTCAAGACTAAAGTGATTTTTAATTCCACTTGTGGAGGCAGAATGTGCTTCACGTTTCATGGCAACAAATCACTGAAAGTCACAGACAAAACTTCTGCAGAAATACATCAACTCGGAGCCCTTTTCTTCACAAACACCAAGCAGTCCAGCAGGTAGAGCAGTCTGTTCCAGATGTGTGTGTGCAACTGATTGTCACTTTGGTTTTTTAAGTTGTGGTGGCAAAATTGATTAATTATGTATACTCATATATTTGCTTTTTGATCTCATTCAACTTAATACCCCAATTTGTAACTTTCCACTCCTGTCTGATGTCTTTTCCTCTTCCTGCAAAGTCAGTGGACCCATACTCCCATGATACAGCTTCTCTAAAGGAATGTCAGTTGGCCTCAGTTTAATCTCCAAGGCCAGAGCACGTCAAAACCCACCCCGACATCGGAGGTGTCACCTCCGGCAGACTGACCTTCCCCCCCGGTCTCTTCTTTCTTGTCTGTGGAAGGGGGGAGGTGGGACAGTGGGGTATAAATGTGTGTGAAAGGAACTTTTGGGCCCTTCTTCTTCGCATCTCTCCTCTGGCCAGAGGAGACCACTTCTTTGTCTATCCCGCTTTGTACCTTTTTATTTAGTTTAGATTAAATCATTTTTTATTACTTCATCATCTCTCCTGTCTGGTCTTCATTATTTATCACCGCAGAGTGTGTTTTCAAGTCAAAGACGAGGTAACCGTAAATTTCACCGTAACAAAGTGAAGGACATGGCTGGTTGATCCATGTCCGCCTGCACATGTACCACACGCCTGAACCAAAGGCTGCATGTGAGTGGCCATCAAATACACACACACACACACACACACACACACACACACACACACTAGGGATGGGGACCTCTGGGTACCTCACGATACGATACGTGATACAAAGCTCACAATAACGATTATCCCAATATATGATGATACTGCGATTATCGATATATTGGTCAGAAATCAATCTACAATAATTTATGACTTAACAAGAAAAGAAAAAAAATTAAGTGAAAAAATACAATTTTTATTTTATATCTCTGAAAGACAATAAATTGAAAAAGTGTCCTATGAACAGTGACACTATTTTAGTGCAACATTTCTGTAAATAAGTGTCAATGAATAAGTATCTCCAATAGTGCTTTCTGTAAACAAAAAAAGGGTTTTTCTTACCAGTGATGCCATAATAGTGCAATATTCCAGTAAACAATATATTGGTTCATTCAACAAACGGTGACAAAAATTCTGTGAAGACCTACCTGCACATTTTAGTGAAAAAGCAGAAAAGGTTTTGAAAATATTAATGAATCTTCAATCCAAAAAAAAAAAAAAAAAATCGATACTTAGCCGAGCATATTGATAATCGATCGTGCAAAAAAAATATCGCGATATATCGCCGTGTTGAGATATCGTCACACTCCTAACGCACACACACAAAATTTAACTGGTTTTGTCAACTAGATAACACAAGAGGAGGGAGGGAGCAAGTGTCGGCAAAGAAAGTTGAAAAGCAGAGCAAATTGGACTGCTTGTTTCCTCCGAGCGCCTCTGACAGCTCAGTCTGGGTGTCTCTCTCTCTCTCTCTCTCTGATTCTCACTGAACCTCTACCTCTCTCACTCTCTCTGATTACCTCTTTGCAGGCAAAGACGAGAGAAGCTGGAAGAGAGAGAAAAAAAGAGGGGGATAGAAGATGAGGCTGGTTTCCACGGTGATGGCTGATGAAAGAGAACGAGGCAGGTTCTGCTCGATTGCACAGCTCTTCTTCTTTTTCCTCTGTCTGTTCTTCCTCAAACACCCCGTATCCTCCCTTTTTGCTCACTATCTGCTTAAATCTTGCACTTTTCCACACACAAGCATTCATTTATTACACACCCCTATCTTCACCTCGAATAAATGTATTTGGACACAAAATTGGACCTATGCATAATTCAGGCTCTCGCTGACATAATAGGATTTTACATTTTCTGGCTGAAAATAAATCTTATGACCTTCTAATTGCATTAAAAATAATGCAGGCTATTGGTATTTAAAATTGTAGGTGAAAATAGGTTAATTTGCTGACTATGTTGAGGATTTAAAACACATGAATGTAATACTATATACATTATTAAGTGACTAGGTATTATAATTCACTTTCTCTTCCATTGGAATCCCCAATATCCCACTACAGCAGATACAGCGGCCCTTAGCAGCAGCTTATTGAGTGTGTCTGCACATCGTACTGGGAGAAAACCCAATAGCTACAGCTGCAGCTACAGGTCAGTCCTGCAAGTTGCATTAGTTCATTGTTAAAAACACCAAGTTATATCTTCAGTTATGCTTGCAATAAGGCCCAAAGCTATACCGTGGAACTCATTTTAGGCCAGGGGCCAAATATGGACCAGTCTGATGTCAAGTGGGCCTCATATTTTAGGTGTGAATAATTATTTTAACATCATTGTGCCATAGTTTTTAATATAAGTCCCTTCACTTCGAACATTCTTTGTAAACAATTCTTGTGTAATTTAGAGGAATTTTGTGGAAGTGTTTGTGAGAAATTGCAACATTTGTGGGAAAAATTGAGAGTTCTTTCCACAATTTAAAAATAACTGCATTAATGTGATACAAACAGGAGCTAGGCAAGCCCCTCAAGCATCATCAAATTGGTGAATTTAAAGGTTCCATATCATGCTATTTTTCACCCATCTCCGTTTGTTCTAAGAACCCCAAAACATAGTATTTGGGGTTTATTTTCCCAAATTTGCCTGTTTTCCAGAGTTTTAGCCTCTGAAAAGTCACTTTCTGAGCAACGCCACACAAACTTATGCATATTCATGAGTGGGCGTGTCTATAGACGGGACACTGACTTCCTCCTCTGCGCACGGTGACGTAGGGTCAGAGGACGGCCCGCCCTCCTCCCACCCACTCCGTGGCCGAGCTCATGCTGCCTTATAAACACGAGACAGAGCGTGGGGGGCGGGGCGTTCGCTGGTACATACATAGACTGTAGAAAATACATACATAGCACTGCACGAAGGACGCTGACATGCTCACCTTCGTGGGCGTGTCTGTTTACATCAATGAATCAATGAAAAAAACACTTTGGGCATGTGTATGAAGCCCAAATAGCACTTTTATGATGTTTAAAGCACAGAAAAGTCCATTTAGCTTGACATGAGCCCTTTAAGAAATCTACAATTGGATTATTTTTTAATTTACAAAATCATTCACGTTTTCTCCTGCGGGCCGAATTAGACGCCCTAAAGGGCCGGATTCCCCGGGACTTGAGTTTGACACGTGCCGTAGAAGGTAAAGGTATGAGGATATGTCGTGTCACCAGATGTATCGTGGAGGGTTAGAGCTGTATCGCGGATGGGGGTTTAGATAAAAAAAATACAAACAATCTACTACACACCAGATTTATATTGTTGTCTTTATTTTTTATATTACTATTAAGTTGACAAGGTAATGTGCAGAGTAAGTATGTCCAGAGTTGAAGTCAAATAAAAGCAAGGGTATTTTTTCAACTGCAATTTTTGAGGGTCTTTTTTGCCTTTTCAGAATATCTTTTTGTTATGGCGCGTCCATCGTGTACCACTTCTAGGGCTGGCCGGTATGGACCTAAACTTATATCTCAATATTTTTTCCTCAAAATGGTGATATACGATATAAATCTCAATTATTATTAACAAACAGTTGCACAATATGTGTCGCTTTTGTCTTTTTCTCCTGTTTAGGGGAAGGTCTGGGTTAACTTAGGACGCACTCAGCAATCCATCTAACTCTGCGTTACATGCTTTTTTGAGCAGTAGTGAAAGCAGCGACTACTACAATAAGTATATTGATACAAACATCTCGTTATAGGCAATATTGTCATTTTCTAAATCTCCAATATAGAAAACTCGATATATCTTGAATCTGGATGTATCTCTCAGCCCTAACCACCCCTACCGTAGAACCCCACACTGTCGTACCTTCTTTGTATAACAAGATATTTAGTAAAAGGTGATTTCCAAAACACAGACATAGTGTTTTTGGTTTATTTGGCAGATTAGACCTGAAATAAGGCCAATAACTAAAGAAGCCATCACTCTATTGTCCTAACAATTAATTGTTGGACTAAAAGAGACATTTTTTTAAAAGCATCTTAATTAACTACTGAGGGGTTTTGAAGTTGTAATTTTTGTTAAAGAAAGAAATTCATTTAAAACTTTCTGTTCATACAGATGGATCATTTTTTCTAATACAAATCAATAATAACATTTCCTCTTTATCTTCGTCTCCTTTGGTAAAGGATGCATCAGTGTTTCCTAGGCTAAAGGAGGTAAAAAATGAAGCACTGAGCCTCCTTTCCTCAGCTTAAAGAGAACTCGGACGCTCTTCATCATGGCCACCACTTCCGAGGGGTAAAGGAACAGTGGAGAGTAAAGGAGATAGGAGGGACTATTTAGACGCAGCCTTCGACTGTAAAAAAGATGGACGGAACATCCTCCCAAGAAAGTGAAACTTCAATTTTTAGAGCTCCCCCTGCTGACTGGCTGCAGTATAGCTCATAAACCTGCCTCCTCAATGTTAACGGATGGGATATTTGTCAAACTGTAAAGTTAAAATACACATAATATTTTCCAAACCTAAACTCTGCTGTGATCATTAGTTATTATCACCCTACATTGTGTTCATTTTTCTGTGAGGTTTGTTTTAAATAAGTTATTTGAGGTTGAAAAATGGGATTCGACGTCATATATGACGATGATTGACAGCCGATGATTGGGCAGTATGCTAAATGGGCGGGGCATGTTATCAGGGCTCCTACTGCTACAAAGGACGTCAAATTTGCAAGATGGCAGCGCCCCTAAGCGCTATATTTTGGCTTCAAGTACAATGAGTGGGAACGCACTGGGTTGAATATGGATTTTTTTTTCTTGAAAAGTTTAATACGAACCATCTGTGTGTAATAGCAGCGCTCACACTGTGTACTTTTGCAGTAACTACACCCCACTCCTCTAATCCCATCACCAACCCCTTACTGGGAAAAAAAACTCACCTGTCTCTGGGTTTATCCTCTTTCTGTCACAACTTCCCCTTTTTTTTTTTAAAACTCCTGAATAATCTTCTCTTTCTTCTCTCCTAACCTTCTCCAGCTTTACCTGAGGTGCTTCTCTGTCAGCTGATTGCTTTCAGTCCCAGTCCCAGTCCCAGTCAAACAGCCGACATCTTTTATTAATGCCCATCTCCCAAGTGCAACCTCTTTTATCCCCTCTGTCCATCATTATGCCACCTCACCTGCTTGTTTTTTTTCTCTCTCTGCTCCCCTCTGATACCACCTAAGTGACCATTTTTTAGCCACATCTCTGCTTTAAGCCTTCTTTCCTCCCCCCCCCCCCCCCCTATTAGCCAGTGATCATTTAGATCCCCCGTTTGGTCAAACACTCCCTGGGGTTTCACCTGAAAGTGAGGCCATGCACAGCTCATCCATCATTTCTCAGCCACCAGCCGTTCCTGTTCCTTTTTTCCTCTGTTTCATTCATGCACACTTTGGCTTCTCTTCATTCATGCTTTCCTCCAACCACCCCTCCTCTATCATTTTCTTATTTCCTGGCATCATTGTGCTCATTTATCAAAACAATTCATTGCACCTGCACAGACACAAGCATGCAGGGCATGGATAGAATCCCAAGGCGACCACATACACACACACACACACACACACACACACACGCACACACTCCATAGGCCAGCATCACAGGAAGAGAAAAAACTAGAAAGTCCATTTAAAACCCACAATAAAATCCCATTTGCATTTATCAGCTTTCCTGCATATACTAAAGCTGTGGTTCCCAAACTATTCACAGTCCTGTACCCCTTCAGACTACTCCTGCACATTTACAGTGAAAAACACAATAATGTAATGCCATATACAATGTAACCCTACAATAAAATTTGTCTCTGAATTTTACCTATCTGATTGAGGAATAATATATAATTAAAAAAAATAATAAAAGTCTGTAATCACACATTAAAACATCATATTTGATTTATTTCACTAATTATTTTGTTTTCATGTCTTTCAAAGCTGAAAATCCACTTTCACACCAGTATGTGGAGGCAGAGGGCATCATACTGTACATGTTTGGCTAGCGCAAAGCAATGTAGCTAATCGCCATATGTTTGCTTTTCAAAATTTAGATTTTTCTTTCAATGCGTCAATTGTGGCAATGCTTGGAGGCTCCTGACTGCTGCTCTATTTATATTTTAGTTTTCAACATGTTTTTTTTTTTCTCGTACCCCCGTGAGAATTTGCGTACCCCACTTTGGAAACCTAGGTTCTAAAGGTAATAATAAACTTTTATTTCATGACATAGATTTTGTCCTGTTGTATATACTGTATATTTCACTTTGTTAAAATAGACAACACAGAGGTTCCCCACCTTTTTCTGGGTAGTGACCCCATTTTGATATCACAAATGTCCAGCGACCCCTTCTCAAATTCGTCTTTGATCATGTTTATTAAAGTGTTTTACAAATTAGCCAGGATTAGTGCACAAAGTGACAAAATGCACCACCTCAGATGTTTTTATTTTAGAGGGGGGTTTGTTTGTTGATAAGGAGCTACTGCCCTCTTCAATGGACCCGCTCTACACCCTGGCTTTTTAACGCACTACAGTATGCAGGGCTTACATATTACATAACTCATCGTACATTAAAAAAAAAATAAAATAAAAAGAAAGCAAAATTGTACACAAATCAATACCATATCAAGGATGGAAATGACAATTGGGAAGTAGCAAGATCGCGGATAATATGTATATTAATGTTCTTTTAACACATAACTAGTGACTTTAAGGAATGTTCACTATGTTTGGCATTGATTGATAACCATCTGTAAGTAAGAAATTATCGCCTTTTGTCACTTGCCTTGTAACAGACATCGTACATGAAATGAGACCGTTGTTATAGTTGTGCTTCGCTTCTGTTAATTATATGAACATTTCAAACAGTGCTCTGTAAGTGTAGTCCATGGCAAAACAGCCACTTTGATGTGTAACAGGTTCTCTTTTGCTAAAGAGGTAAAATCACAATCAAAATATGATGTGCTAAATGTATCACTGATAATGTCTAAGGTTAAATCACAAACGGATATGTTGTGTGTTGTGTGCATGCTGTGTTCCTATGCTCTTGCACTTTATTCCTTGTAATTTGTTCCCTTGTACTGTGTGATATGTTATTTTCATTGTAATGATCTCGGGGGTGGGCGCTAATAAGCTCTTGCTTCGGCCCACTCCTTTTGAGCAGAACTTTAACTGCTCAAATAAACTAAACTAAACTAAGAGAGTTTAAGTCTAGAACACAGTTGTTTGATATTTACTGTGATGTGTTTATTTGAAAAAGAATAATAATGAAAAAAATTTAAAAATGAAATTTTAAGCAATGTCTTACCAATTACTAGACATTTTAGGTGACCCCATTTTAATTCCAAGTGACCCCATATGGAGTCCTATCCCCAAGGTTGAAAAACCCGCTAACATGAACACTCACCAAACATTAAATATCCTCTTTGCCAGATATTTGCAGTTATCTGGATCAGTAAACCTGATCGTAAAACCATTAATAATGATACAGTAGGTCCATTTTTTTTGGGGAAAAATTGTGATGAAATGCGCAATCGGGATCCGATGTAGATGAAATTCAGTGTGGTAATTAAGAAACCAACACAACATATCTGAGTCAAACTTCATAACGACATTAAGAGAAGGATTACTGAAAACGATTTAGAATCTGTACACTGATCTGGATCCCCTCCAAAATGTAATGAAATAATCCATGGTGTAAGATCTATCTTTGGTTAAAATTTTGTCAAAATCCATTAAGTACTTTTGACGCAATCCTGCAAAACAGAATGATAACAAAAAAGGCTGCAGTTTGTTATTGTCATTTATTGTTATTAATACAGTAAAAAATTACGTAATGTTATGACACTGAGATCCAAGATGCATCACGAGTTCTATTTTGGCGGTATGGCTGCTCAATTAATCAAAACTCTATTACGATTTCGATTATTACACCAAACGATTGCAAAAATAACATAATCGAGAAAAACGATAATTAAAAATTTCCTTTTTACATATGTTTTATTCTCTAATTAAAACAAACCCACATCTACAAATGATAAAGCTTGGCACACACATTTTAATACGAACTTTGAGTTGTTTAATATGCACATGTAAGCTCCTCCCCTCTGCCCAAAGCTAAAGCTAGCCTGCAGGCTAACGCGAGGAAAGTTGTTGCCAGTTGTCTTGAAACATGGCAGGAGAAACGCAGCAAAAACGCTTGGTAAACAAGTGGCAAGTCAAATTCTCTGATATGGAAACACTTTGGGTTTGATGATGAAGATCTAGAGCAAAGACACAACACGTGCAACAAGTGTTTTGTTTCGTACAAAAGTAAACATACTTGATTTTAGTGTTTGAAGGATTTTATTTATGTTTAACGAATACATTTTATGTTTTTTTGTACAAAAAAATAAATAACATTTTTTGTTGACAAATAATCGTTTGAATAATCGTGATTTCATTTAAAACTAAAATAATCGTTATTATATTTTTTTTTCTATAATCGAGCAGCCCTATTTAGCGGTATAGAAAATTAAAATATTGGCTATCGCTATTTTTATTTTATAGATTATTTTGTTCGGTAGTGCGCATAACAAAAAACAACACAATAGATAAAGGATCAGGATAATAGATAAATTCTTTATTTATTTATTTTTTTTAACATTTATCTTTTTTATCTAATTTTTTCTGAAGATAAAAGTAAAGATAAAAATATAAATATATGAACATATACAGTGCTGCGGAGGCGCTGCTTTTGCTACTTCTCAGAGCAGCAACGCACAGTTAGAAGGATGGATGAATCCAGACCTTCCCCGAAACAAGCCACACTACAGAACTCACTCACACGTGCTGTCCCTTGTTGAAGAAAAAGCCGAAAAGTAGCACGTACTGAGTGGGCGTTTGTTAATAAACGTTAATAAACACGCCTGTGTTACATTTTTCATCAGTACATTTAACCCTGAATTGTCTTTCTGGTCAGACTTTAATGAGTTAAAAATATCAAGATTTATGTCCTATATCGCCATTTTGAGTAAAAAATATCGAGATATGAATTCTGGTCCATATCGCCCAACTCTAATTGCAGGGTCATTAAAAAAAAAGAATATAATAACAAATCTGAACTGACCAAATGACATCATACATGTGACCAATGTGATCGTTTTATAACTTTAAAATTTGGTAGAAGAGCCTTTGATTTTTATAATTTCATTGTTCGAAATGTTTTAAGTTAGTGTTGGGAAGGTGAACCTGGAGCCACCTGTTTAGATAAAAGATAAATAATAAAGGGGTCTTTCACACCGCAGCCCCCTCAGTAGAGCTAGAGTTTAAAATCAGCTGTTAAAGATGGTGCCAACGCTAATCCCAGCTTCAGCCCCATTCTAACTCCCTATCCTACGTCTACCACAGACACCCACACTTCATGGTCGCTCACGCCACCTGCTTCAATGGCTTTAGTGGAAAGAACAGATTTTGTGTTTCATAGAGTAAGGGCTGTGTGAAGCTCAGCTGGGGAAAGCTGCAGAGCCGCGGGTTTATGCGTAACGTTTTAAATCAAGGGAGCTGAAGTTCAGTCTTTAAGAGCACCTACCCAGCGCGTTTCCAGCTCCAACACACCTGAATCTATGGATTGTCATCGTGCAGCTGTACAGAAAGCCTGATAACAAGCTACTAATGACAATGGACCTGCATGAGGAGTATTCAGGACTGGACAAAAAATACTACATTGCTGAGTTCAGAAGTGAATGTTGTTTAATCATTCCCAAAGAATTGGTTCTGATTGGCTTGTAAGTAAGGCTGAACGATTAATTGCATTTGCGATATTATCGCAATATTATAAAAAGGCGATTTTCTAATCGCAAAAGGCTGCAATTTTTTTTATTTTAATTTGACCTTGTCTGCACATGCTGTCAAAGGTCAACACTACAAGAAGTGCAATCATTATGAGACAGCAATGCATGTTTGGTTATTGCAATTAAATAAATGCATTTATTTTATCGCATAATTGTGACCATCACCAGCCCTCCCTAAGGAAGGGTAATTCACACTTTATTATAGGGATTTTTTTTATATATATATATATATATCTGTTTATTTTATTTATTTATAGACTGTCCTGTTAAGTTCAGAGAGTGTTTAAGAAGTGCAGTCCACATGTTTACATGTTTCATGACACGTGAAGTTAGTTCGATATGTTGAAGAGGTAAAGCTTTATTGTTGTAATCTGTGCTTTAAAAATTCTATTTTGTATTCATTTAAAGTTTAAATAAATCTGAAATTGTTTATTATGAAACAGATTGATTTATTGCTTGTGTTCATTGAAAAATACATGACAAAATCTTTGAAAAAATAATTGCACATTAAATTGCAACATTGAGGAAAAAAAAATTGCAATTAGATTATTTTCCAAAATCGTTCAGCCGTACTTGTACGTACTGTAAATTATAGCACTGAACATTTGCCTCAGCAGTGGGGCACCAACTTGGATGACACCATATATTTAAAATGCACTTATCGTAAGGCCATGATCACTTAACACAAACAGAACATAGAAAATGAATTCCTTGAATGGAAATGGCAATATTGTTACTCTTTTTCTTAATATTTTAAACAAAATCAAGAGGAAGTTGCAATATGACATGGAATATGCCCTATAATGCATATTTTAGGTAGGAATGTCCCGATACAACTTTTTCACTTCTGATACGATACCGATATTGCAGCCTTGTGTAATAGCCGATACTGATATCGATACGATGCGATATCAGCACGAATCATACATACTTTTATTACTTATTTAGTAGTGTGGAATGTTAGAAAAGACCTAATTAAGTGATGTTACTCAAACAGAGAACAATATGAGAAAAACTGACCCATTTCTTATTAACCAATTGATTACATACATTTTAACCTTCAACATAATATCCACAGTATTCTACAATTGAATAAATATAATATGTATTGGAGAATTTAGATGCAGTCCGATAAAATCCGATATTCGTTTTCTGGCTGATGTTGGACCCATATCAATATCGGATCAGGACACCCCTAATTTTAGGACAATATCACACTTTTACACACAATTTTTCATTGTAAACAGGTGGGCAAAGAAATGCCATTTCTCACACAAAATACAACAAAATATGATGGAATTGTAAATAGCTGTGTATAAACCCTCACTGATAGATTTTGGGACAATATCACTCATTTACACGCAATTTTCCAGCGTAAAATGGAAAGTCTATTGTTTAGCAAGTTAAGCAAAAAACCTCAAATCTCCTGCAAGATTTCATGCATTTAGCGCATTTCTTCAGCAGGGAAAAATGAAATTTATAACAATAGCCGTATTAAGCATGTTTGGCCTGATTTTGGGAAGATTAAAAGCCAGTAGTAATGACAACTGATTATGAAAGCCGATAAAACGGAAACAAAACAGTAATGGTTAAACTGACGTGAAAATGATTAAAATGACTCGGGAAAATTTTGTAAATGAAAATGAGAGGCTCTATTGTAGAACCGAGAAAATAATAATAAAGAGGAACAATTTTAATAAATCCTTCTGTTAGGAAAGTTCAAGGATGCAATAAATGCTACTAAGAGAATGAATCTTTAGTCACAAATTAGGCTTCAACCTGTTTTTTTTTCTTTGCTGAGAAAAAGCCAGATTTTTTTTTTTCTTTTGAACAGATTTTATTTTTTTTTGTTTTGTCTGTAGCATTTGTTTAAAGGTGGAGAGCTGGAAGAAGTGGAATTCATTAAGCTCTCACTGTGTAATACAAGACTAATAAACCTGTAATTTCACTTGGCTTAATTCTGGTTATGATATAAGACGGGAAATTCTTTGTATCCAGATAAGATCTGAAGATGATGGCACTTGAAAATGGGGTCAGTGCAGTTACAGCTCATTATTAGATCATTTGTGAATTAGTTTCGAAGTGGGAATCGTCTTCTTCTTCTTCTTCTTCTTCTTCTTCTTCTTCTTCCTCCTTTCCCTCTTTTCCCCATAATGACTGTTAAATAAATTGTGCGACATGCTTATATGCTGCACAGAATGCATGCATGACTGCACTACAGGAACACTGCATATGTGATGTTTCTTCGCTGCCCCGTCTTTTCTTCATCCCTTTCAGTCACTATCAGAACCAACATGCATAGACATCCACCTCCAAACGGCTGAGGAAGATGAATAATAAAACCGTGACATGCAGAAACCTGGGGATGACTGAGGTAGATATAGAATAGACACTGGAAATAATTTCACTTTAAGTGCATGATTGTCCAGTGTGTGCATATAAGAGTGTCTCCATCCTCTGGTGTCTGATACATGGCAGTCCCTGTGTGTGTGTGCGTGACTGCATGTGTGTGACATTGTCCTGACATTGGGGTAACTTGGCGAACGGCTGCCACAGCTGTGCTTATTTAGATTTAGAGGTGCGGGAATAGGCAAAGAATGTGCCTGTTTTATTTATTGAGCGTGTATGAGTGTGTGTATGCAAATGACAGCGAGTTTAATAAAGCCTCGTACCTGCACCATCTGGCTGTCTAATAGCATTTTATAGCCGCCAGACCGAGATGGTTGTGACTGACTAACAAACGCACGCAAGCAAATACGTTCAATAGATACTGTAAGCGGCGTATAATTTTCTAATATCAATGGAAAAACAATGTTCATTTTTTTGTCCTTAAGCAAATGACTGTCAAAGTAAAATAATGTGTTTGATCAAAACGAACCACTTGAAGGGATAAGTTATTTACCCATCACTCATTACTAGGAATGAACTCACTCCAATAATATTTGGATATTTTGGTGCTTTTTAAGAGATCTTGACAGGCTTTATTGAGTTTTTGTTCTCACTTTATTGATTTAGCGGCCCAATACGGCAAATTTGGTACATCTGTATTCTAAAGCCTACTGAAAAACTGTCACTAAGCTATACATTTGGGCCAAAATTCATATTGCAATATTTTTTCTTGATATTTTTGACTCAATAATGTCCGACCAGAAAGACAATTCTGGGTTAAATTTGCTGTCACACAGGTACATTTATTTAAAAGCAGCTGCATAATATGTTCCACTTTCGGTATTTCCTCCTGTAAGGGACAGCACGTGTGAGTGAGTTCCGTAGCGTGGCTCGGTCTGCGTTGGAACGCATTCAGCGATCCATTTAACTGTGCTTTTCATGCGGTTCTGAGAAGTAGTGAAAGTAGTGACTCCTCAGTGACAATTTTAATACAAAATAAGATATAAAATAAGAATATAGGCGACATTGTAATTTACTATATCACCAAAACAAAATAAAAAAACTTGATATATCTCGAATATATATATATATATATATATATATATATATAAATTTGATTCATTTATAAGCAGCATTGCTATAGCTACTATTGTATAGCATTCTGGATGCAAACATGACAAAAAAAATTCACCAAAGATATAATCATTCACAATATTTCTATTTTTTTCTACCTTTTACTAACAAATAACAATAATTTTGTCCATTTTGCATTTAAGTGCTTACATCTTTGTAGTTTACCACATTGGTCAGAACTGTTCTTTTTGTAACAGAGAGAGAAGATGCTCTTTGACACACACTCAGATCAGTAGTGTGAGAGCATGGTGAGAATGACTGTTGACTTTTGGGTTGAATGTTTGAGGAATGAGATCATAACTGGAGTTAAAAAATTTGAAATTACATTATTGGGTCCCACTCAAACTCCTTTTCATGCTTTAATGTAGTGATTCTCAAACGTTTTTGACTCAAGTACCCCCTTTCTTTTATTTATGAACCCAAGTACCCCCTTTGTCAGACGACAACATTTTGCTCAGAATATTATGAACAACTATAGAGCATAACGATGGAATGAACGAGTGACAACACACATTTTAAAGAATATAACATTGTAAATATGTGGAAAGAACGAGTGTTAAGTGCCTCCTGACTAGAATTATTTCTACTGTTTTTATCATTTCCAGTCATCTCCTGCCTGGTGTGGAACCAAGTCTGAACTTTGTGTTTTCAGTTCATGTTTAATCAAGATTCAAAAAAATAAATAAATCAATAAACATTATAAAATCCCATATTTTGATGGATTTCATTTGTACATTTTACACTCTCGCTTAGTGCCCAAATACAGCGATTCTCAACTGGTGGGTCGGGACCCAAAAGCTGGTCAAAAAATAAATAAATACTTAATATCTCTCATATTGGACTTGTCTTTTATTTTGAAAATAAACTTTTTTTTTGACAGGCATGCTGTGAACTGTATGTTGCACAGGAAAATATATAGATTTACATAAAAAATATAAAAATATATATATATATATATATATATATATATATATATATATATATATATATATGTGTGTGTATGTGTGTATTTTTGAAAAACTACATTTGGTTGGTTGAATTAAAAAAAAAAAAGTGGGTAGCGATTTCATGACTATGGCAAAATGTGGGGTCCCAGGATGAGACCAGTTGAGAACCGCTGCCCTAATACACTTCCGTACCATCGCATACTCTTAGGGGTACACGAACCCCCATTTGAGAAACATTGCTTTAATATACTGGCTCTCAATTAAATGGAGAGGGATTCCTTCCCATAGTCCAGAAAATGTGCATTATATGTTCACTGAAAGAGTGATGGTGTAATATGCCTGCTGCTAACCCTGTGATGGACTGATGACCTCTGCAGGATGTACCCTACCCTTATACCTTCTGCTCTGAGTCAACCAGGATAGGCTCCATTAACCCTAAACAGGATCAATGATTATAGAAGATGGATGGATGAAAATCTATCATAATTCAGTAAAAAGATGTTTCCTTTTACCCTCAAACAGATATTACAATTTGAAAGAGAAACACAGCATGGTGCAATTGTACGTGTATGTGTGTATATGGGCATGTTCAGCAGGTGGCTTATAAACGCACACCACCTGATTGCTGTGAAACCATAATAACTCCATTTACAAGACCACAACATGGTTTAAAACTGTGAATATCCCCAACGACCCCCGTGTGCACGAGTCCTGCCAGCATTGTGCACAGATCCAGGTATTTGTGGTGCAGCTGATTGGCTATAATGAAGCTGTCCTTGTTTGTGCCTGTATGTGTCCCCTCAGCTATGCAGCATGATGACAGACAGACCCTCACGCCATTCCCACGCACTGCATCCAGTTAGGAGTCAGGGAGGAGCAGCTCCTCACAGGGATTAGAGGGTGCTGTTGTCTCACGTGCACGCACAGTGTGTGCACGCTGTATGAGAACCATGCTGGCGTGCACACACACACTCACTCACTCACACACACTCATACTGACACGCACAGCCCCGTCGGTCAGACTGATCACGTACCTTCCAGACAGCAGGTTCGCCACAGGCCGGAGTGCGTCATCACCTCCTCGTTCTTGCGGCTCGTGTCGTTGTCCCCGCTGCTCTTCACGCGGCAGACCCCGCGCGAGTACAGCCAGTAGTCGGTACCGACGGCGATGGTCATGAGACTGAAGGCGGCGAACGCGCCCACCGTTGTCACCAACATCTGGACACCGCGGTCACACATCAGCATCTTCATATAGGCGGCTCCTGTGTGTCTCAGTCCGTTGGAAAAAAGAAAAATAAAATAAAATAAAATGGGCTCCTTTTACTTCTCGATCCAACAGGCACTCTGAAACGTGAACATCACGCACGGATCTGTGCGTAAAGGTGGGTAGCTGCGCGGAGAGACTTGGCCAGAGGCTGTTGGCAAAGGGCTGGAAGGTGGGAGGTGGCGCGTCACTTTCCCGCGCGTCTAAACCCGGTCTTCACTACCACCATCCTCTCACACACGCGCGCACACACACACACACACACGCGCGCGCGCACACTCACTCACACACACACATAGCCTACACCAGTACAGGGGCGACCACCGGTTGTTTCCCAACTACAGTCCACACTTATTCACGGTGAAGGGGCAGCATTGCCTCGGGGTTAAACAAGGAGATTGTCTTTTTCCTCTTCTTGATCAACTTCTGCTGTGGATCTTCTGTTAACTCTCTCTATGTGGGCACTGCATCCTTAAAGAAATAGATAGAAAATGTGTTGTTTTTATGTCAGGTGTCACCCAGCACCATCAATCAGCGACTTTCTAATAAGGCATGGTTGTCTGAGGATGGATGGATGGATGGATGGATGGATGGATGCACCTCACCTCGCTCACCGCTGGATCCACCAATCACACAGCAGCCACACGATTGGACTGAATCAATGGAAAAACAGTCCGGTCCATGACAGGGAATTAAGTCGATGCCGAGCGAAATTCATGTGTCCACGTGTCCTCGCTGACGTGTTTTCTTCTCAGATGTCCTCGGTAAACTGGTCCAAACCTCATCACAGAGCATCTGCAGTGAGCACACACGCACGGCACCGACAGGCGTAGAAAAACCTCAACAGGACTGGTTATTATTATTACGCATCTTCACCAAAACCATGTCCCGGCCCTGATGACCTGATGTAGCCTAGATTACCTTGGAATAGATGCACAATACCGCGACAGATAATGGAGGTAGTAGGATAGTAACACCCCTCCGTCCGTTGAACAAATGAAAAAATGACAGCCCCAGCCTCTTCCTCCTCCACCTCCTCCTCTTCACCACCGTCCAACCAACAAATACCAGAATTAAGCGCTCCTCTCATCAAACTCCGCCCGGTGGGGAAGCGCGTCACATTGGATTGGACAGGTGGATGACAGCCTTCTGCAGTAGCAAATCAGAAACCTTTATGGTTCTAAGTCCCGCCCAGAATCGCAACACCGTCTGTATAAACGCAAAAAGTCCCCGCCGTGCGCCACTACTGTTCATTTTAATGTATTATATCCCACACATACACATATATTACCTTGTAATTGTGGATAGTGTTTTCGGTTTTGTATTCAACGAATCACTTAAAGTCATTGTTGTTGTTGTTGTGGTTTTTCCTTGTTGTTCCTGAATGGAAGCTTAAGATTTTCATGCTGTTGTAATATATTGTGTCAGACATGGTGTAGAGCAGTGGTTCCCAAACATTGGTACGTGTACCCCTAGGTGTACAGGAGCACATTGCAGGGTTTTTTTTTTTTTGACAAATTCACCGCAAACTAACAGTAGTATTGCTTATTATTATTATTGTTATTATTATTATAATAATAATAATAATAATAATAATAATAATAATAATAATAATAATAATAATAATAAGATTATTTTATGCTGTGTAGAGGATTTTTTTAATCACATTTCTGACAATTGGAGACAAGAATTAGCTACATTTTACAAAGGAGACTGTATTTACCCACTATTGAAGTAATCACTTTAAAGTGCATAGCATTTTATTTTATTTATAAGGGAACAGGGAGGAGAAACTCAAGGTAGGAAATGGTAAGGGTGGGGAAGAGTTGATTATTTTAAAGTGAGAGTGAGATGTGAAGTTGTAGTTGTGTATATTGTGCTTATTGTGTTGTGTAATCAAGCCAGTCTGGTGACAACAAGTGTGAAGCTTAGGTATAATGGTGGTGGCTGTGGACAGAGGGAAGGAGTGAGTGGTAATACCTAGAACAGGTATTTGGGATCAGCGTGTCTAAGATTAAGCCCAGTATGAGTTTTATCCCACAACCCAAGGCGTGCCAGTGCATCCATGACCAATGTATGTGCAAGAACCGCGACTGCAAACCCAAGCGCTGACCCGGGCACGAAGATGCAGCCAGGCTAGCAGAAAGAGCGGAGACCAGGGAGCCCCAGGCCACCCCCCAGGGCCAAGCAGCCCCCCAGAAGCCCCCAAGATCCCAAGCCAAGAGGCAGCCACTGCCCCCCACATACACACCAGAGAAAGCCCCAAGGAGCCAAGGATCCACCGCCCCGCCATGCCCGACCGCACCATCCTGATGTATTTGGACTCTACACAGTGGCCCAGCCATCAACAGGCCCCCACCCGACAGGCCCAAATGTGTGAGCCTACCCCCCACCTTGTTATGGTGCCTTTCCATTCCCCAAAACAGAGGCACTTCCCTATCCCCTGTGTGAATGTATGAGGTGCAATTAAAAGAAAGGGGATGGAACCTTTGTGTATATATGTGTATGAGGTGCAATAGCTCCGGAGGGTGGAGGCGGTGGTCCCACCATCCGGGGGGTGGTGTGCTGAAGTGTGATTAAAATTGGAGGGATTGGTAGGGCAAGTTGAGGTGGGAGTGCCAACCCGGCGCCACTACTTAGTAGCACAGGCGGCGGCCCCCACCACCCCCAGCCCCACCATCAAGCCCCCCACTATACGTACAGTAGATTAAGCCTTAGAGAACCAATGTTTAAGACACAGTTAGGGGTTTAGGAGTTCCACTGTCCCACAAATAAAAAAGTATATGAAATTATGGTGAGGGTACTTATGATTTGAAGAAGGGGTACACATAATTTGACAAAAATCCGAAAGGGGTACATGGGACAAAAAAGATTGGGAACCACTGGTGTAGAGCATAAAGGAGTGACACTGTTATCAAATAAGTGCAGCTCATTGTGCTTCTTGCCTTTCTTATTAGAGTGTTTTATGGGTTATTTAAATGTACATAAGTTAAACTCAAGGCCCTGGGGCCAAATCGGGCCCTTAAAAAGATAGAATCCGCCACACTTAAGTCCATTCAACTTACACACACTCAAACTCCAAAGCATTTGCAGAGGATCGCTATTTTCCCGTGCATTTATCACACGACTGCAGTCATTTTAAATCGCAATTGTCAAATTGGAGAATGTAAAATCCCACAATTTCATACAAATCATCCTGTAAAAATGGCTTACATTTTGGGTGTTTCTAAGACACTTTTTGCAAAACAACAGAAGTTAAAATATTTTCAGATCAATGGTGAGTTTATTCCACTCCCTGATCAAATTGTATGAGCATTTTTGAGCATGTAAAATTTTGTTTTCTGCTTTTCCAGAGGAAAATGATTGTGGAGGGAGTCAAAATTAATATTATTACTGTTGTGGTGATTTTGAATGGAATGAGACGTAGTCAAGTTGCAGGCTTTACTGGTCAGATGTGCACACAGAGTTTATTTGGTCAAAGGGGTTTTGAGGCAGACCGATTTCGAATTCAGAGGTTTTCTGTGTTTGTCCCAATGAATCTGTAGTTGCTCTGTGCTCTCAGGGTTTGGTATGCTGCTGATAGCGCTAAGCATAACAATGAAACAGTCTCTGAGAAGAGACCTTGGCAAATGTTATTCGTGTACGATAGGGGTTGAACGACTTCATAATTTTAAAGGTCAACTTTATGTACATAGTACTAGTCGACAACGTCACCAAGAGCCGAAGCTGAGCCGAGTGCCGGTGTTGTGCCAAAATCTGTGATCCAAAAAAATCTGTGACCGCAGGTGGCGACAGTTGCGGCTTCTCGGTGGACATTTACTCACCCTTGAACACGTTTGTATTTCTTCTCCAGTCTGCATTTACTTCACCCACTGGAGCGTCATGTTTAAGGGGGAGTAAATAGCTCCATAATAGCTACAACGACGTTTATGCAGTTTACGTAGCACTCTTCTTCTCACCGAGAAGCTGCAGCGGTCACAGATTTTTTCAGGCCACGGATTTTTGATGTTTTCCAGATGTGCTTAATACACAGACATGTTACCACTACAGCTAACGTTAGCATGTGTATTAGCTGTAGTATCTGCCTACCAGCTGTAGTTTGAGCACAAACCAGGAAGGAGCGAGAAACGCTGTTGTGCTGCCTTGCCATGCATGGGTACTAGGACCCTTGTTTGCTGTCTTGCGCCGCCATCTTGGGCAAAGGTTATGTACTGCGACTCGTCAGCATCACACAGACAGAGTCGCGAGAGAACACTAAAGTTGACTAGTCGACTAACTGACTAGTCTGTTCCATAGTGTACGATGGTATCTGGCCTGCTTAGGGCAGTGTGACCAGGACCAGGAGAGATTCTGTAATCACATTACAATTAATTAATACAATTAATATTACAATTACTATAAATAAATTATTATTTTTGTCATATTAACTGTCATCACAATTGTTTTACCAATTCATATACAATTGTATTTTTAATATTGTATCAGTGGCATGAATATTATTATTATTTATAACCATAAGAGGAAGCTGAGATCATGCCGCTCAGTACGTGTTGTTTTTACATTGAAAAACAGATTGGTAAACCTAATATGTAGTTTTATATTGAAAATGTATTGAGTATTGAAAATAAGAGGGGAACAGTTAACATCCTGCAATTACTATTCAGGTGTAATACCTACTGTATATAGGGACTCTGTAATCAGCAACCCATTAAATCCAATTACAGACAAAATACTGACATCAGCAAAAGGCTGAAGGTTTGTTAGAGCCTGATATGTAACAACGACCAGAAATGTAACAAGACCCAAATTGTTATTTATATAAAAAAATATGTAATCTATCTATAGAGCAAATAACCTCTGTCTGTCTGTGTGTGTGTTCCTCAAATATCTCAGCGCATCAGGATCAGACTGACCTGAGAGTTTCAACATGGCTGCTGCTTGGTCCTCTCACTCTTTCTTTCTCTCTCTCTCTCTCTCTCTTTCTCTTGCTCTCTCTCTCTCACTCTCTCTCAGCAAGCTGCAGATGTATGCCAGCTTATATTACAGTGCTACAAATACATACATACTTCCTACGGGCACTGCACTAGTAAACCCCAAAATGTAATAACGTTATTAATGTAACAAATGTGCTTAGCCTGAAATGTAAAAATGTTTTACATTATGGGGGAGGCATTTTTTTTCCCCAATTAGTGTAATAATTGTATTACGTCATTGGTGTGTATATGTGTTTGTATTATTGATAATATTGGTAACTTTTTTTTTTTTTAACCTTCATATATATTTTATACCATATATATATGAAAAGGCTAAATGTTTCTACGTTTGCTCTCAGCATCTTGTTACATTATTGACAAGTTGTAACATTTTCGGTTTAATAAACATTTTTTTATAGTAAAAAAAAATGTTCTAAAATTGTAATAAAAAATGTTGTTACATTTCGGGTGGTTGTAACATATGAGGCTCTAAGTTTAACAGAGAGAGGCTGAAGTTATCTCTTGTTGGGCCGTGAGAACTGTCCATGGTACTGACCGGGAGTCTTTCATTTCACTCTCTAAAACTCAGGTTTCCTCTTTTTCCCAGCAGCCTCTGCACAATATCGAAGAAGAAGAAGAAGAAGAAGAAGAAGAAGAAGAAGAAGAAGAAGAAGAAGAAGAAGAAGAAGAAGAAGAAGAAGAAGAAGAAGAAGAACAAGAAGAAGAACAAGAAGAAGAACAAGAAGATGATATTGGCAATCAATCACCAATCACCAGGGTGATGTTCTGTTGGTCTTATGTTCTGTTACTTGTTGTAACATTAGAGCATCATGAGGTATATTTATAACCAGTGTTGGGAACGTTACTTTAAAAAAGTAATTAGTTATAGTTACTCACTACTTGTTCCAAAAAGTAACTGCGTTAGTAACTGAATTACTCTATAATAAAAGTAACTCATTACCAAGGAAAGTAACTATTAGCGTTACTGTTAAAAAAAAAAGTTGCTATATGTCAAAAAATTCTGATTTTTTTAGATGCGTGTGTTGTTGTGAGATGCTTCATTAAATTTGAGTTGCTTACAACGGATGTGGACAAAGTCTTCACTCCTGGATATAATGAACACTTCACATACACGTTCTTGCCTTTGACCACAATTATTTTAAAGTAGTGTTTGTATCGTCACCTTAAAAAATGACAACTTTTCATCAGACTGCTCCACGCTCGCCACCTCTGCTGCTTCATCAAATCTGTAGTGTGTGTGTGTGTGTGTGTGTGTGCTGGCACGTCGCCTTAGCCAATCATAATCGCTCACCTTTTTTTTAACCTGCCTCCTCACTACAACTGAGTCAGAAGCCGGGGATGCTTATTCAATTTTATTCAATCAATACATGTAACGCACCGCATTTAACGTTCAGTAACCATGACGGCGTTGTAACGGCGTAAAAAGTAATTAGTTAGATTACCCCGTTACTGAAAAAAAAACACCGTTACCTAACGCCATTATTTTAAACGCCGTTATTCCAAACACTGTTTATAACAAACACTAAAAAAATTATAAAATGCAAAGTTCAGTGTATACCAGAGTTGATATTATCAGCATTAAATTGCTGCTTTTGGTTTCAGAGACCTTGAAGATACGACCACAGCTGCTCAAGCGGAGTATCTTCATCCTTCTTTATTTTCCTTTTCCTCACCTTCTTTACGTTATTCTTACCGTGATTTTTTGTTTCTGATACCATTTTTGTTATAGTTTGTTCCTGGTATTTCCAATGATATCACTGCATTTGGGTGTATTTCCGTGTATGGCGTAAACCCCAAAATAAACATCACAATCGTCAGTCCAGGAAAATGCCAGAAATGTGTTGGTAAATCTTTTTTGGCAAAAATGCAAAAAAATCACAGTAAGAATGACATAAAACATTTTTATGCATCTGTCTATTGGGCTCCACATCCCACAATGCAATGTGCAAAACTTTCCCGACAATGTCAATAGAAGAGTTTACGGTGGAGATCAAAACAAACAAAACAAATTAGTTATTCTGAATTAAATCATTCGGAATTAAAGTGTTCTGCTTCGTGTTCACATGGAAATAGTAGTTCCCGAATTGAGGTTTACATGGAAAACCAGTCTATTAGGTTTTAGTCAATTCCGCTTTAGGTTGGGAAGTGTTCTGATTGGACAAGGGGAGAACGTGACATATTCACGTCTATCGGGATAAAACACAACAAACTTTTTATTTTCAGCTATAATACAGAAGACCACATTAGAACTGTTTTCTCTTTTATTTTGATTGTAGGTTTAGGGTTAGAGTTAGAGTTAGGTTATAACCCAATATCGCAACAATTTTTAGGGTTAGGTTTAGGGTAAGGTTTCGTCTTAGTCACGAGACTTAAACTGGCCAAATAGGGGTGCTGCGTACGGATAGAATGTCGGTATATTGATACGGCAACTGTACGGATAACCACTGCCTACATAAATAGTCGTCACCAGTGCGTCACCCCGGTACATCGCGCATGCGCAGAACAACTGAGATTAACTTAAAGTGGAATTAAGTGTTTATTAGAAAGAGGAATTATTTAATTCAGAATTAAAATCGGAATAACCTAATTTGATTTTAAGTTTAATTCAGAATTAAACTTGCATTAGGAATGAAGTGTTTACAAGGTCAGTTTAAAGAGGAATTAACTTTTATTCTGAATTAAAGAGGAATTAAAGCTCCCATGGTGACATGGTCACTATGTCTGTATCTAATAAAAAACATGGTCAACAGTTTTAATATCTTACCAAAGTAAATGTAATCTACAATGCCAATTGGGGCACGAAATAAATGTGGAACATTGCTAAATTCATAGAGGTATAAAAGGTGGTCATTAACGTACTTGAGTGTTGGCATTTTGGGGATTACAGCCCTCCAGAATTAGCCATTGGTTGGTGTTTAGTGTGGCCTTTAAGTGTAATAGTTACCAAAAGATCTAATTTACTGTTTGTATTTAGGCAGTAATTGAATAAAAGGCGTGTGAGTGAGTGAGTGAGTGAGTGAGTGAGTGAGTGAGTGAGTGAGTGAGTGAGTGAGTTAGAGCAGAGAACATCTGCAGCTGCAATATTGACAACAAGCAAAACAGAAGATGAATTAAAGCAACAGAATAACAGACAAGTAATAAGAGAGGTGTGGAAGGAAAGAAAAGAATTACAGATAAATAAATGCAAAGATAAAGGAAGAGAAATCTCTCTCTCACTCTGTCACACTCACCCTCTTTGTGCGTATGTGTGGTGTGAGCCCTCGCTGCCTGTGTGTTATCTCAGAAGAAGACTCATTAACATAGAAATGAATTCAGGAAGAGGAGTACGGCATTTCACCTCTGGTGAGAGACATGAGGGTTGGGGAAAGGGAGGCTGACGGAGGAAAGAACCAGAGCTTAAAGGAAGAGGAATTATGAGGAGGGCCGTGCTGCTGCTGCTGTGGCAGGAAGTAAGAAGAAGACTGGAGAGGTGAGACAAGGAAGTAGAAAGAGAGAAAACAGGTGATACAAAGCAACAAGTGAATAATATATAACCACGCAAATGAGACACAAACAAAAGGAGACTCTTACCCCAAAACAGCATCACTGATGTGCAGTAGATCCACGTCATAGACTGATTATGTTAAAGTAACATCCACATTCAAGGACAGAGAGGCTTTAGAAAGTCATAAAAGGATAAACATGTATTGGACCCAACAGCGCTGTTAGTGTTGTGAAACCGTTTTGCTAAATAATGCCTAGTGAATGTCTGATGTAGTTTGTTGAGGAGGAACGTTTTCTAAAATAAATATATGTTTTCTCTAGAACAGCGGTCACCAACCTTTCTGAAACTATGAGCTCCTTCAATGGTACTGAATGGCTAACGCTTTGATATACAAGTCATATATTTGTTACGGGTTCACTTTAATTAGAGGGTAAGATAATGAAGGAAGACGAGCAGTAACTTTAAAATGTATATGTTTAAGTCTCAAAGTTCAAAACGACATTATTCTTAATTTACGCTGTTGTTTCATTTTCACATTTAATAGGAAATCATCATGTTCCTATTTTAATAGGTATTAACTCACAACTTTTAACTAATTGTAAAACATGTAACATGTACAATTTAACGATTTTGTAGCCTGGAACAATTCCAGACTCAGCCCTTTGTACCAGCGGATACAGATAGATTTTTGTCTGGATTTACAGGTTAACAATTTTGTATTATTTTATAAAAATCAACTTTGCGTTTGTTTTTATAAATATATTCCATCACAATCCAAACACCAAATCTGCAGCATATTTAACTAAATTCTATTTGCGATACCTGAACACATTTGACAAAACTTTGATTACTAACCATCTTTAAAAAAGAAGAAATCTGTGCTATTGGTACATTTACCGAAGTATGTAACGTCTTAGGGTTAGAGTTAGGTTATAACCCTATATCGCAACAATTTTTAGGGTTAGGATTAGGTTAATGATGAGGCTTAGTCTTATGATACGTTCACACCAAACACATTTTGGACGTCAAAATCGTGCCTCGGACGCTTGTCACCAGTGTCGAAGATGCTCAGGACGCGCGTCCAGCGCGTCGAGGGGAGGGGCTTCTCTGTTATCTTTGGTGTTTATACAATGGATGATATTGTAGTGATCAGTTACGTTCATAATTCACCCAGTGACTGTGAAGTGGTGGGGAACCTTAGTGTGTTGAGAAGGTTGTGTTTCTGGTCGGATGTATTTTGGTGTGACTCAGTGTGTGCACTGTGATGTTAGAGGACTATAGAGAAGTGTAGATAGTATATATATATATAAGTATATAAGATGCTCCCTAGTAGCGCGTCCACCATGTATTGTGAATGTACACCAGCCGCTTTCAACGCGTTTGGTGTGAACGCGCCTTCATTAGTGAAGCTCTGGTGTTTCATGCCTTGATGAAGCCTTTTCTGTTTGCCGACGTCTGTGTGCGTGTAATAAGTCCGTGTGTAATAAGTCCGTGTGTAATAAGTCCGTGTGAATGTCCGCATGTTTATGCCTCCATCCATCCACTCTTTTTATTATATCCATGTTTTCTAAGGCTCTTATTCAATAAATGAAAGTGTCTATTTGTACAGTTACTGTACGGACAACCCCCTGTGCTATTGGTACTGTTACCGAAGTACAAGTACGTTGCGTCTTAGGGTTTGGTTTACGTTTAGGTTTAGGGTTGGAGTTAGAGTTATAGTTAGGTTATAACCCAATATCGCAACAATTATTAGGGTTAGGTTTAGGGTATGGTTTAGTCTTAGTCGCGAGACCCAAACTGACCAATGAGGGGAGCTGCATACGGATAGAATGTTGGTATTGATTCGGCAACCATACGGATAGCCACTGCCATTAAAGTACAAGCTTGGTTCCTTTCATAAACATTTCCAGGTAACGACCTTAACATGTGCGTTTATCATTGAGTTACATAAATGTAGTTAAAGAAGTAAGTATCTATCGGATGTGGTCATTTGTACGGGGCAGTAACCCTTACTAACTATTGATAGCAGAATAAAATCTTTGGCCTCTGAGTCACACATACGCTATTTTCATCAAAAAGGCTCATGATTAAATGTGTCTACGTGGAAAATAAAGCTACTTTTCAATAATTTGAACACAAATAGTTTTATGGTAAACGGATGGATGGTTAGTTTTATTTTATGCATTGTATCCTAACAATTCATTCAACAGACAGTTGGCTTCAGAATCGACGGAGCAAAAATAGTTGGATGCATGTTGTGGACAGAGACATTTAAGTGTCATTTTTTAGGAATATCGGGTTAGATAGAAATATTATGTGATCCTCCTTTTGTGTTGAAAGCTCTCAGAAAATATACGCGTTGAGGACGTTGATACAAGCTTCATACTTCAAACTGTACTTATTATAGCTCATTGTGACTACCATGTGGGGTCGCCTGAAATATCGAGTAATTGCTTAAAAAATAATTACTGATTTAAAACATGTTAGAAATGTTAAATATTAAATTGTTATTATTAAATCTATGTATTGTTATTTATAAATCTATATATTACATTCTTACTGTATATAAATTCTTTGAGCGCTACAAAATGACCATTATTGTAATTAGCACTATGTAAATAAAGTTGAATTAAATTGAATCATAATTTAATTATTTTTATATATAAAACACAACACAACTTTAAACAACTGTATTCTAAACTTAAACCTCCTCAAATATAAATCTAGTTCAAATAAAATGCAATATAAAAATATCTGAGCTGGCGCAATTTGTCATAATCTTGGATGCTCCGTATCTTTAACACAGCATAACAAACACGATCAAAAAGTGATTCTAAAATGTCGCCAGAAATTTGTGGTATCAAAATGGGGTCACAAATCAAAAATAGTTGGGAACCACCGTACTATCATCTTATGACAACGACAAATGAGCAGAAACGCCTTGATTTACCCATATTCTTTATTATTTACCAAGTATTAAAATCACAACACAAGATTTCTTATCAGTGAACTTTTGACACAACCTCATGAATCTTTTTTTCCTCAACAGATTTTTACATTTGAAAAAAAAGAAAAAAAGGACATGATGTACATGTACCGAAAAGTAACGACCAGGAAAAACCCAACAGCCGTCAAATCAGACTGAATATCAGTGTAACTTCATTAGATGTCAAGTTTTAGTGTCAAGAAGTCTTGGTCAGCTGTGAAAATGATATTGCTTTAAAAGGAAGAACCGCATAACAAGTGAAAATGAATATCATCCTACAAAGGAAGAGAAGAATTGGGTAGCAAAGAGGAGAAGAATGCCTATAGAGAGAATTAAAGGTCAGGAGGATAGAAAGAGTGAGGAAGAGGAGGAGAAGGACTGAGGAGGAAATAAGGTCAGGAAGAAAAAAAAAAAGGCAGATGATCAGAAGAAAGGAATTTAAAGTGGTAAACATCTTAAAACGTTGTATTTTAAACACTGTCGATCAGGAAATGCTTGTGTTTTTTCTCATGAAACACATTTAAACACTTTTTACCCTTAACGACAAAAGGAACGGAAGACTCTTATCTTTATCTAACCAGAACTACTTATAAACGTACAAATAAAGCAGAATGTGGGCATTGTTGAGTAAATAAGTAACAATGTCATACTTACATTTGTCCTAATCGGAGCAACACACTTTATTTATATCTATCAAAATCGTTATCGCACGCCAGCCCAACACTTTTACACATACAGAAATAATGCATACTAGAGCAAGATATGAAATATGAAATTTACACACATGCAAGCATAGTAGATCTTCTCATATTCCTGATGTGTTGGTTTTTTCAGCTAACGTTAGCTTCCTCACACGCATGAAGGGAAACACTTCACCAGTGTTGTATCAACAAAATCTATACAAACCCTGTGTGAAATTGTACAGTACTTAACATATCTCAGTAGCAATATGGAGTGACACACACACACACACACACACACGCATAAATCATCTGCACCAGTCATACAAACAGAAAGCTGCTGAATGGTACTGAATGCTTCAGGATCAATAATATCCAACAGTAAATTATAAGACTAAGCAAAATGACTGAATAAATAAATAAATCCAAATTATACATTTGACAGAAGTTCATTCAACAGTATGCCAATGAAGAAGGAAAACATGCATTATCGCTTTTTACACAAACAAGCAGTACAATATCAAGGAAAAGCAATAAAAGTCGAACAACTCATTATCAGCTTATTTATAGATAACTACAATATAGACATATGTGCGCTTTGAATTGTTTGCATGAGGGTGCTTTGTGTGCTGATTAAAGAAGTGGAGAAAAAAATCAAATAAAACTCTAGGCCTGTGCAATGGACCTACAGTATATGTCTCGTGTGCCTCCAGGAGCGAGCATTTCACAGTCATTGTCCGCCTTGTTACGCTTCACCTAATAATCCCAACCCTCAGTCATGGATGTGTGCAGAATGTGTGTTTGGTTTGGAAGCTACAAACCCTGTTCCCTGAAATCCAGCTGAATTTAAAAGTAATTGGCCTCAAACACACACACACACACAAAATAATGCCTTTATGTTATGGGACTTTAGTGCACATGGTTGTGGTCATATAACACGGCATCAGCTCTCAAAATCAGGTGGTAAAAAACAAAAACAAAGACATTTAAATAGTGTTATTTTTTACTGTTGGTGGAATTACTTGTTTTGGGACGATCAAAGTCTCAAACTGAGTGTGGCATGTGTATGTTTTCCTCACATCTGTATAGACTTACACAGAGGCCACTTTAGATGTGCACATTAACCTTTCTTAGTTCACATCTGCATCATACATTGTAGTATTTTTTCAAGCATCGTGAAGCATCCAGGACTTTTACATTTACACCCTATAACAACAAATACTTGTGGCTTTCAGCATAGACTCTTCCTACTAGCCAAATTAGCAGGTCTTATAATCCAATGTAAAACTGCAACACACCCTTGCATTACCTGTTGGACTCTAATGCTGCGTTCACACCGAATGCGTCGTCTGCCGCACGAAACGTACCGCAGGATCAAAAAATGTCCCCATTTGCTTCGTACACACATCTGAAGCGAAGCCTCACCCACCAGCAACACATCCAACTCGGTGAGTTTCACTGCCTGCTGAAGCGAGGAGCTGGTGTGATTAGCGGCTAATGCTATCCTAGCTCAGTGCCGACTTTCAAAGATGAAAACTGCAGAGAGAACTTTTACCTGCTACTACCACCTCCTCGCTGATTCTCCTCCACGCCAAATCCTTCCTAGTCCCGTCCCGGTTATAAAGGCCGTGTCATACAGCTCCAGGTGGTCACACACAGCTTCTACTCCATGGTTGAATGGGTGAACAGACCAGTGTCCGTGTTGACGGCCTGACGTCATCGTCAACAAAGACTCAACTCTTGCAAATGTGTGGATGTGTGGATAAAATCGGGAGCACACTCGCACGGCCAACGCACTTGACATGCGGATCGGGCCGCATCGCCGCACAGGAAAGATTTCGCATCTGCGACGCATCTATTTATTGACTTTGTATGTAATCTGGAAGTACGGACATTTTGTGACGCATCCGGTGTGAACGCAGCATAACAGGCTTCACTTTATTGCTACAGTCACACTTCATTTGAAGAGGTATACATAAGTCTGACATTATGCTGTCATTATTATGACATGACCACTCTCATTAGCATAAATAAGGTGAGATGAAGGTTGTCATTAAGTGTCGTATTACCCTAACCCTTCATTACCCTAACCATAACCCCCCAAAAATGCCAACATACCTCCAAAGGTGTCATCATTTAGCGAATGACAATTAATGACCTCCTTCATGACACCTTATTCATGCTAATGACAGGTATAATGTATAAAACAATGTATAAAACTTCAAATAAGGTGTTACCAAAAAGTTTCTTTTTCATAAAATAGCCTCAATACCAACTTATTTTTATCCTTTCACAACAAGAGCCACAGATATGTCATCTTGAAACTCCTGTGAATCTGAAGATTTCTCTCTACTCCTTGAAAAATGAATGTCAAGCCCTGGAAGTGTCAGGCAGAAGACAAAATGCAGAGAATCATTCTACGACTGTAGGTCGTGGATCTATGAACCAAATATCACGGGCTAAATTGTTTGAAAAATGTATCGTAATCGCTCACTTTTACTTCCTGATGCTAAACACAGAAACATACAAATTCCCACCCTACATTGTCAAAGTGGAGGCAACTGGCCTTGAAACTCAATTTTACTTCTGCTCTTGCGCTGGACAAAAGTTGGATTTTGACACTTTAAGATTCAATACTTGTAAATCTTTGGTCTCAGGTTTTTCATGCTAGTTTGATGCTCCATCTTCTCTCTGGGCCCGAACAAAATGAACACCACGTAGTGAAAATACACAAACAGCTAAATATTGTACACTCTATTACTATCCTATGAGAATGCTAAGACGTTTGGACGTGTGTTAATTAGGAGCCACATATTCAGGGTTGGTGTAGGAGAAGCCGAGGAACTCGTCCTGGTCCAGGTTCATGAGTAAGAGCTTATCTGTCGGCGTCATGTCCAGTGCCATTTTGGTGAACTCCTTGTCAAAGTTGCAGGTGTCTTGACGGGTTCTCTGCAGGGGTGGGGGTGGGGGGTTGTGGAGGTGATTAATGTGGAGGGTGGTGGAACAAAGGAAAGATTGGTTCAAAATGGAATGGAGGGAAAAGAGAAAACAATGCTGTCAAACATCATGTGGTGGATATTTTGGATTTGAGACAATTGAGACAATCTTCTAACTTTGGAGTTTCTTGATTGTCATTCCAAGTGTTTTAGGCATGAACGCTCGCTCACTGTTGAGAAAAAAAAAAAAAAAACCCTAGATGGAACCATTTCAAGTAATTGGTGCCATCTGGTTTTTCTAGGTCTAACTGTTAATTATTATTGTGGAAAAAAGAAACAACCCCAGCAGCAACCAAGCTGACAAAATGGCATGTGCCTAACCTAATTGAAAGACAATGATGGCGAGTGTCAATGAATAACTACAGATTTTCAAGGCATCTGATTACCATATTGGTGTACCAAGTGCGCGTAAGAAATTTCTAACTTGTGCTTTAAAAAGTTACTTAACCTCGAGGTTTTGGCTAAAAATTCAAAAGGATTCCTTGATTATAAGCAAGTGGAGACAGACACGGTAACAGATGACCAAAAATTGTCCAAAAGTGGCAAAAATGTGGCAAGAAAAGAGTGTAAAGTGACTAAAATGGGCCAAAAGCAGACAAGAGTGCCCCAAAAATGGCCAAATAAAGAGGAACAAGCTGGTATGTAATGGCAAAGGGTAGCTTTAATAAGCAAAATGTGGCAACAGTAGTGAAAAAAGGGCATGATAACAAAAAGAGGCAACAATTGGTATTTATTGGACAAAAGTTAGTTTATTTGGATGAAAAGTGGCCAAAACTCTTTTAAGAAAGGACAAAAATTGGACAAAAATGTCAAAAATAATTTGCAAAAATTGACAAAAAATCAGAAAAAAGTGGTATTTATTGGCAAAAGGTATCTAAAGTCTGAAAAAAGTGTTAGGGGCAAAAATTGGACAAAGGAAGTTGTAAAAGTTTCCCCCTTTTAAGGTTTTCTGGGGGAATTTTAATTACTGGCTAATAACGGCTTCTACATGATGTCTTCTGATAATGTAGTGGGCTGGTTTGGACACAAAATGCCAGGACTGACCAGGGCACGCCCAGTCCAGGGTTCTCACCGGGAATTTTTCACAGCATAGGGGGATCTCGTGTGTCCAAGTGTGCAGCAGGTATTACGACGGTACCGATTAAAATAGGAAAAAACAAGAGAAAATCCCCCCCTACATTGCTGATAACTGGACATAGGGGGTGACATCGCTCTGTAGGGGAGAAATATTACCACGTCGGGGACCCCTACACTGAACAGCGCTGGTAACAACCCTGCAGTCTATACTATAAAATCTCCAAAGAACAATCTATGCTATGCTATGCTAACTACATACACAGATTGCAGAATCCACAGGTGGTAGTTTGCATTAGCGGTGTGGGGCCAACAGTGGTAGTTTGTGATGTAAAAACCACCATTCTCAGCCAATAGCAAAGTCAAATTGTAATAGCATAGAGAGTAGTCAACAAAATACACCACATTTAAATACACCAACTAAAATCACAACAGTTGGACAAGAATCAATTAACAATACTGCTTCATACCAAATACATTTGTTTTCAGCAGAACAAAAGTAGTTTTTGGGTTTAGTTACTGTTTAACAAGACTAAAGGGTTTGCTTTGTATTTCTATTCATATTTTAATTAACAATAAGGGCAAACTAGTGATACACGCTGCCAAAATGTTGCTCTGATCTTTCTCTATGAGACACAAAGAGTACATCATCTATTTTGGAAAAACTTCCTGCACAGCTGCAGAAGAGCCCATTGGTCCAGCTATAGATGAGATTGTTCTGGAGTTGCCGATCAGAGACACAGCCAGTTGGGAAGCAGCCAGACGCTCCCTGAGAGGCTTTATCCTCCAGTTGGTCGGGGAGCTACATGCAATCTTCACAGAGGATATGGAGAAAGTGGCACCGAGCAAAGAATAAATCTATGAAAATGAACGTTAGTGTGCTGAATGGGTTGTCCAAGCTGTCACTGGTTGAACTGCAGTTATGGACGGGAGGTCGCTTTGGAATAATCATGACTAAAGTCCAGTTTTTATCAGTTTGACAAAAGTGTGACTCTATGTTGGAGGTTCAGGTTTTGCATGTGCATGCAAGTGTGTGCGTTTGTGTGTGTGTGTGTGTGTGTGTTTTGAAGTAGCAGTAGTTGTAGTGAAGTGTTTCTCTAGGGCAGGGAATTGTTAATGCACAGCTTGGCTCAGTGTGTGTGTGTGTGTGTGTGTGTGTGTGTGGAGGAGAGAAAAGAGTGAATATGCCGTTAAAGATGGAGGAGAGGACGCTGCTCTGTGGGGGGAAGGGGCGCTGTAGTAAAAGAGAGAGCGGCAGAGTGGCTGCCATTTGATTCAAGCACACATGCACGCACATTAGCTTGTAGGATGCTCCCCAAGCAAAGAGGAAAGTTTTTAGCATATAAATATCAAGTACATCATCGTACCATACCTTTAGCACAGTGATATGAGTTTGTGCACACTTAGGAACATTCAAGTAAAAAAATGGAGACTACTACTTGATTCCTCACCACTATGTGTTTGGCACACAGGGAAAAAAAGAAAAAATACACTTTGGAGGAAATGCAAAGACGGTGCTATGATCCCTAACCAATAAACCTGGGACACACTAACACAATGTACTTAACGTATCCATAAAACCATGAGCTATACCTGCAGCCACACTTTAAAAACAACAACGATAAAAAAAGGGCGAGGAATGAAGAGGTACATGTTAATATTGGTGGTAAAACTTTGAACATGGCAACAATTCAACAAGTTGTTTCTGACACGAGGGAGCACGAATCAGCAGCAAAGTCCCACGTAACGAACATCATTTGTCCTCCTTTGCTCTGTTTGAAGTTTGCAGATGTATTAAGGCTGGGATACACTGTGCGCTTTTTTCAATCGTTGCACTCAGCTCCGCCTCAAACTGTGCGACTCAGACGCAGAGCCCGAATGTGCGCAGCTCACGATTCATGTTCTCACACTGTACGAACCGACACCCTGACACGACCCGACTGCTCACACTGTACGTCCATAGACGACAAGTCGCGGTCTTGTTTCCGGAAATGCAACGTAAAAATTAGAAGGAGAAGACGAAGGAAAAGAAAAAGAAGAAGAAGAACTCTGAAGCGTTGCCATTAAAACAGAAGAAGAAGAAGAACTCAGAAGTGGAGAGACACTCGTGAATCTCAGCAAAAAGAGCTTCAAAAAGAAAAGGCGGCGATGTGATGGACCAGGAACTGGCTGGGCAGACGTGGTTAGTGCGGTTTGACAATTCTACAGCGGTCCTACAGCGTTCACGCATGCTGATGCTCATGGGGTCCTTACGACCATACAATTGCTGATCGAGAGCTGGTCATGAGGTGTTAATCGCTTTTCGTGACCCCATGTATACTACACGATGCACGACACACGCATTAGCCGAGACACGACCCGATCCCAAAAATAGACGTACGGGTCAGAGATCGGCTCAAAATGGGCCAAAAATCGCACAGAGTATGTCCGCCTTTTGGGAAGAGGAACTAACTTTAGGGTTTCAAAATAAAACAGAAACTGTTGAGAAACCTGAACAACTGTGTGTTATTTGATCATTTCAATGAATGTGTTGTGTATGGGAGTGTTTTAACCTCTTAAATGCCAACCCAAACGTGTAGCTTTGGTTGGATATGGCATCAACCTTTGAACCAGAACCAATGTTGAAAAAGGAATAGAAATACATTATATATATATATTTTTTTTTTAGTCTGCTGCTTCCACCACAAATGATGTGACAAGCCGATCCCCTGTGAAGCAAATCACCATCACGTGGCCGTACAAGCAGAGCTGTCACTTATGGATCAAGGAGAAGATTTCTTTTCCGTGACTTGATTATTACATAGATGCATGGATAAGGCACGTGCACATGATGACTGATATCTCATTACTTGCTGACAATGAAGCAGCTTCCCTTCAAGTCATGAACACATAATGTAAAAATCACTTGATGCAGGGTGGCAGTCATCAGTAAGATGATAGTTTTTACTGCAGTGGTTCGTGTCACCATCTTTGATCTGAAGAAGCATCAGGACACGTTTAGTCAGGGTTAGCATAAAACGCAGCACATGTAGCAACCTGTACGTGGGTGTGCGTTCTTCGATCCTGGAAAACAGACCAATGTGCACACTGCTAAGAGACGCCCGCATAAAGACACAAACACACAGCACACAGCTGCCAGCCATGTAGGCCAGCTCATAATGCGTTCCATCTCAGCACGCTTCACTTACAGTTAATGCTGCGAGGCAGAGAGACAGAGATATGGAAAGAGGGGAAAATGAAGGGAAAAGAGATTCAGCAAAGGATGAGGGGCAGATAAATATCATTGGCCTTTGGTATTGATGCACAGATCAGAACATGCAGCGCTTTTAGGGCAAACACATGATTTTTCACATTAATGTGATCTACAGGCACTGGTTTTAATAAAGAAACAACTCTGAGACTTCAATTTAGTCTCTCCTCTCGTACGCCGACCCTCGCACCACAACTCTTCTGCCTATCTGCCCGTCTCTCTCCCTCTCTCTCCCATCTCTTTTCAGTAACTGGCGGATTAGCGGGAGACGAGGCGATGTCAGCAGAGGATGTGGGGAGAATGGGAGGCACACAGCAAAGGGGAGGAGAGGAGGGAGGAGGGTGAATAAAAGGCGGTATCGAACACTGACCTGTTTTGAGCTGATAAGCTGGTGCTGCTTTGTGCTGAAGCCACTGGCTTTAATTTTGGTGGCTGCAACATTTGGAATTAATTATCACACACACTGCAGCAGTGCTGCTGCTCACACTGTACACTGGTTATTACATCCACTCCAATGCAAACTTTATGCATAGTTTATTTAGAAAACATTTCCATAAAACACAGCTGCTGCAATAGCATTAGCATGTAAATGACAGAAGGTCCAGTTCTCAGGTTGAAGGTCCACTTGATAGGTAGCCTTTTAAAGACATGTATTTATCTCTTTAGTAAAACCCCTTTAGTTAGCCTTCAGAGTGTTATTCTACTTTAGTCTTGTAGTGTTAATGTTAAATGCAAGACTATATTTAGGTTCATGTATTTCTACCAGGAATATATAATTGGTATAGGTTCAAATTATGCACGTTCCACATCCTGTGATCTGTGAGGCTCGTCTGTTTACGTTTCCTTTGCAGGTGGTCAACATTTAGGGGTTAACTATTCACTTAGCTGTTTCTCACTTGCTCAACTCTTTAAAAAAAAAAAAAAAAAAAAAAAAATATATATATATATATATATATATATATATATATATATATATATATTATTCCACCTTTAAATCTGATTTGTGATTTCCATATCTTTTGATCAAATGGCAATGACTTTAAATTCAAATCTTATGGCTGATTGGTTTAGTCTGATCTCTTCTTATGTCATAGCGAGAAGGTGATTGGCTCAATATTTTGTAGCGCTGGTATTGCTAAAGTAGCCCAATTCTACATCTGGGATTTCTAACAAGAGCGACTGTTCTGCCTTATTTAGATATTTCGCTTACATAACATAGCTTAATATGATTGGTAGCGCACTACAACACATCTAACCCTGATGGGTTAAGTATATTACACCCACATCACTTTCTATAAATTATACATTTAACGAACTTGAAATTTACAAAAAGTGCCATTAAAGTAAGTGTTCATGCATGCACAGTTCTCAGCAACTCTAGTAAAAAAAAAATAAAATAATAAGAAGCTTTGTGACTTTTTGGTTCAGGTGACAGGAGAGGTCCCAGTTTGTGTTTCCACAAAGGGAGCAGCCTGAAGCAGTCCAGCTCTGGCTCTAAAGCAGACATTTGTCATCTCTCCAGTGATCCCTGACTACAGCAGAGACTGGAGCCAGAAAAGGTTAACAGTAGCTATGCTTCTCTGTTTTGCAGAGACGTCTTTGGACAGAATACGGCACAGACAGGAAGGAGCTGAGCAGCAGGAAAACATACTTGTAATGCTGTTATTCCATAGATTTAAAGAAGAGTTTTTTCTTAATAAACTGCATTTGTTATGTAGTTTATTCATATAATTGGCAAATAAGGTGTGACCCAGCAATCTATAGTCATATCTTCTAGCATTAGCAGGCAAAGCAACCCTTCTGATGACTACACAACCCACGGTTACCATCTTTGTGGCCATTTCTAAACGTCTTTTTCTTTTTCAGGTTAACAGTAAATAAAATATGTGGGAACATTTTCTACCACAACAAACACAATTATTTGAGTTTAACCTCATATCTAGCCAAAATATTCCTGAATGATTTGTGATGAAGAACACCTTTTTGCTACATGAGCTGCTATGATGTAAAATAAATAAGCTTGGGTTGGACTAAATTTAAAAAAAAAAATACTGCAAGAGTTTATGCCCTACTTGGCGGAGTTGAGTTAGTATTGTGATGTGCAAACTTTGTATCTGACAGATTAACAATGTCCTGTGGGGTTCCTCAGGGCTCTGTTCTCGGACTCCGTTTGTTCAGGCTATAATTTCTTCGTTTAGGACAAATTCTGTAGAGCTGTAAGGTTGATTCTTTGAGCTACGCAGATGACACACAAATATATCTATCACTTATCCAAGATTACTGTGGTCCCATAGAGACTAAAACTTCAACTAAATAATTACAAGATAGAGGTGTTTGTCTTTGGTAACAGGAAAAAGAGGACTGCTGTCAGCGAGTACCTTGAGTCTCAACCTCTAAAAGCTAAAGACCAAGTTTGAAAGCTTGGTGTTCTGATTGACTCATATCTGACATTCAGCAGTCAGATCAAATCTATCACAAAAACAGCTTCTACCACCTACAGAACATCTCCAGAGTGAAAGGTTTAATGGCTCAGAAAGATCAGGAGAAACTGGTCCATGCTTTTATCTCCAGCAGACTGGACTATTGTAATGGTCTTCTGACAGGAATCCCCCAAAAGAGAATCAAACAGCTACAGCTGGTTCAGAACGCTGCAGCTCGGGTCTTAACCAGAACAAAGAGGTCAGAGCACATTAGTCCAGTTTTAAAGTCTTTACACTGGCTCCCAGTCAGCCTCAGAATAGGCTTGAAAGTTCTGCTGCTGGTGTATAAATGTGTGAAGGAATCAGTGAGATGTTAGTCAGGTATGAACCCAGCAGGTCTCTCAGATCTATGGACACAGGTCAGATAGTGGAGCCCAGAGTTCACAGCAAACATGTTGACTCTGCTTTTAGTTGTTATGCTGCAAAGAAGTGGAACAAACTGCCAGCAGAGCTAAAGTCAGCATCCAATGTGAACATTTTTAAATCAAAGTTAAAGGCATCCTTTTTCTCCGCTGCATATGAGATTTTCTTTTAGCAATTTTATTATTGATTCCAAACCTGTAAAGAACACTGAATTGCCTTTTATATGAAATGCACAATAAACAAGACGACAGTTTCACGACAAACCCACTCCTGATTCGAGCAAACAGTGGACAAAAATCCAACTGTACAAACCTATCAATTGACGAGGATCAAATGAGTCCACGCAAACAACGGCAAAAACCGGAATGCAACACTGGATCCAGACATGACTTAAAATATTAGAAATCAGAATTCCTTTATTAATCCTCCTTTATTAATGAGCTTATAATATAACTTTTACAACCCTGTTCTGAAAACAGGATCAAGAATGAATAAACTAATCTTACCTAAATAACTTTCAGATAAGATTAGACAAATGTATAAAGAATGATTAAAAAAAACCCCAGACATACACCAGTTATCTCTCTTCATATCACAGTCTGATATCATATGTTAAGTTAACTAGAGTCTCTGAATTTCCCATTTGAGTAAATGGCCATGTAAAGGCGTTTCCTCTGTTACAGACTGGCACCCTTTCTTGATCTGGTGCAGGCACCAGCAGACCCTGTACAGGATATTGTGGGTAGAGATTTTGAATTATTGAAACAGTCATTTGATGCTGTTGGTATTTAACTCACCTGGATGTCCCACACAATGTTTCAGGAGCTTGAAGGAGATTCATGGACCACTTGGCCAGCAGTCACCTTGGGAGGCAGGTACTGAACATGTTCAAGGCTTAAATTTAGCCAACTTTGTTTATCCGGGGCTTCCTCACCTGTTAAAGGCTATCTCTCACAGATAGAGGACTATAAGACAAGGGGGGACTGTAAGGGTGCATTCACACCAACAGATACTGGAGTGATTAAAACGCTCTAGGATTTGTTTGTTCGGATATTCCGCCTCGTTTGGGCGGTGTGAATACGCAAACGAAGCCTAGAGCAGATCAAACAGGCAAATACTAGAGCTGATGTTTTTGCCAGACTCTGAGCGTTTCTAATCACAGCCTAGAGCTATTAGGAGCACCATGAACACAACTGCTCTCAGAGCGGATCAAACAGAGGAAGTATTGGCGATGATGTAGAGCGCACAGTATTGTGGGTGCTCAGGAGAGCCTGTGATGGTGCAAAACAGGGCTTTAAAACCACCAAAAGCATGGCAACTTGTTGCTGCTCCATTGTTGAATGTTATGAAACAACCAATGGAGAAGAAATACGTTTCTGCGCACTCTTTAACACTCACTTTTACCCATTGTTGAGAGCCTCTTCTTCAGGTTCTCATGTAACTGCACCAGAGGCTGTTAAGAGCGGATCAGAAGTTGCACTCTGAATGCAAACCAGGCCAAACCAAGGTGATCAATGTATCACCTGTCCTCCGCACCCTTAGAGATTGGCAGCAGGACTGCTTTGGTAAAGAAAGACTCAATCAAATCTGAGGGTATAACACAGGATACACCTTAAGCAGGTTACCAGTCCATCACATGAACTCATAGATTACCTTAGTTCTTGTAAATGTAGATCTGTTAATCAACTTATTAGTGGGAGGAAACTAGAGAAAACCAGTGCAAAAAAACTACACAAACACTGGGATCAGGGCTGTTTTAATTTTTTTCTTTTTTCTTTAAAGGGTCCATGTTAAGCTAAATTAACTTTTCTGTGCTTTAAACATGATAAAGTGCTATTAGGGCTTCACACACATGTCCAAAGTGTTTTTTTCATTGATTCCCTCAATCATTAGTTAGAGGGTGATTTGCTCCTTTCTTACTGCAGGGTGACCCCAAACACCTCGCTACAATTTGATGACGCGTTCCCACTTTGATGACGAATTTGACGCAGCACTGAGCTGGAGAAGCCACGCTTCCAGGAAGCTCTCTGCCATGATTGACATGTAAACAGACACGCCCACGAAGGTGAGCATTTCAGCGTCCTTCGCACAGTGCTATGTATGTATCGGCGAAAGCCCCGCCCCCCATGCTCTGTCTTGTGTTTATAAAGCAGCATGAGTTCGGCTACGGAGTGGGTGGGAGGAGGGAGTGCCGTCCTCTGGCCCTATGTCACCGTGCGGGGAGAAGGAAGTCAGTGTCCCGTCTATAGACACGCCCACTCATGAATATGCATAAGTAAGCCACAAATCAGCCTGTTTGTGTAGATTTGCTCAGAAAGTGATTTTTCAGAGACTAAAACTCTGGAAAACAGGCGAGTTTGGGAAAATAAACCTCAAATACTATATTTTTGGGGTTCTTAGAACAAATGGAGATGGTGAAAAATAGCATGATATGGAACCTTTAAATTTAAATTCATTACATAGAAATGTTTGCTAATCTCAGTCCTTTGGATTCACACATTTCATTTATTGTTTCAATCATGCTGAAGGACAACAAAGACATACATCACAGACACTGGGGTTAGTACAATTATCATGTACTAGGCGTAGTAAGTGGTGCAATAATATACAGTTATTAAAGAGCAACGTGCAGCTAGTCTGCGCAGCAGCAAAAGCATGACTGCAGTGGGCTGTGAGCAGCTTTACAGGCGGCGAGAGGCGGCTGAGTGGCTCAGCAGGGCTGTGTGTATGTAGGCCGTGTTCTGAATGTTATTTCCTTGAAGTCATCAGACCTACGCTCCCCCATCAGGGAAAGGCTCTTATGATAAGTGGCAGCCATGAAATATGCACAGCCTGTTGTAACTGCCTGCCTCGCTTCACAGCGCACACACCACTAACCCCCCCCTACCCATCCTTTCCTCCATACCACTGTCCCTTTCTAATACATTTCCAATTTTCCATCCATATCCATTCAATGCTTTTCTCTTCCTCTCCCTCATCAGAATCCCTCTTTCCCAGATGCTCTAACACCCTCCCCATCGTCACTGTTCATCGCTCTAATCTCAGAGTTTTACGTATTTAGTTCGGATCTCCTGTCATTCATTACCTTTGCAGGCCTAACACCAGTTCTCCATCTCATGGCAGCAGTACTTATTGGATGTTTAAATCAAAGTGAACATATGAATTGATAAAACATCACATTTTCAAAAAAACACAAACTCAACCACTGCAGATTGAAGCGTCACACAGCCGTCACAGCTCGACACACATTAAAAACTTCCTTTATCATTTCATTTAAAATTCTTTATTTTGCGCATGTCTACTCTTCTTAGAAATACAAAAAGAAAATATTTGGCACATGAAAAGCAAAGTGAAAAGCATGTTTTTTTTTGGTGATATATATGCATTATTCACACACACAGTGCACATGACAGTAGATTAGATAATATATTTGAAGCACTGTTTATACAGAAAAGCACAGAATTCTCCCCCCCCAAAAAATATTCTAAAAGCATTTTAAAATTCAAAGTACTTTTTTTCATGCATCTCCAGAAAGTAAAAAAAAAAAAAAAACCCACACCAGCCCTGCTATAAACCCTTCCTTTATTTTCCCTAACAATACTGACCACATGTAAAGTTATACGTGTGCATTAACTTTTGACACTAATAAATAGAAGGGTAAATATAGGGAAATGTATTGCTGCTAAAGACAGTGAGAGACTTAAAATACTGATACTGGGAAAACAACACAAACAACAGACACAGCTTTGGTTAATGTCAGCAAACATTTCAAAATAAAATCCCTCCGATATTCACTATGACATTTTGAACAATAAGTAATGGCGAATGGCTTAAAAACTCAAAAACAAAGAAGTCAGAGCACAACAGAGATCATATTTAGCTAAACAGCTAATTTCAGTGCATGACTAGCCCTGTGTAGCATGAGTTATAAGAGTATCCTCCATGAGAACACCTTGATTTACAACCGTTATTCAGTGGCTTTAAATAACTCCTGCTTGGAATTATGATGGGTGCAAAGTGACAGACGTAATCTGACCAATATCTACAGTGATCGATGTAAACCTTAATTGTGCAGCTTGGTTATCTGCGCTGAAGTCCATCGATGAGAGATGGGCAAATATTTCTACGATGACAGTACTACAATGTCTAATGAATTAGAGGTGTACCTTTACCAGTAAAAATAAAAGTTTTGGAAAGCTTGTAAAATAGATTGAATGCTTGGATCCAATTATTGGAAGATTTATTGAATGAATAATCAAATGTAAAATCACCACTTTAACTAAGTTTATTTTATCTAAAAGTGATCGAAACCAAAACGTAAGAAGACCTGAAATTCCTACTGGAACACACAACAGATTTCTTTAAGTGTAGATATTGCTGAATATAACACTAATCCACCTTATTAATAGCGCACATATTCTCCTGCACACATTTTTGGCATTAATTCAGCGTTAGCATTTCACAGAACTGTTTTCAGTGTAAATAGAGGTAAATTCTTATGCCAGTCTTTCTTTCTGGAGATAATAAATGCAGGAAAAACACAATCTTGTATTTTTAGACTCTATGGCTGCTATTAAAGGTGCAGTCTGCAAATTTTATAAAAGTGACTCATATTTGCTAAAGCTGTCACGATGTAAGAATAGCTTTACATGAAACTAGTAGTTTGTGTGAAAAAAAACAGACTCATTGAGTCCCCCCAACTGCTCCTGCAGCCTTTGGCAGATTGCCAGAAAGCAAAAAGAGCCAATCAGAGTCATGATTGTGTTTGATGGACTGTCTGACAGCTGTTGCTAGACCACCACCTTTTTTACAGTGTATGGTCTGGAGGAGTAGAAAATGGAATTAGCAACTTTTCTGCTTGAAAGGTAATTACTGCTGCTTGATTTACATCATGTTTGATTTGTAATTGTTACACTAGAACTCTGTAGTGCATGTGTTGTTCGTGTGGGCTGCTGTAAGTGACACTGTGTTGTTGCTGCTGCTGCTGAGGTGTGTGCACCATGACAGAGAGAAGCGCTGCAGTAATATGCTTTTAACAGAGCATGTTATATTACTGTGATGTTACTGTCGGGCTAACGTTAGCTTGTTAGCTCCTCTGAGGGAGGGACTTTGGAAAGTTTGGAGGCAGGGCAAGAGAGCAGCAGGGAGGGAGGGATCTGAAAGTTGCGAACTGCACCTTTAATGATATACCGGTATATACGATCAGTCTACAGCTGAAATCCTGTCGCTGAAGAACCAACTTCTGAATATATTGTATAAAGTAATAAAAATATGACTAGTGTCACATAATTTGAGCAATCTCTTTTTCATGTACGGTTTTCATTAATGCTACATGTTAGCTTCCTCTCAGGTTGTCACTACACCCATAAACACCACCACAGGTGAGTTGACTGGATTATTGATGGAAGATCAGTCAAGCATAGGTACAGTGTACATTTTAGAACATCCTCAAGTCTTAGAGGTATCAGGAAAAACTCTTCCATCTATCAAACCTAACTGACTCACGTCTCAGCAAAACCTCCATCAAACCAAATGCTGTCAGGCTTCAAAATAAAAGTCGTCAGCCTGAACTACATGACGCTTTGAAGAAACTGGAAATACACAACGTCATCAATCTGTGCTGCTTCGGATATAAGAGTAAGTTGAAAGTTGTTATTTTCTATTTATTTTTAAAGGTTAATATATACCAACGTTGAACTTAACTATGTATTTATTAATCAAAACAGTACGTTGATATATCTTAACTCTTAAAAAAAAAAAGTGAAAGAACAGCATTTCAACTTACTTCTTCACGTGTACTTCCGGTTCCTTCAAAATAAAGCGCCATGTCGTGTTTTACGGACTGAGGCCGTTGAGTCTGATGACTTTTAATTTGAAGCCTGAGATCATGTCATTTGACGGCAGGGATGGAGTCAATTAGAATTGTAATCACGTAATTGGTAATCAATTACAATTACAACACAATTATAATTGTAACTGAAAAAAATCTGTTGCATTGAAATGAATTGGAATTTAATTCAGATAATTGATTTTGTAGTTGTATAGAAATGATGTCAAAATTATCATTTAGAATTGAATTCAACACAAACCTGGGGAACCATGTTACAGTTCTATGGCTTACACATGATTATTGTTAACATGATTAGAATATATTTTAGAAGTTTAGCCATCACTTCTCTTCAGGATTATCTTACCATATATAAATATATATAAATCGAGGGCATACGGACGTAAAAATGGTTCAGACACCCACACCAAAAATATTATTACCAATATTTTGATGGATTAGTTAGGCTATTAAGGTAACCAAGAGGAGAAAAACAAATTAGATGATTTTATTGTGTATTTTACAGTTGATTTATTACATGGGTCATAATTAACCCGTTATCATAAGAGATGCTAACAGGACAACACAATAGGAAGGTTAAGTTTAATGGAATTAATTATTAAAGGCTCAGTAATTGTGATTAAGTGAATTTGAACTTTAGTAATTGAGAAAGTAGTTGTAATTGACTTTTAAGGGAAAAAAAAAAAAAAAAAAATTGTAATTTTAAAATGTAATTGACCCCAACCCTGTTTGATGGCGTTTCATTAGATGGACGTTTTCCTCACACCTGATACCTCACTCTGAGACCTGAAAATGTCCTAAAATGTACACCGTACTCAGGTCGTCACGACACAGGTATTTTGTCTTGACTGAATTATTGATGGAAGATCAGCCAAGCAGAGGTCGTGCAATGCGCTTACTAATAAGGTAAATACATACCAATATATTTAACTCATCTGCTTTGTATGTAACAGTCTTTAAATAGAATTGAATCAGTGTCTGTTTTAACAGGATGGTAATTCTTAGCACACGAGCAGAAGGTTGTGTGAGACAATCACAGTGAGAAAAGCTGCAAATCCTAATTCCATAAAATGGCTATGCTTCTATATGTTACAAAGACAGGGTGGTGAGGTTTGACGCCCAGAGAAGGGAGAAGTTAGCAGGTGTTGAGGACGCAGGGATCACATGTGACACCAGATAAGGATCTAATTAGCTTTCAACGTTGCACGTTTTAACCCAAGCTTTGCTTTCTATCTCATGACGACTAGCATTTAGCTTCTTTTTGGCGACGGCTGGAGGTTACACCCTTATCAATCATCCTAACACTGTTTGATTTTAGCATCACTGCTGCTAACATAAGCCTGGGCGAGAGGCTGGGAGGATGACACGGACACAAACACAAATGTGAATTCATTCACACATGCACACGCACACACACAGTGTAAACAAACACAATCAGGTGTTGGGATCATGCTTTTGTAAAAAAAAAAAAAAAAACACTGAAACTCAGCTAGTCTTTTTCAGTGCTAAAGTACAAGACATTCAGAGTATAAGAAATAACTTAATCTACCTGTTCACTGACCTTCCCAACAGCATTTTACACCACAGTGATAGATTGGCTTAGCTATATTTGGTAAAACAATATTCCTTGAGATCAGGTACTAAAATGCAGTCGGGAGAGCAGGTACCAGAAAGAATTCTTGATATTGAAATTCATGCACATAATGTCAAAAAACTCTGGTTTTTCAGCTATGGATAAACATACAGACAAATATTAAGAAGCAAATGAGGAAATACAGGCTGAAGCTAAAAGTGTCATATTATTTGCAACATGATTTAAAAAACAAAAAACAAAAATAAATCACAGTTTCCACAATTAAAAGCCATAATATGAACTGCTGAAGCTAAGTTGCACAGGCTGTGGTTTATACAATGTTCCACATGAAGGTTTAACATTTTCAATAAAATTGAGAAGAAGAGAGAGAATGTACTGGTTTATAACCCAATGTGTCCAGAGAGAGTGCAGTGTCCAATTTGACAAAATAAAAAATACCATATCCTGTGAGTGTTCCTTTCATTCTTGAGTTTGAGTGTCTGGGTGTACATTACATAATGGAAAAGTATTTAAACGCTCCTCCAAGACAGTGGGTGGCAGCATGGAGCACAGAAGGTTAAAGGGCTCAAACTCATGACAAAATAAAGATTGAATATTGAGAAAACATAAGAAAAGAATACTTAAAGGGGTCCTCCACTGTTTTTACAAACGTCGCCTAAAATCTTAGAAATGTCCTCATTAGAAGATCTATGCCTAAGAAAACGCATTATTTTGCACCATATTTGTTTTATTAACTTTTAAAAATGGGACTACTTTACGATTTTAAAACCTGTATTCCGTCATCTTGAAATCACGTGAGTGAAGACGTCACACACACCCATTTGCCTGTAAAAATCCCATTGTTTTCTAATGGAGTGAAGCATTCAGTCTGCTCTTTAGATCATTTAGCAGCTTTTTCGGTCAAAATTCCATTGTGTGCCGCTTTTGGTTGCTCTAAATAATCAGGAGAAGTGAAAAATGTCGATGTAAACCTCTTTTGTTTACTATGATTGCAGGGGGCGACAGTTCCAAATCTGTGGTTTCGTAGTAGACAATGAAGCAGAGAAGAAGAGCTCTCCAAAAGGCTGGCATACACTTTTGGCCCATTTTGAGCCAATTTTTGACTCGTGTTTCTATTTCTGGGCTTGGGACGAGTCTCTGCTAAATCGCGTGTCGTGCATCGTGTAGTATACATGGGGTCACAAGAAGTGATTAACATCTCACTATCAGCAATCGTATGGTCGTAAGGAAATCAAACATGTTTGAAATCCAGTCGCTTCTCGTGAGGGTATCTCACAGTTGAAGCAGCGCCACAAACCGGCACACTGCGCATGAGTAAACACAGTGGGACCGCTGTAAAATTGACGGACTGTACTGCCTACGTCTGTCCAGCCAACTCCTGGTCCATCGCATCGCCGTCTTTTCTTTTTTAAAGCTCTTTTTGTCCAAATTTGCAAGTGTCTCTCCACTTCAGGGTTCTTCTTCTTCGTCTGTTTTAATGGCAACGCTTCAGAGTTCTTCTTCTAATTTGTATGTTGCATTTCCGGAAACAAGACCCCGACGTGTCGTCTATAGACGTACAGTGTGAGCAGTCAGATCGGGTCAGAGTGTCGGTCCGTACAGTGTGAGAACATGCATCGTGAGCTGCGCACATTCGGGCTCTGCACATGAGTCGCACAGTTTAAGCTGGAGCTGAGTGCAACGATTCAAAAAATCGCACAGTGTATCGCAGCCTTAAGGGACCTTTACTCTTCCTTAAATGGTACTCAGCTGATGCTCTGGTGACTGAAGTTAGCGAGTAAATCACGGACTGTTGAAGGACTGACACCCAAAAGGACTTCTATCCTCAGGGTTTGTGCATCCTTTGGCAGAATACAGGCTTAAAATGGTGAAGTAGTCCCATTTTTAAAAGTTAAAAATACAAATATGATGCAAAATAATGCGTTTTGTTAGGCATAGATCTTCTAATGAGGATATTTCAAAGGTTTTCCGAAAACAGTGGCGGATCCTTTTAAGACAACTACATGTAACTTTTTTTAGTGCAGTGTCTTACATTACAATCCCAGTTTCCAAAAATACTTAACAAAACAACACCTTAGACTTCATCTGATTATTGACTTCTCCCTTTAGCACTGACTCATTCCCAGTGTTGGAGGAGTGTGAACTAGGAAGTTTGTGGTGAATCAGCTGTTAGTTTCTACTATCTACTCAATCATGCAACACATTACTGGAGTTTGAGTGATAAGCCTGGCAATGATAGCACTAAAATAAAGACAAAATGTATTGATAATAATAGAATTTAGTCAAAATCCATTGAGCCCAACTTCTCACTTTCAAATGTATGGCTGGATGCTACAGTGCATGCACTCCATATTTAACTCCCCCGCAGCAGAGTGAACTAATCTGTGTTGTAGGTACTGATCTGGTTTTGAAGGATGGTTTCATGGCCGTACCAATTCAAATCTTTTGTCAGTGTACTGTATGTGTGTGGTTGTGATGGTGTGTGTGTGTGTGTGTGTGTGTGTGTGTGTGTGTGTGTGCAGGAGCAGAGATCAAGCCTGCTCTGCAGCAGGGCTAGGAGCAGCCGACCCTGGGAACTCCGGGTTGATAAAGGAGAAACCCTGGAACTCGTCTTGGTCCAAGTTCTGAATCACTTCCTCGTCAGGAGGCGTCAGCACCGGCGCGTGGCGTGTGAAAAAACGGTCAAAGTTCTCAGCTTCCCGTCCGCACTGTTAAGGAGGGCGGGAGGAGGGATGGGGTGGAACGGGGGAGGGGGGGGGGGGGGGGTTGGAGCAGGGATGTGCAGGAATGAATGGATTGTAGGTGGAGAGGAGAACAAAAGAAGGGGAATGGCAGGTTGAACCAAGGTGTGAGATGAGCATCATTTGAATGTGGTTTCAACTATTAGAACAAGTGTCAGGGACTGGGGAGTGCTTGATTTAACCCTCCACTCGCCAGGATGGTTTCCACCACAGGTGTCAGAGGAAATTAATTAAGCACACCTCGGGTTTGTTTGGCTTGTTCAAATATTTGAAGCATTTTCAACACAAATCTTAAACACAAGTTTACTGAAGTCTCAAACACCCTGCAGTGCACTGTGATATGTGAGGCCTGTGAAAGGAACTTCACTCTGTTGAGCTCACTTTCACCAAAACTGTAACGTTATGAATATAGGTGTAGTTAATGTCTTGTGGACCAAAACCCATATCTGGATATATTTAATATTAATCTTGATACTTTTAACTCATTAATCTCCTTAACAGAAATACAATTCTGGATTATATTTGCTGATGCAAAATGCCACACAGGCATATTTATTAACAAACAGCAGCACAATATGTGCCACGTTGGGCTTTATGTCTTCTAAGGGACAGCACGTGTGAGTGAGTTCTGTAGTGTGGCTTGTTTAGGGGAAGGTCTGTGTTAGGACACACTCAGTGATCCATCTAACTGTGCTTTTCATGCTGTTCTGAGAAGTAGTAAAAGCAGCCACTCCTAAAACAAGTATTTAAATACAAAATCACCTATGAAATAAAAATATATTGTTAAAGACGATATTGGAATTTTCTATATTGCCAAAATAGAAATCTCGATATATTGCTCAGCACTACTTTGGTGTGAAGGTTTTTTGTACGTTAATAAATTAAGTTTTACGAATATCTCATAGTTGCACATGTTCCTATTGTCAAGTATGTAAGAATTACCATGAAATGCATCTATATTTTTCAATAAGTTTTGTTCTTTACTAGCTTGCAATTTGTAGCTTTTGCACAGATTGTAGCTTCAACACTAGTCAATGAGTTTGCATGTTCTCCCTGTTCCTCTTTGCCTCATAATGGTCAAACTAGCCTTTTGTTTTGTTGGCGTGATTTGGATAAACACAATTATAGCAATGTCTCAGCCTGCCTCAGGCACTTACAATGGAATATCTGCTAAATCATTTTAACAATAAAAAAAAACTGTTGTTTCTTTTGGGGAAAAATTCCAACTGAGTTTCTCTACTTTTTCCTTTTTTTATATTATTATATTATATTATTGCATGCCAGTATTTTTTTTACCGTGACTTGTCTGGAACATATCCAGCTGCACTAAGTAAACTGAGATAAGCTCCAGCATCCACAATCTTTAAAATATTAAGCATGATGGATGCCAGTACTAACCTACAGGAGCTTGTTTGTGGATATCACCATTGAATATGGATTACAATTTTATGAATTGAAAGCAGCTGTCTGTATAGTGTGAGGTCAATTACAATGATGAAATACGTCATTGTTTATCCAAGTTTACGCAATTTAAATTTTTTGACTATCACATAATCCCTAAAAATGAAGGAATAATAATACAAAAAAGAAAAGCTCCTGTGAGGAGGATAATTATGAACCTTAAAAAAACATTTTCCCACCAGTGTTTCTGGTAGAGATTTCAGGCTGAGCCGTTCTCTCCATCACAGCACTGAGCTTTAATTAATGCAACAAGGATTCGGTGTCCTCTGACAACATCACCCAGAGGAGAACTACAAACTCATTAAATCCCTGTAACTCAGAAAACCAAATGAATTTACGCCTGTCTGTTTATAGTTTGGGGAAATATATGGGAAAAATACACTGGGGTCAAAGAGTATTAACAGATAATTACTTTCATTTGCTGTAACCTGTGTGGAGGAGCCAGATAGAAGGAATTAAGTCATATATAGGAATTATAAAGCAGATCACATCTTCATTTCATGAATAAGAGGTCAGTATTCTGTAAATATCATTCAGTTTTGGTAAAAACTTTTCATTTGTTGTGGGACAAACTACAATGTAAAATCAGTGGCTGCTGTGACAGAGGTTTTTTTTTTTTTTTTTTTACAGTGCACTACAGAACAGATTTGATTTGAGACTCAGCCCCAGAGCATGCAAGTAAACAGAAACATACAAAAAAACTGAGAGGACAAATTAAAACGTGAGGGTGGAAGGACAGACGGGTCGGTTTGTGGCTGCAGATAAACAGATGAACAACGTGGATGTAGAGAGAGGTCGCAGAGAGAAGCTGCAGCATAAAGGACGAACGAATGGTCACACAGGTATATTTCTAAAACAATGCTCAATGATAAAAGCATGAACAATCATTATGAGGTGAATGAATGATAAACCATTTTGAATTTGGCTTTCTGTTTCCAGTCAGAAGTTCCTGTGTCCAGCAAACACAGGAACGTTCTGCAAACGTACCGCACGAAAAAACCAGGAACTGTGATGAAGATACCTTCAGGCCAATGTGAGTATTTCCCTTCTATCGACAACATTAGAGAGAGTCAAACATTCATCACTGCAGCCAGTCATACAGAGAAAGAGCCACACAGCAATCGAAGAAAGTACAGGAAGGAAGTCATTCCAAGCCCTCTTTAACCCTCCTATTATCCTTGGGGTCAATTTGACCCCATTTAATGTTTATCATAAAAAAAAAAAAAAAATAGTTTACTTTTTTTTTGCCTAATATTTCATGATATACAGTGGGGCAAAAAATTATTTAGTCAGCCACCAATTTTGTAAGTTATCCCACTTAAAAAGATGAGAGAGGCCTGTATTTTGCATCATAGGTATACCACAACTATGAGAGACAAAATTAGAAAAAAAAGATCCAGAAAATAACATTGTAGGATTTTTAATGAATTTATTTGCAAATTACGGTGGAAAATAAGTATTTGGTCAGTCACAAAATTTGATCTCAATACTTTGTAATGTACCCTTTGTTGGCAAAGACAGAGGTCAAACATTTTCTGTAAGTCTTCACACACTGTTTCTGGTATTTTAGCCCATTCCTTCATGCAGATCTCCTCTAGAGCAGTGAAGTTTTGACGCTGTCGCTGGGCAACACAGACTTTCAACTCCCTCCAAAGATTTTCTGTGGGGTTGAGATCTGGAGACTGGCTAGGCCACTCCAGGCCCTTGAAATGCTTCTTACGAAGCCACTCCTTCATTGCCCGGGCGGTGTGTCATTGTCGTGCTGAAAGACCTTGCTGATGGGAGGAGGTTTTCACTCAAAATCTCACAATAAATGGCCCCATTCATTCTTTCCTTTACACGGATCAGTAGTTCTGGTCCCTTTGCAGAGAAACAACCCCAAAGCACGATGTTACCACCCCCATGCTTTACAGTAGATATGGTGTTCTTTGGATGCAACTAAGCATTCTTTCTTAAGTCCCTGGCGGCGTAGTATGCTACTGATGGTAGCCTTTGTTACTTGGTCCCAGCTCTCTGCAGGTCATTCACAAGGTCCCCCTGTGTGGTTCTTGTGATCATTTTTACCCCACGGGGTGAGATCTTGCGTGGAGCCCCAGATCGAGGGAGATTATCAGTGGTCTTGTATGTCTTCAATTTTCTAATAATTACAACCACAGTTGATTTCTTCACACCAAGCTGCTTACCTATTGCAGATTCAGTCTTCCCAGCCTGGTGCAGGTCTACAATTTTGTTTCTGGTGTCCTTTAACAGCTCTTTGGTCTTAGCCATAGTGGAATTTGGAGTGTGACTGTTTGAGGTTGAGGACAGGTGTGTTTTATACTGATAATGAGTTCAAACAGGTGCCATTAATACACGTAATGAGTGGAGGACAGAGGAGCCTCTTAAAGAAGAAGTTACAGGATCTGTGAGAGCCAGAAATCTTGCTTGTTTGTAGGCGACCAAACCCTAACCCTAACCCTTACTGAGGGATTTACCAATTAATTCGTTAAAAATCCTACAATGTGATTTTCTGGATTTTTTTTTCTCATTTTGTCTCACATAGTTGAGGTATATCTATGATGGAAATTACAGGCATCTCTCATCTTTTTAAGTGGGAGAACCTACACAATTGGTGGCTGAATTTTTGCCCCACTGTATGTTTATGAGAGGAAAGGGGTTCATGAGAGTCATGAATGTGCACCCAAAATTAAAAAAGATTTGGATGAAAGACTTTCAAGATACACAAACTCTAAAACTGAAAGTTTGACCTGATGGTGGCGCTGCAGACAAGGGCATATCATCACCACAACTAATCCGGTTAATACTCATGGGCATTAATTTTGGATTAAAACTATTCAAGATAAATTCATTCTAATTTAAAAGGTCGGCCTGATGATGGCACCCTAATATCAAGGGGTTATTTATGTATTCAACAAATAGACAAAGTGCCTGACACAAAAACGTGGACTCTACAATCTGTGGTGAGTAGATTGGACTGAGATATTTGTGAATAGAGTGGTATCATGAGTAATGAGTAGGTGAGCATTTCAGCGTCCTTCGCGCAGTGCTATGTATGTATTTTCTACAGTCTATGTATGTACAGGTGAACGCCCCGCCCCCCACGCTCTGTCTCATGTTTATAAAGCAGCATGAGCTCGGCAACGGAGTGGGTGGGAGGAGGGCGGGCCGTCCTCTGGCCCTACTTCACCGTGCAGGGAGGAGGAAGTCAGTATGCCGTCTATAGACACGCCCATTCGTGAATACGCATAAGGAGGCCACAAATCAGCCTGTTTGTGTAGAGTTGCTCAGAAAGTGACTTTTCAGAGGCTAAAACTCTGAAAAACAGGCAAGTTTGGGAAAATAAACCACAAATACTATGTTTTTGGGGTTCTTAGAACAAATGGAGATGGGTGAAAAATAGCATGACATGGGACCTTTAAAGTTTGTTTAAAGTTTCAAAATAAAATGAGTCGATTTAAAACAATTCAAGATCAGGGAATGTGAACAGGAACAGAGCATCCTAAATGGGTGCCTGCAAACGACATTCAGGGCAGCATTAACCCACTTTAAAGGGAAGAATATTATATTTTATATTTACTTTATTTTTCCAAAAATCTGCAGCACACGTCACACAAATTTTTTTTTTTATTTAATTTTTTTAAAAACATTATACGCTAAGAAAGTGGGCTTGTAACCAAAGGGTCACTGGATGCTACAGTGTGGGGCCCTAAAGCGTCTAATCTAAAATGTAATTACAATAATTACATAACTCAGCCTCTAGATGCGTCGTGCTGGAAATAGGGGCCAAAGTCTTTGAAAAGACAAGGTCACACGTAAAGAAGAGTGTGTACGACAGGAGAGGAGAACACATGTTTGTAGCTACAGCAAAGGGTTGGGCAGAAACACACGTCAGGCCGTAATGGTGACCTACATCTATGGACTAACATACCCAAATGCATAGAGAAGCACGTTTACCGATTCAGCCCACACTACACACAAAACCCCCGTGGGACCAGAACGCTGCATTAAAACTCTACTCTGACGAACTAGCAGCTTCACGGCCCGAGGGCATGCGCTTATGTGTTGTGTACCAAATATGTACGCTTTATATCTGAGTGCTGAGTGTGTGATGACACTCTTCACATTTTCAGTCTGATCAAAGGAAATTTGTTTTAAAACAAGCTCTTTCAGCTCCTTTTTTTTTTTTTTTGCTGAAGGTGTGCATTTGTTCCTAAACCCAGAGAAACTCAGTCGAACCTGGTGAAACAAAAAAACCCTTCAAGCTCAAAGAGACTGCAATCGACGGTGCCATTGAGCGTGCACTTATAAAATAATGATCACTACAAAGTTGTTGTTGCTGTTAACAATTACCATCACAGAGCCTGTCATTTCCATCATCCCACCCCCTCCTCATCACGCTCCACACTAACGTCCTTATTTTCTAGCTTACCTGTATGTATTGTCTCAAACAGAGAAAGAGACAAAGACAGAAACTGAAACACTGAAATTGAAGAGATTAACAGACACAAAGACAAACAGGTTGTTGAAAGAAAACAGAGCAGGTGAAAAACCTTCATCCACGCAGAGATTTGAGCAAGAATTAGAGTTTCTGTACATACTCCGCATTGAGCACTTCCCCAGGTGTGACACCCATATGTAAATTTAACAAGGGCGCCTAGTCTTTGGGACAGGAAAGTCCGAGCAAGTCCAGCCGCCCTTGCTAAGCTGTGCAGGTCCATGTGAGCCCACAGCGACCCTGTCGTGTACGTGTTAGGGCTGAGTGGAGTCAGACTTACAGCTCTGGGTTTGAAAGGCGGCTGCACCTCCTTGTTCTCCACTTTCTCCCAGTCCATGTAGCGGAAGAAGCTGTGCTCTCTGATGTCGCGCTCTCCTTCAGGACCGCATCCCAGTCGCTTCGCTGGGTGCTTCGTCATCAGCTGGAAAAATCCAGAAAGGACAGTTTCTCACTGTGATTACAATATGGGAACTGTGTTGTACAAGTTTACATAGAGAGGCATATATGGTAAGTGTATATCAAACCATTCCTGTTTAGAGTTAGATTTAATTATTTTTTAAATCTAAGCTGTTCCTTTCTAATTTAAATCAAAGTGTACAATTAAAACACATAAACATGTAAAAAAAAAATACTGCAAAGAATTGCTACAGAGTAATAACCAGAGGTGAAAGTAACGGATTACAAGTACTCACGTTACTGTAAAGGAGTTGCTTTTATGGGTACTTGTACTTTTTTTGAGTATATTTCTAAATCAGTCATTTACTTGTACTTAAGTATGTTTTAAAAGAAGTAAAGACATTTATTACTGAGTAAATTATTATTATTTAGTTTAAAATGATCAGTTGACCTTGTGAAACTACAAAAAATGAAATGACCTGACAAGAATCAAATGCATCACATCATAGACGACCAATCAGATTAAACGTAATGCATGGCGCCAAAACAGCACTGAATGGAGGTGATTTTCTCAGTTTTAGAGTCATTGGTGTTATTTTATTTAAAAAAGAATTGTACATTTTATCAAAACTTTTATTTTATACAGATGCCTTTGTGAAAAATAAATTAAGTTCCAATTGTGCTCCTTTTAAAGTTTATACATGAGATGTTTACTTTATGTAAGGAACCATGGCAAGATTTATTACCATCAATAAACGTGGGGGGTGAAAGTAACGAGTAACTTTTGCTTTGAGTACTATTTGAGCTACTTTTTACTTGTATTTGAGTATTTTATGTATGACTTACTTGTACTTGTACTTGAGTACAATTTCAATGAAGTAACAGTACTTCTACTTAAGTAGATATATCTGTACTCTTTATACCTCTGGTAATAACGTAGTGATTTCCAATGTTTTTAATGCCCTACAGGTGGAATGGGACATTATTCACATAAATGTAAATAATACAGGTGATTAGATTCTGTGACATTATCTATTTATTGACTGATATTTCATCAATTTTGTCTTAATGTTAGTTTGCTGTTGAAAAGTTTACTAATCTATGACCAAAAACAATTATTTTGAGGCATTTTTCCTGTTATTCTCATACGATTTTAAACGTTATACATTCTTACTGGAATTTACTTGCTCATATTGAGCCAGTTTATGAAACAATTGTTGGGGTAAATGTTGTTAGTGTGTGTTTGGATCGGATCAGAAAGTTCTGAAAGAGTTTTTCTGTACTCAACAAACACAGTGGGTTGATCAAACATGTTAACCTTTCATTTATTCAGACATCTTTTTTCAGGAAACTGACTTTGATCTCCAGCCAACTGTCAGTCTTCCTCAGAGGCATCTAGTGGGCTAATTAGTTGATCTGCTTTTAGTTTTGATCTGTTTTATATATACCTAAATATTGTGTCACATAGCAGGTACAACCCGACCGTCTAAAACAAGTCTCACTATAATTTACGCTTTATTTGAGCTGCTGCATTGCCCTAAATCCACACTCTGTAATCATTAATGTTTCATCTCATTTGCTGCTGTCTTTTTCCCTCAGCGTTTGAAAACATGATTCACACACAAGTCTCTTTGTAAACAAACCTTGTTCTGTTTCTCTCTTGATCTCTTCCTATCGCATATTTAGTGGTGTTCATCAATCAATTGTAGAAATCTACTTGCATACATTTCCCAGTGATATATGTGACGAAATCACTGTTAGTTTGTCGGCAAATAAAATATGAATAACTGTTGTTGTTTTTTCCCCTCTTCAAATGACTGCCGGCACAATTAAGATCGCTTACAATGTCTGACCACTAAAAATCCTAAGAATGGAATCAAGGCTGGTGACGTCAGTGTCTGTAACGGTGTGTGTGTGTGTGTGTGTGTGTGTGTACTTCTCCCAGGAGCAGCAGTCATAACTCATTAGATTATAGAATAACATTTTCCAGAGGTCAGTAAACCTTACACTACGTCCACACGTATGTATCTCAGTGTGTGTGTTTGTGTGTTAAATATCTGCACATAAAAACCTTCATTAAAACAAATAGATACAATTTATCCATCAAATAATGTATATTATCGTCCTCTCTATAATCATTTATACCTGGATTCCAACCTGTAGCGCTGCATTAGCATGAATTCCTAGAACCGTACGTCCTTTCTCCAATGAGGGTTCAGTCTCAGCTGTGTGAGCTTTCATTGATCGGAATCCGAGTCAACAAGCAGCCTTGGTGTGTGTGAGGCTGAGAAATATGGACCACTCAGAGCGAACATGTAATTCAGTCAAATGCAAAGCAAACGTGAGTAATTGGCAAAAATAAAGCTGAACGTACTTCTCTATCCTAATGTAGCTACATTTACCTTATGAGAAAATGAAAAAAAACTAAAACCCTGAAGTTTTAGCAGCCTCCTTTAGCCATATCTCATTACTATTTCCATACATGTATATACATAGTTTAATATGTCAATTGTTAAGGGTTGGGGTCAATTACATTTTTAAATTACAATTCCGTATTCAAATATTCATGTTCAATTACAATTCAATTATTATTATTACGGTGACGGGCATATTTTCCCCAATTACAATTTAAAATCACAATGATTATTTTTCACCTGAAAGTCAATTAAATTACGTTTTCAATTACTAAAGTTCAATTACAATTGATTACAATTTCTGAGCCTGAAATAATGAACGCCATAAAACGTAACCTTCTTCTTGTGTTAGCTTTATGTTAGCATCTCTAATGATAATGAGTCAGTTTTGACCCATGTCTTAAATCAGCTGTAAAATACAATAAAAAATATTATCATCTTTCATCTAATTTGTTTCTCATCTATTGGTTTCCTCGCTGGGCTTCCAAATCAATGACAATATTGGTTTTAATATTTTCGGTGTAAACGTGTGAGTCAGTATACCCTTAGATTTTTATTTTATTTTTTTTTTTTATATTAAAATGATCTTAAAGAGAACTGACAGGTGGTGGGAAATGTTTATATGAAACCCTATATTTTAATGATTATTAACTACATATGTGTAAGCCATAGAACTGTAAAATGATTCCACAGGTTTGTGTTTAATTAAACTGTAATTGACAGTTTTTATAGAATTTCCATGACAATTACAAATACAAAGTCAATTATCTACACTAAGTTACAATTCAACAGCAACACATTTTCCCAATTACAATTACATCATAGTTGTAATTAATAATCAATTTACACAATTACAATAATTATAATAATTACAATTATAATTCAACGAAATTGGTTTACGATTATTGTAATTCCAACAAAACTGGAGACTAAAGACGATTCACACTATGTTAGTTTTATCGTCTCTTAAAATCAACAGGTTAGATATAATTTGTTGTTTTACGGTTTGTAATTGTGTAGCATACACATTAGAATGGTCACACACATACAACCTGTTACGGTTCATCTGTTATTTACATTCTTTCTGTTGGCTACTTTCAGCAATGACAATAAAACGTATACATTTTATAGTTTCGAGGCACACATTGTAATACTTAACACGTGTGACTCCACACATCGCTCACGTTTGTCGGCAGCGGCCATAGCAACGTTCTGTTCCTCTCGCTTTGCATTCATCAAGACGCATCTGAATCACTACTCTTTGCTGCAGAGTCAAGTCAAGTTGAAGTTATTGTGCATTTAAAGCTACAGAAGGATGAACATAGCTTGTGTGTGTGTGTGTGTGTGTTTCGTTGTTGCACAGTATTGATGTGGATGCTTGCTGGCTATAAAGCCAAAGACGGGACTGATTTCTCCTTGCTTATTCCCATGTGTTAACCAATCAGCCACATATACATCATAAACTAGACGATACCAGGAATGCAGAGCTCCACAATGTTTAATACACTTCTAAACCCCACAGTTTTCGTACTTTGCTTATACATAATTATGCAAATCATGTAACATATCTAAGGTTTGCACGGCTGCTCTGTCCACTAGAGGAAAAATGGACCAACAAATACCTTGGTAGAAACAATAATAAACTGGTTTTATACTTAAAGTCTCTTTCTTTTAATTTCATTTCATTTATCTTTTTATTAAAAAAGCAGCTATAAAAAAATATACTAAAAGGCAATAATCAATGAAAACACCATAGACCAGGGTCAGAATAATTGAATGGAAATACAAATCCAGTTAACATCCTGTACTATTTCTTTGTTCAAATGGAAATATCTTGTAGCGTTTACAAAGTGAGGATTCATGTAGTCGTCACATGTTCGCCACTTAACCAAGCAATGCTGGCGGGGCACAGTGGGAGATGAGGGGGTGGACAGAGGCGAGTGTTTCTGCTTCACTGAAAACCCACTATTGTAGCACTACAACCTAGTAATCATCACTAATACATAACGTGTGTGTGTGCACACGTGTGTGTGCTTGTATTCCTTTGGTTGTGGGTTACAAAGCTATGAGGACACTGAACATTAACACTTTTCATCGAAAGCAGGGGGTCCTAAACCATTTTCAGTTCTTTTAACAGCTGCTTCTATTCAAACCTCTAACATTAAGTAGTCATATAAGTACCTAATTTCACATAAACTTCTTCTGTCTAGTTTTGCATACTATTTTCCTTTTTTGAGTAACACAATGTTTAAATAAAAACAGTGTTACTGTAAACTGGGCTGCATGATCACATTTACACTGTGTTGTAGTTGGATTTGAAAATGAGGAATCTGCCTGAAGAGAAAAGCCAAACCCTGGCCAAAGATATATTTTCCCAGTCCCGAGCAAAAGAGCAATTCTCTTTTATACAAGGTCAATGTTATTTCTACCTCTGCCAAGGAGGTCATATTTACACTAGTGATTATTTGTTTCTTAGTCTGTTAGCAGGTTTATGTGGAAAGTACTAGTACAACATTTTAACCAAAGATAGACCTTGCACCATGGAAGATTCCATTAAATTGAAAATGGATCCGGATCATACACTGATTCTGGATCAGGTACAAAAATCTAATAAATCCCAAATCATTGGCAAAATTTCAAAAATGTATATCTTGGTTTGTAACTGACTAATCTTTATGAAATTTCAACTCAGTTATGTCGTGTTGGTACCTCAGTTACCCCACTGAGTATCATCCAGATCATCACCATTAAAATAAATAAATAAATAAAATACATTTTTTCGCCAGATAACTGCAAATATGTGGCAAAGTTGATATTTGGTGCTTGGTGGAGGTTTGCATTGGAAGGAATTCTACGTAATGCAAGGATCTCACCTGGTGAATTTAAGTTTCCTGTGGAGAATGTAATTACAAATATTAAGACAGAGAAAGAGTGAAATAATTATACAGTATCTGAAGGTGTCATTTGGCACTGGCCGGTCTAGTCTAACCATAACTTACGAAGGCTAGCTCCACCTATAAGCCTTTTAAGTGTGAGTGTGCATGCTTGTGTCTATCTAGGCATCTGTGTGTGTGTTAGAAGGTCTGTGTGGTTTGGACAGTAAACCAATGACTAAAGAATAGACAAAGAAGGAAAGATATGACTGTGGTGGTGAGTGAAATGGAAAAGCAACTAATAGAAAAAGAGCAAACAATGGTTTTAGCCATGTATAAATGTTCCTTCACAGTAGTTGTAATTATGCAGATAATTGAGATGTCCTTTATTCTTCTTTAGACCATCCACTACAGCTCTGTGGATCCTTATGCTTTACACTCCTACAAATCTTTGTCTAACTAAGGTGTGTGAGTGAAAATGATTTTAAGCAAACGGTGTAAACGGACGAGCTACTTAGGCTCAATGCACTCACCCCTTTACAGATAGCAACGGCTTCTTTGGACATGGACTTTGGATACGAGACGTGATGCTCCATGATGGACTGAAATAACTCATCCTCATCCTCACCATCAAACGGGGGCTGCAATGACATGAGTCAGGATTAGGGGAGAAAAAGTAAATTAAAAACAACTTTTTCAAAGTATTGGATTGCAAAAATGTTACTGCATCATGAATAGGGATGGGAATTGATAATCATTTAGTGATTCCAAATCCATTATTGATGCTGCTAATCAATTCTCTTATTGATTCTCATTGGGTGAGGCAATTAAATAATACAAATGGATTTGTTTGCTTTAACTCTTTATTAGATTATCTTTGTCTTTTTCATTTCCTGCAGGAATATCAGCTCTCTTTTAATCCACCAGGTATAAATTGTTTTCACTGGATAATAATATATACAAAAGTGCTATATAAAATTGATGAATTATTATTATTATTATTACAACATATGACACATTTTGGCTACAAACATTTGAGAATATTTACAGTGCTCCTTTTGAATTTGAACAACTTGATCCAAAACTAATTCAGACATAAAACAAATAATTCTTCTGTAAAAAAAAAAGAACATAATAACCAAAAGTACAGCTGCACCACTTATTGTTATGTATTTAAACGATAAAGCTTTAGTTTAGCCTTTGTTTACATTTATATACATATAAATGTACCTTCAGAGACGCCGTCCGCGTCGTTACATGTGACGTCATCAGCCGTGTGTGAACGTGTGAAAGAGGAAACTAAAGACAACGATCAGTACCAGTCCATCTCCCGTGTTTAACTACTTGTTATGAGGACATATGTTTGTTGTTTTAGGAAGAAAAGTCCGTGCAAGAAGCAACTTTTGCGCAAGAGTACAAAACCTGGAAGTGAGTAGCGCAGCAACAGAGACGCTACAAACATAGCACGAAGGGTAGCACAGCTGTGGGTGGAGGAGGTGGATTCTCCACAGTGGACAGCGAACAACTGTATGGTGGAAGGAGCTTCACTTGCTGCTAGCATTAACACAATATACAGGACCTGGAGGAGTTTATCGTTACGTATTTGCGACGTAAGAGGAACCGATAAGACAAACGATCTTAAGAATTGGATTAGATTACTGGGAACCGGTTCTCAGAAATAACCGGTTTTCGATTCCCATCCCTAATCATGAACAATTAGGAATCTCATGGGATTAAATCGTAATATCAAAAAAAGGACCAACCTGTCCAGCCAACATCTCATACAGTAAGACACCAAAGGCCCACCAGTCCACTGACTTCCCATATGGTTGATATGCTATAATCTACAACAAAAGACACAAACAAGTGCAATCTGCAGCATGAGAACAAACACGTTTCATTCTATCACCATCACACACACACACACAAACTCTTACCTCTGGAGCGATGTAGTCCGGGGTTCCACAGAAGGTCTTGGTGGTGATTCCATCATTCATATTTTCTTTACACATGCCAAAGTCTGCTATTTTGATATGTCCCTCACAGTCCAGCATGACATTATCCAGCTTCAGATCTCTGTGGAAGGGCAGAACACATGAGGAGAGATACTAGGGGGGATTTGTCCTGTTGCAACAAAATGTAAGTGAACAAAAAAGGAAGCTCTGCTATAACTTCAACTTTATTCAGAACTTTACACATAATTTACTCACCTGTTTCTTCAAAAATGTTTTGCCCTGGTTGTTAACAGTTACCATGGTTGATTTTGGTCAAGCCTAACTTGACTTACTTTGTCAGTTAATAGAGCTTCATACAATCCTTAAACTTGAAGAGGCACTGTATAAGCTGCTGTCAGGCTAAAATCGCTGGCTCGGTGGAGCGTGCAAATATGTGGAAACGAAGCAATACCTAAGCAGCAATAATGCTGCGTTCCAGGCAACTCGGAACTCTGGATTTTTGGAACTTCTACTTGAAGAAGTCCATTGGAAGGCGACGATTCACACAAACATTTATTGTTTTCATCATAAATACTATCTCAGTCAGTCATTTTCTGAGATACTTTGAAATGCTGGAACACTTTAAAGAAGGAGATGAAACATTTTAACTTGGCAATTCTGCTTTCTACATTGTTTGGAATGCAGCATTCGTCGTACTGTTATAGGACATATGTGGACTTCTGGGGGAGTGCAATTTGCACCTCTAGGTGGGCAAATCTGTTCGTAATTCTATATAGCACCCATTAAAGCGTGACTTGTTTTCCTTAAAATAAGAGGCTTAAAGTATAACAATTAGAGCCATCTGCATCTGTATAAACAGCTTACGGCGCTTCATAGAGCTCCTGTCTGTTCACTTCACTACATGTGGTGAACAGAGACGCAGATAATTTAGTTTGGCTAATATGAACTAACTAGCTACAAAGTATGGTAAAGGTGTGGAGAAAAAAAAACGTTTCTTGTGTGTATAAGGGGTGATACTGTGTTTTAAAATCTTTAAATAACCTTTGTCAAAAAAATGAAAATCTAAATTGATTCATTAGATAAAAAAAACCCATAAGAAATATTGCACGGTATTCTGAAGACTATTTCTTTTCTTGTTAACAATTAGGTCAGAGATGATGACACATTGAGAATTAAAATTAATTTAGTTTAGTGTGGTCATTAAAATCATTTGAATATATCTAGAGTGCAAATATCAGACAGGATCATTTCTGATACAGTGGTGAAAATGTTGGTTTTGTAGCCACTGTTCTGTATTCTGTGTGTGTGTGGGTGGGGCGGGGGGGGGGGGGGGGGGGGGTGGGGGGGTGGTATAAATGTTACCTGTAGATGATGCCCTTTTGATGAAGGAAAAACAAACCGATGGCGATCTCGGCTGCATAGAATCTACACGCAAACACACAAAGGGGAAACATCAACAATAATTAGGAAAAGGCTAAAAGAGAGGACAGCGAGGAAGTGGACGGATCATTTCAGAGTGTGTGTGTTCCCATAAAGGTCAGGCCTGTCTCCTCAAGGCTCGAAAGCAGCTGAAAAGATCAACAGCTGAAGTCTGGGCAGACTGACCGCACAGTCAACCATGTCTGCCTGAGAGTGCACAATCTGTGTCTATGTGTGCCGTGCATGCTAACTGTGTCACATGGCTTTTTGAAGGTGTGGAAAAAAGTGTGGAATCGCGGACCAGAATGAGAATCAGTGGGAAATCACACGACAGCAGGAAACCATCAGTGTGATGGATGCAAAACATAAGTACACTAGAAAATACATGACGCCGAGGCTGAGCCAGAGTCCAAGCCGTGATGCACAATCAAGGAGCAAAGTATTTTAATAACAGCCTGCCTGCTGCAGCTCAGGTCTTAACCAGAACAAAGAGGTCAGAGCCCATTAGTCCAGTTTTAAAGTCTTTACATTAACTCCCAGTCAGCCTCAGAATAGACTTTAAAGTTCTGCTGCAGCCTATTTGACGTGGGTCAAGTGTGTGAATGTAAAGGTTTCAACTTGTTAATAATTTAACCTTTGAAACTGTCTTTCGTTGTATGTGTTTTCAGTGGGATTACTAATTCTTCTCTGGTGAAAGAACACTTATTGTTTTAAATGACCAAGAATTCTTTATTACATCTTTATTAACACTTTACTGTCTAATTGTGGGTGTCTCTACATTTCTGTGGATATCTAATGATGATGATGATTTGATTTTTTACGGATGTGGAGCCCAGAGTTCACAGCAAACATGGTGACACTGCTTTTAGTTGTTATGCTGCAAAGAAGTGGAACAAACTACCAGCAGAGTAGACACTCCTTTTCTCTACTGCATATGACTGAGAAGGAGATTTTCATTTATATTATTGTTTTATTTATTAATTCTTTTTCTTTTTTTTTATTTCGAACAGACAACAATTTAATACCATAATAATTCAAACATACAATAATGCAAAAAATAATCCCTAAACTCCCATACACCCCATACAATACATCTTGTCCAAAAAGTTGTTTTTATCATGTTTTTACTGCTGATTTTAATGTTCTTAAATGTTTTCTGTTGCACTTTTTAATCATGTAAAGCACATTGAATTGCCTTTTGTATGAAATTCGCTATACAAATAAATATGCCTTACCTTGATAAAGAAGGCAAACCAGGCAGAGGACGGTACTGTAGTTGTTTCTCTTTAAATAAAAGACTTCCTCATGCAGCTCAATTTGCCCTTCAGCAGTGTAAACCTCTTGCCAGAGGGAAGAAACTCTAATTTTCTATAAAGTACATGAAGGGCAAACTTCTCAGCTGTCAAACACATCAGCCCGCTGTTCAACTTGACACCAGTGATCTCGCCTCGCCTTAATTATATTCTGCAGTTTCAAGGCTGTTGTATCACCCACGAAAAATGAAAAAAAAAAAAAAAAAAAAAGAACTCTTCAGAGCTGCAGGATTACTTTCATAAAAAGCTCCAACAGGCAGTGGGGGCATGTCACCCTCAGGCTGGGCTTTAATTATTATCTATTATCTATCACCTGAGTTAGTCACATCGCTGATGGCTCATTTACTGTAGCTAAAAAGCAATGTCTATTTGCGCAGTGCTGAGGTTTTTGTGTGGATGAAGGTACTTACACAGCGTGGGGTTCTTTGAACTTGCCAACCTGCTGGATCTGATACATGAGATCTCCACCATTTATGTACTCCATGACGAAATACAAACGGTCCTGTAGAGAGGAGAGAAAGGTTAGCAAAAAAAAAAGAGAGCGAGAGGTCAAAGAAAACGAGAGGTCACAAAATCAGAGAAAGGAGATTGTCCAGGGGTTAAGAAGAGATGATGAAGGAGCGATAAAAACATGCGGTCGAGAGATCATGAGCTAGAAAAAACTAAAGGCGTCGAATCATTTCTCAACAAAAGGTGCCAAGTGACATCCATTAACAAGCAATTGCCCTCTGTTATCCAAAGAAATAGCCAATAAAGTTCAATATGTGTGGAGAAAAAAATGGGAATTTGGTGTGTAGCCGGGTGTGTGTGTGATCAAGAGAATGGGTGCAATAGGGGCTATTTGTGGGCAGTCAGAGTGATTGTGATTAAAAACCAACTCTCTGTGCCTGTACTACGAAGCCGGATAAGCATATATGGGATATCTCTCTGTTAGCAGGTTTCACCTAACCAAACATTCTCTGTCATAGAGCAGCTGTACTACGAAGCAGGATATTAACATGTTAACTTAACCCAGGTGATTTCAGCCTGGCTACGTGCGTGCCCCTGTGACAGGGGTGGAGATTGCAGTGTCAGACCAATCACAATCACCGAGAAACTATAGAGCAACTTATGTCACAATTGAGGAATAATTCCTTAAAAATGTGAAGAATTAAAATCCATAAATCACACAAAAAAGAACATTGTTGCTGCGGAAAATGCAAGAAAGAAGGAATGCAGACAGGATGCTGCTGACACTGTTAATGCGTAAAAGCATCAAATTATACAATATTAATCTATTGGATGATAAACGGACAGCGCACTGATCAGTTTCACTTTAAGGCACAGACATATTTCTAATAAGGTAGTCCTCCTTTATCACACACACAATGGGATGAGAGCTCATTGTTTCACTGTAGTATGTTCCTGCTGAGACTGTTAGTGTCGCTATACCGTATGAATGTATGAATGGGTTTATCCGTCTTTGCATACAGAGAGTGCCCGACACAGGCTTCATCAGCTAACTGTAGATTAGTCCATCAGATGTAAATCTATATCTTTCCTAAATTATGTCATCAGTAAATGAAAGGATTGCATTTACTGACAATGGGCAGGTCACTTTCCACCAGAATCGATAGGTCAGGAGGCGGGACTTTTGTACTCCCTCAGATCGTAGCCACTTCACTTTAACCTGGTCCCAAGTTACCATGGTGATTTAGCCCGGTCAGAAGTTATCCAGCTTCGTAGTACAGGACACACCAAAAAAATCCTGGAAGTTAACGCGATAAGAAGAAATCCAGCTTCATAGTACAGACCCTGTGTGTCTTCTCTGTAACATCTACATAATATTACTGTATGTGTTCACATGACTGTTTAAATTACCAGAGTGTAATAACTGTGAAATGCCTTCAATGGTCAGAGAATTACATCTGAGCTGGATTAGCACACATGCTTTTGGCATGTGCACGTGTATATTACCTAGGGGTGGGTACCTCGCGATACGATACGCGATACAAAGCTCACAATGATAATTATCTCACAATATGACGATACTGCGATTATCAATATATTGGTCAGAAATCAATCTAGGATAATCTATAACATAAGAAAAAAAAAGTTTAAGTGGAATTTTTTTCATTTTATATCTCTGAAAGACAATGCATTGAAAAAGTGTCCTATGAACAGTGACACTATCTTAGTGCAACATATCTGTAAATAAGTGTCAACATACCAGTGTAAATGAATAAGTATCTCCAATAGTGCTTTCTGTAAACAAAAAATAGGGTCTTTCTTACCAGTGACACCATTATAGTGTAGTATTCCAGTAAACAATATATTGGTTCCTTCAACAAACAGTGACAACATTTCTGTGAAGACCTACCTGCACATTTTAGTGAAAAAGCAGAAAAAGAAAAAAAATCGATACTTAGCGTGAGCATATCGATAATTGATTGTGCAAAAATTATCACAATATATCGCCGTATCGAGATATCGTCACACTTCTAATGTTAACTGTGTTTTACTAATCAACAACAAAAATAGTAAACCAATGCACAACAAAAATAAATAAATACACAAGTGTGTGTTTGTGTAGCAGCTGAACATATATGAATAGCTCTGAGAGTTGGCTCTAAACCCATGGAGCTGTATTTGCTCCACTGTTGACTCATCTTCAGTGAGCTATGGATTATAAGTCAGGAGCGGAGCATGAAGCAAATATGAATTCAGCCTGTGCATTCCAGTGGTGATTTGATAACAGCAGGCTGTGTAGCTGCTGCTACGACTGCAGCGCTCGTCACCAGTGCCACTGTGCCCTTCAGCAGGATGCAGCGCTCTGGAAGCTTTGATAACATGTAGTGACAGCGCGGTGGACGCTGAGCAAACGAGCAGGTCCAGTGTCACAAACCCAAGAAAAATATTTCTACTGGAACATCATGTTTTCAAGGCCAGGAACCCTGAAAACAAAAATGTTTCCCATGAAGTCATGAAACAATAAGAATATGGGATTGAGCACCCAATGGAAGTCAGAGAGAAAAGTTGAACGTTGATTGTCTAAATGTGCATGTATTCCATTACCCTGTTGTATTCTTTCTTCTAAGCCAAAACATGAACAACATTTTTAGAAGTAAATGCGTTTGATGGAAAGGATAAATTAGTCTTTAAAAGAAAGAGGAAATGAGAAATGACTTGTGCATGTTCTTTTTTGCAAGAAAAACACAAATTGCTAAAAAAAAGAATGGACAGGAAAAAAAGCAGGAAAACATTGGAACAACCTCTTTGTACTCTTCAAGGATGAAGATTTTGTACATTGTGCACACAGTGTCAAACTAGACATTTGGGTTTCAATATAACATTGAATTGTTGTCAGGCATGTTTCCTGCTGAATGAGCAGTTTGTTCGGCGATAAGTGCCTTGACCAGCAAATCTTTTAACAGAACAAATTTTTACCATTGTTACATTTTGTCATAATTTCTTCTGCAATAAACCTTAAAATGGAAAAGGATTAAAATAGTTTCTATCAGATATACCCGACACTGAATAAGCATCACATCTTGTCTTAATATATTCATCAGTCGACCCACCATAGTCTGGAAGGTGGAGTGCAGCTGAGTCAGGAACGGCGGTTTTCCAGCCAAAGCTAAAACTCTCTTCTCCACCATCGTACATTCGACATCATCATCCTGGATCACAACGTCCTTCTTCAGGATCTTAATGGCGTACAGTTCCTCCGACCCTTTTCGCTCTGCAAGCATCACCTGCGAAGGTCCCACAGAGGAGGACACAAAAAGAAGAGATAAGAAATTCCTCAATAATCAGAAATCAATGTTCCTTTGATGGTGATTCAAACAATGAGAACGGAAGGATGCATTCAAGAAGAAAGAATTAGAAGGAAAATCCCAGCAGTGTAGTGAACAGGAAGAAAGGGCAGTGAGTGTTTTGGGTTTAACAGTTGAAGACGGAGCGAAGAACAAAACGACAAGAGGGAAAGAGAAGGAAGAGCGATTCATCACTTTAAAGATGTAGCTGGAGGCTACTGCACACTCCGAAATGAAAAAAACTTGGAATAAATGCTGAAAAGAAGGAGGTCAGAAATCCTCTATTATGGTTTGATCACATCACTATTAACTTTGGTGGATGTCCCTATTAGACAGCCTGTGGGTTTCTAAAACAACTCTCGGCTGAATAAAAAGCTATTTCACTCATTTATATACAGTGGGGCAAAAAAAGTATTTGGCAGCAATTGATTGTGCAAGTTGTCTTAAAGAGAGGTCTGTAATTTTCATCATAGGTACACATCAACTGTGGGAGAGAGAATGTGAAAAAAATATCCAGGAAATCACATTGTATGATTTTTAAAGCATGTATTTGTATAAAGGTGCGGAAAATAAATATTTGGTCAGTAACAAAATTTAATCTCAATATTTGGTAATGTAACTTGGGTTGTCATTGACAGAGGTCAAACGTTTCCTGTATATAGGTCTTTACCAGGTTTGCACACACTGTAGTAGGTATTTTGGCCTATTCTTCCATGCACATCTTCTCTAGAGCTCCCTCCACAGATGTTCTATTGGGTTTAGCTCTGGAGACTGGCTGGGCCACTCCAGGACCTTGAAATGCTTTTTACGGAGCCACTCATTCCTTGTCCAGGTGTCTTTTATATATATAACAAGTTCAAAAAGGTTTCATTAACACAGGTAATGATTGGAGGAAAGAAGAGCTTCTTAAAGAAATAGGAACAGGTCTGTGAGAGCCAGAATTCTTGCTTGTTTGTAGATGATTTCCTGGATTTTTGTTTTCACATTCTGTCTCTCACAGTTGAAGTGTACCTATGATGAAACCTACAGACCTCTCTCATCATTTAATGTGGGACAACTTGCACAATCATGGCATGATTATAATCGTAATTTTCAAAATCCGTTACCGTTGCAATCGTAATTGAATTGAGATTGAAATGTTGATAATTTACTTTGTAATTGTAATTGGCATGGGAATGAACTACAAAACTGTCAATTACAATTTAATTAAATGCAAAACAGGTTTACGGCTTACACGTATGTAGTAAACAATTATTTAAATATGTTTCATATTAAGTTTTCCCACTACCTGTCACTGAAATTTCACACTCATACAGGTGGTAATGGTTAGAAAAGCTAGGGGTCAGTGGGTTAGAGACTCTAACCCACTGACCCCTAACTCTTCTATTAAAAAACATGTCTATTAAATGCTAACTCTGACTTAGCGTTAGCATATATTTGAACTTTTTTTTAATAGGGAAGATACAATTTTACAGAGTAACAATAGAATGAATGTAACAGATGTTTTGTACAACGAGTTTATAGCTAAAATCTAACTTGTGTCCCAAGTTGGGCTTTTACATAAGATATTATAATAAAATAATCAATGAAAAGATGCGAAAACAACATCGTACACAGTAAAAGTTGGAAAATTGGGTAACACTTTATATTAGGAAACACCTAAGTAATAAAACTGAGGGAAAACTCTTAGTTAATGGCTTACTGGTTGTATAATAAGGCCATGCAGAATAAGGCATTAATACGTACTTAATGACTAATTAAAAGTCAATATGTAAATAATTTGCATGCTAATAAGCAACTACTTAATGGTTAATAGGTGTTCCTTAATATAAAGTGTTACCGAAAATGGTGATAAGCTTTAGTAAATGACTTTAAGGGTAAAAATAATAATTATGAATAAATGCTGGTTATCGTAATCACAATTGATGTGTAATTGACCATGGATAACTGAAGACGTAAATTGTAATTGAAAGATGTAATTGACCCCAACCCATAGTCCATACTGGTTACAGATGTTCCCGTACACTATCCTGTCTGCATCTTACACCCTGCCACTAGGTGCTGGACTGTCTCAGAGGCGTTTTTGCACAGCCTGTACCAAAACATTATGATTTGTTATTCTAAGCAGATGTGTTTTCATTGCTGCTTTGTTTACTAACCTGGGTTGGACTTCAACAAATGTTTTATTCAAACGAATCCCCAACAATAGCCTCCATCTTTAGTTCATTGGCAGAAAACAAAAAGGGGGAAGTGTCATGCCTTGAAGATTTTGCTGCCACTCAAGCACTAGATTTGAGCGCTTTGCTGAAATTATTCATTCATGTGTTTAATACACCATTGTTATGGAGCGGCAAGATATTTTAGATCTTGGGAAGACCACAGGCCTAATTCCCACAGTGAGCTGACAGCTGAGCCTCTACAAAGTAAAAGTGACAAATAAAACACAACTTGTTATAAAAGGGTGTCAGCTTTGTTGTTGTAAATAAGTTCACTTGAGAAAATTGAATTTTTCACAGACAAAAAACACAATGTACATAAAAAAGCCACAATAAAATCCAAAGCAACCATTAAAAAATGTGGTAAGCTTGTTAACCCCTTCAGTTGATTCAATGATGAAATTAAAGCAGATATTGTTTAACGCTGCTGTTTGTGTCTAATAAATATTCAGGTATGATAATGTTGAAGGGGTTATTGGAGTCAGTATTCTATAGGGAGTGCAGCCCAGATGGACACAGAGACACAGTTTGATGTGTGTGAGCTGTATGCAATGTGTATAGTTAATAAATAAATAAAAAAGACTCCTCATTAAATCTTAAAATAAATGTGTGGTTGTTAAATTCTACTTGTTTTCACACACAAATGTCCAGTGTTTTGTTCTGGTTTTATTTTCATGAATATTTGCACATGTTGTATGTAAATATAAGCTCCACATATAGCTGAAAAAGAAAAGTAGGACAGCATCTGGTTTGAAGGTCATGTCATATAACCCCAGGCCTGTCCTTGTGGTTGTCCGGCTTGAGTCGAGGAAGGCGTAAAAGCAGCAGGTTCTTTCAAAACCCCAGCGGCTCCATAGAAGAAAGATGCATGTCTCAAACATATAGAAATTTCTTATTATTATATATAAGCTTGCGATAATCCACTATAAACTGTGGCAAAGGGAAGAAATCTGTCCAGGTTTTTTTTTTTTGCCAGAAAGCATTTTTTGTCCTGTTTAATTATGATGCCACAGAGTTTACCCTGCAAGCATTCTGAGTAAATATATCTAGGCCAAATGAAAAGGACCAAACTCATTAGTAAGGCATTATTCTATAGTGGATTGAATAAGTGGTGATTTACAGTCCTGTATATTGCTACATAAACAATAGGATATTGTCATACAACCTATACCATTATGTGCCAAAAATCACAATCAAAAGACAGAATAGCTAGGCTCGCGGATCTATGTGCAGCCGGACTGAACGGATCTGCACACTAATCCCTTTATAAGGACCACAAGGCGTTTGTTAAAGTGATGATTTTGACTTTGTGTCACACATACACACATTTTTTTCACACACCACAAACATTTTCCTTCAAGAAGAAATATTTTTTTTAAGGGAATCTAATATGAAGTTAATCAAAATAATTTTTTTTGGTTTGTCTGTCCACCAACAATTAAAAAAAGAGTCTTGAACAGTGCCCAATTTGCTACTTATAATAATTTTTGCTTCGATAAATGACATAGAGCAGAGGTTCCCAACCTTTTTTGGGTCGTGACCCCATTTTGATATCACAAATGTCCGACCCACACTATAGTGTGTTACAAATGCAGAGTAGGCAGGATTAGTGCACAAAGTGACAAGTGCACCACCTCTGATATTTTTATACTGCATTTTATTTGAACTAGGTTTATATTTGAGAAAGTTTAAGTATAGGATATAGTTATATGATATTTATTGGGTGTGATGTGTATTTGAAAAATAAAAAAAACAAAAAAAACAAAAAAAATAAATATATATATATATATATATATATATATATATATATATATATATATATTGAAAAACCCTGACATAGAGCTTATCAGGCCACTAATTGACTACTATACAATTCTTTAGGAAGAGTTCAAAGAATAGGTTAATTATTGACCATGGGCCAGGATAAGCACATAACAAGCAGTTTAAGTAAACTTTGAGTCTTAACAGATGCAACTGAAGTTATGCTTTCAGGATAAGAGGATCTGGGTAGGCATGAAGCAGGTAACAGCCTCAACTAGCCATGTCTACATAGTACAATGACTTGCTAAGGGGAGCCATATGAAGAGAAACAGTGCCACTGATGCTTTAATAAACAAGGAAGGCCAATACAAATACAGAACACTATTATTAGTACATTATTACACAGGGAGAACTGTCCTCGGAGGATGTTTCACAAAAACAGCTGTCAGGGTACCAGCTTTCCACATAAACTAAGAAATGTATTCAAATGACACCATAATAGCAGAGAAAGCATGTGCTGTCCGTCCATGGGTTTACAGCCTTTTCACACGCGCGCGCGCGCGCACACACACACACACACACACACACACACACACACACACACACACACACACACACACACACACACACACACACACACACACACACACACACACACACACACACACACACACACACACACACACACACACACACACACACACACACACACACACACACACACACACACACACACACAGTTTCTACAGGTGTGCATGTGCGTGCATGTGTGTCTGTGCACCCTTCACACTCACTGTTTTTGTGTGCATGCATGTGTGGCCTGGGTATCCCAATAATGATGGAGCTTTAAGTCAAGCTCTCCACAGTGACGCACTAGTGTGGCTTTAAATGCTTGTTCCCATGGAAACAGGCATCCAACGTACAGGTCTGATGCGGTCTCTCTCCCTCGCTCTTATCTCTCTCTCTCCCTCGCTCTTTATCTCACTCTGCCTCTCCCTGTGCCCTAGCTGCTGCTCAAACCGTCACCTACCTAAATTTTTCTTTTCACGTCCTGTTTTTCTCTGTCAGCATATCTCCCAGCTCTTTGTCTCCTGCCTTCATTTTCATTAATTTATCTCAGTCCTCCCTCTGCACAGTCTCTGCCTCTTTTCTTATTCTCTTGCTCACCATCCGCTCTGGCATTATGCCTCTCCTTCATTTCATTCATGCCAACCTTGTCACCATGCCTTACATCTCCTGTCTTTCTTTTTCATCCCTCTCCCCACTCTCCGTGTCTTCCCTCCACCTGCCTCATCTTCTCTAATCGTTTTGATCTGTAGTCCCACTTTTAGGTCTTCTTTGTCTCTCTCTAAGCTCTGCTTTTAGATACTGAACATAATGCTGAGTCAAACATAAAGACAGCTGGTGCAGCTCATTGGTGTACAGCTCACATTATTTTAGGGTTTTTTTCATGATTTCTTTAATCTGAATGGTTTGTGGGGGCCAGTCTACCAAGATGTTAAGTACTGTAAACACAAGACTGTTATTACTAAAAAAACAAGGTTTCAGAGCGTACGAGATGGATATATGTGATGCTGAGTTAAATATAGTAGCTTTTAGTGATTGACCGATTCATAGGTGGCCGATTTAATCTGCCGATTTTTGCGTGTTTTACTGCTGCGTTCGCCAATCCGCTTTAAATACAGAGCGGCTGCCACAGGCTGCTCCGTGTTGCTGGAGACAGAGGCTGCAGAGTGCAGAGCCCCTCCCCCCACTAGCAGAGCGTGAAGGAAGCTCTTCAACCCCAACGGCAAGTTTTAAACTTTCAAAGAATCTTTTAACTATTTAACTTAGCTGACGTTGTTCTGTGGCTCCATGTTGTTGTCGAGTTGTATTTAACAAGCAGCTGGCTGGAGGTTTGGCATGTGTGTGTTTCTCTCTCCCTTCCTCTCTGCTTCTTACTTGAACATTACAGCGATATGAGAGTGATGCGCTGAGAAGGAGAGTTTTTCAAACTTTGAAAGGCAGTTTACTACTTGTTTGAATATTTATTCCTGTTAATGTTGATGTAATTTAGAACAGAAACTTAAATAGTTTGTTGCTTAATGCGCATCCGACATCACCTTTTTTTCCTCTGATAATTTATGTTCTGGGGTTGTGTTGGAAACAACTATTATTCATGGTTTCTTTTTATGTTTAAAACTATAATTATATACATTTATACCCAATAATCCTGTTATTTAAAAAATATCTTCAGTCAGGCCAACTTTTGTCAAAGCTATTTTCAGGACAAGGACAAACAGTTTTCTTTCATACTATTTCATGAGATGTCTCACTCTAAGTTCAATCCTTATCAGGATAAAGTTTTGCATTTATCTGTAGAATAAAGGAGCCTAGCTTTTCAAACATGTCATTGTGTGAGCCCTTATGTATCAAACTGAGACATTAACACCAGGGGATCTTTGAAAAACTAATTTGACACTATAATAGCTGGAGTCGCACTTGCATGTTTGTATTAAATATAGTATAACATTTTAAAATAATACACAATCGAGAAAACGTACCTTGCCGAAACTGCCTTTCCCCAAAACCACCAGGAAGTTAAAATCTGACAGTTTCATGTGATCTTGGTTCCCATTGGAGTCAAACCGGGATGCGGCATTGGCTGCTTTCCCTTCCGTGTTCTTCCCTGGACCAATCTTAGCTCTCTGTATGAAAATAAAAAAAAATAGTAAATACCATTTAAATGCAAAACCAAAAAAATATACCACACATTTCAACTTTAATAGTGTAGAAATGTGGCACATATGCCTTAGAGATTTAAATAAATCAACAAAGCAAAATTCCATACACTTTATTAAATAGTTTAACTTCTTTGGTTAAGAAAGCTTTTAAGCTAGCTTTTTTTCAATTTCTATTCCATTTATTATGAGCATGCACTCAAGGCAATGCTTTCTGAAACCAATGTGACCTTGCTGTGAGTGAGTCTGCCCCTTCATTCAATCATCACCGTCATCTCTTCCCATCTTTACATCCTTCACACAGACTCACCCACTCACTCTACAAGTTTTCACACAATCTCTAATCATTTAAAACAATTCCTTCTCCAATTTAATCTTAATAAATCTAATATGGTTGTTCGTCTATTCAATCATGTCCATAAGAACTTGTCTGTTTCCAATTTCTTCTTTCTGGTTCCCTAGTTTCTAAAACTCTCCCTATTTATCCACGAACTTGGATTTTGCCAGTTTAAGGAAACTTCTAACACAGTGTTTTGTTAGTGCCTGCTGGAGATTTTTTTTATAAGCACTTAGCATTTATTGAGCTAAATCTCAAAGTACTTCTGTCATGCAAAGCTGTATTTTCTTCAGTGCTTTTTCCTACACAAATGAAACACTCAATAACAAAGATGATGTTTTCTTTTATCTGTCGTTATATATACATATGAACACACGCAGAGGAGCAGGTGAGGTGTTTGCATATAGCAAATCACAACACATATTGTTCTAGTTGTTTACAATGACAAAAGTTTAACCCTAGCAGGGATAAAGCAGGTGTAAAAGACACGTTTCAAGCATTCTATAAAATGTTATTCAATGTTGGCCTTGTTAAATTTATCATCATTGTGACTCTTATAAAAGGTCTGTAAATGTGGTAATTATTTATCGAAAGCCTCTGTTTTCCTTGAGTTAAAATGTTTGTTCTCCTCCTGTATTTTATTTGTTATGGACTTTTTTTGTGGGACCAGGAAGTGTAGATCTGAGTGTTTTGACAGGAGAGACGCTTCCTTAAAATTTCTATAATAGTTCAAAACAATGGACTTGGAAAATGGTGAAAATGGTGAAAAACGGTGACAAAGTGATGCTGTGCGATGTAAACAGGATATTTAAAAGCTTAAAGGCACCTAGAGGTAGTAGGAACAATGTATTTAGTTGTTTATTGAATTCATATCATTTAGTTTTTAAAATACTTTGACCGTACAATTATGTGTTACATGTGTGGGCTGTGTGCGTTAGCAGCAGGGGAAAGTCAGGGAGGGTGGTTCAGCGAACGGCTCTGACGAATGATTAGTTGCAAGATTAAGTTGTTAACTTGTTTACCCAAGACAAGGAACACTTTCTGTTAAATGTAAAATTTACACATGCATCGTTAAAGGTGTTAAAAACAACATTTGTTAACATGGAAGAACACATTTATGTTTATTATTGACGTTATTTTATTGTAGCTCTTTTAGTGTTTCCTAAAAAAAGGACTGACTCAATGTAAATGGTGTTCAGAGCTGATCATTAATAAATGCTGTGTGAAACATCTGTAAGCTTTACTGTTGTCTGGTTGAAGTTTGCGACAATCATTGCTATTACCTAGAAGAGAGGGACCTTCTTTAAACTTAAAGGAGCATAGGGAGGGGCGCACAGTGGCTTAGTGGTTAGCATGCCTCACAGCAAGAAGGTCCTGGGTTCAAGCCCTGGGGTGGACACTTGGGTCCTTTCTGTGTGGAGTTTGCATGTTCTCCCCGTGCTGTGTGGGTTTCCTCCAGGTACTCCGGCTTCCTCCCACAATCCAAAAACATGGTTGTCTGTCTGTGTTGCCCTGTGATGGACTGGCGCCCTGTACCCCCGCCCTATGAGAGCCGGAGATTGGCACCGGCAGACCCCCGCGACCCTGATAAACGGGAATAAGCGGGTATGAAGATGGATGGATGGATTTGAGAAAAAAAATAAACATTTTTTAAACAGTTTTTTTTTAATGCTAATGGGTGATGAAGCGCTCACACATATTTCTACCTATTGCCTTGAAAAGACTGCTGTTCTGAGTCCAATTTCCCCGTGCATTTCTGCGGATGTGAAGTCAAATGATGCTGGTGCGCGTTCACGACGGCTTGGAGAGACATCCCACGACCGTAAATAAAAAAAGAATGAAAAGAAGACGTCTTGGAGACTGAAAGAAGACAAGCACGGTGGACTTAACCACTGTTTGGCTCCACAGTTGTACGCAGAGGCATGTGCACAAGTCTTGCAGTAAACAGTCACATGAACGGCGAGTAAATAAATAACCATGTCACAGTTGGAGTGCTGACCGGGCCGTATTTTCTCTTCCGAGTCCAATAGTTAAAACCTAATTTTTTTCCTCAAAGAAATGACATATGTATGTTTGTTTTAGTGGTAAGCACTGATTTTATTAACAAACAACTGTTAATGTCAACATCAGATCAGCGCACGGGTAACAAGCAAAAGTGAAACACAAACAAGGTCGCAGTACACGCAAGAGACCCATAGGATCTATTTACATAATCCATGTATCAAAGATAAGGATAATCCATGTTATTGTGCAGAAAAAGGGATGTATTCCTTTAAAATGGTCCTCTGTTCCATTCTCCTTGCCAAGTTGCCCCGCGGATCACTGCTTTCACTGTTATACAGTGAGTGCACTCTGCCAAAGCTAAATCAGCTGTGGCTGCAGCAGAAGGAAGAACGCTGCGCGCCAACGACACTATGTGACTCAACACGACCACCAGTTCTAAATATCTGTCCGAACCCGACCCGTCCAGTGCCATCCTCTCGTACCAGCTGTAAACAGTTGATGCGCGCCCCCGCGGTGGCTTGGCTGATGGCTGCAGTTACACTAACCACTGTTTTGTCACTATGGAGTCTGATTTCTAGATCCTACCCTATGCTCCTTCAATGTGAACTCCGCACCAATACAGTATCCATCCACCTAAATTTTTTGGGTTTACGTGTTGCTGAAATCTTGTTCCAGCAGTTACCGTTGCACAACCCCTATTTGTGGCAGATCAATCAATAATAAGTCATGTTTGCTTTGGTGTCTTCAGAAGGATTGACAGCTGTCAGCTATGATTTAAGGCATAGATACAGTATGTATCGATTCGTGCATGCCAATACTAAGCATGTATGCTGTCGTTGGCTACTTTTTAAGGTCGTCCTACACTCCATGGAAAGCCACAGTGTGACTGTACTATTATACCATATGTGGCATTGAAAAGAAGGGATTTTTCCTCATATTTTATTCATAGATCATTTCGGAATAGATGATTGGACAAGACAACAACAAAACTGTAAAGTCACAACTAAAGACCATGAAAGGGATGATAGAGTATCAATGTACATCAGGAATGTCAAATACAACAAATACAGTTTACACTTCTGCGCAGACATCATCCAAGCAATAGTGACAGATATAAGTCCCTGCATGATTTACTATTTAAAATTTTATTTTGTGACCAGTTTTTATGTAATTTGGGGGAAACTCTGATGTTGATGAAAATATTTGAACAATTTGAAATTTAAAATGGCTGAAGTCCTGTAATAAGAGCATGGGAAAATTGCAATCTTCCAAATAATGTGGCATTTCATTGAATTTGTGTTAAGATATCTTCAAATGAATTTTTTTGGGTGGTTTACAAAATAATTCACCTTTTTTTCCAGTCTTCTTTTACTTTCTCCTACGGGCCAGGTTGGATGGTCTAAAGGACCGGATTTGGTCCCCGGGCCTTGAGTTTGACACATGTGCTGTAAATGGTATATCTATGCGATCACTGGTCTACCTTTATCATAAGTCACATCTCAATGTCTTGTGTTAAGTTAGCTTTGTAAAGCATTCTAGAAGTAAACCTGGTAACCAAAAAGTAAATCAAAATGTAGCTGCCATTCAGAAGTTTTTATGAAGTCAGTCTTTCTGAAGTAAGAATTAATTATTAGGATGACTTTGCTGTGGTGTAAAAAAATCCCTAAATGTGATGAGTCAGCTCATTCATGCTTAGCCTGGGTCGAATCAATCCATGACGCAGTGAAGCTGATGAGAGACCCTAAGCTGTCACCACTGATCCACCCATCAGCAAAATACATTTTCTTGTCAAATGTAACATTTTTCACTAATTTTTTTTTCTAGCATTGTATAACATTACTAAGTGCAACAGTGAAGGCTTGTTTCTCAGCCCGTTTTCTATTTGTGTTCATGGGAAGGAGGCGTGTAGCACTTTTTGTCCCTGTGATTTTCTTTTCTCTACTTCTACTCATTGAAAGCGCCACTAAAGTGCATTCCTGTGTGTGTGTGTGTGCATGTGTACAAGCACCCATGTGCGTCTCTGTGTGTGTGTGTGTGTGTGTGTGTGTGATTGCAGCCCCCATGAGAATGGGTCTCAGTGAGCGTCTGAGGACTGCGACCTTCAGAAGACAGAGAGAAAAAAAACTGGTGAAGACGACGAGAAGCACAAGGGGATGGGTTTGGGTTGGGAGGGGGGGGCAGTGAAGGTGACAGAGGACGAAGAACAATTAGAAAACAAAGAGGAACACACAAAGCGCTTAAACTAAACTGTCCATTTTATTCATTTAGACCAGTGGTTCCCAATATTTTTTGTCCCATGTACCCTCTTTGCATTTTTGTCAAATAATGTGTACCCTTCTCTTCATATCATGAGTACACTCTCCATAACCTCATATGCTTTTTCGTTTGTGGAACAGCTCTTCAAAACTCATAATTGTGTCTTGAACATTGGTTCCCTAAGGCGTAATTTACAACTTCAAAACAATGAGTGGAATTAAAGTGGAATTTATTAAAAAACAAAAAACCATGTGATTACTTCAAGCAAAATGTAGCTAATTATTGTCCCATGTTGTCAGAAGTGTGTTAAAATAGCTTCTACAGCATAAAAAATCCAAGAAAATATAGAATTTTATCGAGTACTGTTAGTTTGTGGTGAATTTGTCCAAAAAATTGCCTAAAAAATAACTCGAAACATTTCCAAATCATTTTCAAATTAATCGTTCAATCTTCCGCGAACCCCCTGCAATGTGCTCCTGTACCCCTATGGGGTACATGTACCCCTGTTTGGGAACTACTGATTTAGACAATTGTGTACACAAAAGTCGGGAATACGTTGTTTTTATTCCTATTAATATAGATCACGACAGGATTTCCAGTGTTATTCTTTGTCTTTAGCAATAATTGGGAAATAATAATAATAATGTATTTTATTCATAATCCATTTAACATTAAAATTAATGCCAAAGTGTCGAAGATTTAAAACAGAAAAAAATATAAAAGCAATCCAATGAGGAAGAACCAAATGTCCTTTATTTTTATCGTTAGATTTTCTTTTATTATTCATAAAACATTATTTTAATAATTTTTTTCCCTTCACCCTATTCCTGAAGTTTGGATAAAACACAGCTGAGGACAGAAATGTTTCACTCTGCATTCATCATGATTTAGAATGAGTGGTTGATGTTAGTGGCTTAGTGTCATTAAGAGGGTAGAAAATATCCTCACCACAGCCAAATGTGTTAATGAGGGAACGAACCGGTCAACACACGCGCACGCACGCACGCGCACACACGCGCACGCGCACGCGCACACGCACACGCACACGCACACGCACACGCACACGCACACGCACACGCACACGCACACGCACACGCACACACGCACACACGCACACACGCACACACACACACACACACACACACACACACACACACACACACACACACACACACAGCTTGCCAGGCCGGATGGCACTACGCCTGCCAACTGCTAACAGCTCTCCCAGAGTGGCCCTCTTTTAGACACACACAGATGCATTGTGCTTACACATATTCCTAACATACTGACACACACACCTCAAATTTTTGTCTCAGTTCCTCGTTGCCCTCCTCTCCCTCCAGAGACACGGGGACATTGAAGTACTCGCCCTCTTCCTGGGAGAGCAGCTTAAACCTAAAGCAAAAGAATAATTATTTTCAAGTCAATTTGTAATTAGTTTGAACAGTTAGGATGTTTAAGTGTTGCCTTAAATGTAGTTGCTGAACGCTATTGCAACAACTGTGCATATATGAACATCAATGGTGACTTAAAACAATGTGGGGGGAGGACAAAGTTTATTAGATGCAACAATCAATGCATACATCCTTATACGGGCCATATATTTCCATGCAATGACATGATGTTACTCATTATGTCCACTAGGGGCAGTCTTGTATCAGTCCCAGCAACAGGTCCTTAAAGTTTGTTTAAAGTAGAAATAAATTTGTGTTATGAGTTTGTCACACCACAGAAACATGTGCCATTGACCACTGAGCCAAATTTAAAAAATTGCTAAGAAAAACTAAATAAACAAAATTCTAAATGGTTGAATGGTTTGTACATGTGTTAAGGAATACATGTATAACCATTTCATGTGTTTTAGAAAAGAATGAAGAATTGAGCATTTAAAAAAAAAAAAAATTCACATTGCTCTCTCCCTCCCATAGGGTTAGGGTTAGTACACGGAGGCGACGCCCTAACCGCGCGTGGGCGTGGTTCCAGCACCTCTAACTGACACGCCCCCAGCATTTCAGATCGCCAGCAATTTTTTTCATCTTTCAAATTTGGCTCAGTGGTCAATGACACATGTTTCTGTGGTGTGACAAACTCATATCATCATTTATGCTTTACACGAACTTTAAAGAAAATTTGATATAATTATTATTATAATATAATTGATATACCATTTGGTATATAATTTTTCTGGAATAATTTTTCTCAAATTAAAAACTCAACTTATAATTTTTACGTCTTTGGAAAATACTGATCGATATTGGTTGGAACCATTTTCCCTGATAGGTAATCAGTTTTTTAAAAAAAACCCCTGATATGATCAACCCTATATATGTGCATAAATACAGATGGAATAAAAGCATGTATGGACACAGTATGTGTACTTAATTCTAAGATTAAATATGCCTCTAACAACTGGCCATTTGATAGTAATTAGAATAATTGGATATTTCATATCATGAATAATATGAAATGTCATAATATAATATATAACTACAATATATACAGTGGGCCTAAAAATTGGCCAACTTAATTGTTTGGTGAAATTGTTGTGAGACAATGTTACATTAATTTCCTTCTTGTACCTAGTGAGATGTTTTGAATAAAGTAGGCTAAAAACAATTTTTTTGAGTTTTTAATGGCATTGCACTTCCTCCGATGCTAGCATTTCATTAAAAATCCTGACAGGGCGGTGTCAGCAAAAAGAAAGACAGGTAGAAAGATAGAGAGACTTACTGCAGCGGGAGATAAAGAAGCAGAGATAAAGAGATGGGCTAGAGTTGCTATGGCACTGTGTTTAACTGGAATAAAAAGAGCAACTCCTACTAAAGTATTTCTCCTACAGTGCAATAATGAACAAGGTCACCTTCAGTTTCCTTTCCCTACCAGTGCCATTTCTTTGCCTCCCTCCTTTCTTTACCATACCACCCCCGTATTATCCCAAATTCTACTTTCATCTACCATCCATCCACGGGCAGCTTATGGAGCTCTGAGATGCCAAAGGACAGCGATCCCATGAAGTCGTTGCGGCTGGTCAGGTCCCAGTCCCACACCTCCACAGACAGGCGTCGGTCCTTATCGTACTCCTTCAGGTGGCTGAGAGGATGGGTAGGTAAGAACAAAACAACAGTAGGAAAAGGGATTAGTGAGATGTTATTGACAATCAAGTGTAAAGCATTCTGGTGCAAAGGTTTAACTGAAAACATGAAAATTAAACAATAATAGGTTCAAAACTTTGTTCCTCGGAAATTCAACTTCAAACGAGAACATTTGAAGAGCGCAAACCAAGCACCAAATATCCTCTTTTCCTGGATCGGTAATCCGGATTATGTTACCATGATTATTCACAATTTAAAAGCACTGTAAGCTCAAAATGTATGGACACCCCAATTTTTTTCCAAAAATTGTGATAAAAAATAAAATTCAGATCTAATCAGGTGACATGTACTGAGTGCGCATCGTACTGAGATTGTATATGCGCATATATGCACAATGCGCGCACATGCGCACCACCGAAAAATGAATTTTTGCTAAAAAAATTAATTCATTTTTGTTTATTTTTGTTTTCAAAGTGTTCAAAGTGTTTTACTTGTTTATTGGATTAGGTTAGGGTTAGGGTTATAATCTCAGTACGGAGGTAAACTCAGTACCTGACACCGGATCAAACTCGGTGACGTAATTGAGGAGCCAACCCGACGTAACTAAGATTATCTTCACGCTGCAGATCTTTTCCGATTTTTTTGCCCATATGTGATTTTTTTCATATCAATGTGAACAATACAATTCCAAATTTTTCATTGTCCGACCCAGGCCACTTTCATATATTGACATAAATCAGATACGTATCTGATATTTTTCAAAGCGACTGCTGTCTGAACGGCCAGGTCGCATTCTATTCGACCTTTACGTCATCGAAATACGATAGCGTTGTAATTCTGCATCCCAGATGAAGTGGCAGGGGAGGGGGGAAACCTCGGTGGAGGATGTAAGTAGAAAAGTAGATAATGGAAGGAAAGAGAGTTCTTAAAATTAATACATATTTATTATATTATACACATTAGTGCCACACACACCTCTTTTGTGCAGGTTGCATTCCATTCATACTCCAAATTGATATAAGATGCATTTAATGTGTAAATATGACTGAGCACACAAAAAAAATCTGATTTTTCAAAAACATCAGAATTAAGCATTAGTCAAGTTTCATAAACATCGGTCAAACTTTTATGGAATCTTTGGTTAAAATTTCGTCAAATCCTGAGAATCAAACAAATACATATATGATGAGAAAAATATTACCTCCTCACTGAAGGTAAATATGATCAAGCCAGATCAAACACATTGATTTGTATCTACTGTACCTGAAGGTTTAAAGTACCTTCAGACGACGAGTTGATAAGAATAAGAGCTGGGTTTGAGTTCAAAGTAAAATAAAGAATACATGATGACTTTAGCATTACCTCTACATTAGATTTATCAAAAGCATCTTCAAAACGTCATATTTCACTGGATGCCTATATTAGTGATATTTGAGATAATATTGAAGTTATGGTAAATGGACTTGATTTATAAAGTGCTTTACTGAAGTAGTCCCAACACGCTTTACAATATCTACTCTTTCACCCATTCACCCACCAATGGGACTGATCTGCCATGCAAGGCACGAGTCAACCACTGCGAACAACTTAGGGTTCAGTGTCTTGCCTAAGGACACTTCGGCCGGCATAGAGTGGGACTGAACCCCCCAACCTCTCAATCAGAAGACGACCCCTCTACCACCTGAGCCCAAGTTAGCCGCACAACCCTACAATAGTGCTTGGCGAGACAAGCATAATGTGATGGTGTCAGAACACTCGAGAATGTGAGAAAGCGGGAAAAAAAGAAAGAAAGAAAGAGATAAAACAGAAGTGAGGTGAGGAAGCACAGGGACACATACTGCAATATATTGAAAAGAAACAGCAGAACATGCTGGTGATAAAGCCTTACAATTTAAAAGTCTCATTCCAGGTGGGGTTGAGGCAGCACTTTATTGTCTTGGTCTTCTGTTTACTCTCGCTGCGAGGATCTGGGATCAGTTTAAGCTTCACATAGGGGTCTGACAGACCGTTGGGGTCCATAGGCACTAGATTCCTGGCCTCTTTGACTGGAACGATGAACACAAAGAAAAATGAAGAGAGAAGTTGAGAAGAGAAATCAATGATCATCCCTAGCAGCATTCTTATTTTACACTTTACAATGTTTCGAGGTTCATTCCTAAAATGCAGAGTTCTGTTAGCACCTTAAGCAATCACATTATTTCATATATTCAATAAAAATAATACAAAACAAGGCAACATCAGGGATGCAGAAGGTTTTATTTTTGTATTGATCTATATATAAAAATATACTTCTGAACAAACAGTCAAGGACTACAGAGCTGCTGTTGGTTTCAAAGTTATGATGCTACGTTTTCACATTTCATTACCTCACAATGATTATTTGGTAACACTTTACTTGAAGTTTTATACATAAAGGTTGACATTACGCTGTCATTATTATGACATGATACCTGTCATTAGCATGAATAAGGTGTCATTAAGTGTCGTTTGTTACCCTAACCCAGGGGTGAACTGGCCATCTCGACCCAAATCGTGCTGCTCCGGTCCACTATGTTTTTGTTTTTTCTTTTGATGAGCGAGTGGAGGCAGATATGTTAACAGGTGGCCAAAAATAGTCCAAAAGTGACTAAAGTGGGCCAAAAGCAGTCATGAGTGACCAAAAAATGGACAAATAAAGAAAAACCAGGTGGTATGTAATGGCAAAGGTAGCTTAAATGAGCAAAATGTGGCAAACAATAGTGAAAAAGGGCAAAAATGTGGAACAAAAAGAGGTAAAATGTAAGGAAATAAGGAAACAAGTGACCATTTATTCAGCAAAGCTTATTGGGATGAAAAGTGGCCAAAAAAATTAAAGAAAGGACTAAAATTGGATAAAAGTGTCAGAAAGAACTTGCAAAAACGGACAAAAAAATAATGGGGGGAAAATTATATTTATTGGCAAATGGTAGCTACTTTTGAAGAGGGACAAAAATGGGACAAAGGAAGTTGCGAAATGGCCAAAGGAAAAATGTGAAAAGGGGTTAAAGTTTCCCCCTTTTAAGGTTTTCTGGGGGAATAATAATTAAAATTAAAAAGACAAAGAGCCAAATGTTGTGCATCACTGACTTAATAACAGCTTCTACATGGTGACCTATGATAATATAGTGGGCTAGTAAATGCCAGGGCTGAATTTTGGTCCCAGTCCACCCCTGCCCGAACCCCTATCCCCTAACCCCACTAAGATTCATCCATCTAAACCAAAAAAAAGCCAACATAGCTCCAAAGGCGTCATAATTTAGCAAAAAACACTTAATGACAGCCTCCATGACACCTTATTCTGCTAATGACAGCATAATGTCAGCTTTATATATAAAACTTCAAGTAAAATGTTAATTCATATATTCAATAAAAATAATACAAAAAAAGACAACAACAGGGACGCAGAAGGTTTTATTTAGTTTTCTGTCCTTCTTTGAAAAAAAAACAAAAACAAAACAACAATAATATAAATACTTCCAAACAAACAGTCAAGGACTACAGAGCTGTTATTGGTTTCAAAGTTTTGATGCTATATTTTCACATTTCATTACCTCACAATGATTATTTACCTTTAGCAAGCTGGAACTAGTGCTTTATTTTAATACAGGTAGGGTACGTAACATGCCATATCAGTATTCGCCACACCTTTCCTCTGCATGCATAAAGAAAGGATGCAGATTGCACCCTGAGCCACTATAATCATTTAGTGCTCTTATGTAATGTGACTGAGGCACACTTTCAGAAAATTAATAAGACATGGTCATTCTGAGGCACACACTCAAGCATGCACAAGGTCACAGCCTTGGGGTTGCCAGATATGTCTGTCATGTGCAGACAGAGAGAGGTTGCCAGTTTGAACACTAATCCTTCTTTTGTTAGCTGCCAGTTAGTGGGCTGTAATTGTATTCCACTGGTGTACAATCCAAAATGACTGGATTGCGAGTGTGAGAGTGTGTGTATGTGTGTGTGTGCAAATGCTATTGACGGTCAAGTTGGGAGGTCATATTCAATTACCAGCATGAGAACGGATGCTGTGTCTTAAGCAGCTTGTCTGCTGGGATCAGTGTTGAGTGCCACCCAGCCCCCATAAATGTAACCACTCAGCTGAGCACGTTTCGTTAGGAAGGGTAGGAAACAAACGTTACCGGACCTAGGATTTAGACTAAATGTTTAAAAAAAAACCACATTTTCTTGGCTTCAATTACAACTCAATTATGATTACGCTGACCAGTATTTTTCCCCAATTACAATTAAAATTACAATAATTATTTTTCTTTCTCAATTACTAAAGTTCAAAGTCAATTACTCACAATTACTGAGCCTGAAATAAATAACCCAATAAACCTTTGTTAGCTTTCTGTTAGCATCTCTTAGGATAACAAGTGGGTTTTGACCAATGTCTTAAATCAGCTGTAAAATACACTAAAAAATATTTTCTATCATCCAATTTGTTTGTCCTCTCTTGGTTACATTGTTATAACTTCCTTATCCATGAAAATATTGGTATTAATATTTTTGGTGTAGGTGTCTGTGCCTTTTTTCCTGTCTGTATACCCCTTGATTTCAATTTTTTTTAAACGGTAAAATGATCCTCAAGAGAACTGACAGGAAGTGGGAAAAGTTCATATGAAACATATTTTAATAACTGCGTATGTGTACGCAATAGAACTGTAACATGGTTCACCAGGTTTGAGTTTAATGAAATTGTAATTAACAGTTTTTTTTTAAAGAATTTTAATGTACATTTTCGGAACTCAGTTAACTCAATAATGATTGCAATAGATTTTTTTCAATTACAATTACAATTATAATTACATCATAATTATAAATAATTGTCAATTATGCTATTAAATTGTAATTGACCACAACTTAATAGCTAAACTTCGCTATTCTATCAAAACTTAATGAAAATACGGCTGATTTCAATGTCAGGGCAACTGTCAGATCATGTAGGTGAAATAGGAGGTGGAAAATAAAAATTGGGCCAAGGAACTAGAGATGGTGTCAAAACAAAAATCCATTAAAAATCAAACTAATAACATTGGCCAAAAGGGTAATTGCTGTCTCAGGGAGGGAGGTCGGCACACCAAGTCTAAGGAAATTGTTCTCCGAACTGTCCTCGCCGCTGCCCTTAGAATAAATAACTTACATCATGAGGGACAAAGGATCTCTCTCTGACCACATCTGGGGCCCCTTCATAAACTGTCTTGAGAAGACAATATCTGCAATTCCCACATTACTTTAAAATGCTCAAATACAGCACTGATGTATAAAATGCGATCCCTCTCCATTTAAAGATCGTCCTCCTACAATTTATTTTTAGATTTACATCTATGATTATTTTTATTTAACTTTTTATTCATTTTTTAAATCTAGCAAACGCTCTGAGAGGTTAACCACAGCTCAGAGTCACGGCCTGTGTTAAACTCTCAGCGGAGAGGGTCAATAAATATTACATGACGCCTGTTAAAGTGACCATCAAATGCAAGTTGAAGAGAGCTGTAAAGAGGGTAGCATGCCAAATAGTCTCAAAGGACACTTACAGTAAATAGGCAAGTTTGTGTGTGTGTGTGCATGTGTGTAAAAGCAGGAGATAACACATGTATTTGACTCTACACGGGGCAGCACTGGAGATAAGAATGCAGTAGCAGCAGAATACTGTATGTATATAGCGTGGGTGTTGGCAGGGCACCTTCTCTCTTGTGTATTACTCTCATTTGCTATATGTTCTGTCCAGCTCTTTCCACTATCAGAGAAGCTTTTACAATATACATGTATATATATATATATATATATATATGCCCTATTTTGAACCTCATTCATGTGATTATGGTTGCATCGGGTCGCATTGACATAGGTCTATGGGTCTAAGAGCAAAAATCATAATTACCTGTTTACTGTTGTGACACGCGGCCTTGTTTCCACAGTCCCACATTAATTTTGATTGACAGTCGCAAAAGTAGGAAGTCAAAGCCTATTGGCTGGGCGCAGTTGGCGCTCATTTCCATTTGTATAAATGGAATAAATGGAAGTAATGCAGCTAAAGTGCATCAAAAGGAGCAAAAATATGCTTAGAAAAAATGATGAAAATCGGTTAAAATATGGGAAGTTTGATGTAGTTGCAGAAAAATGGTAAAAATAATCAAAAATGGGCTCAAATTGTTAAAAAAATATTCTTGGTTTCTTAAAGGCATCTGGTGACCCCCTACAAGTGTCTCGCAACCACAAGGTTGAGAACCCCTGGTCTAGAAATAACCTAAAAACCTAAAAAAATATGTAGTCCTTTTGCAATCTTTCAAGCAACTTTACAAAGGGCAGTGCTGTGTATGTATTCACTTGACTTAATATTTACATTTCTCATGTGAATTTAACTCTTTCACATCATATTACATTTAAATCCTAATGCTATAAGACAGTTTAGGTTCCGTTCTAAGACAAGAAGGTACATTTTAATCCAAAAAATCTAAATCATTTTCCCAGCTGGAGTGTCCTTGAGCTAAATGATAGCACTATTACTAAAGTCATTATGCTTTTTCTTTTCTTTGTGTGCATTGAGGGTGAGCTGCTGATGGCTCTATACTGACCCCTGTGGACAGAAGGGGGGGAAACTGCTGCTTTTTACCATTAGATGCCATGTGCTCATTATAAAATAATATTGTATCAGCCTAAGAGCATCTTTATAAAACTGAGGTGGATTACATGTAAATTGTTATCTGCCCTTCTTTCTTCCTGTGTTTTTGGCACAGCTATGATTAAAATGACAAGAAAAGGCAAATTTAATTAAAGCACTCTGGTGCCCTCTGTAGGTAGATCAGGGTACGACCACATTTAAATCATAAATTATTAAACTGTATATTTTATTAGAAATATGAACATGTAACCTATGTCTACGTCAGACTATTTGTTTGAATTCTGTCACCTATTGTGCTGAATATAACTGTAGAAATTAAGTTTCAATAATTTGTCTTACATCTTTAACAAAAATGCGACATTTTCCTAAATGAGTCAATTTGGAATTTAAAAGATGTAACAGTCACAGTCCGTTTAGCAACAGCTGTTGAGAAATGAATGGCGTCAACATACAAATGTATTATTCATTAATGTTTCATTCTTCTAGAGGCTCGGCTGGCTCTCTAAGCAACATCCTGCTTTATATTCATACAGCTCCACTTTTAAATCCCTGGCTCAGCCCTGAGCTGTTATCCTGAAGGCTTAAAGAAAAAGAAGCAGTTAATTATAAAGTGTCCGTCTGGGAAAATAAGTTAAGATTAAATTGGTCCGAGAAGCATTTTAATATTATTAAACCCTGGGTAAAGCGTGTTGGCTGGGGAGGAATTATAACAGTTTAACAAACCTTTGGGAGAAATTAGGAAAAGTCACATCAAGGAGCAACGACATACATATCTGAACTACATCTGGACTAAACTTAGAGACCAATGAAAAAAAAAAAGCTCACTTACACGTCACTGTCACTTTCTTTGTTGATACCTTCAAATTGCACAGTCCATTTTAAATAATAAACATAAATGACGATCAGACATCAGAGTTTTTGACACATACTAGTTATTTTTTCAGCTGAGCTCATAGCCAACCAGCTCCCATGCATCATTAATGATATTTAAGCTAATCTTGATCTGTGGTATTTCATATATCTGAACTTTCTTTGTAAAACAGCAAAAAAAACTGATTTTGAAATTCTGAAAAAAATATATCCCTGTTGAGTCGTGGATGAAATTGCCGAGTCGTGAATAGACACGGGTGCATAGAACTAAAACAAAAATGGTGTCAAGCAAGTCACTGTCCTTTGTGTCACAAGAAATTACGGTAAAAATGAAGCAAAAGCACTTCTATCCAACCATTTAAGAGACTCCACATCCCATAATGCAATGTGCGACAATGTCAACAAAAGGTTTGTTTAGGGTGGAGATGAAAATAAACTCTCAAGTAGCAATTTCAACCTTTTTCCCCTTTCTTTTTGGAGTAAATGATGTTTGATTCATTGATCTATGAGACATAATCTATGATTTTATCCAATAAAAACATTATCGGGGGTAGCAGCTTTACATTCAAATCTCCTTTTGAAGTTTATGCTTATAGCTTTGAAAGTAACTCATCTTTACTGAAGTTCTATAATGTCTTTGATTTTCCATAATCCATATTAAATAAATAACCTCTTTATATGTTCTCCAAATTGAGCTTTAGAAATGATTCAAACTGCTCTTTTCTGCAGTAAAAACAACAACAATATGTTACTCATATAACATATGAATAAGTGTTAAACTATGTTATCCTGTTAGTATTTTATTTCCTTACTCTCTTCTCTTATATTGTGTTGCTGCAAATGAGAATTTAGGCATATTATATTCTATACCCCACATTTCTGCACAATAACTAACTGAATAGCACAGAATTCTTCTTGTGAGACACCTAAAAACACACTTGATTTTGTTCAAAACACAAATGTTCTTCCACAACTGTTTTTTAGACACACGACGTGTGTGTATGGTGTGTTTTTGTGACTCCTGATGCTTCATTCTAATCATCCATCCATTAATTTTCAAACCCGCTTGCTGCGTTTTCAGGGTCGCGGGGGTCACCTGGTGCCCTTCTCCAGCTGTCATCGGGCGATAGACGGGGGTACACCCTGTACAGGGCGGCAGTCCATCGCAGACACACACACACACACACACACACACACGTCGATTGAAGTCTCTAGATTGTGTGAGTGCTTGTCTTTCTAACAGTCATGTTTGTGGAGTGTGGGAGGAAGCTGGAGCGCCCGAAGGAAACCCACAGGGAGAAGTAAGTATCCACCAGGGTTGGCGTCAATTATAATTGTATAATTGATAATTAACTACATTTGTAATGTTGCAATCAGAAGTGAATTGTAATTGAGTTCAGAGAATCAACTTTGTAATTGTAATTGGCATAGACATTCTATAAACATTTGAAAACTCCTCAAAATATTACTAAATATCATTTACATTGATTAACTATGACCAAGCTAAGCACTTCAGTGAATGTATAATTGGAAATGGTTCATCCATTACAATTATAATATGATTACTCACCAGTTTATGCATAGAAATTCATTACGTATATATTTTTGGCCACTAATCAAGAGCCCTGAGTGAATGTCACCTTACAGCAAGGTATCAATGGTCCACCTCCTTTCCTTCTTTAAAATCAGTCCATGACAAAGTTTTTTTTCAAAATCCTTAAAAACGCTGTTTTTTTTCACTAAAAATTGTGCGACTGGAAAAATGTCTTCATTACCTAGAATCCCCATATTAGTACCAATGTTTTGATGCATAAATTGTTGCTGGGTTACGAATAATGACTCACACCTACATAAAAAAACACTTTTTTGCCAAAAATGCTCAGCTCAGATACATTTTAGCACTAATCTAAAGCCCTGAGTGAATGTCACCTTACAGCATGATATCAATGGTCCACCTCCTTTCCTTCTTTAAAATCAGTCTGTGACAAAGTTTTTTTCAAAATCTTCAAAAACGCAGTTTTTTCGCCAAAAATTGACCGACCGGAATTTTTATGTTAATTACCTGGAATCCCCCCATTAGTACCAATATTTTGGTGTGAGAATGGCTGATTTGTATTGCATTAAAAGACCTACACCACTCCACACACAGACGGACAACGAACTGATGACAATACCCTTCGCCCGAGGCTAAAAACTGTTCTTACAATTGAATTAAACCTTGGGAACCATGTTACAGTTCTATGGCTTACACATAAGTAGTTAACAAATAGTAAAATGTGTTTTACATCAACTTCTCCCACTGCCTGTCAGTTCTCTTCACGAGCATTTAAATATTGAAAAAAATATATAAATCTACAGGTATACTGACAAAATAAAGGCTCAGACGCCCACACCAGAAATATCACTGCCAATATTTTCATTGATTAGGAAGCCTAACAATGTAACCAAGAGAGGAGAAACAAAATAGATGATAGATCTTATTTTTTTGTATTTTACATTTGATTTAAGACACGGGTCAAAACTGGCCTGCTATCATAAGACATGCTAACAGAAAGCTAACACAAGGGGAAGGTTATGTTGTATAGGGGCATTTCAGAAATAAATGTGATTAATTTCATTTGAACGTTAGTAATTGGGAACATAATTGTAATTGACTTTTGGGGGGTAAAATAATAATCGTAATTTGAATTGTGTTTAGAAAAAATGGCGCTCACCGTAATCAAAATATAGGTGTAATCAAACATTGACAATTGAAGAGAGAATTGTAATTGAAAAATGTAATTGACCCCAACCCGAGTGTCCACACCAGGGCCTTGAACCCAGCACCTTCTTGCTGTGAGCACTGCGTCATCTCTAACAGTTCAACAGCAGAGGGAGACAAAAGCTGCTTCTCACACACGAGCCCTTGCTATGGAGCAGTGCTTATAACTGAGACCTACTTACTGGTTACAGTGAGAACGTTGGTTTTAATCTCGGCGGTGATCTGGATGCGACCTCTCCTCTCAGTGTGGTCTGTCCCACACAGGCTTGGCACGTTGGCCACGCAGCGCTTGTGGATGTTCATCATACAGTCTGCAAAACATGCACAGAGAGAGAGAGATATTGTGTTTTAGGTGTTATTATGTAAGAGTGGGAATTGTTGCAATTGCTGGCGTTGGTGTGTACCTCAGTGGATATTCCATTTACAAAATTGAAAAAAAAAAAAAGCTGTATTTTTCAGATTCAGCCGTGCGTTTGAAAAGCCCAATAAAGTGGATGGAAGTGACCCCCGTTGTAGTTTATACACACTACTATATACTATCATGAAACCCACTGATAACCCAGAGTAATCATTTGTGCCACTCCGCTGAATCTTATCAATCATTTCTAACAAAGCCAGACTAAAGAATGTTAAAATGTGGTAAAATGAACGTACGGTCACATCTCATGCCCTGGTGTATAAGACCATAGAGTAGAGAGCCACAGTGGTCACAGAAGGTGGGGCTGGAGTAGGTGTGGATCTTAAACTTGTGCTTTGCCCTCGGGTCCTGAAATGAGAGGGACACACAATCAATCAATCTTTTTATTTAGACTCAGGTCCATTAAAACAAATAAATAAATAAAAAATAAGACAAACAAACATACAACGACATGTAAAAAAGACAGTCATACCAGTGTTTCCACATAGCAGACTGGTAACTTACAGCACTCAGGACAAGGTTAATCAACATCATTATAATGGCATTACAAGAACCGTTAAGTCAACACGCAGACAATCATTATACGCAACCTGAAGTTTGCGGATGCAGAAAATAAGTCATCATCCGTTCATTTAGTCCTTATTTCTACCTTTGTCAGCCTCAGAACAGACTTTAAAGTTCTGCTGCTGGTGTATAAATCTCATGGGTTTCGGTCCAGAATACAACATGAGATGTTAGTCAGATATGAACCCAGCAGGTCTCTCAGAACTAAAGACACAGGTCAGATAGTGGAGCCAGAGTTGACAGCAAACATGGTGACGCTGCTTTTAGTTGTTATGCTGCAAAGAAGTGGAACAAACTGCCAGCAGAGCTGAAGTCAGCATCACATGTGAACATTTTTAAATCAAAGTTAAAGGCACTATTTTTCTCTACTGCATATGATTGAGAGGGAGATTTTTGGTCATGTTGTTGTTGATGTAATGTGTTTACTGATGATTTTAATGTTCTTATCGATTTTTAAGCTGTTGAATGTTTTTTGTTGCACTTTTTGATCATGTAAAGCACAATGAGTTGCCTTGTGTATGAAATGCGCTATACAAATACATTTGCCTCGCTTTGCCTTTGTTCTTTGTGTTGCTGATTCACAGTTAAATGTGCTGAATTTCCTGTATTAGTCATCACTAAAGTACTTGTGTTAATACAGCTAAAGAGGAGCCTATATAATTCCAGCAAGTTTATTTTGTCTTCTTTTTGAATAATATATATATATATATATATAATATTTAGACAACTTTTTTCAGAAAATTTACTTTGATCTCCTGACACGTTTCAACTGTCAACTTCCAGTCTTCTTCAGAGGAGTCTGCTGATCGCTATGATGTTTCCTAGACTTCTGCATAATAATTCCAGAAAGTTGACATTCGAAACGTGTCAGGGAATCAAAGTCAGTTTTGTAAAAAAAGAATTGTCTGAATGAATGAAAACTTAACATATTAAAGAGGAGCCTAACATCGTTAAATGTCTGTTTTGATTTTAAACATTTGTTTAGGCAACACTTGTAAGACCTGTTCTACTGTGCAAACGCCAACATATTTAGAGGAAGAAATCAGAAACTAGAAAAGGAAACGAACAAGTACCTTGACTCACAAAATAGCAATATCGTACCTGTAGATACACATCTAAACTGAATATGAAACCAAAATGATGATGCATTCCTTTATTTGTATGTATTAATAATAAAATATGCAATTATTTAGTCAGCCAGGCGACTTTTGCCAGTGTAGAAAGTGTTAATAATTGTATTCCCACTTGAAAAAAGGGGATTAATGAAACATTTGTAAACCATGTAAATGTTCAAATAAAAATGTTCACTAAATATTTGGTGTATTTACTCTAAAAATAGGTAAGACTCAGACAATATGTGTGTGCAATCCTTTTTTCACCAATAGTCCCCCCCTATTAGGAAATAATAATAACTGCAAACTCAAGTATTCTGTCACGTTTAGTTGGAATTTAACTTTGATTTAAACCAAAAAAAAAAAAAAGATTGCTTCCTTGTAAATGAGCAATCACATGTAAGTCATAATTATAGTAGAAAACACAAGTTATTTTTATTTTGAGTGTTTCCTATGTGATCATGTTGTGTGTCCGAGTGACACATGCAACCAATGCTCCGAGGCTAAACAATCCCATTAAAGAAGTGAGTTGATGAAACACTGTTTGACAAGGATCCATAGGTTTATGCACTGGAAAGGAGGGAATGTATTATTTTCCTATATATGCAGATACTGACCTCTATTTACACAAAATCTAAACTACAGAGTAGGGCTACAAGATTATGACCAAAAATGATAATCACACTTATTTTGATCACAAATGTTAAGATTATTGATCACAATTATTCATCATGTTAGTGAAAACATCTGTATTTAAGTATAAGATAAATAATGAAGACTAAAAAAAAGAAAAATCTGCAAGAATTAAAAAATTACTACGGGCTAGCTTAATAAGTTTTTACAGAGTGCAACTCCTTGAAAACAGTGACAGCATATAAAGAAAAAAGAAGAACAGCTGGGTTGCAATTTGCTGCCGGACACAAACAGGGATTTTGTGAAGCAACATTAGGGCCGTGTTCAAAATGGCACACTCCATAGTATGCACTACAAACTCAATGAGTATATACAGTACACTGTATAAAGTATGCTGTATATGCTGTCTACTATATACTATAAGTATGATTCGAATGAATAAGATGGTGAGGTGACCATTCCCACAGAAGTATACTTCCAAGTTTTCCAAGATGCATTTCAACCCAGTGGGCATGCACTGTAGCTGTTCCCACTCAACATTCTTGAAGCCAAAATATGGCGCTGAGGGGAGCACCCATCTTGCAATGTTGGAGCCGGAGTTTGTGCAGTAATGTCCGGCAGGAGGAGCCCTGGTAACCCGCCCCGCTCGTTTAGCGTACTGCCCTGATGACTTACGCAGCCCAGCTACGCCAAGAACATAGGTATCTTTCCCACTGGAAAATCTACCAACATCTTGTTCAGATGATCAGATCATAGGGGTTAGTACTAGTACTCCTAGTTCAGAAAAGTTCAGTTGTTTGGCGTCTCGGCTTTCCTTCACGACATAACTGCTTATGCTATTCACAAAGAGAGCTACCCAAGATCCGCGGCTGTCAATCGTTGTCATATACGACGTAAAATCACGATTTTCAACCTCATAACTTATTTAAAACAAACCTCACAGAAAAATGAGGACTTGAACACAATGTTGGGTGACAATAACTAATAACACAATCTGTTCAAACTCCTCCCCTCCGGCAGACTTTACAGGTCACTGTACGCCAAAACAACCCGCCATAAGAACAGTTTCTTCCCCCAGGCTGTCACTCTGATCAATGCTAAACAGTCAAAGAGTGTCAGACCTGTTTCTGTGAAATAACCCTGGAACTAAACGTGTAACAACCCTGGAACAAACTGTCACTTGAATGTTCATGTACATAAACGTATACTATCTAATTTAAATGTTCACCTGCACTACTCATCACTGCACTACTGCACTATTATCCTATAATAATAAGAATTATTCTTATTATTATCTTATGTTATTTTATTTAGTTTTGCACATATTAGTCTTTAACTACTGTTTATATTTTTTCTAGTTGATTGTTATTATTTAATGTTTACATTGCTAGAGAGATAACAGTTCACTAAGTCAAATTCCTCGTGTGTATAACATACATTACATGGCAAATAAAGTTGATTCTAATTCTTATTCTGATCACAGCAGAGTTTAGGTTTGAAAAAAAAACATGTGACGAGTATTTTAATTTTACAGTTTTTTCTGCATCCCATCTAATATCATTGAGGAGGCGGGGTTTATGACGTGTAATGCAGCCAGTCAGCAGGGGGAGCTCTAAAAATAAGTTTCACTCCACCGGGGAGTTTGTTCCGTCCATTCTTTTTACAGTCTGTGTTTCAAACCTTCAAAGATAAAAACCTGAAGCACACTGAGGCTAAATATCTCCGTTGATTTGCCACCGTTGAAAGTTCTGAAAGCATTTTAAGTGAGAAAGTGACCAAGTAGAATATCAGCATGTGGTCGTTTGATCCATAAAACTCACGGAAACACATTTCATGTTGACGTTTCAAAGATTTTCGGAGACCCGCCATTGTGCTCCTGACAAAACTTCCGGTTAACTTCAAAACAAGAGCCCTATTTACAAAAGAGTTAAAAACTAATGAAAGACAAAAAAATATGCTTTTTTTTTGAAAAGGGGATGCTTGATTTTTAGCTTGAAGCCGGTCCCAGGACGTAATGCATCATGAGGCGGTTGAGTATGATTAGTGTGCCCACCGTGCACGCTTCAAAAATATCTTGATATAGTATACATCTGGGTATTTCATGCATACATTGCATAACCCATCATACTGCTCACACCATTAACACTGATGTCCACCCCATATATCATTATGTGCGACCAGCACAAGACAAAACCTTTGCCTAGTGGTAGCATTTCAGAGCATGGAGGATACCGCAAGACATTTAATGTTAACCTAACCACTAAGAACGAGTGTATCATGTTTTTTCTGCAGTCTGTGCCTTCTCCTCGCCCTCCGAGGGCTCTCTTTTCTGTTTCAGGTATCTTGATGCTGGAGCAGGCAGTTCCTGATCAATGGTTCGCGGCTCAACTAGTCTTGGACACTCTGATGTTCTATCCTATCCTATTCTGTTTGCCCTTCTCTTCACTAACCCCAACCAGTCGAAGCGGATTGATACCACCTCTGAACCTGGTTCTGCTGGAAATTTCCTCCCACTGTCGCTAAATGCTTGTTCATGTGGATCATGTTGGGTTCTTTCTTTCTTACTATGGACTATTTTTTGCTAAGCGCTTTGAGATGACTTTGTTGTAATTTGCGCTATATATAAAGCTGAATTGAAATGAATATTCAATTTTTCCATTCTATCTAATGTGAACACACTCCATACTCATTTTGACAACAGACTTAGCATCAGTAGAATGGTAGTATGACATTTCGAACAGAACCTAGTTTTCGCCTTCATCACTCGCTTGATATTAAGATACATTAATGAAGTCTTAATCATGGGTTCGCCCCCTGGTGGTTGGCTGAATATTGGAGATGAGAAAGTGCCTGGTGAGATATGCAGCACTTTAAATGTGACGATCAGGTTAATTTAATCATTGCAACCAAAAATCGAAATCACGTTTAAAGTTAGATTAATTGTGCAGCCCTACTACAGAGCACTAATATGTGTAAGGGGTGTATATTTGTTGACATCTATTTGGGGGGCATCAAAGCCCTGCAGTGTCCCAATCCTGAGTCGTGTCACGGACCGTCTGTAACAGGCAAAGGGAGGTTTAAGAGAGTTTATCTTAATATTTTGTGTGTAATTATGTAAAAATAATGCTTTTTGTTTCAAGGGCAGCATCTCTGCCTCACAGGACGTGTGATTCCTAAAGACCTAAATGCTCTGACAGCATGGTACTAATTCCTTAAGGGTAGTTTTCCTAAAACCTCCATCATCTTGTCCTTTTTTCAAAACCTAAGGAGGAGTGACTTAATTGTTACTCAAATCCACACGTGTCCTATACTGTAGGTAGTCTTCATTTTAGACCACTACTACCTGAAATACACCCAGCTTCCCAGAGGAATCGTCTCAAGCATGTGTTGCCTCTGTGAATACTTGGTGAGTCTGCACTGACGGTGCAGATAACGGTGGTGTTATTCTCTGCACAGCTGTGGATCGGCTCATCTGTGAGTATGTGTGTGTCCACGTGTTTGTGTTCCTCCGTTAGATGAAGTCTTTCTCAAGGACAAGCCGCCTGCCGCTTGTGTGTTGTTCCTCTGAAAGAAAAAGGAAAAATCGAGCTGCTGAACCGCCAGCCACAGGCGTAGTGCCAGCATCCTGAGAGATCTGTGCTGCACCACAACAAAACAATAGACTCAGAATGAGGTATGAATGAAAAGTAACAAGAAGAAATGTTCTGTTCATGTCTTTTTGGTTTGTAAAATTGACTTCTTTTACTTTCAATATAATTTTAGGAAAATGTTTTCTCAGGCTGAGATGTTTACATGTCTTTAAACAGAATAAATTAAAGCATTACTTGTAGTTTGTGTCCACAATGAGATCCCTCTTTAGTTTCCATCAAACAGAAGCTTTGCAGCATGTAATTTTGTCTTTGTCTTCCTGGCTCCTAACTAATTATTGTGAAATGATTAGTTTAGAACATTTGAGGTTCTAAAATTAAGGCAAAGCAAACGCAAAAATAAAAAAAAATATATGTTTTTTAGACACTTAAACTAGGAGACCATAGGTTAGACAGGGGTAACTGGCTATACGCAGCCCTCAGTTTATTTGTGTGTATCATCCAAAACAAAAACACAAAATGACTGAAAAATATACAATATGACAAACAAAAACACCCTAAACAACAATGAAAATAGACAAAAGAACTAACAAAATACCATAAAAAAACACTGACTTACTCAAAAACACAGTAAACAACAAAAAACATGAAATAAATCCCAAAAATATTGAACAAAATACACCAAACTACTCAGAAAATACAGAAAATGAATAAAAAAAAATACAGAAAAGAAAGTTACCAACAAAATCTCAAAAACAACAACTAAAAAATACACAAAATGACTGCATAATAAAGTTTTCAATACACACAAACCTATGTCCTTCTCTAAATACATGCTAATGTGTCAATATTCTAAGTGCTGATGAGAATGTTCATAATGTGGCCCTTGGATCAGACAATTACATTATTGTGGTTTCTAAAGTGAAAATAAAGTGGTCACGATTGTTCAAGTTAATCCGAACAAAATTATTGGTTAGAATAATAATCAAATAAACAAATCACATGTCAGGGTTTTAAACAGCAAGTACTAACTTTTCTTGGTCTCTGGCAATTTTAGGCATATTTAAATATTACAAAAAGGTAACCAAAAAACCAATCCCTTAATGCGGGATGTTAACTTGTTAGCCATCCCAAGCTGCTTTCTAAGTGTGGGACTTTCACAGACTAGGTCTCTCACAATCACTAAAAATCACAAATAACAATGACGAAAACAAAAACAGCTGCTTGTTTTTGTCGATAACACTTGACTCAAGCCTGAGGGGGGAAAAAAAGGAAATTGAAGTTTGTAACAGTGTCAAGGAACCTCAGAGGGGAAACTACAAGCTGTTATTAGACCAGTGGTGTAGTGATAGTCTAACAGATGATATAGGAAATAGGCGTTGTAAACAGATCATAGATACAGTACACACATTTTTTCACACTTCAGTATGCAGAACACAGTTTGCTGTGTGCAGATTTTAAACAGTTTTAAAAAGTATTTCTACTTCGTGCAGGGACCTCAGAACTCTTTAAGGTGAATGTACTTAAGTAATGTACTTTGTTGCATTGGCGTCTAAAGTTATAACATCAGTGCAGTTTGTTTGAGCAGTGACTTTCATTGCAAAATGTGCAGTGTCTTGACTGTGCCCTTGTTGCTGTGATGCAGTTTTGTTTGAGGTTAACACTTCAACTCTCCAACCAACTCTTACACTGTCATGCTTTCTACGGCAGGGGTTCTTCCTCTCACAGGGCAGAACATTTCTCAAGAACCTCCTCATAATCCGAACATCAAATAAACACAATTTACTGCCATTTGTAGCTCTAAATGCCATAGGAATGATTATTCTTTGAACGTTTTAATATTTAAGATCTTCGTAAGTAGAAATGAACTGAAATGGCACATGTACTAGTCTTTTACATAATATACAATGGGTTTAGGGCTCAATTATAGAGAAAATTATAATCACGATTATTTTAGTCTCTAATTGAAATCACGATTATTCAAACGATTACGTGTCAACCAAAAAGTTATTTATTTTTGGTACAAAATAATGTAAAATATATTCTTTAAACATAAATAAAATCCTTCAAACAGTGAAAGGAGGTGGAGCTTGCATGTGCGTGCATTAAACAACTCAAAGTTAGTATTAATAATTGTTTTTGTTTTCTTGTATGTGCCAAGCTTTAGTCTTTGTAAATATCCTAAATCGTGGAAACATATAAATCATTGAATTTTTTTTTTTTTTTTAGATAAAAGTCTTTTTTCTCGATTATGGTATTTTTGTAATTGTTGAGTGTAATAATCGAAATCGTAATTGAATTTCGATTAATTAAATGGGTTTATTGTAATACTAGGTTTGCATTTAAGTTTGTTGTATCTATGCAATAACAATAAGCAACCTATCCATCTATCTATCTATCCTTCTATCTATCTATAAATCAATTATGTTCACATTTATTTGGCATTTATTTGCAACTTTATAGCCATTGAGACACCCATCGCACTTCACAGTGGTGCGTCATGCCTGGTATCCATATACTAGAAACCTTGTCTACTAGCTTTATGAACAAATTCATTAATATAAAGCTTATTATGTGTTGAATAAAATAAGATAAGGACACATGCTGGACAGCTGGCCACACAACCTTTAATATAAAAACTAAAGAAAGGTGCCATAAAACAGGAAGGCAATGTGTGTTCAACAATAAATATTCCCTGTACAGCTTGATAGTTTAATATGAACTAAGGAAATAACCTGCCTGTGTTTCTGTATAAATTGAAGTATGTTCACTTAAAGGTGCTTTTTAAACAATTTGCACTGTGATCATGCTCTCACTAATGTACTGTATATATTGCATGACAAAAAAAGCAAAATACACTGATTCAGACTGAATTAGCAAATATAAACACACACAGCCATGTACGCACACACCATAGGAGACTCAAGACCTCAAATATAGGCTTCATTTAATAATTTCATCATTCCACTTCTCCCACTGGGAACTAACTCTATTAACCCAGATGTATAATTGAATTCTTCTTTTAAACATAGCCTATACATCTCTGACAGAATGAGAAAGAAAGAACAGAAGAGGCACAAGCAGCAGGTAAAGAAGAAGCACTGAGGGGATTTATGAAGTCAGCATATCTCATGAAAACATAAATCTAAATCATTTTCACACAACAATAGAAACTAAATCATCTGAGTCTAATGTCTTGATTAATCTTCCTGTTGTCAATAATTAATATGTAAATGAATACAATTGGCTTCACAGACTGAACAGACACACTGACAAGACCCTTTTTATACTGAGGAAATAGACTTAAATCAGATTTATTTATTCTACACATTTAGGTTCAGTAAGTTTTTTGTCATGTAAAAGGTTTTTACTGAAATAACTAAAATATATAAAATGTTAATATTTGATATTGACTCTCCTGCCTAACTTATAACTTATGCCTGATCTACTCGAAGGCTAACATGTTAGCAATCATCTAAACTTTGGTAAATTTAGTTTCATGGGAATGTGCAAACGCATTGTTACAATGCTTATTAAATTGGTAAGACAAGATAATCCTTTATTCATCTCGCAATGGAGAAATGTACAGTGTTACAGCAGCAAAGCAGAATAAACTCGCTCAGTGCAAAATTTGATGAGATAAAAATAGAAAAATTTAAAAAAGAAGAAGAAGAAGAAGAAAAAAAAAACATCTATATACAGTATATATAAATATATATATGCATAAAAATAGTTGAAAAGAGCCAGTAACATCAATATGTAAGTTTGTATACACTGTATGAACACTATCATGCACACGGTGCATACAAGGATGGACATGTTATTGCGCAAGTGGTCCCATAAATTATTATTATTGCAATGCAAATCAAAATAAAAAATACAAATACAAATAAGATCAGGTGGCAATGACATTTTATGACACTATTATTATTTTTACTATTATAATAATTGTACATTATTTTTCTTTTGTGACTATTTTGGTGCCGAGCTTCCTTATGCACATCCCCACAGAGCAGAGAGCAAGGTCGTAAGGTCAGGAGCTCATTATTGAGATGACATGGTGAGGGTGGCGAGGGCCCGTAATTAAGAGCAGGGCCCCCAGGGTGGAGTGGCATTTAAATAGGGGATGTACAGAGCACAGATAGGTATGGGTGAGAGGGACACAGTGGGAGTGAGATAATAGGAGGGGGTTACGGCTCAAGAGCTTATAGATAGAGAATGACTACTTGTGTCTTACAAAAAGATATTCAACAAAACAGAAAATATGTATATAAGGTTTAATGAGTAAAAAAACATGTGAAAAGAATACTACAATGTAAAATGAGATATTAGACAAAATATTGACCATGAAGGTATGTTAGAGCCTCATATGTAACAATTACCCGAAATGTAACAAGACACGAATTGTTATTAAAAAAAAGGTAATAAAACCCAAAATATTACACCTAATAATGTAACAATGTCAATGTTAAATCATTGACTTACTCTGTGGCGTAATCAAATTATTACACTAATAGGGGGAAAATGTTTTTCCTTTGACGTTTTGGGGTTAGCATCTTGTTACATTATTAGTTTAACACTTTGGCTTTTATTACATTGTCTTTTATTACATTTAGGGCTCAGCGCTTTTGTTACATTATTGACCAGTTATTACATTTCAGATTTTATAACTTTTTTTTTTTTTTTAATAACAATTTGGGTCTTGTTACAGTTCGGCTCTAACAAGGCTGTCGCCAACAAACTATAAACCGTATGAACAACAAAATGTGTATACGGTACAATGCGTTGAAAAAAAAAAAAAAGGACTAATTGTGGGGCTGCACCTGGGAAGCATCAGCAATCAGGTGAAAGACAAAAATAAGGAATGTGGCGGTGCTTATGCAGATAATGAGTAGCGAGTCTGCAGGGAATATTCATTTCTACACACCACACCGCAGGAAGCCAAGCAGCCAACAGCAGTCTTTCCTCTGGAGGAAAATCACTAAGTGAGCTTGTCAGATTGAGAGGGCACACCAGAGGGAGGAGAAGACAGCTCCAGAAAGAAAAGAAAAATATACAGTTTATCCTAGGCCTAGTATAAAAAAATGGTCAAAAGACAATATTGTGTTTTAAAAGTACGCATAAGCATTTTTACATTTTAGCGTCTGATTTAGTAATCATATATAAAATAATGTTCTAATTTATTTTGTAGAATCACAGTCTGGCAGAAAACAAACCTGGCTGGTGCTCCCCTTAGAAAGAAATGTTACTAAGTTTTATTGAATATTGACGGAAGCAAATATTGCAATAAAACCTTTATTAATCACTGTAGTGAAATTCTTCTCTGCATTTTACTCATTTTACCTGAGGGGTAGGAGTGGGCTGCCAAATGCAGGCGGCCGGGAAGCAGTTGGATTGGGGTTAAGGGACTTGCTCAACATCCCAGTGATGGCCCGTGTGAGATTTTACAAGCCTACGACAACACCGATCAAAAGTAGAAACTCCTACAAAGAAAGTCATTATGGATTTATACTTTAGAAGCTACTCAACATCACGGCTTAAATGGTGAACTTGTTTTTTCTCCTTTCATTTCAATGTATAGATATATGTGAAGGTATGTACTGTATGTATATATATATGTGTGTGTGTGTATTTATATACATGTACTGTATATAATACTTGGAATAATTACTTTAAATTGTTATTTTTTTTACTGTGAGACTTTTTTTTGTTCACTTCAGTTTTTTGTCTGTTTCAGTGAAATTGTTAATTGTACTTGATCATGTGACATTTTTGATCACATGACTTTCTAATTCATTATAAGCTGCAGCTGTGAAGATCCAGTACACCTGCCCTGATGACGGCCATAATGGCTGAAAGGCGTTGGACAACTGTTGAATGTACCTATAACTTAAAAGTATAGAGGAGGATTCAAAGTTTAGAAAAGAAACGCCCTCTTCACTTTTTGAAAAAATGCACATGATCAACATTCTACCTGCTCCCAAGAGGGAACGTCTATTAAACGTGTGCAAGAGAGCATGCACAGCTCTCTTTACAAGTTGGTGTTGGCTTCTACAAACAAAGAAAAAGATTATGCAACTCTAGGGATGCACCGAATATTGCAAAAAAAGCCACATTCGGCCTTCGGTTTAGTGACTTAAAAGCAAGGCCGAATAGTAGCGTGACGCAATGATGCAATCAAACAACGTGCAGACATTTTGAGTCGGAAAAGTGTGTGTGAGTTGCTGCAGAACCAGTAGCAGCAGCTCCTCCTTTCTGCACACAAACACAGCCAGACTCTCTCCTTTCCGTTTACTGCTCTCCGTTGGAAACCGTCCAATTCCAGCCATGAATCCGTAAACATCTCCATCGTTTCCTCCTTACACTACACCGGGTCTCGCTGCACAGGCTGGTGTAGCATTAGCACGGAGTGCTAACAGCTGATGTGTGTAAACAATAGGTCCGTGGCTCCAAGCAGTGACTCCCAACACGATCGGCAGCAGAAAAAGTAGTGCAGTTTGCATTTACATATATAGCAATAAAGTTTATTATATGTTATATATTAAATGGTAAATGGTAAATGGACTAGATTTATATAGCGCCTTAAAACCACACTGAAGCAGTCCCAAAGCGCTTTACATATCAGCCGGACAGGACTGCCATGCAAGGCGCTAGTCGACCACTAGGAGCAACTTAGGGTTCAGTGTCTTGCCCAAGGACACTTCGACACATAGTCAGGTACTGGGATTGCACCCCCAACCTCTCGATCAGAAGACGACCCTCTACCACCTGAGCCACGGTCGCCCCACATTAAACAGCAGTGTTCGTTTTAGCTGATAGATAGTTGGAGAGGGAGGAGCTCACATAGGAGGCATGTTAGGTGGTGTCACTTGCCAACGTGGGAAAAATCCAACTCGCCTGTTTGGAGTTGTGGAATAACATGGGAGGGAGGAAACATAACTTTTTACACTTTGGCCCTAGGAATGAAGCTAAAGGGATGTAAATCACTGTAGCAACACCAATAGAAAGTGATTTTTTTTCATCATACCTCCCCTTTAATGCACTTTAGTTTTTTTTGGAATGCATGTTTTGTTTTATTTGAAGGGCTAATATAAATAAACATTTACTTTCTTTAAAAAAAACATGTCTAAAAATACATTGTAGGCTATTTATGCAATATTAAAAAAAAAAAGTGAAAAACTTAACAACCGCATTCAATATTCGGTATTCGGTCAAGCGCTTATATTTTATTCGGCTTCAGCTACAAATTTTCATTTCGGTGCATCCCTAGGCAATAATCTTAATGGCTCTGTAAACACTTTACCAACATGCGCCGTAGATCCAAATGTCTCATTCTGACATTTCTCCTGTTTATTCTAAATGATCAAAAAGTATTTCATAACATTACATTTTAAGATTGAATTCTAAAATACTGCATAGGAGCAAACACTGTTACCGTACATCTGTCAGAAGAAAGAGAGGAAAAGAGTGAAAAGTGGAGGCTGTTCAACCGTAAAACTGCTTCCACAAGTGATGGAGGCTTGGAGAGAGAGATACTTCTCTGCACCGGTGGTGTTGTTTTTTTCCTCCACTTAGGCTCCCCCGCACACCAAGAGCAAGAACAGTGGTAATATCATTAACTCAGGAGTAATGTACTCACATCTGAGGCAGGGCCTGCATCAGCGCCCGGACAGGAGAACGTGACGAACTCATGGCAGCGTTTATGAACCACAAAACAACACACTGTGAAGGAAAAAAAGAAACAAAAAATAAAAAATAAAAAATCACAATTAGTTCATCACAAACTCATGGTTGCAAATATCATTATATCTACACTAGTTATTTTCTCATATAGACACACATACAATACTGTAGGGTCATTCCATGTCATTACACAAATGGCTTCAGTCTCAAAAAATTACAAATTTAATACACTTTCCCCAATTGTTCCGTGCTTATTAAATAGGGACACGGTACATTTTTAGTTTGATCGGATGAACACTTTTTGCCAACAGGGGTGTTGAAAAAAATAGATTCAGCGATATATCGCGATATTGCGAGGTGCAATTATCGGATCGATTCAAAATGCAATTTTTTTTTAACCTTTATTTAAGCAGGAAAGTCTTCTCCACGACAGGAGACATTGTAACTGCACAAAGAAGTACACTGAAACCTAAGCATGTTGACCAGCTTGTGTTTTTTCAAAAAAATCTAAAAAGAAAATACTAACTTTCTGCATTTATTTGTTGTTCTAGGCATATATCTCAGTTAAGTTCCACTAAAGTCATGTTGCACTAAAGTCAAAGATGGTTTAAAAGCCACAGGCAGACTGTATGTTATTTTTTTTATTTTAAGTTGTTGGCACATGGCATGTTAAAGCCAATGCTTTGAGTGTAAATTATGTCAATAAAATATATTTCATACATAATGTTCTCACGAAGGTGTACACATGTACACATTTACACATTTACAGCTTAGTTGTTTCTTAAGTCATATATATATATATATATATATATATAAAAAAAATGCAAAAAAAACGCCTTATACTTTAATATTGGGATATATCGTATCGTGTCCTACGTATTGGGATACGAATCGTATCGCCAGATGCCAGGCAATACACACCCCTAATGGCCAATGTAGTGAGGGGGTAGTGTGTCGATTTTCGTGGGTCCTTATTTTTCTTCCATTTTCAGCTTCCAATATCTCAGGAACTTCACCACATAGGAAACTGAAATTTGGTATAGTACTACTTAAATAGACTCGTCAAATCACTAATCATTAGTCAGATATATCCATTGTTTCTTGGGTGACAGTCTCTTAAATTCCGAAAAAATACTTTTTTTTAAAAACTATTTTCATTGGCCCATAAATGCATTGCAACACAATGATTTGACAAAAATGCAAAGGGTCCCAAAAAAAGATTGGGAACCACTGCTATAGAAAACTGTTAATAGGTTATAACTTAGCTGCTATATAGGATCAAGTAAAGAAAACAGATGCCACAGGGTGCATATTTTCAGTATTTACTATACTAACTTAACCCAGAAAAATATTAGGCATCGCTAAATACAAGAGAAAATATCTCCTCATTCATCAATGCTTTCGCATTATGATATGTAAATGAAATTTCATTTTAAAGTGATTTAATGATGACATAACTTAATCTAGTCTTATCTCATCAACCCTGTACAGCTGTGGTTCCCAATCTTTTCGGTCCCGTGTACCCCGTTTGCATTTTTGTCAAATCACGTCAAATCATATCACAAGCAGTACCCTCTCCATAATTTCATATGATTTTTAATTTGTGGAACATAAGGCTGTCTATAAACTACTAACTTTGTCTCAAACATTGATTCTGTAAGGCGTAATCTACAAATTCAAACAATGAATGAAATTGAAAGTGGATTTTTTTTTTATTATTTTTTTTAAATATCATGCAACTTTTACGTGATTACTTCAATAGAAAGTAAATACAGCTAATTACTGTCTCCTATTGTCAGAAGTGTGATAAAATGGCCTATACAGCATAAAATAATGATGTTTCAATAGATTTCAAGAAAATATAGTATTTTATTGAGCAATTGGACTGTTAGTTTGAAAAAAAAAAAAAAAAGCTACAAAAGGAACTAGGAACATTTCCCGATTATTTTTGAATCTACTAAATCTTTCCGAGTACCCCCTGCAATGTGCTCTTGTACCCCCATGAACCACTGCTATACAGGATAAGCATGTATAGATGCAGACATGCATAAGGCAGTGTAAACACTAACCGATCGTGCCAAAGAGTGACACGAGGATGTATCAAGTTTTAAATTGTATTGCGTTTGCTTCATTGTGTATTTCAGCCTGTTTCAGTGTGAGCAAAAAAACAAACAAAACATCCCAACATGGCTCTACCTTCCAGGGTGGGAACAATTAGCTGTGGAGGAACATACGAAAGCGTTGACGCATGTCGGGCCTGTCATCTCCACACTGATCAATGTCAGCTCTACTGACAGCCAAGACAAACAGGGGAGACTAAAAATACCTCTGAACCACAGGCTCATACACTCAGTCACAGGGTTTATTCCAATAGTGTGTATGTTATGACAGAAATAGAGATCACCTTGATACGCATCATAATGTTAGTGGATGTAAGTGTGACAGTCCAACGTTCAACGTCGTACACCCCTAGCTAGCCTGTTAGCTCACTGTGCTAACAGCCTATACTTGGAGTAAAGCAGAAAAACACCTGAATGTATTTCTTTGAGAATAACCTAGTGTGTATGCACTCTAACCATACCTGTCAAGTTTTGGATTTCAAGATAAAGGACATTTTCTGCTCCAAGCCATCCCACCACCCTAACCGCGCTCCAGTATCCCTTATATTTTAGAGACAATATATAAGGGATACTTATATATTCCATAGAGTTTTTTCATAGAGTTTTTTCCATAGAGTTTTTTCAGAGCTATCGGACCTATCTGCAGATTCATCTGTAATCATCGGAGGTGACTTCAATCTGACACTCAACACATCATTAGACAGATCCAGTAAGTGCCCAAATACAAAACCGTCTCGATCTGCTAAAGTATTAATGAATTACATGGATGATCTTGGAATAGGTGACGTATGGAGACTGAACAATCCAACTAAAAAAGAATACACCTTCTTCCGAATTGACTTTTTTCTCTCAAATAAATCCATTGCACATAAGATTTCCTCTAAAATACATCCTATAATCATTAGCGATCATGCCCCGATATCCCTCACCCTGAAGTGTGACTTCATTACTTAATGACAGTGAATTTGGTAAAATGATAAGAAAAGAATGGGAGGACTTTCTATTAACAAACGATTCTCTGGAAGTGTCACCGTCCTTACTCTGGGAAACCGGCAAGGCTGTCATCAGAGGGAAGATTATATCATACTCTTCTTATAAGAAAAAACAGGAACAGATAGCAGAAAAAACGATTGAAGAAAAAATTTAAGAAACTTATGGAAGAATACGCAGCTAACCCGTCTGAACTTTTATGGAAAAAACTCCAAAATACAAAACTTAATCTGGACATAATTTTATCTAAAAAAACGGATTTTATTTTACAGCAATTACGGTACAAAAACTTTGACTACAACAATAAATCAGGCAAATATTTAGCAAATCAGCTTAAACACAACAAAGAAAACTATTTCATAGCGGCAATTTCTGATAATTCAGGTCAAACTTTAAACTTACCTCAGGACACTAATAAGGTTTTTCATGATTACTATCAAAACCTATACTCATCAAACTTAAACCCTGACCCTGAAGATATGAAAACCTTCCTCAATAACTTAAACCTACCACAGCTCACCATAGAGCAGAAAACCACCTTAGACTCACCATTAACCTTACAAGAACTCACACTTATGTGGTTCTCTGGCATTCACTAACGACATATTAGACACATTTGTTGCAGACTACTTTACATCCTTTAACACTTTCTGAAAAGAGTGTATTTGTGGCGCTTGTGATTCGTGGATGTTTTTATGCAAATCTTACAGAACGTGTAACAGTGTCCCATCCTGCTGCTCTTTGGGAAGGTAAACTCTCTGTCCCATTTACACAAGTTCTTTGTTTTTTTTTGCCAGAACATCTTCTTACATCCATCTATCTGAGTTGTTTCTGGGTTTGTTGCTGCTGATCACTAATCTCGCGAGAACGACCACGACTCACGGCATTTTAGGTGACAGTTCTCGTGAGGCTAGTGACAGCGTTTAGTTCAGTAAGGCAGAGGAATGTTTTTATTTATTTATTCATCTTTTAGTTATTATTACATTAAATTACTGGATATTTACGGGGAAATACTAATACAGCACAATGGCGGGAAAGAGATAAAATACGGGAGTTTCCCAGCCAAAACGGGATACTTGACAGGTATGGCATGCTAGGTTGCTGGCTAGCATGTCAAGATATCATATCCAAGCAACTGGAAAATCAATCCAGAATAGATTGTGTTGACTTTTCCCACTATGGCAGTGCCATCTCTTCAATGTGACAACAGGAACCACAACACTAAATGATGAGCCCATATGTGCTCATCTAAAGAGTTCAGACCAGTAGCAGTTAGTTTTATGGCAAGAAGCAAAGTTACCAAACATATTTGGATACTTACAGGCACATAAACTTTAACTGCTATTAAGTCAATATAACAGAGGAGCCTAAATGGATTATTTTCCATTCCAAGTACCGGTAAGTAAGCTTACAGGACGGGTAAGTAGCAGTGAAGCATGACAACAATATACAATGTGCAAGTAGTCGGTTTAAACTATTTCAAGCTTCGTTCCTAACTTAAAGTATCTAGTAATTAAGTTCACAAAATATTTTAAAATATACAATTAAACAGTAACCTGAAAAGTGGTTTCAGTGCAAATTGCTGGTTCAAGCAGATCACCACAGAATAAAGCACACTACCACACTGTAGTAAATAATTAAAATCAAACTGTAAACTAAATAAATAAAGAATAACAATAATTTAAAAAAAAGTCAAAAGATATATGGACTTTGAGAAAAGTAAATGGTAAATGGACTTGATTTTATATAGCGCTTTATCACCACACTGAAGCAGTCTCAAAGCGCTTTACATATCAGCTCATTCACCCAATCACTCTCACATTCACACACCAGTGGGACAGGACTGCCATGCAAGGCACTAGTCGACCACTGGAAGCAACTTAGGGTTCAGTGTCTTGCTCAAGGACACTTCGACACATAGTCAGGTACTGGGATCGAACCCCCAACCTCTCGATCAGAAGACGACCCACTACAACCTGGCTGCAACCTGGCTACAACCCCCGATATATCAGCGGACCTCCAATTAGGTTTGATAGAAAACAATAGAAAATAGAGTAAATAAAGTACTTAAAACTTCACTTTCAATATTTTCCCAAAGTTAAACTTTTTTCTAAAAATTTGAAATAATGGGAATTTGTTAATGATTTTTTTTAAAAAAAACAACAGAAGCAATCATGTTAATGCATAACACTGCCAAGGTATTTATATTAATCACTGCTTTCTAGTCCTTTAAAAATAGATCACAGTATCAATGTGAGAAAAAACCTTCATTAATAATCATAAACTCACATATATATTGCAGCTGCTCAACATTGGCATGCTATTGGCTTTCAGTCCACAGTTTGGGGCGGAGCTCAATGCAGCATGCTATTGTGCTGTGTGATTCTTATACAGTTAAAAATAATCAACCTCAAAATAAATCATTTTATATGTTACATGATTCTATAGGCGTACAAAATAGATATGGGTTAGGGTAAGTCTGAACACGACTGGTTTATTGAACGTTGAACACCGCCCCAAAAGTTGAGCACCGCCCCGAACTGCAGGCTGCAGTCGGGCTTCTCGGGGTGTTTGTGTAATGTTTGTTTGTTATGGATTTTTAAAACATTGGAGATGAATGAATTAACATTCATGTATTATGGATGCTTGGATATTTCATGTTTTGTTTGTTGTTTATGATCATTTATATTGTTATTGAGTTATTTGATTTTGGGTTTGGTATGACTGTGGGAGGAGTTGCAGGTAGTGACTGCCTATAAATGGAGGCCCAGCCTCAGTCAGAAGCCCCTGACGAGTTAAAAATATCAAGTTTTATCTCGTATATTGCTATTTTGAAAACAAATATAAAGATATGAATTTTGGTCCATAACGCCCCGCCCTAGTGGTCAACTACTTTCACATTTATAAACTGAATGTTGGCTGTTCTATCCCATCTATATCTACATGGTAAATATTGGAAATACTCCACTGATCAGAGAGGTTATAATTAACAGTAAAACATAAATCACATGCACTTTAATGACACTTCACTCCCACACAAGATCCTCTATGGTTCTGCCACCCACCAAATGCAATGATACACAAGACAGAGAGAGAGATGTGTCCACGTCTTTAAGGATGTTAAAGATTGAATAGATACAGATAAAGGTTGATAACAGACTGTTTCACTTTTTTTACACTTTAACAATTTTAAACAGAAACAACAGAGAGCCTGAGTGTTCATAGTTAATTTTTTTCTTTGCACAAATTGAGCTGAACTTAACTCATCTAATATTGACAGAGCTGTTTATACCAAAAAGATGATTAGTGACAGATTGGTGTCAGTTAAACAACAAGAAAATTAAAAAAAATACAGCAGATTTTAGTTGGTATGCTGCAAAGAGGAATAAACTGCCAGCAGAGCTGAAGTCAGCATTAGCCTTGGGTGGTATCCAAATTTTGATACTGTTATACTGCCTCTCTATTTTACTGTGGCATATGGTCTTACCGTATTACCGCCCAAGCCAAGTCAGCATCCAATGTAAACAATTTAGTTAAAAGCTCTCATTTTCTCTGTGTACGACTGAGAGGGAGTTTTTTTTTTTTTTTTTTTTTTTAAAAGGTCCCATGTTACGCTAAATCAACTTTTCTGTGCTTTAAACATCATAAAGTGCTATTTGGGCTGCATACACATGCCAAAGTGTTTTTTCATTGATTCCCTCAATCATTAGTTAGAGGGTGATTTGCTCCTTTCTTACTGCAGGGCGAGCACAAACACCTAGCTCCAATTTGATGACGCGTTCCCACTTTGATGACGAATTTGACGTGGCACTGAGCTAGAGAAGCCACGCCTCCAGGAAGCTCTCTGCCGTGATTGACATGTAAACAGACACGCCCACAAAGGCGAACATTTCAGCATCGTTCGCGCAGTGCTATGTATGTATTTTCTACACTCTATGTATGCACCGGCAAATGCCCCGCCCCCACGCTCTGTCTCGTGTTTATAAAGCAGCATGAGCTCGGCTACGGAGTGGGTGGGAGGAGGGCGGGCCGTCCTCTGGCCCTACGTCACCTTGCGGGGAGGAGGAAGTCAGTGTCTCGTCGATAGACACGCCCACTCATGAATATGCATAAGTAGGCCACAAATCAGCCTGTTTGTGTAGATTTGCTCAGAAAGTGACTTTTCAGAGGCAAAAACTCTGGAAAACAGGCGAGTTTGATAAAATAAACCTCAAATACTATATTTTTGGGGTTCTTAGAACAAATGGAGATGGGTGAAAAATAGCATGCATTTTTACGTTGATTTTTACACTGTTTAATATTCTAGTCTAAACGTTGCACTAAAGTACATTGAATGGCCTCCCTTGTAGGGATGGGCGATATGGACTACAAAAATGATCCTGATAATTTCTGGTATTTATCACGATAACGATAAACATCACGATAAATAAAAAACTCTAAATAAATAAAACAATTCCCAACTTAAAGTGTAAATAGGTTCCTTACAAACACAAATAAATGTGAATACATCAACACTCGACACATTAAAAAAAGGCTACAATAGCTGCTGACTCAAAGAGTTCATGAGCTGATACTTTATGGAATATATTTGTGCATGTGGGTCACTCTATTAGTGTTATTGTATTATTTACTCACTTAAAATGAAATTATTTTCTAAAAAAGCACATGAAAAGCAAAAATAACTCCAGTGTTTTAACTGTTGCTGAATCTTGTTTCATTCATCTTATGAGTTAAATAAAGTTATGGTTAATAAATAATTCTCTGATTTCCTATAATTAAACCAGATCAAGCTGATGATTTAATCATTCAGTATATTTAGTGTAATAATCTCAATAGTTACATTAGTTTAATGTCTTGTGAACACGTAAAATATAATTAAAAAATATTGCGTTTCACAAGTTTGGACGGATGAATAGTGACATTAGTATTTATGTTAACATTTATTTTACACAACGTGTGACATGTTTAGCTTTAATCCTTCCATACAAGTGTTAAATTTGACCATAAACAAATTGATGGCTCTCTGTGGTTTGATGACAGTAAGACGTGTTCTTTTTACTTGGTCTATTTCTTATATGGAGAGGTTAGCGTTAGCTCTTAGCCCAGTCTGTGTGTCGTGTGTTAGCTTAGCATAGTTAGCTTTAGTTGAGTTTCCAGTTCATAATCGTTGCTGCGAGTTCATCTCTGTACCCGTGTGGATCTGACGGAGGAACTCGGATTGGTTCACTTTGTTGGATGGTTGTCTGGCTTTAACCAAGTAGTGGTCCATGATGTATCACAGCTCGGCAGCTTCAGGTAGCTGTGATGAGCACCATCGTCTGTGGGTGTGAGAGAGCTGGGGGCGGGAGGGGTGGTGCACACCACGGCCGCGGAGGCTTCGCTGCGGACCTTCCATAAACAGCGTTCCCCTCCAGAAATAATGTTGTTGACAACAAACAGGGGCAGTCTTGGCCCCTGGAACACGTTTTTTTTTTGGGGCATTCTTGGCTAAATTGTGGGAGAAATGGCCCGTGGCCCTCGCTAATTTCCGACATGGGAATTTATCGTTTCTATCGTGAGATGACGTATTCTTACAGGTGAGAATGTTTTTGACGATAAATCATAAACAATACAAATATCACACATTCATATTCCCTTGTGTATAAAATGTGCCATCCAATAAATTTCCCTTGCCTTGAACTAAGATGTGATTACTTGCATATGTGACTATTTTTCACTAACAAGGAGATGAATTGATAAGGATTACAAATGCATTGCATTTGCTTTTTGCATCCAAAACACCTGTAAACCTTTGGGAATATGAATTAATTAATTCTCAAGAGAGATCTGTTGTAGACCAACACATAAATAACTAATGAATAACAATTACTTTCAGAGAGATGGTTCAGTGTATTTCATTCATTTGTTCCATTATTTTAAATTGTGACATGTGCCCATGCTGAATTAAGAAGTAGGAATTACTGCAGACCAGGGGTGGACTGGCCCTCTGAAGTGGGCGGGTCTGCTCTGTTATGTTTTTTTTTGACAAGCAAGTGGAGGCAGACATGTTACCAGGTGGCCAAACATGGTCCAAAAGTGGAAAAAAATGTGACAAGAAAAGAGTGAAAAGTGACTAAAATGGGCCAAAAGCAGTCAAGAATGGCCAGAAAATGGGCAAATAAAGAGGAACCAGGTGGTATGTAATGGCAAAGAGTAGCGTAAATGGCCAAAATGTGGCAAATAATAGTGAAAAAGGGCAAAAAGTGGTAAAAAAAACAGGGAACAAAAATTTGGAACAAAATGTAGGGAAAAACAAAAAAAGTGGTGTTTATTGGGCAAAAGGTAGCTTATTTGAATGAAAAGTGGCCAAAAATTAAAGAAATTGAACAAACATTTGATAAAAGTGTCAAAAAGAACAATCAAAAATGAAGAAAAATATAAAAAAAATGGGAAATTTATTGGCAAAAGGAGCTAAAGTCTGAAAAAAAGTGTCAGAACTTTTTGAAAAGGGACAAAAATGGGACAAAGGAAGTTGCAAAATGGCCAAAGGAAGTAGGTAAAAAGGGGTTAAAAGTTTTGCCATTTAAAAGATGAATAATTAAAATCAAAACAACTTCTACGTGGTGTCACTGATAATATAGAGGGCTGGTCTGGACACAAAATGACAGGGCTGAATTCTTGTCCCAGTCCACCCCTGTGCAAACCTCTCTTTTTAAGAAAAAAACTTAAAAAGTTAAATTCTAAAATGTGATTTTAAAATATAAAATACAAAAATATCTTGCATATTATTCAAAAGTTCAAAAACACACAAAAAAAACTGCTAACAAAACTCAATGAAGCTAAACGTGTTACATTCACAATAACAAGGCCATAACTCCTTTAATGGCCTTGTGCCCTTGTGATGCTCTCTGTACTGATTCCAGTCCAACCTTTAGTAAGTGGCACCCAGCCCAGGTGCCTTCATTATTTAGAGTATACATTAAATATCCATGGAAAACAGACACACACAGTCACCCTAACACAAGCAGCCTGATGTCCAAACCACACACAAATAACAGCCACCGTTACCCGCCCATTCTCTTTCCATCTGTCTCGGCCTGTCTTTTTCCACTGCCACCTCTCCGTTTGTCACCAATTTGTTACATCACTACAGCTTATATTACTGCAGAGGTATGCAGGTAAGTGGAGCACCTGTAGAATAAAGTTACAGGTTGTTCTCGCCACAAAAGGTATCTGTCTTGAGTGCTGTGCCCTTGGATTGTTCCAAATGCAATCATCTCTTTGCGTTTGTCACATTTTCACAGGACTTCTGTTAGAAACCAGTGCAGTTTTCTAACTGAATTAAAAGAAAAAGTCAAACATGTTAGTTGGAATCTTGAAGTTAACTGAAATCAGGGTTTTAAATTAACTTTTTAGATCACCATGGCTAGTAGATTCCTAAAGCTACCAGCCAACTAGATTGTCCACCAGCAAAAATAAACTACATTATGAGTGCCACAGAATAGATTCAAGCGTTCCTGTTTTTTTAAAATCGTTTTTAATTTAGTTGATTGCAGAAATACATTAAAATGGTAAAAATATAAACATTTAATTTAAAAACAATGTTGTAACAATGCCTAAAAGGTGCAATAGGGAACTTTGGGTGTGTCGGAGAAGTGAAGCTTTTATAAAGTACGTTCTCATAACTTAATAAACAAACTTAACTCAGATCAAATTGGATCCCTGCAACACTGTTTGAAGTAAGAAAGAATAGATGTAATCAGTACTAACTAAGAATTACATGTACTATAGAGAAAAAATGCATGCTCTTCAAACTGTATAGTGCACATTTTGAAGGTGAACCACTGGTCGAATACCAGCCACTCTAGACCCAACATTCATTTAGTATTAAAACTCCTTAATTTCTTCTTCCTTTCACATCCTCTTTCATCTTCATTTTCCCGTGTCAACAGCAGCATTCTTTTTTTGCAATTCAGATTTTTCAACACCCGATAAATATCTCCAAGTTTGTCTGTTTTTTCCTAACTAATTTTACAACTTAATTTCAGCTCCTATTGTTTGTTTTGCACTGCTCCAATACCAAACCATAACAATCATACTACCGTAAGCACGAATGTATGACACGTCACGACATAGTGTTCATGGGAAATGTAAGATTAGTACAATGAGCAGTGTTCCCAAATACACATTCCGTTTTAAAGTCTAAACACAAATTTAATGGCAGAAAACAGCCCAATTTGGCAACAATAACTTGTTGCATTGTTTCTGCAGCCTGCTGATATTTGTTTTGTTCTTCACCAGCCAAAATAGCTAGTGAATTGTCAGAAGTGATGAAGGTGGTTCTAATATATAACATTTGGGAACCTCTAAAGAATGCCATTCAGGAGATTCAGAGAAAAGTCAACAGTGGCCTGAGCTTTGAGAAACTGTGCAGAAACGCCTATACAATGGTGCTCCACAAACACGGTGAGAAGCTCTACACTGGCCTACGAGAAGTTGTCACTGAACACCTTATCAGCAAAGTATGGGAAGATGTTCTTAATTGGCGAAAAATAACTTCCTTCAAACCCTAAATCAGGCCTGGAATGACCATCAGAGGGCAATGTTGATAATCAGAGAAGACATCTTAAACTACTTGGACCATGCGTATGTACAGCAGGACAATGTAGAGAATGTCTACAAGTTGGGTCTAATAATCTTCAGAGATCAGGTGATTCACTACAGCTGCATCAGAGACCTGTGGCAGACCCTGTTGGACATGATTACCCAGGACAGGAAGGGTGAAGTGGTGGACAGGGGCACCATCAGAAATGCATGCCAAATGTTAATGAGCCTCGGCCTCAAAGACAGATCTGTTTATGACGAAGACTTTGAAACACCGTTCCTAGAAATGTCTAATGAATTTTTTCAGATAGAGAGCCAAATGTTACTTGTAGAAAACAGTGCCATTGTCTACATACAGAAAGTTGAAGCCAGGATTCATGACGAGATTGAGAGAGTAATGCACTGCCTGGATAAATCCACAGAAAAACCCAATATCATGGTGGTAGAAGGAGAACTTATCTCCGAGCAGATGAAGACCATTGCAGAGATGGATATCTCAGGCCTGGTCCACATGCTGAAGAGCGGAAAAACAGACGATTTGGCGTGTATGTACAAGCTGTTCAGCAGAGTTCCCAACGGGCTGAAGACCATGTGTGAGGGCATGAGCTCTTCTTTGCGGGAGCAAGAAAAGGCTCTCATGGCAGATCCAGTGGATTATATCCAGGGTTTGCTGGACCTGAAGTCTCGTTTTGACCGGTTCCTTCAGGAGTCATTTAATAATGACCGTCTCTTCAAAAAAACATCTACAAACAACTGGGGTTCATCTTGGAGGGGTTGATCTCACTGTGAAATTCCTGACCACATGATCCTGGCCAACACAATCAGCAACACCAAAGTGCAATATCCCCCTTCACCGCAACATGCACTTGAAGTATTTAGAAGGTTTTACCTTGGCAAGCACAGTGGGAGAAAACTCCCTGATCCTTAATCACTATATGGGTTTTGCTGATCTAAATGCCACCTTCTATGGCCCCATCAAAAAAGAGGTTGAAGTGGAGGGGGCGGGGGGGCAGGGGGGTAGCTGGTGACGGGCTCTAAAACAAGGAAGCACATCTTGCAAGTGTCCATGTTCCAGATGACCATCCTCATTCTTTTCAACAATACAGAGAAGTTCACTTTTGAAGAGATCCAAGAGGAGACAGACATCCCAGAGTGGGACCTTGTGTGAGCGTTTCAGTCTCTAGCCTGTGGGAAGCCCACTCAGAGAGTACTCACTAAGGAGCCCAAGTCCAAGGAGATTGAAAATTGCCATGTGTTTACAGTCAATGATCAGTTTACCTCCAAACTGCATTGCGTAAAAATTCAGACAGTGGCTGCTAAACAGGGAGAGTCGGATCCAGAGCGGAAAGAGACACGGCAGAAAGTAGATGAAGACAGAAAGCACGAGATTGAAGCGGTCATCGTTTGTATCATGAAATCGAGAAAAAAAATGCAGCACAACATCTTAGTAGCCGAGGTCACACAGCAGTTGCAAGCACGATTCCTTTTTAGTCCTGCAGTCATCAAGAAATGCATTGAAGGACTCATTGAGAGGGAGTATTTGGTAAGAACACCGGAGGACCGCAAACTATATACCGTATTTTTCGGACTATAAGGCGCACTTAAAATCCTTTAATTTTCTCAAAAATCGACAGTGCGCCTTATAATCATGTGCGCCTTATGTATGAAATTAACTACTGTGCTTCAACATACTGAACTGAAAAAGTGAGTGTATTGTTCTGTATTTCATGTGTTAAACCTGAACAATGTTGAGAGTTATTGTTAATGAGTTGAATAAAGTTTGACTTTTCTGACTATTTTATTTCGCTTAATGTGTCTTAATAATAATAATAATAATAACAAACCGGTGCGCCTTATATATGAAAATAGACCCTGTCAGACCCATTCATTGATAGTGCGCCTTATAATCCGGTGCGCCCTATAGTTCGAAAAATACGGTACTTACATAGCATAAAACGACTTGAGTGAATTCAATGAAAACTGAGGGCCTTGTTTCATTTGGGGTTTTTTGTCTTTGTGGACTGCAATGTGTGCAATCACAGTGAGGTGCTGTGACATGCAGTCTGTGGAGGCAGAGCCTCACCTGTCAATTTAAAAAAATAAAAAATAAAAGTTGATATTTGAAAAAAAAAAAAGTAACTATGTAATCTTGTTAGTCTGCATATGTGAATATTTGACCTGGTTGTTTTAAAAAGCAAAGCTAACAGATTGTAGATTGACTACGATACAATATTAATAAGTGAATATCATTCATTTATATTGTCATTATCTTTTGAATTCTATGGTGTCTCTTGTCAGTTTTGCTTTGGTTTTTCTCATCCCTGCTGTTATCATCTTTCCGATGTACGCGGGCTTTTTCCTATATGAGCACCAAATGTTAGATTTCACATGCATGTGAAAAGCAGTGACATTCTGTCCAGTGACGTCCCAGATTTAGATGCTGTCAGATGGAGCTGACCTCGACTTGTATTCATCATTTATCTTATCTATAGAACAGTTAATAGCATGGGTCAAAATCTGTTGGAAATAAAAATCTATGGAAATAGAAGAGGAAAAAATTCCAATAAATATCATTCAAGGGATTTGTATCTTCCATGACGAGATGGAGCAAAAATAGTTTCACACATAATTCAACTGTGGATTCTGATAGAAATATTGTGACGGAAATGGGAAGCACTACAATTTTGTCAAGCAAAAAAACACGAATGAAAAAACCCACAATATTTACTAGAAAATGCCTCCTTGAGATTGTCTCTCCAACTGTAGCCTGCAGACCTGGCACAGGACTTAAATGTCTAAACTTAGCGAGACAAGAGATGCCGTTACTTGCGCTTCCTTATTTCTAAGAGACGGAAAGACAACCCAAAGAAGAAACTGGTCCAACCAGAAGAAGAGAAGAAGGATAAGAAGATGAAGGACAAAAAGCAAAAAAAGGAGTCAATAATTTGAACAAAACACACTATTCACCTTGAGCACCTCTCCCTGTGTTTGTGTGTGTAAGAGCTTATATAAGGTGGGTGAGCAGCCCACGCAAATGTATAAATACCCACAATGCCACTGGTAGAGCATGGAGAGGGTCAGAGTGAGTCAGCACACCCATATCATTCCTCCTCTTTGTCTCTCTTCTCTATCCATCACTTCATCAGGTTGCTTTCTTTAATGTCCTTCACAATTGAAGCATTTATCATTTTTGAATTGTTATACAAAAACTCAACGCATTTTATCTTGGCACGAAAAACTGTAACCTCCAGATTGTGATGATCATAAGGCAGCGCAGTCGTGGTGTAAACAAAACAAACGCAATCAATTTCACTTTCACAAAAGTGATGTTTGAAATAGAAGTTTAAGAAAGGTTTCCAAACAAACAAATCAAAGTGAATTAATTTGAAAAGCGCACACAGCTCTAGAAACATCGTGGGCTTTAATTCATTTCTTTTTTACATTTTTTGGCAGCTCCTATCAACAGTTTACCATAACAAGCTGTATACAACCTATATTACAGTATACACTCAACCCCATACTGGTTAATTATTATGTCCTCCTTACTAATGTCATATACTGTACCTTCAATGACTTTCTTTGTTTTCATCTTTACTTAAAGAGTAAATAAACCCCTGCTTTCTCCTGACCTGCCACCCGGAGGTAAATTCAAAGAATTCCTTGATTATGGGCGGGGTCTAGAGGTAGACCGATATGGGATTTTCAAAGGCCGATGCAGATACTGATTTAAAAAAAAATAAAAAATTCAGCCGTTATCTAAAGCCGATTTTGGAAGCACATTGATTACGAAAGACAATTGAAACACATGATATAAATGCGGGGTCCTATCGTCAGTCAAGTGGTGGCTGCAGCTGCCCACACGATTGCCTGATCAAATATCCTTATATTTATATATATTTGATCAGGCATATATCCTCATTCTTTTTTCCTTTAATGGCTACTCTAAAGTACTATATATATATATATATATATATATTTTTTTTTAATCTTAAAAAAAGTCCATATATCGGTCAACCTCTAGCCCAGTCTGTACTATAAAATCTCCAATGAACAATCTATGCTATGTTATAGCTACTCATTGCTCAATATACCTCTCCATTAACTATTCTCTCAATCTCACCACAGATTGTAGAACCCACAGGTGCTAGTTTTTATAAAAAGGGGTGGGGCTAACAGTGCTTGTTTGTGATGCAAGATGGTCCCAAAATGTCACACGATCTTGTTCTCAGTCAATAGCAAAAATCAATTGTAAAAGCTGGGCTTCAACCCTTAGAGGGCAGTCACTCTGACATTTTACAACTAATTATGCCAAATTGAAATACTTTGACCAAAATGTTGAGAGTTGGACCAGGATCAATCAGCAGCACTACTTCATACTCAAATACATTTGTATTCAGCAGAAAAAAGTGGTTTGGGGGTTTAGTGACTCTTTAAATCTCAAATGAGTAAGAATATCTACTATCTCTACAACTTTACCTGACCTTCCACAGACTCCATAATGATAAGCAGTCAAAATAAACAGTCAAACCTGCAATGACCATTGATTGCAGCTGATCAACTTCTCCATTTAAAGGGCCCATGTTAAGCTAAATCAATTTTTCTGTTCTTTAAACATCATAAAGTGCTATTAGGGCTTCATACACATGTCCAAAGTGTTTTTTATTGATTCCCTCAATCATTAGTTAGAGGGTGTTTTGCTCCTTTCTTACTGCAGGGTGAGCCCAAACACCTCGCTCCAATTTGATGACGCGTTCCCACTTTGATGACGAATTTGACACAGCACTGAGCTGGAGAAGCCGCGCCTCCAGGAAGCACTCTGCTGTGATTAACATGTAAACAGACACGCCCACGAAGGGGAGTGTTATGGCAATTTTTATATTCATCATCATATCGTCAAATGTATGTTCACGTGTACAATTTGTCATGTTTTAATACATGATGACTCCATTACTCTTCGCACTTTTGAACAGCTGAATCATGTTAGATTAGACAGTACAGATCGTATTGTACTCAGTGCAACACAGAGTCTCTGCTGAAGGCCAAAACTCAAACTCACATGCAGACATACACGAACGCACACACTATCAAGGATAGATATGAGTGGCGCCCAACCTTCCTCATAATATACACGTGTTCATCATCCTCAAATGTTTCCACTGTTGGGCATCTGACTCCCTCCTTCTCCTCACCTCAGGGTGGAACTTTTTCTGTTATCTGTATAAAAGCTTAAGCTGTGAAACTGTTAGTTAGAGCGGGTCTTGCCTTTTTGCTCTGCCACGAGCCTTTTTGCCTTTCATTCTTTCAGGATGGAAGCTTCTTTTTTACTCCTTTTTTATTTAATTTTATAATAAATCTTTTTTATAAAATCATCAATGCCTCGCCTGGACTCCATCATTCAACCAGAGCAATAAATCATGTCTCCAAATGAGGTCAACCGCAAATTTGCCATGACAGGAGCATTTCAGCATCCTTTGCGCAGCGCTATGTATATATTTTCTGCAGTCTATGTATGTACCGGTGAACGCCCCGCCCCCACGCTCTGTCTCATGTTTATAAAGCAGCATGAGCTCGGCTACGGAGTGGGTGGGAGGAGGGCGGGCGGTCCTCTGGCCTACATTTTTGGGGTTCTTAGAACAAATGGAGATGGGTGAAAAATAGCATTCACAACAGCTTGAAAGTTATTCCTGTGCCCATTGAATACAATTAAAATTGTTATTATTTACTAAATACATTTCATATAACTGATATCAACTGTGATTTAACATTTAACAAATCTCTTTTCAGAGGCAATTCTTCTTAAATGCATATGACTACATTAAGCATCTATTTCTAGGTGGTAACACATATTGATTAAAGATTTCATAATTCTGACAAAAAGAAGTGTTTTGGTGAATTTTACATTTTGATAGCGCTTTGAGATGACTTTTGTTGTAATTTGCACTATATAAATAAAGTTGAATTGAAATGAATTGACACATGAATACAATACGGAGGCCATTCAAATGTAATACACTAGGTCTTCATATCAGACAAAATTGTAAACATTGGTACTATTAAACATTAAAAGGTCAATTTTAAACACCATATGGTTGGAGGATAATTCTGTGGTTACAAAAACATTTTTTTTTTCTTTCTCTGGTGCTGAAGAGTTCCTATAGTTAAACAGAAGGTCAAAGGTCTTGGGAAAGAGCAGGAGTTGGTGAGGATTGATGGACTCGAAAATTACCTTGTTCCTTTTCTGTGAAAATGCACGATGTTGGCAATAAAAAGGTCTATTAACTGTTCAATGGGACATTTTTTTATACAACTTTAAAGGAAATGAGTGTGTTGGTGGTGTTTTCAACAGTTCAGTCCATTTAATCTCTTAGAACCCAGAGGTTTGGTTCCTTCCACTGCATCTCCTATACAGTAGAAGCAATAACCTCACAATCATGCATGAATGTTTGATTGTTTATGTAGGGAATCAACCCTTTATGATTAAACAAATGCACTGAAGCAAATGAGGTGTGAAATGCCACAAACCAGCACCACAGCACCGGATGAAGATGGAGGAAGTGACCATTGAGTCTGTAATATCCCTTGAGATCAGAAACCTGATATATTCTAGTTGAGCAAGGTGTTTCTACCAAATAAATGTGTTTTTCCTTTTCATTGCCGCAAATGCGGAAATTATAATTTTTTTCTTTCAAATGTATCTCTTTAAAATTGAGTGTTGACGTCCAAAGCCTTAATGAATCGCACAATATGAATGAAACTTTACTGAATTCAAATCAACATGCTATGTTTGCTTATAGCTAAATGTTCTCCTTGAAATAGGGTATAAACTGTGGATATACCTCAACGGAGTGTCGTCTTTTTAAATCTTACATGTGTAGAGACAGGTTCATAAAACTCTGGCCTTTTAGGAGAAAAGGGAAACTGTCTGGCTGGCTTAAAGATCAATGGATCTCAGATTTAGCTTTTCGTGCCAGCACAGAAAAAAGATTCTGGCAAACAATGCTGTTATATGATCCAGCAAACACCTCCACTTTGTTTGCTTATCTCTCTCCCTCTCTTCCTACTAGAGTTTCCTCTATTTACTGTGTCTCTTTCCCTTAATTTCTAAAACCATTTGCTATTCTTCCTATGATTTCTCTCTTGGTCACATATATATTATCTTGTACTCTCAGCCTCCTGATTAAAAAGCCCTTATGTTGTGTTAAAATGATGTTAAAATACAAATAAAGGAGTGCCTGTGTCTGGCAATCGATCACACAGATCACTGTAACCCAAAGCACTTTTATCACCACGCAATAAAATACACAGCATTTGCCTCAACTTTTCTTTCCTCCACCTTTCATTGCTTCTCTCTCTAACCACCCCCACAAAATCATACCTGCTGTTAAAGACCAGACGACAGGAAAGAAAAACGGAAAGTTACAAAGATTAGAGCAAAAATGGCAAATAATCTATACAGCCAGTACCCTTTAAAAAAATAAAATAAATCAAAAATAGCGTTTACTGTTGTTGATTTGATGAAGGCCTGTCTGTATTCTATTTCTAACTATGCAATTTCATCTTTTCTAACCATTTACTCTTGACTCATCGAGAGTACGAAGTGGATGAAAGAGTGTGGGAGAAAGAGGACAGGGGGTGAAAGTGGAGTGCAGTAGATATTGACAAGTGAGTTAATGAGACAAACAGGTTTGAATATCAAATAATGAACACAACACAATGTGCTTTCAAATATTCCAAAAACTTGTTTTTGTTGGGGTAAATCTTCAGCTTCAGTTGAGTTTCTTCAAGCATTTCTGCTGTGATTTTGAAGCTTCTAAATTAAAAGCAGATGGAAGAAAACGAGAAACTTTACCCGATATTTTTCAACTGCCTTATATCTGCTTATTGATAATGAAGAAAGAGACGAAGGGGCTGATGTGAGGAGAAAAGCAGGAAGAAGGAAGTCAAATAAAGAAACTGAAAAAGAGGTCTTAGAAAAGTGCACCCCCATCGCTCGGGTCCCTGTTGCTAGGTTACCAGTTGTAGGATGAACGGGTTAAAGTATCTCAGGAGCTACAGTGACACAGTTAGCTGGTCTCCATCTGAAAATAAAAACATGTAAGCAAACACACACATGCACACACAGATACAAAATCTGAGTCCTAACTAAATCTTTGCGCAGGCATAAAATGCCCTTGAGTAGTTTTTTTTGTTTTTTTTTTTTTTAACTGAAAGCTCCTAAAACCTTTTCTCCCAAAGCATCTTCCACAAGATTCCTACAGATTCAGTCAAATTAAAATCAAGACTTTTTATTGCCATTTGAAATTACATTGAAGACCGACTTCACAGTAAAAAAATGTTTAGCGGAAAAAAATACCACATCAATTACATAGGGTTAGATTTTTTTCCCAGTGACTAGTGCAGACGTGCTACGGGCGCCCTCCTAAAATAAATACAAAAAACAGACTAAAAAAAAATCCCTCCAAAAAACACACAGATGATTACAAAAATAGCCAAAAATTATAAAACAAAAATCCAAAAAATAAAAACCATTAAGAAAATCTTTTTCACTAAATTTACAGTTCCCCATGTTGTTAAAAGTTGCTACAAGCATGATGTGCTGAGTCACGCTGCAACCACGTCGCTGTTTTGTAATTGGTTCTGCTGCCATGATTGCACAATGTTAAGGTAAATTATAAATAAAAAAATTAATGTTACCATTTATTTTGAAATGTGAGACTAATTACAATCATAAAATCATACGTATGTGTTAAAATTTAAGACTTTTGAAACATTGATTCAAGACATTCTAATGACAATTACGTTCTTTTAGATGAATTTAATGCCTTTTAAAGACTTTTTAAGGATCCCAGGGAACCCTGTTCTAAAAATAAATGATGTTGCAGAGTGTTTATATTGCAAGGAGTTTTGGATTCATATTTTATCAAAAAGACATTTTGATCTTGTTTGTGACCTTTAGTCCTAGTAATCAAATCCCAGTTTTCCAATTTAGTACCTAAATAACTTTAGGTTATGTATATAACCCCGGTTCTCTGAGTAATATGATTAAGATGTATCACTATGCGATACAACCTCTGAAATAAATGCTTCTGAGGAATTCAGACAATCTGCCAATCCTGATTGGCCGGTAAAGCACGTCCGTCCGCTAGGGGGTAACCTACCTCCTATAAAAGGAGGACATGGACAGACGTGCACTCTTCAAAATAAGCACCTCTTTTCCATGTTTGAGCAAAAAGGGCAGCCTGGTGAGACATTGCACTCATATTACTCATAGAACCAGGGTTATATACATAACTTAAAGTTCTATTTCATAATATTTTGTGAGTTGTCTCACTGTAGGATATGGAAACTCCTCTGCTGCTTATCGAGCAGTACCAGCCTCCAGGGAAGAAGTCTGATCACATCAGGACAGTAAAACCACCTGTGCCGCGCACGGGGCGGAAATGTCCAGCATGTAAAAGTGGTCAAGCGTGAGGGGCGAGATCCAACTCGCCGCCGTCCAACTCTGCATCAGACAGTTTGGTGAGGCCGAGCCAACGGGCTCGTTCCTGGACAACCATGTTGCTCATCACCTTCCCCATAGCCTGCACGGAGCAGCGTTGGGTGCGGAGCCACACGTCGGCAACCAGGGATATTTCCTCCATTGTCGCGAAAGCCTCACAAAGGGCGAAAGCCTCACAGAGTTCAGCCTGATAAGCAGTGAGGAGAGAGAGGACATTCAGCGCCCTGACTGAGAGAGTAGTGGCAGCATATGTCCTACCGGACAGGTCTGACTGGAGACGGTCCGCTCTGAACGGCAACACGGCCTCCGAGGGGACACAGCGAGCTGTCGAGGGAGCAGTTGAGCCGCAACGAGGGGCTCCACCGGCGGCATGTAAAGCGGTCGGAGGCTCTCCATCGCCTCACAGTCGAGGGATGAAGCACCCGACACAGAGGTTTGCCCGGTAAATGGACGGTCCTTCCAGGGGCGCGCTAGAGCAACGAGCACCTCAGGAAAAACAGGAAGGACTTGTGTCGGAGCGCTTTTCAAAAAGAGAAGCTTCTTCCTTTTGTAGTGGGACCTGGTGGTTTCAGTCACTACGGTGGGCCACGGAATGGCCAGCCAAGCCACAGCAAGTTCACATACGTCCACCGTGTCCAGTCTGGGAGGATAGGAGACGGGTGTGGAGCCCTCCATTTCCTCCTGAGAGGCAAAAGAGGCAGCAGGAAGCTTGCCCCGAGCCGGGGTGATGAAAGGTTTGTCTTCCTCGTCTACATCCGAGCCGAGAGGGTCAGAGGAGTCCCTATCAAACTCTCCACAGTCAATCTCGATGAAATCCTCGTGAAGCGGGGAGGGGGTAGCTAGGTCGAGCTGGGAACCCCAGCTGGAACCCTGAGCAGCCGCAGTGTCCATCATCAGAGTCTCTACCTCACCTGCCTCTACGGAGACGTCATGAGGAGGGAAGGAGTCCTGCTCGGACAGGCCAATCTGGCGTGCCAGCCTCCTGTGGAGGCTTCGTGCGTTGAACGCAGCGCAGTGTTGACAGAAGCCCGGAGTTTCGACCGCCATGCGGGCATGTTCCAGACCCAGGCAGTTGAAGCAAACTTCGTGCTTGTCTTTGGCAGAGATTTTACCCCCACACGGACAGAGGCGAGCCCCAGAGCATCCCTCTCCCTCAGTGAGAGGTGTCTTAGCTTCCATCACCATGTGACGCAGTCAGGAGAGCAGGTGGTCTAGCTAGCACTACACGTGTACTGGACCGTCTCAGATGTCAAGGACAGCGTTGGGTCTTGAGACAGCAGCTGTTTGCTGGTGTCCGAAGCTCGGATACCGCAGTATTTGGGAATGGAGCTGGTTTACACACTTTCGTGAGAGCCCAGAGGAAGGACCGAAGTGCGCACGGGCCCGTAGGCACCGAGGGCAGTGGGACCGAGATGACAGCAAGGTGTGCTGGGGTCAACGCACTGGCTTTGCGGCAGGGAGCGTGCAGTGGGGCTAACACTGAAGTTAAAGAACCGTTGGGGACCAACGTGTACTGGAGCAACAGCGTTGGAAGGAGCCGTCAGCCGGAGCTGAGGCTCGGAGGACAGCACCTACCAAGCAAAGCAAGGTAAGAGCTGTATTCTACCCACTTCTTGACCTGTTGTGGTCTACGGCAGGTGCTAGTCTTGCCAGCGTCCGTCTGGAATAAAGAGAATCCGCCTGAGGACAGTTAAGCTGGCAAAAAATGCGAGATAGCTGAGAGGAGAAGAGGTGTTTGAATAGTGTACGTCTGTCCATGTCCTCCTTTTATAAGAGGTGGGTTACCCTCTAGCGGACGGACGCGCTACACCGGGCAATCGGGATTGGCAGATTGAAAAAAATGTTTCTGAGAAATGCAAACAGAGGGTGCATCCATTAGTGAGACATCTCACAAAATATTATGAAATAGAACTCTTCATAATGTTTGAGATATTTTAGAGAGCCCTCTCAAACCCACGAGCGCAGCCCGTCCCCTGCAGTAGTTAGTAACCCAGGTGGGCCATCATCACACCTACATGCAATGATACATGTTTCATCATGCATACAGCTCATCACATCCTGAGCACCAATTTGGCTCAAAAGCAAAGATTAAAGTTCAAACTGTAGATCACCTTTGCTACAGAGAATAATGAGTGGTGCAAGTTTCCCATCGCTGGGCTTATGTAGCACATTAGCAATGGTTAGGAAGTAATTGAAGAAAAAGCTCTTAAAGTTGGCCTTTCTATGCACCGTGACAATATTGTGAGTTGGCTGCTTTGTAATTCGCTGCTACGTTTGGGCTAACATGAAACTATGTAAGGTTTGAATGTTTTCTTCTTGTACTTATCGCCAATAAACAAAATGGAGTACCTTATGTGTATTAGACTCTTTCAAGGGTATGGACTTAAGTTTGCTTTGGAATAGACAAAAGACATGTCTAAATGTTTACGCGGCTAAACACTTCACACAAGATATGTTGGTATTGGATAGAATAACAGAGTCAGAGTACATTTCAGAAATCAATTTACTTATCTTAAAATAGATATAAAAAATAAATAAATTAAAAAAATGGAGATCTTTGATTTAAGGGTTTAAATGAAAGAAAGCACCCACCTAATGTACTTTTAAAAAAGTTATTAGCAAAGTCAAGAAGAAAGAAATTCTCAATGCCATAATTTATGTTGTAAATTAAACTGTACATTGAGCATGTACATTTTGTATAAGTTAAAATTAAAAAAAAAAATTGCTGTGGTGTCTATTTCTGTGTACATGCATGTGTGTGTATGTCTATGACCAACATTCGCTGAGCCACTTTGATATGTCTCCAAGGTGTCACCATGGCAACGGGCGTACAATTGCCACAAATGTCAACAGCAAGGACAACAAGAGCTCCGAACGAGACGTTCTGTCAATCTTTAACGAAAAGGGAGTATGACTGACACGCGCACGCACACGCAGGCACACACACTAGATGTGAATGTAAATCAGGGCAAAAAGAACTGACTAAGTTGCAATTTTCCATAAATACACACATGTGGAACGTCAAACACATGTTGATCGTCTCTTTTGTTGCACATTTACTAACACTTTGACTTTACACACACTCCGATTACACATGCTCTCAAACGTGCTCGCACGTTGAAAGATAAACACCAACAACAGCTTCAAAAATGGGAACAAAGTGTTACGGTGTTACTTTCTTCGTAGGTTTTAATTGGTCACTGGCCTCAAGATTACAGCCCAACACTCGAATGATGTGGATGTAATTAATAAATTCATTCTTTCACCTGATCAGGCTCACAGGGGTCTGCTGGTGCATATCTCCAGCTCTCAAGGGGGGCTAGGGTCAGGACAGGGTGCCAGTCCACAGCACAGACAGAGGAGCACTCACACTCCCATTTACTCTTACATGCAATTAAGAGACAACATGCTTTTGGATGGTGGGAGGAAACTGGAGTACTCACACGAGCACAGGAAGAACATGCAAACTTCACATTAAATTGATCTCATTGTCCACCTGTGGACTTGGACCTAGGACCTTCTGACTACGAGGCAAACGTGCAAATGACTACACCACCGTGTAAAACACTGTCACAGATTTCCTTAAAGAGTAACTAAATGTGAACCTCACACACAGCCTTACAGACACCACTCAGGGGCAAACAACCCTGCTCTCGTGCACATAGTGATAAGACGGACACACACATCCGCGCACATGCAAGACAGACGGGAATACACACAAAGCATAGATGTGTCTGTACATACACACATACAGTAGCTTGGTGAACCCTCTGATTAGCATAGAACCTGCTCTTTATAGAAGCACAGAGTCAAAAACAACACTGCACATGGAATACAGTGGACTTCCTCATTGCCTGTCAATCAATGCTCACTGAGGGCTGTGATTGGAGGAAACCCTTTCCCTCCTCTCAGGTTTTATAGGAGAGAATCCCTTTCAGCCAATAGCAAAATTCAGTTGTAATAGCCAGCGTTCAACCCTGAGTGGCCAGTATGACGAACATTTTACAGCTAAATATGAAACATTTAAATACTTTTACTTAAATGTGAAGAGCGGGACTAGGATCAATCAACAGCACTACTTAAGACCCAGGTACACAAATTTATTCAGCAGAAAAAAGTGGGTTTGGGGTTTAGTTGCTCTTTAAAGCGCAAGAACACACCCAGGTTTTTGCTGATCTGCCACTCGGAGGAAATTCAAAAAATGCCTTGATTATGGGCAAAATTGCTTCAAGACACACCCAGTCACAGCAGCCCCGCCCCACAGCGCTGCAGAGTTCCACATGGAGCTGTTATCAATGCTCACTGAGGGCTGTGAAGGGAGGAAACCAGTCCCTCCTCCCATCTTTTATAAGAGGGGCGGGGCCAACAGTGATGGTTAGTGATGTCACTGATCCAAAAAGACATCACTGATCTAATCTCAGCCAATAGCTAAATTAAATTCTAATAGCAGACATTCAACACATAGAGGGCAGTCACTCTGACGTGTCACAACTAAAAACGCTGAATTTAAATACTTTGACTAAAATTTGAAAAGTGCGACTAGGATCAATAAACTACACTACCTCATACATGTATTCAGCAGAAAAAAAGTGGTTTTAGGGTGTACTTGCACTTTAAAAAACAAATGTCCCTTTTTCCATGACTAGAGTTGAGTGAAATCTCTTATTTTGCACAGATGTTTATTTGTGAAAAACATTCAGTGGAGATATGTCATGTGACCTTAGATTAGGTTGTGGGGAGGGGGTCTATGTATAGATCGGTATGAATCATTTAATATCAGAAATTGGAAATTTAGTGTAAAGTCAATATTGGATATCTTCAAAAAGCTAAGTTTGAATATCCCAAATGTAAATACTAGGGTTAGGGTCAGTGACTGACTGGTTTTAGGGTGTACTTAGACTTTAAAGTTGCCGCCGTAGAATCAGCGTCACTGAAGAATATAGCTATATTACAAGTGAGAGAGCACAGACTCCCAATGCTGTTTGCAAGGGACAAGCTGTAGCTTTTAAGCTATCAACATGTGGAGTGTTGACCATAGTATTAACCTCTTGGAAAACCTAATTCTTGCTATGCTTTATCCAAGTGCACATTGGGTTATAGGGGGAACAAAATGGAATTGGTTATAAAACAAAAATGGGTGCATTGTGAAATGGAAAGAGTACAGAAAAAAAAATCAACTTATGTAAAAGTACTGTTCCTTTGATCAAATTTTACTTATAAGTAAAAGTAAAGTTCCTGGTGTGAAAATCTACTTGAGTATAAGTCAAAAGTAGCTCACTTAAAATGTACTCAGAGTAAACGTTACTTAGTTACTTTTTTGTTTTTGTGGGGTGGGGGGGGCATCTCTCCCATGCAATAAAAAAATAAAAAGGCATGTACAGTATATGTAGAATTTATTGGAGAACACCATTTCAAAATAACGTGCATGAGAAGAAGACATGGTGCGGCTAACCTGGATAAATTAAATAACACAAATGTCAAGGATGAGGTAAGTGCTTATGTCAATACATCCAATGTGTCAGAGCATCCAATAAATCACCTCTGAAAGTAAGAAATGCATACAGTATGTTATATAAAGTCTATAAAACATTCTAGGTGGAATGAGCCGAAGGAGGAAAAAATGATACTAAAGCCCCAGGGTGACGTGCGCGCGCCTACAAATACAGTTTTATATTATTAATAATAATTGTAATTAAAAATCACATGATCATTGCGCAAAACTTCTGATCAATTGGCTACAACACCTGGGGGTGTTATAAAAAAAAAGAAACGCACACACAATGCGTAAAGGCGCACAGTGGCTTATCTGGCACTGCTGGAGGACGAGGCTCACGGAAGACTATTTCAAATGTAGCAAAGCACTGTTACTTGAAACAAAATTTACTTAAGTAAAATTACAGATTTTAAAAAGTACTCAAAAAAGCTACTCAATTACAGTAACGAGAGTAAATGAAAAAAAAGAAAAGACTCCATTAGAGGTTTAGTCACACAATAAACATCAATAAATATAGTTATATGTTGCTTTTTAAGGACAGTTTCCATTAAAATAATCTAGTTACTTTTTAATGGCAAAAATTAAACTGTAGTACTTGGTCTCTGATCGGTATGCTCAGTAGATTACCTTTATCCAACTCTCTGTTTAATCCTTTCCCTTTTTTTTCCCAGATCAGTACCAATGTACTCCCTTCACACCTACATACTCAATCCTCCCTCCTCATCTCTACTTCCCCATCCACCAATCTAACCATCCATCCATCCCATTGGTGGTACTCTCAGTGGAACACTTTAGCTATTTATAAAAGCATCAAAGCCCACAGCTTCCAGCACACAGCCACTTGAGAGAAAGAGGGGGATATTGAGAGAGAAGGTGGGCGAAGGGAGAAGAGGATAGCTAGAGGAAGGGTTGTGGAGAAGAGGGGGAAGTGAAAGCTAGAGGAGAGGGAGAACAAAAGAGGTAAAAAGATCAAATTGGGCAGAAATGCATGTGAAAAATTGAAATGGTGAAACCAGAAGAGTTATCAGGAAAGAAAAAGGTAATAAAGGGGTGGAGTTGTGAACAACCAGTGGTCGATGAAAAACAAACAAAGGAGAAAATAATGCTTTTTGGCTCCAGGTTTACAGTGATATACAGTACCATTGTATAGCATTAGCACACTACTATGTAATCTTCTCCTTGTGGTAAATGTATGAAAGCCCAATTGTTGCATGTGTGTGTGTGTGTGTGTGTGTGTGTGTGTGTGTGGGAGGCAGGTTTTGGATCTAAGACCCCACCACCCACACAGGTTGGAGTTGCAGCAGCATTGGAGCTACATTCAGCGCAGCCAACAGACGCTGGTGTTTGCAAATATTCACTAGATCACTTGAACCTAAACAGACTCATAAAAAGGCAAAAAACATATGATGTGAGTCCAAAAGAACGGTGGGCACGACGCCCGAAAAGCCACAAACACTCGTTTAACCTTAAAAAGATGCCATCAGTCAAAACTGTAAGGATGAATAAGAGTAATGGTTCCAGCACACAATGAAGTCATGTACATTCTCTCATGTCATTTCCCAATCCCACACTTTTTTTTGTCTTCTTTCATGTCCATTAATTTCTCTGCACTGATTAAAATCTCGCCCACACCAACTCTAAAAATGTGCCAGTTTAGCACTTGTTTCTATTCCTTTAAACAAAGTGTTATTTTGAAGCAAAACAAACCGTTTTGAAACAGAGCCCGTTAGTTAAGAACTTCAGGGACAAAAAAAATAGATGCACTTTTCCATTTTCTCCCAGAAAATTAAATTTGTTAATGTCCTTTCTCTCATTCTCTCGAATGATCTAAAATGTTTTGCCTTCAAATACACATAATATCACATCATATGTGGACATTAACATTTTGGAGATTTCAGCTAATCAGTATTCTTATAAATCATGTTCTATGTTCAATACTCTTCAGATTTCCCAATGTTACTCTATGGTGAAATAGCATTTCAATTGGATGTTTAGTGCTTAGTTATGTGATGTCCAGTTCTTTGGATGTTAGGGCGTTATTCCTAAGAAGACCAGGAAAGTTATGGAGGACGGATTTTTAATGTTCGTTTACCAGGGAACGAGAAATTTGACTTTTGGATGCATCAATCACTTATTTTACAGATACACACAAAAGAAGACGCCATACCCCTGGGAAGTCTACACTACCATGGCAACCATCGGACACCTTCACCCTAAAAAAAGCAGCTGGAGACTGAATTTGAACTTCCTCGAGTAATCACTATACGTCACAGTTTGTCAAAGATATCAATATCCATAAGTGCTTTTTTATTGCATATGTAGCTTCTAAATATAGCCTCTAATTCCTACTGGTAAAGTGTACATAGTCTTTCAGTTGAGCCGTTTATGTAATTTGGGTTGATGATCCCTTCTAAGGGCACAACTTACCAAAAATGAACTTTTATTGTTTCTTGCTGTGCATATGTTTATTAATAGCCTTACTTTTTAATGCTGTAATCTCTTGGATTTAAAAATATTTTAAATTTAAAATTGTTCCCCCTAATTAAATGGCCTATGCATCAATCACACAGGAACATAGGGCTGCTCAATTAATCGAAATTTGATTACAATTTCGATTATTACACCCAACGATTACAAAAATAACATAATCAAGAAAAGACGATTATTTAAAAAAAAATAATTTGGTTTTTTTACATGTTTTATTCGCTAAATTAGAAAAAACCCAGTATTTCAGACATCTACAAATAATAAAGCTTGACACACACATTATTAATACTATCTTTGAGTTATTTAATTCATGCACAAACAAGCTCCTCCCCTCCGCCCCGCCCCTCTCAAAGCCAAAGCTAGCCTGCACGCTAACACAAGGAAAGTTGTTGCTAGTGGTCTGAAACATGGCAGGAAAAACGCAGCAAAAACGCTTGGTAAACAAGTGGCAAGTCAAATTCTCTTACATGGGTTTGATGATGGAGACCTAGAGCAAAGACACATCACGTGCAACAAGTGTTTTGTGCAAAAGTGAACATACTTGATTTTAGTGTTTGAAGGATTTTATTTATGTTTAAAGACTATATTTAGTTTTTAAGTACAAAAAATAAATAACTTCATGGTTGAGAAATAATCGTGATTTCAATTATGACTAAAATAATCGTGATAATTATTTCTTTCTATAATCGAGCAGCCCTTCACGAACACGCACAATTCCTGCCTTTGCCCATGTGATCAATTGGGACCCTATGTTTGACACCTCTGCTACACCTGTGCAAACTATCCTCTCCGTTCCAATGTGTTGCATCCCACCCACCCACCTTGTCCCCCATGGATCCACCATCTTCCCTCAATGAATTCCACCTCCACCACTTCAATGTTTTCTCTTTTCCTTCTGCCTTATTCTTTTCACCCGCCGCCCCTTTTTTGATTTTTTAATGCATCTGTTCAGTTTCTTAAATAACTTTCACCATTTAATTTCATCACTCGTGTATCTCTCACTTCCTGCCATTAAGCGTCTCCTTAGTTTTTTTGCTCATCGGACTCTGACGAACACATGCACACATACACACATACTATGGCATGTTATATAACACAAGCTGCTAGCACCCTTTAAGTCCAACACTTTCTTCTACTTCTTATGAAACTAAAGAGAAAAACCCCACTGAGGCATCCCTGTGTACAGCAATGATGAATTAGTCTGTATGCGGTAAACAAATCAGTCAGCATCACTGCTTGTGTTTAAAGGATCCTGCAATTAAAGAAATCTACAGCAAACACCGACTATGGCAAGATCGTCAAATCATCTCGACATAGAAAACTTCATCATTATTCATAAGATTAAATCTAAGTGAACTTGCGATAATAAAAGGATTACAAGAAAAACTGTGTTTTTTTTTTATTGCTGCAACCAGGTATCGGCTCAGATTGAGCTCTCCACTTTTCAAAACATATAGTTTTGAATTTCCATTATACATTACCATTCCTTGTGCAAGGCTAAATGATTTTCTTTAATAAATAAATAAACAGTAATAACAAAAACCTTTTCAATAAAATTGTCCTTGTGTAAATCTAACAATGTCATTGTTAAGCAGTTAGGCAGTGTTTCACATTAGAAAGTGTACTTTATTGCAATTGGCAGTCGGAGAACCACTTGAAAATCCTTTTATTCAGCAATTTGCCCAATTAAACTTAGATTAATTGAAAACTATAGATTTGCAGAAGAAAAGGAAAGTGGACTTTTCTTATAATTGTTGATGTAGGGAGATAAAAAGAATGAAGTAAAATCCAATTAAATCACAATCTTTTCGGAACAACACTGAGCCAATCACGTTGGCCGTTTTTCAGCAGAAGTTCATTCGGTAAAGCTTGAGGTAATCAAAATTGAGAACTAAAGAAATCAAAGCAACAAGAAAACAGTAATCTAATTAAAAGCTGAAGACTTCAGGAAGAAGAAAAAATGAATCAAACACACCCTTGTTTTATAAACATTGATACACCCTGGCAAGACATTTACAAGTTCACTGGTGACTGATGCAATGGATTATTACTGCTCTATTTACAAGATTTTCTTTGTGTGTGTGTGTGTGATGTAAGGAGTTTTACAACAGATCAACAGGTTCAATACCCTGTACTATGTCATCTAAAATTCATCAGAACGTTGCACAGGTTAAAGCACAGATCTAAGATTTTCTCAAGAAATTCCAAACAATTCAAGAATATTTTGGCCTGCTGTCACAATTATGAAAAGCAGTTTACTGATAAAACATGGGTTTGCATACTAAGGTTGGAGTGAGATTTAGAGTGTGATAAATAATATTTGAGAAAAGCATTAAACCACTGGTGTCTTGACGAAGAGAAAAAGACAAAAATGCTGGCAGATGCCTTTGTGACCTTGCAGAGGAGTTGCATTTTTCCCTCTGCATTAGGGTATTGATACTCTGCAGACAGATAACTATCCAGTAACGCACTTTGTATATTATCTGGTAGCTGTGCAAATAATCAACTCCCATTAGTCACTCAGGGTAATAAGTCAATACAGACACAGACTGAATATAGGGCAAAAATTATATTTACTCACCAATTAAACGTATGTTTCCCAAAAAAAATGCAACAGGGCTACACACTAACTACGTACATACACTCTTTAAAGGACCACTACAGTAACATAAATGTACCCTTTAAAAAGTAATACTGACCCAGAATAGACAGTCTGTAATTACCAGCTACCCTACTGCCAAATAAGCCCCTTCAGCAGCATATAGAGCGATGTTGGATGTTTTCCTGTTGCTAAGAGACGTAGAAATTCTTGAAAATCAATTTGGCAGTTTGCACAAAAGAAAAAAAAAAAAAAAAAAAGAAAAAAAAAACAGACTTCAATCTGAACAAAGCCAAACACACCTCCACATTTTCTCAGGATACTGTGACAGCTTATGTCAGTTCTAATGGTGCACACATTCCTCTCAATCACACAGTATAGAAGTGAAGGAATGTAAGGGTGAGAGTAGGTTGGAAAACCTAACCTGGTTAGTGTCCATGTGCTACTCAGTAAACAAACCCGCATATACCACAGGGAGATACAAGCTAGCAGTACAGCACAAAGTTTAAAATGTATGCAAATCATCAATTTGCCTTTGTTGCATATAAGCACCTGCTCCTTTGCCTGATGACGTCATTAGTACCTTTTGCAAAGAACTGAAACTTTGAAAAATATAACGATGGTACTACTCTGCTAGCGGACAACCAAAAACAGTTGAAGTTTTTTTTTTATTCAACAATTACATTTAAACTAAATAAACAAATCACGTCACCTTCTCTACTATGGGCAGCTGCCGCTTCAGAAGTCTCTTCATAACTTTGGTTTAGTTTAGAACAAGGGCTTCCCTAATATGGATGACACAACCACATCTATCAGGAATTGGATGACTGAGATGCAGAGAAGCACACTAGTTTTAAAATAACTAATAATCATATGAAAACAAAAAAAAGGATTCATGGAGCAAACTTAAAGTCAACAGATACTGCCCCACGTTTCCCCCGTTTAAGATGAAAAATTCAACCTGATGATTGATTTTCTTCAAGCTGCTAGACATGAAATTTGTGTTTCGTGTAGGCCTCGTAGATCAACGACTCGAAGATCATTTGGTCAGAAAAAGAAAAAAAGAGAAGTAAAAGGTTGAATTTGAGCTCAAAAGTTTGTTTTCATCTTCACCATTAACACTCCATTTGTTGACATTTTCCCACATTGCATTGTGGGATGTAGACGGATGCATAGAAGTGTTTTTACTTCATTCTTACAATGATTTCCTTGTTTTTCCCCAGACAAGGAGAACAGTGATTCACTTGACATCATTTTTTGATCAAGTTTGTTCCCGGTATTTCCTATGTTATCAGATTGAAGTAAAACCTCTTGCACGCACCTGTCTCCACATCCCACAATGCGTTAAACTTTTTCCATTAAAGGTGCAGGCCGTAACTCTTATGAAAAAGTGACTTTTTATCATATTTGCTAAAGCTGTCACTATGTAAGGACAGCTTTACATGAAACTAGTAGTTTGTGTGAAAAAAACAGACTCATTGAGTCCCTCCTGCAGCCTTTGGCAGATTGCCAGAATGCACCGTGACCGAGCAAAAAGAACCAATCAGAGCCAGGATTGTGTTTGATGGGCTGTCTGACAGTTGTTGCTCACAGAAACCCGCCCCCTTCTGCCATGGCCAAAACACAGCAATGCTCATAGCAAGGTGGTGCCTGGAGCACCGTCTTTTTTACAGTGTATGGTCTGGAGGAGTAAAAGTTTACTAATTACTGCTAATTATTTACATTATGTTTGATTTGTAATTGTTACACTAGAACTCTGTAGTGCATGTGTTGTTTGTGTGCGGGTTGCCTTCACTGCAGCCTCCGTGTGGGCTGCTGTGAGTGACACTGTGTTGTTGTGGTGCTGCTGCTGATAGATTGGTATGTGCACATTGAGAAAGAGAAGCGCTGCAGTAATATGCTTTTAACAGAGCATGTTGTATTGCTGTGATGTTGCTGTCGGGCTAACAATAGCTTGTTAGCTCCTCTGAGGGAGGGACTTTGGAGGCAGGACAACAGAGCACCTTTAATGCCAATAAATAGTGGAGCTCAAAACAAACTTTTGAGGACCAATTTGAGTAAATGATCTTTGATTTATTGATCTATGTGGCCTACACTGTCTTTATTTGATTAAAACAAAAATCATGTCCAGCAGCTTTCACGATTTCAGAGTTTAGGATTCAACTGGTAAAAAAATTCAAAGAGCAAACCCACCAACTGAATAAATTAACTATTTTAAAAAAGCTACTTTAATTGGTGAAGGGGACTACCAAGAACAACTGATCCATCAATAAACATAACACAGTGATCATTTTTCAGTTCACAATAATTAATAAGATAAACTGGCTGCTGAATTCAATAACATATTATAGAACAAATAATATTCTCGATAGCTTTTTCTCATGAACTACTAGTGTCTGCAGGATTATTGCATGTCAGGGTAGCAGACTGGCCCGTTCAGCTGTTTTTTTATTGCATAGATAATCAAAACAAATGTCATGTACGTTAAAAAAGCTTCCAAATTTTCTTCTTTGTCACAATGTGCATTTTTTTTTTTACCTCAAGCATTGTGGTTGAATGGAAAAATGAGAAAAAAGGAAATAGCCACAACGTTTTCACATGCACCAGCGTTTAGTTTGGTGTCTGGATTGAATCGGCCTACCTTGACACTGAAATCCCTGCTTGCCAAAACCCCTACAGAGAAAACACAGACAGAAAACAAGTTATAAAAAGCACACACACACACACACCAAAAACCTTGGTCTTCACCTCAAGATATCTGGCAAACTTCTAACACTGTCTGCATTTTAATATAGCTCCAAGTGTTTCCCATTTAAACAGGCAACACATTCACTAAGGCAGCGTCAGTGGTTCGGCAGTGAATCTAAGTACCCACTTTGTCCGAAAATAATTTTGATCAGAATTCTGTGAAAAAACAACTATAGAACATAATGATGGAATGAATGAGTGATAACACATGTCAAACAATGTCATTTTGTAAATAAGTGGAATAAAATAGTTTTTAGTGGCTCCTGAATAGAATTATTTCTATAGTTTGTCATTTACAGTCATCTCCGTCCTGATGTGGGACAAAGACTGACTCTTATTTTCAGTTCATGTTCTAATCAAGATCGTTTTTATCATCATTTTGTGTATTTTTGGTGTCATATTGTAAGTTTTTGATGTAATTTTGTGTATTTTGTTGCCGTTTGTTTTTTCTTTTTGTTATTCAGTATATTTTTCGCTTATTTTGTGTGTTGATAGTATTATTTAAATTATTATCTCTCAGTGTGTGTTTTTTGTGTCATTGTTTCTTATGTTGTTCAGTATGTTGCTCTGTTATTTTTGTATAGTTTGTAGTGATCTCGTGTATTTTTCTCTCATTTAGTGTGTGTCTTTGTTGTCTTGTGTGTTTCTGGTAATAGTAAGTATTTTTCTATCTTAGTGTGTGTGTTTGTATTTTTGGTGTCATTTTGTTGTTGTTTGTCTGTTCTTTTTATTATTCAGTATACTTTCTCTTATTCTGTGTGTTGATGTTTTGTGAGTTGCTGGTAATATTTAGTACGATTATCATTTTTAACGAAAAATTACATTTTCAAGTACCCCCTGTAGTGCCATCGCATGCCCTAAGGGATACACGTACCCCCATTTGAGACGCACTGCAAGCAGAAATAGCCATCACACACACTGTAGTTTACAGTTGTCACATTTAGTGCACATTACATGCTAGCATGCACAGACACATACATTCAAACTGTCTTGTTGGGAGGGGCCGTAGCCGCCCCAGGGCTACAGGGTTAGCCACGCCCAGTCCGTGGCATGAGGAATGCTCGGGTGCCCGCAGGTGCACACACGGACATGCATGAACACACACTCAGCCAAGCTCATTTTCATATGGTGCCTACAAATAGATAATCGTTCCTGGTGTGAAATCACTTAGTGCTGCCTATTGTTCTTCACCATTATGCTTATTGGCCCAGAAAGATTGATAGATAATCTGAGCAGGTGAAATCATTACAAAGGAGCACAATGTTCCTGATTTACAAATAATTCACAGCCACAGAGTCCATCCCATGATTAGGCTGTAATGAACACAGTCTTCTAGGTTGTATAATATAGTAATTCAGAATTTAAAAAGCTTAAATAACAAGTGTTTGGGGAAAATAGAGCAACCCATGTATAATAATAAACATAACCCAATTACACCAAACTGGAGCTGGAGAGTCGTTTCATAACCAACACATTGGATGGTCCGTTACCGTCTAAGAAAAGCCTGGAGGGCTGCATGTCTGCACAGGTGAGAGGAGGACGGTGAAGGAGGAGCAGGAGACGTGTTTTTCAGTGTTGGAAAACACTAAGGTTGGATCGCTGGATAAAGGTCCTATGGCTTTTAGAGGACATGTGTTAGTCAGCCTCTCAGTTCCTCTGCTTACCGCACAACTTCAAACGATCCGCCGCTGCTTTCCCTATTTTTCAAACTGGTGCTACCCACACCCTTCTCAGCCTTTAATTCAGATATAGCATCGATATACAGTTTAGACTGAGGCTTTTTTTAAGATTACCATGCAACTTCCTTCATTTCTCCTCTTACCAAAAAAAAGTCAGATTTCACTGTTAGTTCTCGACCATTCTCTACTACAAGAAGTGAAACTGTTCTGCAGTCTAAACCTGATTTATTAAGGGTTCACCCGAGACAGGCCAGAAAATAAACAAACCCAAAGAAGGTCCATTTATATTAAGGTCAATTTAAAGAATTAACAGAATACTAATGATTTTAAACAATAGAGCCAATCAGAGAAACCCTATTCTTGTTGTAGATGTAAACTCCTGTAAGACCTTGACCTGGTTGAAATCAAACTCACAATTCTATAGTGGAATGGCACTGTGGCATTTACTGTTATTCTGCTTTATTCACATTGATTAATCCCAATCTTAACTCCACTTGCTTTATTTTTAGCCCATTGTACAACTAATATATCACAAGACTTAGTGATCTCAGCAAAGACAACCCAGTGAATGTTTTTGTTTACTTCGAATATATCTATCATTTACACACAATATATTTAATTTTAAGCTGTTTTTGGTACCAATGCAAAATGTAAAAATCATAGAGGTTGGTTGACATATTGTGCAAAGATATTGGGGTTTAAAACATCACAAGATATAATGATGAAGGTACAAGTGGACTGTACTGTAGATCAGTGGTTCCCAAACATTTTGTGCCCAAGGCACACCAAAGGACACGCCCATTGTGCAAAAAGGCCTCTATAACAAGTGTTATCACTCATCATGTACAATATTTGTAAATGTGCATAATTATTTACTAATGCCAAATGAAATATGAGTAATATAGTTGTCATTGTCACAAGATATTTATGAACAAAATATTTCCCCCAAAAAAATAGGTAGAGAGTTTGCTTTTGTACTATGAAATGAGTCATACAAAGTAGTAAATGAAAAAATAATCATTTTTGTGTAGTTATATATTGTTGTCACAAAATCCCAGGGCACACCAGTGTGCCATTTGGTAACAACTACTGTAGACTGTCCTAGTTTTTTTTTTTTTTTTTGTTTCTTTTTCATTTTATTGCACTTTATTTGTAATGCTTATGTTATTGTTTATTTTATATCCACTAGAGTAATAAGAATGTTCAAATTAAAGCATGGTTATTTTTCAAACTGCAATAAATTTTTTTTTCTTCAACTTTTTTTCCCTTTTCATTAGTATCGTCTCGTATCGTTATCATGAGCTCTGTATCGTATATCGTCTCTGAACTTTGTATATCGTCCCACCTTAAAAAAAATAAAATTAAAAAAAATAAATCAGTGTAACATGATCAAAAACTATGAATATTTGGGAAAGTGACACTATTAAGTCTGGACACATTTAAACAAATGTCTATCTTCTTTCTGCTGCTCTCAGTGTGTGTGTGTGTGTGTGTGTGTGTGTGTGTGTGTGTGTGTGTGTGTGTGTGTGTGTGTGTGTGTGTATTAGTCAGATATGTGTGGTTGAAAGGATGCACCAGGCTCACCAGATGAAGTCGGTGCAGTGGCTGCAGAAGGTTGGCTGCTTGAAGAAGCGCGCGATGAATTTGTGGTCCTTCACCTCGTGCACGTTCTTCTGACGGAGCGCGCCCTGCCGGGCGAAGCCCCGTGCGGGCTGGCTGGGTCCGTCCTCCCCGTCGCTGCCGCCACCGGCCGCCGCCGCCGCAGAGTCTGCCATGCTCCACAAACTGACGGTCTGTCAGTGAAAAGGTACAGACACACACACACCGAGCCTTCCCCTCAACGGACCTACAAGTGGTTCGCCGCGCGGTGCGTGTGGAGTGGGAGACTGGAACTGTAGAGTGGAGAACAGTGTGGTTCAGTTTGATTCTAGTTCGTTCTGAGGCGTCTTGTTCGGATAATAAGTTGTGAAGCGGCGCTGCTGTCGCTGTCTTTCCTCCGCTTCCTCTTTTTCTACTGTCGAGAGAGAGAGAGAGAGAGAGAGAGAGAGAGAGAGAGAGAGAGAGAGAGAGAGAGAGAGAGAGAGAGAGAGAGAGAGAGAGATGTACAACGGGACACATATGTGTGTGTGTAAATTAATATATAATTAATATTATTATTATATATATTAGTAAAAAGCCTATTTTATTATATCTTACTGTTTTGCACAAATTTAGCTATTTTATAACATTTTATCTTTTTGCGTTTACATGGTTCTCACACTTGCTTTAAGGCAATGTAAACCTATTGTTTCATACCAATGAAGCTGTTTTGAATTGAAATTAATTGCAGAGAGAGAGAGAGAGACAGAGAGAAACCAGAAAGACCAGTACTTATATACAGTGCCTGTATCATCAAGTATTCACCCTTTGATGATTTACCATTTTATTGCTTTAATAAATGAATCAAGGTAAAATAAATGTTCCATCTTTTTTTTTTTTTTTTTTTTTTTTTTTACACAAAAATGTATTGGAAATCACTGTTTAATGTCAAAAGACAAATTAATTTATTAACTTAACAAAAATATTTAAAGAAAAATAATTGCATAAACATTCACCCCCTTTTAAACGTAATGGTCTAATTGGATGGAAGTCCATCTAATTGTTGCCACGTCTCACAATTATTAAAATGAGGATCACCTGAGTGGTGTGGGTGTGTCTAAAGTGATTGAGCTATAAAACACCTGTGTCTAGACTACGGTCTGGTGACTGGTTGATCAGCGTTTGTGGAGAAAAATACTGTTCAGCGTGTAAGAGAACTACGTCTTAGGAGGCTACAGGAATGGCTAAAAGACGTCTCAGGGTTCTACACTAACTTTTCCAGTGGTGGCACCAGCACAGAATTTAGTCACGGGGGGGGTTGTACAACATAGTCATGCATGCTGATGAATAGTTGACTTCACTGGCGTATCGTAGTTTTGTATGAAGTAAAGATTGACAATGACTTGAGATATTTGCAAAATGTTTCAGATTTTAGTGACAATATTACATTTTTCTGCAACAAGCAGTGGCTGAAATCACAGGTAGTTTTTTTATATACATGTATTCTGTTTTTTTTATTTTGCAGAAAGGCTGTACTTGAATGAACTTAACCATAGCATAACTTAGCATCTGCATTGCTTCACCCCATGGAATGAAATTCAGAGGGTCCAGCTCTTATAGTGGGGTCTCCTAACCCTCTTAATTTTCACTCGCACACTGAAAATATACTTGCATATATACGACCATTTTGGTCGCAGTCTCGAGCCCTGCAACTAGGTAAATGTTCTGTCATAGAACGTTATGGAGTTGCCCAGTCAACGCCCAGACCTCAATAAATATAAAGAATCTGTGGCTGGATTTGAAAAGGGCTGTTCTTGCCCGATACATGCGCAACCTTACAGAGCTTGAATTGCAGATATCCAAGACTGATTGAGACTAATCCACACAGACAGGTGCATAGATGCATCTACTAAATACTGACTTCTATGGGGTGAATAATTATGCAAACAATATTTTTTTTTCTTTAAATAATTTTGCTTATTTGACATTACTTTGTGTGTTTGCTTTGAAATGAAACAGTTTTTCTCCAATAGATTTGTGTGAAAGCGATTTTTTTTTTACCTTGATTTATTTATTAAAGCAATAAAAGGGTAACTCATTCAAGGGGGTGAATACTTGATAGTCACTGTATATAACAGTCTGCCATTGCATTTGTGTGTATACTGTATGTATACATACATATATAAGTGTTTGTGCACATGTATGTACTTGTAAAACCAGATGCAGGTGTGTGCATATCCATATATGTAAAACATACTTAACTTCCCCCGCCTTTTATAACACTTTTAAGTTCATTGTAAATTTTGTTTATGTATATCGTGAAACCCTATTTTGTATTTTTTAGTTTTTGCACTACATAAATGTAGCTTTTTAAATTTTTTAAATTATTTTTTCGCTACGTAAATTTTGTATTTCTTAACTGCTTTCGATCGTCTTTAATGTCTTTTTGTGTGTACATTGTTCAGTCACATTTGCTTTGGCAATGTAAACATGCTCTTTTTAATGCATTTTTGCTACATTACACCCATTTCTGCCGCTTCTCTATCAAATTTCAATGGCTCTTCTGCACATTTTTTTTCCCCCTTTCAAGGCATTTTTGGCACTTATAAACTCTTTTCACCACTTTCCCCACCTATAATCTTGCGTGTGTTGACTCATTATTGTCATTTTTAACACCTTTTCACCATATTTTATGTTTATTTTTGCCAATTTAACCATATTCAAAATTTGTAATGCCCATTATTTAGTAGTTCAAACTAAATTTCCCAACATTTTTAAATTTCTTTACCCACAATTTGCAAATTTTAACCTATTCCTGTGTTTTTTAAAAACCCAATTTCTCCACCGTCTCCAACATTTTTGGTCACTTATAACTCCTTTTATCATTAAGATGACTATATGACTGGTTTCGGTCTTATCTCACTGACAGAAAACAATTTATCTTCATTAACAACTGCTCCAACCCCACTGCCCTCCTGTCCCAAGGAGTCCCCCAGGGCTCTGTGCTTGGTCCTCTCCTCTTCACCATTTACCTCCTCCCTCTCCATCAGATCATTCCTCATCATGGTCTCTGTTTTCACTGCTATGCCGACCACATCCAATTATACATCTCCACCAAGTCTATCACCTCTGAAACCCACTCCACACTATCAAACTGTTACTGTGATATCAAAGCACGGCTCCAAGAAAACTTCCTGATCCTCAACAGTGACCAATCCGACATACTCCTCATTGTTCCAAACTCCCTTACCCAAACAGCCTTAGACTTTCACCTCACCATTGATAACTCCACCCTGAGTCCCGCCTCTCACTGCCGTAATCATCTTTGATAACAACCTTTCCTTCGACCACCACATCAAACAAATCATGAAAACCACATCTCTCGTCTCCTCCCTTCACTTTCCTTCCCTTCATTCACGCCTTTATCACATCCTGCCTCAACTACTGCAATAATATCCTCTTTGGTACAACCTCCACACTCCTAAATAAACTCCAATACATCCAAAACGCAGCCACCTGCTTCCTCACCCACACTCGCTCCCGTGACCACATCACCCGTCGTCCAAAACCTCCCCTGGCTCCCCGTTCCTCAGTGCATCAAATACAAACTCCTCCTTCTGACCCATAAAGCCCTTCTTAATCAGGCCCCCTCCTACCTCACAGACCTGCTCCACCAAACACACCCTCCCGTAGCCTCCGTTCCTCTGATGAAAACCTCCTCACTATCCCCAAGACCAAGCACAAAACCTAGGGGGACAGAGCTTTCTCTGTCGCTGCCCCCACCCTCTGGAACTCCCTCCAAAGTCGCATCCGCAACGGCACCGACCTCCCATCTTTCAAATCAATTCTCAAAACTCACCTGTTTCACTCAGCTTTTAGCGTTCAACCACCCACTCACGTCTTTTTTCTGATTCCTATTTTCTTTAATCACTGTACTTGTCATTTTTCAGCTGTAAAGTGTCTTTGGGTGTCTGGAAATGTGCTTTTAAATAAAATGTATTATTATTATTATTATTATTATTATTATTATTGCACAAATAATAAAGTTCCTGGATAACAGTGGATATAATTCAGATAAATAAATAAATGTGATTATCACAGATTTATTGAACAATGGTCCATCATTTTGCTGACTTCATGGATGGGTTCCAAGAAGCTCTCCCCTTTATTCTCCTTTATAGATGGCCCGATCTCCACCTGACTGTTCTTCAACATTCATTTCTGTGTTCTGGGGTTGAGGTTGAGAACCACTGCTCTAGAGGAACCTTTCCTGTACTATTTTTAGTCCACATTAAGTACATTCATGGAAACAAGTAGCAAAAAGAATAATCAACAGAGTTTTGTAAATCATTGCATAACATTATTTTTTAAGAAATCTCTTCTCTGATAAACGCCTTAAATTGTGTTTATTTTCCTTTTTCATGCTTTCAACTTAACCAAGAACATGAAGCTACCAAGCAGATGAGAGCAATGGGGATCTTTCAAAGAAAAGCACAGACTGTAAGAGTTTGTGCACAGGCTTAGAGAGGAGACACAAATGTTGACTTGTGACTCATCATAAGGATATTTTTGTTTCAGGGAGATTGCAAAGGATCATCATCTGCAATGTTGGATTCAATTCATGCAGGAATATTTTTTGGCAAGAATTGATAAATGACTAAGTCATTTGGTGTGAATGATATACACTGACAAAAATGCAGACATGGTAAATACCAATACATCATACCCAACACTGGATTAAATCTTGTGTATCTGATGCATTATTTCAGCTGAGTCCCAACCCAGCGTCTAATATGAGGCCACAGAGTCTCATTTGAGGACAGTAAAAGTCATAGTCCCAATGGGTGAGCTTTTCGCGCTCAAAGCCAGCTGGTTGTGAATGACCTAGATGAGATTGATTTAGCTGCAGGGACAGATACCAGCATGTGCCATTCAGCCTAGACTAGTCAATACAAACTTTACACTAGATTTATTCACCAGCTCAAATCTCTTCTGATTTAACCTTTTTAGCCCAGATTTTCTCATTTGTTTAACCATGCATTCTCTAACATAAGAGGCTCACCCAAAACCATTCTTTGGATGGCTGACGGACTAAAATAATGAGGACAGATTAATTTCCAACAGCGACGGGCATCCAAGGGTCAATCGTAAAAGTCAATGTGGTGGCTGAATACTGAAACTGTCTTTTTTTATTATACTGATGTTATTAACTTTTACTCACAGGTTGACAAAAATTCAGCACTAACAACAATTTTTGGTTTTTTAGATAAAAACAGCGTGGCCTGGTGCACTGCAGCCTGCAAGATGATTGGGTAAAAAGTGTATAATATTGGAGTAGCACATTTTTAAGTTATCTGTGACCTGTAAGTCGAGGTCATATCTTTACTGATGTTTATTTGTTTGTTTGTTTGTCTTTAAGTAGGATTATGTGGAAAGTTTTAAAGGATTTTGACAAAATTTTACCAAAGATAGACCATGAAAGATTTCATTCCATTTATTTTTGGAGTGTTTCCAGATCAATATACTGATTCTGGATCAGTTTTGGGGGAAAAAAAGGCTGTGTCTTCAAAACATCATATCTTGGTTTGTAATTGACCAGTCTTTATGAAATTTGACTCAGTTATGTCAGTTTTCATCCCGATCGGATCTAGATTACACATTTCATCGCTTTTTTTTTGGTGATGTCCATACATTTGTACCTACTTTATTGTTATTAATGGGGATATACATGTCTTAAAAACCTTTAAAGTGTGAATGATCATGGTGCCATGATCAGGATCACTGATTCAGATAACTGACAATATCTGGCAAAGAGGAGATTTGGTGCTTGGTGGAGGTTTGTGCTCTCTGAGTGCTCTTTTTTACTGGTACTCTCCAAGTGTTGAAAAGACATCTGGATAGCAACAAATAGACAAAATAAATCCAAGTGTATGAGCCAATTACTTTAGAATGATTTATTCCTCACAGACAAAGACGAGCACTCCTTGAGTAGGCAAGGTGAGGGCGGGGATATTGTGCCAAATAAATGAAACAATCAAAATAAAACAGGGCCTATCAAACTCTAGCACTGCGCAATGACTGACAAAATAAAAGGGAGGTCAAAACTTCCATGGGGTGGCACCAACCACCAAGGTGGGTGTCAATTACATTTTTAAATTACAATTGCATCTTCAATTATCCATGTTCAATTACAACTTGATCATGATTACGTTGACAAACATTTTTTCCAATTACAACTAAAATTACAATTCATATTTCCCCCCTGAAAGTCAGTTACAATTATGTTCTCAATTACTTAAGTTCAATTACAATTAATCACAATTACTGAGCCTTTAATAAACAAGCCCATAAAACATAACCTTCATGTTGCGTTAACGTTCTGTTAGCATCCCTTATAACGGGTCAGCTTTGACACGTCTTAAATCAGCTGTAAAATACACTAAAAATATTATCTATCATCTGATTTGTTTCTCATCTCTTGTTTACCTTGTTAGGCTTCTTTATCCATGAAAATATTGGTTTTCATTTTTTTGGTGTGGGTGTATGAGCTTTTTTTCTGTCAGTATACCCCTCAATTCCATTTAAAAAAAAAAATGTATATATATATATATATATATATATATATATTGATCTTTAAGAGAACTGACAGGTGAACTTGATACTAAACATACAGTATTTTAATAATTGTCAACTACATATGTATAAGCCATAGAACTAAGACGTGGTTCCCCAGTTTTGCGTTAAATTCAATTTAAAATGACGGTTTTGATTTAATTTCCATGCTGATTACAATTACAACAGCTACAGTTACAATTACAATCATAATTGTAATTAATTATCTATTACGTGATTACAATTATAATTGACCCCAACCCTGCCAACCACTAACCTAATGTGTCTAGACATACATTTCCTAGGTGTGCAAAATGTATGAGGTACCCCGTCTTACCTGGCCTTACACCTTACCACCACACCAAGTTCAATACAAGTATGAGTTTCCACTCGAGCAGAGTCACCAAGTTACAGCAGCACAGGTTCACAAAGCTCTCTCCAGACTTGTCCTTCATGTGTGCTGCCCACGCCCTTTTATCCTGCAGGCTATGCTTAACTAGGCCAGGTGAGAGCTGCAACAGCCAGTTGATTAGAGCCTGCTAGAAACAAAAGAGGAGGGGTCAACAATCTTCACAACAGTGCAATGTGTACATGCACGTAAAAACCACTCTTGTTCAAAGTTCATTAGAATAAATGTTTTGGAACGTTCCTGAGATCAAATCACAGCTGTTCATGGCCTCGTGGTTGCATGGTGGACAACAGCAGGACTTGAATCAATGCACATAGAGGAAGTGACCCTCGTCTGCCATTGTGCCACCAAGCAATCAATATCTGGGATGAATCAGTCAGATCTCTATCTCTGTTGTTCTTTTGTTTCAGCAGTCCCTCGCACTTTTCTACTGCGCATTTTTAAGAGTTCTCAAAAACAGCTTAATCATCTTTGATCTGGAACTGCAGCGAGCTCATTCTTCTGCTTTCATTCTGAATTTGCATTTTCCCACTTCTCTCTCTCTCTCTCTCCACTCTCTCTCACCGGCCGTGTGAGCTTGTATGTGGGTTTTATTTTTTGTGTGGCTAAACGAATATGTTAAATGCTTATAACTGTGCTCCAATGCTTGGAATAGTTGTTTTGTCTGCATGCGTGAAAGGCTGCTGTGTTGGATGTTTGACACCTCCAGCAGAGCTACACAGGCGGACAGTGTGCGCTTCACTAACACCGTGTGTTACTGTGTGAAAGGCTGGAGTGTAACTGACAGTATAATTGTCTGAGTGTGTGTTTACTGTAAGCTAGTGGTTATATAAGGAATGTGCATTTGGTGATCGTTTGCTAAAATAATCATCCTCGCAGATCAACCTTTCAGGTGTCAGTTAATGAATTGCATGTGACTCAGACTGCAGTCTGTGCTTTTGTGCTTGCCTGGGTGATTTTTAATTCCACCTCTGATTGAAAATGTGAATAATCTCCATTTCCATTTAGATGCACTGCTCAGAGTAAGTCTAAAGTCTGTAAAAAAACAAGTCAAACATCTGATATTGATTTGAGGCTTCAGTCTGTAATATTTCTGTGTGCGAGTTGCCATCATCCAGTAGCATCAGGAGGATGTTGACGCTACTGGAGCAACGTCCAATCCATGCAGTTATCCAGTCCTAAAAATCCACATTTTAATCAGTAAAATAAGTTACAAAACCTTTACGTTGTTCAAAACATTAAAAATATTCTTAAGTAATAAATATGTATTCATATTTTTATAATTAAAAACAGCTCAGTTGATGCATTGTGCAAACTATGCAGATTCACAAGGCGTTATGGTTTCTTCTGTTTGTTGGCTTGTGCATTTGTCTAAGTGTATAGCATTCTGCTGATTAATTAACATTTTTCCCAGTGCCCCTAAATGCTGCAAGATTTTACATACCACAGTATAGAAACAGACCCAAAACATTACTAAAGGCTGTATGTTGTAGGTACAGTGTTGAACATAAATGTTAGTTACCATATAAAAACTGAGTTTCCTTGAAGAGTAAACTTTAGGGTAAAATGGTTAGCCTTGCAATCCAGAAGACCTTTATGGAGCTCTAGACATGACAAAGTCAAGAAAAAAAATAAAATAAAATGTGGCCTTGAAGCTGTGACGTGTACAGGAAACACAAATTTGTGACCACATGCATACAAAATAGTAGTTAATAGTTGTATATTATATAATATCAAGAGGCATTTAAACAGAAAATAGATTGTTTTATTGGTGGAGATGAGACTTTCATATGCACGCTATACTTATACTTAAACATTGCTAATTTGTAGCCAAAATTACATTTTTTGTACTATGTCAAGTCTGGGGCTCCGAAGACCTGGGTCCAATTACCAGTTGCTTAATGAGAAATTGTTAAAAAAAAATTTGCTGAATAAACTGTTTTTAAAATTTTATGTTTTAGATAGACCTGTACAGGATAAAGCAAGTACAGAGGATACATTAACATATAAATTATTCATCTCACTATTAGATTCAATCGGCTTTACACAACATGTAAACAAACCAACTCATTATCTTAATCATGCCCTGGACCTTGTTCTAACATATGGTTTAGATATTGACCATCTGACAATATATCCTCAAAATCCTATTTTTTCAGATCGCTTCTTGTTTGCTTTTGAATTAAAATTATCGGCCTACTTAAATTCTGAGAGAAGAGTACACTGTACACTGTCTGAGAAAGCTGTAACGAGATTTAAACATTTAGTTCCATCGTTGCTTACCTCTGATCCATGTGATATCTCAACAGAGAGTAGCTATCAATGTCCTACGACAGAGAAAAGAGATGATCTTAACAGTGCAATGTTGTCACTGCACACAGCTGTTGCCCCGCTTAAAAAGAGGAAGATATGTCATGAAAAGGTTGCCCCCTGGTATAAATCTGAATTGCGTCTTCTAAAACAGGCATTGCGAAAATTAGAAAGGAAGTGGCTCTCCTCAAACATGGTAGAAGTTCATACTGCCTGGAGAGAAAGTTTGTCAGCTTATAAAAAAGCTCTCCGCAAAGCTAGAACCTCCTATTATTCAACTTTAATAGAGGAAAACAAAAACAATCCACGGTTTCTAATCAACACCGTCGCCAGGCTCACCAAAAGCCACAAGTTGAACCCTCTATTGCGGTCAACCTGAGCAGTGACGACTTCATCAACTTCTTTACTGATAAAATTCTAACAATTAGATACAAAGCTAATGTCCCCCCTGCAGGAGCGCTCAATAATGTCTTAAATAATGCAGCTCCTGAAATATCCCCAACATGAATCTTTTATTTACATAGTTTCACTTCACTTGGTCTATCTGAAGTGACCTCAATAATTAGTGCTTCTAAACCAACAACCTGTCTTTAAGATCCAATCCCAACTCCACTATTTAAAGATGTTCTTCCACTAATCAGCACTAATATGATGAACTGGATTACCACATCGCTAGTAACAGGTTATGTACCACAGGCCTTTAAAACCGCTGTAATCAAACCTCTCCTTAAAAAACCAACCCTTGATCCAAGTGACTTGTCCAATTATAGAATATCTAATCTCCCTTTTATTTCCAAAATTCTTGAAAAAGTCATCGCAGGTCAACTATGTGATCACCTACATAGGAACAATTTATACGAGAGCTTTCAATCTGGCTTTAGAACCTATCACAGCACAGAGACTGCCTTAGTAAAAGTAACAAATGGTCTCCTCTTCGCCTCAGACAGAGGGTTGGTCTCAGTTCTGGTGCTGTTAGATCTCAGTGCAGCCTTTGATACAGTGGATCAGCATCTACTGCTGCAGAGACTGGAAAGTGTTTTTGGGATTAAAGAAACAGCGCTGGGTTGGTTTAAATCCTACCTATCAGACAGAACCTGCTTTGTTCATATTAATAATCTCTCCTCAACGCACACCAGAGTTAATCATGGAGTTCCATAAGGTTCAGTTCTGGGACCAATACTCTTTACATTATATATGCTTCCACTCTGTAATATTATCAGAGAACATAATATAAATTTCCATTGCTATGCAGATGATACACCGCTTTATCTCTCAATGAAATCTGATGAAACTCATCAGTTATTTAAACTCCAGGCTTGTTTTAAAGACATCACATCCTGGATGAGCCATAACTTTCTCCTTCTTAACCAGGATAAAACCGAAGTGATTTTATTTGGTCCAAAACACCTTAGAGATAAATGATCAGAGCAAATAGTGTCTCTGGATGGCATTACTCTGTCACCCAGCACCACAGTAAAAAAAACGTAGGCGTTATCTTTGATACTGACTTATCCTTTAATTCTCATATTAAACAAATCACAAGGACAGCCTTCTTCCACCTCCTTAATATCTCTAAAATCATATATATATACATTTATTTTATTTTTTCTTGCAGTCTGTGCCTTCTCCTTGCCGTCCGCTCTCTTTTCTGTTTCAGGTGTCTTGATGCTGGAGCTGGCGGTTCCTGGTCTTTGGCTCACGGCTCAACTAATCTGGGACGCTCGGATGGACTATCAGTGGTTCGCGGCTCAACTAGTCTGGAACACTCAGATGGACTGATCATTGGTTCGTTGCTCAACTGGTCTGGAACACTCAGATGGACTGATCATTGGTTCGTTGCTCAACTGGTCTGGAACACTCAGATGGACTGATCAATGGTTCACGGCTCAACTTGTCTGGGACACTCTGATGTTCTGTCTCTCTAACCTGTTCTGTTGGTCCTTCTGTTCACTAACCCCAACCAGTCGAAGCAGATGGCTGCCACCTCTGAATCTGGTTCTGCTGGAGATTTCTTCCTATAAAAAAGAGGGAGTTTTTTCTTCCCACTGCCGCTAAATGCTTGTTCATGTGGATCTTGTTGGGTTCTTTCTTCTTTTTTACTATGGACTTTATATTTTGTTCAGTGCTTTGAAATGACTTTGTTGTATTTTGCGCTAGATAAATAAAGTTGAATTGAATTGAATAAATGTTTTAGATCTGTGGAGAGGCTGTTATCCTGTTTTTAAAGTTTAAAATTTTAAGAGGCATATTTCATTTGTTGCATTTATCGCCCTGAAAACAGGAACAAGTGGGTCAGAAAATGGATGGCCAGATGAAAGCATCATCAGTGCACTGAAGATAGCTTCTTTCTAAAAAAAAAAATAGGTTTAATAGAATGATTGCAGCAATCTATTAGTTCCCTCATTTATTCGTGAAGAATGGTCCTGTCATGTTATCATATTATGCTCCTTTTTGGGTAAAGTAATTTGTTGGGCATGATACTTTATTTCATTGGTATTATATGTCAGTGGCACCGCCAGGATTCAATTTATTAGTACGCACAGAACCTCCCCCCACCCGGCCTGAAATAGTGATACGTGCATTTGTGTCAGAGTCTATAAAGCACCAGAAAATTCTCCACTAACACAAGATAAAGTCCATACACTTGTCACTATGAGAAAACAGTCGCTAAAAGCGTTCACAAAATATTAGGGGTGTCCCGATCCGATACTGATATCGGATATTGGTCTGATATCAGCCAGAAAATTAATATTGGATTCTATCGGACTGCATCTAAAATCGCCAATATATATTACCGTATATTATATTTATTCAATTGTAGAATAGTGTAGATATTATGTTGAAGGTTAAAATGTATGTAACCAATTGGTTAATAATAAATGGTTTTTCCTCATTGCTACTATTGTTCTCTGTTTGAGTAGCATCACTTGATCAAGCCTTTACTAATGTTCCACTCCCTCCGGTAGGGAGGTTGAGTTTTGGTTTGTGTTAAAACTAAATTTTTTTTCAAAAAAATTGCACGCACAGTGCATACAGGTTTCCGGCTGGTGGCGCCACTGTTATATGTAACTGGACCTATAGTCGTCAGGCCCTCAGATGTTTCTCTAAAGAATGTTATTGACAGGATGTCAGAAAAGTCCCTTCAGTTGAACTTTAAGGGCCTATACTACGAAGCTGGATTTCCTCTTATCGCGTGAACATCCGGGATGTGTTCCGTACGTGCTGTCCTACGACACTGTAGGTTACTTTATTGGAGTGTGAACCACAGTCACCTATAGAGAGAAGTGCTGGAGCAGAACATTTTATCGGAGTGCTTATATCGGTGATTTTAGTTGCACTCCGATAAAATCCAATTTTCGTTGTCTGGCTAAAATCAGACCGATATCAGTATCAGATCGGGACGCCTCTATAACCTAGGATGAACACCTAACCTTGTCGGGACCAGGTTATGACGTGGATAAGATCTGAGTGAGTACAAAAGTCCTGCCTCCAGACCAATGAGTCCTCTTGGAAAACGAAGAAATGGTGGATCATTCTGTAAACATGTCAAGAAAAATATTATCTATGGGTGCATGACTGCTTTGTTTTCAACCTATTTTTGAGAATCGCTTTGAAGGTTGCCTTGGTTTCGATGTTTTCTGGAAGTGTATTCCATAATTTTGTACCTCTACAGACCCTAATAAAGCTGAATTCTATCCAATCGGCCCCCAAAACATGACCATGCAAATATTGACGTCTTCTTGCTCACTGCACTAAAGATTTTTGGAGTAACCTTAAACAGTAAGCTTTAAATTTGCTTAGCATAATGCTTGTGTTTATCAACTCAAACACGTTTTCTTGTTTGAAATTATTATTATCATTATTATTATTAGTGTTTTCTTAAAAACAGCAGACATATAATTAGTTTTCTTCTCGTTTTTCCCCTTCTTCCACACTGGAGTAAGTAATTCCCTTCTCACTGCAGTTCTTGCTCACTCCCACTGTTGGCCTGGGGAGATTGTAAATAACGCCTTCTCATGTGCACACTTCCTGCTGGGCTGCTCAACCTGTTAGAGGGCAGCAGCAGCACCAGGAGAAAGGAAGAGGATAGAGGTTCAGCATTCAGGACAGAAATAAAGCACACTTCCAAACTGTTAGTACAGGTTGTGCAACAACAACATCATCAAAGTCTATAATAATAGTTTTAACCTTTTAAATCTTCACAACAAGCAGGTTCTCTGTGTTTGTCCAGTAAACATGCTGGTATTTATTTATACCGTATGTACTGTGGTAAAGATCATGTTATGTTATGTGCTCCTTGCTTATCAAATACAGTCACATAAGGCATTCTAAGAAAATATCAGTTGAATAATCTGTCAACCCATGAAAATTGAAGATTACGAATGGATGAGTCTTTTCTCTGCATGCTTTGCATTTGCTGGGGGAGAGATATATAGATAGTGGTAGAGATGTAGATATATAGCAAGGATAACTAGGAAGAGACGTTCTACACCCAGCCTGGTTGTGAGCTGTATCTCTCATCCAGCAAAACACTCCCACACACAGCACCCTGATGTCACCCATCTCTCCCTCACTCTCTCTAATTGTCTCTTATACACAATATGGCTCGTTTCCTTTTTCTGGAAATGGAAAGATTGACACAAATAATTGACAGAATGGGGAACTCTAGTGCCTACAAGCTGTTGGGTTATTTTCAGAAGTGAAAGTAATGGATTACAAGTACTCACGTTACTGTAATTGTTTTGCTTTTATAGATACTTGTACTTTTTTGAGCATATTTTTTAATCAGTAATTTTACTTATAAGTAAGTTTTAAAAGAAGTGAAGTAATTCATCACATTTCTACGCCCAACCGTACGATTGTAGCATTGTTGTCAGTAAAAAAAAAAAATCTGTTTTTTTAAATCCGTTTTCGAGTTAATTTTTTTTAATCCGTTTTTCGAATTAATTTTTTTTAAAATCAGTTTTCCAAATTTATTTATTTTTTTAAATCCGTTTTTCGAATTAATTTTTTTTAAAATCAGTTTTCCAAATTTATTTATTTTTTTTAAATCCATCCATCCATCTTCTTCCACTTTAATCCGGGGCTGGGTCACGGAGGCAGCAGTCTCAGCAGAGATGCCCAGACCTCCCGATCCACGCACACCTCCTCCAGCCGTTCTGGGGGGACCCCGAGGTGACACCAGGCCAGCTCAGAGACATAGTCCCTCCAGCGTGTCCTGGGCCTTCCACAAGGCCTCTTCCCAATAGGACATGTCTCAAACACCTCCCGAGGGAGGCGACCAGGAGGCATCCGAAACAGATGCCCGAGCCACCTCAGCTGGCTCCTTTCGACGTGAAGGAGCAGCGACTCTACTCCGAGCTCCTCCCAAGTGACTGAGCTTCTCACCCTGCGTCCAGCCACCCTGCGCAGGAAACTAATTTTTTAAATCCGTTTTCCGAATTTTTTTTTTAATCTGTTTTTCGAATTAATTTTTTCAAATCCGTTTTCTGAATTATTTTTTTTTTAATCTGTATTCTGAATTCATTTATTTTTAATCCCTTTTCCGAATTAATTTAAAAAAAAAAAAAAATCTGTTTTCCAAAATTTTTTGGAAATCTGTTTTTTGAATTTTTTTTTTTTTTTTTAAATCCGTTTTCCAAATTATTATTATTTTAAATCCGTTTTCCGAATCAATTAAGTTCCAATTGTGCAAGATTTGGTCTCTTCCTTTTTAAGTTTATATATGAGATGTTTACTGTATGCAAGATAACTGTACCAATATTTATTACCAAAGATAAATGTTAGGGGTGAAAGTAACTAGTAACTTACTTTTTACTTTCACTTGAGTATTTTATGTATGACTTACTTGTACTTGTACTTTTTATACCTCTGGTTATTTCACAAAAAGCTCTGCAGCTTTTTCCATCTGATTGTTTTCATATTCTTTTTTTTTTTTGGCACTGTATACCAATTGTTTATAATACTTCACTGTTGAATAAGGAACTGCCTTCAATTACTGTTTTCAAAAAAGTTATCTTTTAAATAATTATCAAGACAAGTTAAAGTTGTTGAATAAAAATCAATATTGTTGTAGTTCTTTAAGCTGCCACTAGAGAGAGACACAGTGTTATAATTCATTTCATTGTAGGCGCTATTGGACTTTAACTTATTTAGACAATGCTTAAAGAAGATTGAACTTTATCTTATTACTTTAAAACAGAACCCTTTAGTCTGTTTCTGACTTCAGAAAGCTCCCTCTACAGTGGGCTGCTGCAGCTCTGCTGATATAAAGAGAATATTATAGGGAACAGTTTTTCCCTTTCAGCCATCAGCTGTTTAACAAAGCATTGAAAGACAAGTCTAGGGTAGGATGAACTGCAGTCCTCTCTCTCTCTCTCTCTCTCTCTTGTAAACACCATCCAACACTGTCTGTCTGTGTTTCTGTCTTTGTGCGTGGCCTTAATGTCCTTAACTTGTGGAAAATTGACTATATTCTACAGTAACAGAGAAGTGCAAAACACACTTACAAATGCCACAACAAATAAAAAAAAATCTAGCACAACACTTTTACAAATGCCACAACAAATTTTCAATTTTGAAAACAAATATACATAACATCTTTGAAAATTACAAATAGCAAAACACTTTTACAAATCCCATAAAAACAAATTTACAAATGACTGCCTCACTTTTACAAAAGGTCAAAACAGACTTTTACACTTACAATGCACCTTTGTAAATCTGTTTCTACATCTGTAAAAGTGTTTTGCTATTTGTAATTTTTCCTATTAAGGAAATAAGTAAAATGTTTTTGCATAGTGCTTCTCACAGACAATAGTCACAAAGTGCTTCACAGTAGTAAAATAAATAGAATAGATAGTATAAGAGCATGTAATCAAATAAATTGTATAAAGTATAACAAAACAACGCTAGGTCAGGTTGGACTAAAATGCTTGCTGAAACAAGTAGGTTTATTTTTTTTGGCATTGGTAAATGTGTTTTGCTGTTTGCAAATATTTTTTTTTTAGATAACAGATTGTGATTGCCACAGTGATTGCCCCAGTTCCAGCTGAAGTAAAACAGCCCCAAAGCATGATGCTGCCACCACTATGCTTCACTGTAGGTATGGTGTTCTTTTGGTGATGAGCAGTGTTTTGCGTCAAATATACCTTTTGGAATTATGGCCAAAATGTTCAACCTTGGTTTTATTGGACCATAACATATTTTCCCACATGTTTGGGAGACTTCAAATGTGTTTTAGCAAAATGAAGCCTAGCTTGGACGTTTTTCTTTGTAAGATAAGGCTTCCATCTACTCATTTACAGTCCTTGGAGTCACTGTTAGATTATAAATAAACAAGAGATTCAAATTCTGATGTAGCTGGTTATGATTTACAGTCCGCATAAACAGGACTGAATCATAACAATCTAATCGCTAGAGCGGACATGGGCTCGTCTGTGAACGGTTGTATTTACAGACCTTGGAGTCGCTGTTAGCTTACCAATAAACAGTAAGAGATTTGCCACCTTTAAAATAAGTATTGACTAGGCCACTGGGAGTGAGACCCAAGGCCAAGACAGGCTGACTTGATAATAATGTATCATGTTTTTCTGCAGTCAGTGCCTTCTCCTCGCCCTTCTCTCTCTGCTCTGTTTCAGGTGTCGTGAAGCTGATTATGGCAGTTCCTGATCTGTGGTTCACGGCTCAACTAGTCTGGGACACTCTGATGTTCTATCTCTCTATCCTGTTCTGTTGGTCCTTCTGTCCACTAACCTCAACTAGTCAAGGCAGATGGTTGCCACCTTTGAACCTGGTTTGCTGGGGATTTCTTCGTGTTAAAAGGGAGTCGTTTCTTCTCTGTTGCTAAATGCTTGTTCATGTGGATCTTGTTGGGTTTTTTCTTTTTTGTTATGAATTTTACATTTTGATAAGCGCATTGAGGTGACTGTTGTAATTTGCGCTATGCAAATAAAGTTGAAATGCCACCCTACCCCATAGCCTAGGCATATGAAGAAGACGGGAGATTGTCACATGTATTACACAGCCAGTACTTGCCAGTAATTCCTGCAGCTCCTTCAATGTTGCCATCCGCTTCTTGGCAGTCTCCCTGACTAGTTTTCGTCACCAATTTTGGAAGGACGTCCGGTTTTTGGTGAAGTCACTTCTATGTCATATTTTCTCCACTTGATGACTGTCTACAATGTTGTATTTAATTCCTTGAAAATTCTTTAGTACGCTTCACCTGACTGATAACTTTGAACAATGAACTGATGCTATGGAAGCTCTTGGCAGACCATGGCTCATGCTGGAAGAACTGCTGAACTTTATTTGGGGGTTAATCAGAGGGACTTTAAATGCTGACAGGTGTGTGTTGACTCCAATTCAACATGAGTTTGAAAGTGTTTGGTTATATCCAAACAGCCACATTCCCAGTGTTACGGCCGCAAAAAGGTAGACCGTAAGTGAACAAAACAAACTGAAATGCCACAACAATGAGAAAGTGCAAATGAGTAGTTTATTTAGTGGCAGTGCACTTTTAAATGAACATTTGGGGTAGGTAGTGACCCATAGGTTGTGCCAAATCAATGTAATTAACAAAACCCCAGCCTTTCAACCTCTTTAATCTCAGCAGAAACAAAAGTAACTTAAAAAGCCTGACTAACTGATCTACAAAAAGAGTTATAGCAAAAGTACAGCGGGTGTCACCAACCTCTTACCTAATGTGTATAGACACCAAGTTGTCTACATGCTGCATATCTAAGGTACCCAACTTGCCTGAGTCCCATACCTCCTTACAAGGAACAACAGAAGTTTCTTATGCAGTGTCAGGACAGTGAGAGAGTGACAATCTGGCTGTCCTTTATAAAGGCTGGCTCCAGAGATGATTGGTGCAGCCACAGCAGAGGAGTCCAATCAGCAGCTCCTCATCAGATGGTTCCAAGGTTCCAATTGCTCGTTACTCACTGCCCAGTCTGCATGTAACACCAGTTATAAGAGGGTGTGCATACTTTTGCAACCTCATTCTGTTTTTCATTTTTTACTTCACCTCCCCTGAGTGCTGTAATAAAAGCCAAAGGTGCTGCAACAAAGTATTAGTTTAGGGTGTGCATGTTTATGCAACCAGGTTATCTTAAGTTTTTTTTATTTTTTCCCTTTAATGGTTTCAGTTTGTTTTTAAATTGCATTGTACAGGTTATAGGTCATATTAAAGGTGTAAAAAGTTGTGAAATTATTTATCTTACATCACAAAAACATGGCATTTGAACAGGGGTGTGTAGACTTTTTATATCCACTGTATATCAGTCTATATCTATCTATGAATCTATCTCTATATCTATCTATGAATCTATCTCTATATCTACCTATCTGTTTATCTATCTATCTATCTATCTATCTATGTCAATCTATCTATCTATATCTGTCTATGAATCTATCTCTATATGTGTCTATCTATATCTGTCTATTAATCTACCTATATCCTAACTATATCATCTATCTATCTATCTATATCTGTCTATGAATCTATTGTCAGAGTTCAACATTTGATGGATGTAGATTTTCTTTTTAGAAAGCTCTTTCAGATTGTTCTAGGTGTTTAATGTTAAGCCATTCAGCCACTATCTCCCAGTTTGTTATGTTACCATTGGATTATTGATGATAATCTTCCTTAAACAGAAAAAACAAAAACATCAGTACTCATACGGATTAATGTCCTCATCAAACTACGTGCTGAATAGGTCTTTTAAAAAAAAAAAAAAAGATTTTAAATGTTAGTTTCTAGTGGGTGTGTGTTTACTTTCCTCTTCTTTTAAAATATGTAGAGAAGTGCTATTTCCCCCTTTCTGGTAAACTGGTTCTAGATTTAGTTACTAAAACGCATACGTATACTTTCATAGCACCAAAAATGGACAACAAATGACAAGCTCGTCATTACAGTAAGAAATCACCCAATTCCTTTTTTTTAATAAAATGAAAATGAAAGAAAGAACTGGATCAAGTTTATCATTTTCATTTCATTATTTGGTTTCCTTGGTTGTGAAAGATGTAATTCTAGGAGTATTCGAAAAGCCTTTCTGGTAAACTAGAGCTACTCACAATCTATTTTTCCTTGAGCCTCTTTACACAAATGGAAGATTACATGGTTCTGGAGCCGCTGCCATATCCTAGCACAAAGCAGATCAAACCAGATCAGTTTAGGTCAAAGGGCTTACAAACATGCAGATATATTTCAAGTAACGTGGAATAATACTATTTGAACTGCTACAGTACCAATTACCAATCTGGCCAAATTCAACTACTGATATATGTGCGTGAAGAGAGCCAGCATTACTAAGCTCTGCATCAGAAGTCATTTCTACTATACTTGTATTTAGAAAAGTTATCAGCATAGGGTACATAAATCATGTATTAAAGTTACCCAATATTTTTGTGTAGTTATTTAACCAAAAATAAGTGTAAGTAATAGTCCCACCCTGGGACCCACATTTTGTCACGGTCATTAAATCGCAACTCACTTTTTTTTTTTTTTTTTTTTTTTTAGAATTCAACCAACCAAATTTACTTTTTCAAAAATAGCTGTTGAAAACACACATATAATCTTTTTTTAAAAAACATAAATCTATATATTTTCCTGTGCAATATGCATTTCACAGCATGCCTGTTAAAAAAAAACTTTTATTTCAAAATAAAAGACAAGTCCAACATGAGCTACATTAAGTATTTATTTATTTTTGACCAGCTGTCCGACTCCGCTACCCACCCAGGACAGGTCCACGACCCACTTTAGGGTCCCGACCCACCAGTTGAGAATCGCTGGCCTCAGCCATTTGCATGTAGGATAATTGACGTGGTATTTTTTGTGTAATTTACATATTTTCCTGATCACGTGTGGGTCTTCTCTGCATACTTAGGTTTTCTCCCACAGTTCAAAACCATGTATTCTCATGCTGCCCAAAATAGGACACTCGATGAAAGAAATACAATAAAGTGTTGACTTTGATATTTTCTGGTTTGTGTGATTGTATTCTTTTTTTATTTTGAAAAATAAATGTGTCAAAAAGAGATGTGCACACTTGGATCAATGCAAGTAAAAAAAAAAAAAAAAATCTCCAAGCTTTTGGTCAGATGACCTTCATCAGGGTAACAAACAGCATATTCACAATGAACAGGCTCATTTAATACAGACAATCAGTCACACCTTTGCTACAACACTCCTGATCACATGGGAGATAAATTGAGTAAACAAAGGAAGATAATAGATATCCATCAGAATATATACATAAAACAACTAAACTAGAGAGAAGACTAATTATTTACACAAATAAACATGATGCAAATAGAAGAAATACACAACTTTAAAGGATGAGGACACTACATACACATCAGGCTGACCATCATAAAATGAAGTGCCTAAATCCTTTTAAGAAATCATGATAAAACACTCATGTTAAAATCTACATTTAAGCCCTTTGGGCTTCTGAACTACATCTCCCATGTGATCAGGAGTGGTGTAGCAAAGGTGTGACTGATTTCCTGTATTATACAGTATAAGCCTGTTCATTGTGACCATGCTGTTTGTTACCCTGATGAAAGTCATCTGAACAAAAGCTTTGATTTTTTTTTATTATTACTTGCATTGATCCAAGTGTTTCACTCAAATATTCTTTAAGCTCTGGCACCTTGGCAGATTTAATCATTCTGATTGATTGATTCTACATCTGATTTTGAAAAATAAAAAATTACAAATTTGCACCAAATAGGGTTTGAATATTAATCAATTTTCACATTAAATAATGTTTCACTATCAGCATTTGCATATTTGCAGTTGATGAAAGTGAATACTCATAAAATACTCAAGTAGAAGTACTGCTATTTGATTGAAATTGTACTCAAGTACAAGTAAGTCATACATAAAATTACAAATAAAAAGGAGCTCAATTTTAATATTACCCAAAGTAAAAGCTACTAGTTCCTTTCACCCATAAATCATTCATAAAACTTGGCACAGTTCCCTTGCATACAGTAAACATTACATGTGTAAACTTAAAAAGGAAGAGACCAAATCTTAAACAATTGGAACGCAATTTATTTTGCACAAACATGTATATATATATATCTATATGTGTGTGTGTGTGTGTGTGTGTGTGTGTGTATTAAAAGGTTTGTCAAAATGTACAATTCTTTTTAAAATAATGCAAACCAACTTTTTTTTCTGCTGAATATATATGTGTATTTAGGTATTAAGTAGTGCTGTTGAGTCCCGCTCTTCACATTTTAGTAAAAGTATTTTAGTTTTACGCATTTAGCTATAAAATGTCCGGTATACTGGCCACTAAGGGTTGAACACGGTTATTACAACTGAATTTTGCTATTGGTTGAACTATGAGCTCTTGAAACCCCTGCGTCATCACTTTAACTCTTAGCCCCGCCCCTCCTATAAAACCTGACACAAACCTCTTTGCAAACTGTAGCGCGTAGGTTGGATTGACACCTCCAATGACCTCTCTGTGGCAGAAGTGTCCGCACTGTGAGACTCGCTCATGTTTAGCTCGTTAGCTAGCAGCTGTGCTTAGGTTTTGATTCTGTGTGTGCGGGGACGGAAGTAGCTGGGCGTGTCTTACTGCTACAGCAGTAACTTTACACGTCACTTTAGTTTTACCATCTGCTACCCAGATATACTTAATATGTTGTCTTCATTAGATATAACGAGAAAACTAACTAAGTTAGGACTTACATATTGCTTTAAAAAAAAAAAAAAAACGGATTTTTGTAGCCCATTTTACAACGCAACATCGAACCAATCGTAAATCGCAGTGGCGCATACGTCATTCGTTGCTGGGTACGGAAGCAGATTAGGTAGACTTTCGCTTTCGTCTTCCTGGAAGAATGAGTTGGTATCACCGCCTTGTAAACACAGACTCACTGCCGACACACACACTCACACACACGCACACACACACACACACACACACACACACACAGTGTCCAGGTGGCTGCCTCTGCCTCATAGAACGGAACATCATGTTTAGAGAAGATGTTTATTCTCCTCCTCCTCTGGCTCTCCTTCCACCAGTTTATTACCCAGGATTCTTCACAAATACTCCCATTATCTGGAAAAATGTATTGTTCATTTTCTGTTTCACTCTGAACACACTTTCTCTTAAACCACGCCATTGACGTCAATTGTAATCAGATCATTCCCATCTGATTACAATGTGCGTGTGTGTGTGTGTGTGTGTGTGTGGGGGGGGGGGTTCTATTGTTCTATTGCTCAATGAAACACTATATTTTCTTGTAATTTATTGCAAGAACATGTTGTACTTTTTTTGCTGTAGAATCCATTTGATCACACTTCTAACAATAGAAGACAATAATTAGTTACATTTTACAAAGGAGGCCATATTTATTTACTATTGACGTAATCACATAAAAGTTGTAGTTTGACTACAATACAAATGGTTTGACAAAAATGCAAAAGGGGGTACACGGGACAAAAAAGATTGGGATCCACTGGTTTATAGGATGTCTAAATGAAATATACGTCATGTTGTATGAAACTCCTGTTTGTAAAACAAACTCTTTTCTCATGAAATGACTTGATATAGTGATTTGTATCGTATGACAACACCACACTCAGAATAGACTCGTGGTAGAGATCAGTCAGTCCTTACCACATCATTTTCAGCTGTTTTAGGAAGTTGTTTGTCATGTACAGATACTACTGAATACAAAAAGTCATCATCAGTTTGTCATTTGTTAGTCATTGCACTTTTAATATGGGGTGCCGAATGTATAACTTAGTCATTGTTTCATAGCCTATATATTTAGCTCACGTTCCTCATATTTAGCTAATTTTTCTTTCATATGAGACACAAATTCATGTAAAACATCATGTTCTATTTCATTGTTAAATGTGTACACAAGGAAAATAAATGTAAATGTTAAATCTAAATGTTGAATCTAAATGTTAAATGTAAATCTAAATTGTGAATCTAAATGTTAAATATAAATATTAAATTTAGATTTAACATTTAGATTTAAATGTCAATATTTATATTTGACATTTACATTTAACATTTAGATTTATTTTTCATACATGCACATTTTTAGCAATGATAGAACATGCTGTTTTACATGAATTTGTCTCAAACTAAAGAAAAATTAGCTAAATGTGAGGAAAGTCAGCTAATTGTTCAAAATATGTCAGCTATAAAAGAGTGACCGAGTTTTTACATTCGGCACCCCATATTATAGAGTCATATGTGGGAGGAAATATTTTTAAAAGCTTTCAATTATAAAGGTGACAAGTTTTTGCAACTTTTTACATTAATATTATTGATATTCTTTTATACATTTTTTTTTTTAAATCTTGAAATTATGAATTTTTATATGAAATCTTGAAATTATGAATTTTTATATGAATAAGTGTAGATAAGAATATTTTAAACTGAAGGATATAAACTGGATAAATACCTTTAAAATTAATATTTCAATATTACAAATCACAATTTATAAAGACAGTATATTATAATACCACTATATAAAGTTAATAAGATTTCACACACACACACACACACTACAATGTTATATACTGTAATTCACCCTGATTTTATTACTTTTCTGCTGACGTGAATTTTGAATAGATAAAGTGTAATCCAAATACCATAATCTTTTATTGCTGCTTAAGGGCATAAAGTTCTTTATCTCATACAAATTAACGTCTGTTCAGTGTTGCTTCTATTTTTGATTTGGTAATAATGAAAGTGATAGTCATACTGTTTATAGATTACAAGAAGAACTTCAGCATTCCATCTAAACATAGACGGTAACACTTTACTTGAATTTTTTACATAAGGCTGACATATATCATTATTATGTCATGACACCTGTCTTTAGCACGAATAAGGTGTCATGAAGGCTGTCTTTAGGTGTCGTTTGTTACCCTACCTAACCCTAACCATAACCCTAATCCTAACCCTAACCATAACCCTAATCCTAACCCTACCAAACCCTAACCCCTCACCGAAATCCGGTTATCACAATATTCGCAACCTTATGGTTTACCAAACAGGAGCTACTCAGCTGGGGGTACTGGGGCGGTAGTCCGCTCCCTACCCTTGATCCCTGTTCCATACTCACCACACTACGGACATGCCATATCACTAATTATGAGATAGCACACATTCATACCCCATACCCATCCCCATTGCCTTCACATAGCCTGTTTCCAGTGCTTGCCAAGGGGACATCAAGTCCCATAACCAAAAAACCTAACCCTAACCCTAACCCTACCTAACCCCACTAGATCCCTCCACCTAACCCAAAAAATGCCAACATAGCTCCAAAGGTGTCATAATGTAGTGAACAACAATAATGACAGCCTTCATGACACCTTATTCATGCTAATAACAGGTGTCATGTCATAATAATGACAGCGTAATGTCAGCCTTATGTATAAAACTTAGTGTTTTAAAAGTAAAAGTATAAAAAGTAAAGTGTTACCAAATAATCATTGTGAGATAATGAAGTTCATGACACTTTATTCATGCTAATGACAGATAATGACAGCACAATGTAAAGTGTTACCAAATATACTATGGATCTATAATGCAGACAGCATCTGCACACTTCACTTTCACTCTGACTAAAGTTAGGTCAAATTGAGAGTTGTGAACGCAAAAAACAGAAGTAGCAATTATTCAAAAATAAAATGAACGGAAAAATTACCACTCATAAAATGTAAATACAATTCCCTTTTTTCAAAACTTGGCACATGGTCCATGGACCATTAACACCCTTTGGTCCGTTGGAAACCTTTTACTTTCACATTTATTTTGATTATAGCTATGCAAAGGTCACCATAGCTTGCTTCTGTTTCTTTTATTCAGCGTGATTCAGAAATGATCCATGACTTCCAATAAATCGAGACCATTCATGGAACAGCTTCTTCGTTGATGCTTACTTTCAGTTTCGGTATTGAACCTTGAATAATCTCAGTCTAAAAAAACACGTAAAAAATCCACCAAAACATTTGTCATATAAGGAAGTTTGGTAGCCATGAGTTGTTTGGTGTGGGTGGGTGGGAGCGGTGGGATGCTGGCGGGGGCCTTGGGGTTGGGGGTTGAGGTCGGTGGCGGGATGCGCTTGGTGCTCGGCTGCTTGGGGCTTCCTCGGATGTGTGTGTGGGGAGCGGTGGCTGCCTCTCGGCCTGGGTTCTTGGGGGCATCTGGGGGGCTGCTCGGCCGTGGGGGGGTGGCCTGGGCTCTATCTGCTGGCCTGGCTGCATCTGCGGGCCCGGGGCAGTTCCTGGGTTTGCGGTGGCGGTTTTTGCACGTGTACTGGTCTGCGATGCACTGGCACGCCTTGGAATGTGGGGTGGAACTCGTGCTGGTGCTTCACTTTGGACACGTTGGTCCCAAGTGCCTGCTTTGGGTATTTCCGGTCACTCGTTCCCCCTGTCCGCAGCCACCAACTTTGTGGCTGGGCTTCACGCTTGTCACCATACTGGCTTGATTACACAACATAATAAGCACAATATGTTCTACAACTTCACATCTCACCCTCACTGTAAAATAATCTATTCTTCTCCATCCTTTCTATTTCCTACATTGAGTCTCTCCTCCCTGCCCCCTCAACCCCCCCCCCCAACGCCTTTCCACCTAGGTGTAACACTGCTCTCCCTTTTTATATCCTCCCTATAATATAAAGATTTCTTACCCTTCCTTAGGGAGGGCTGGTGATGGTCACAGTTAAGCAATAAAATAAATCAATTAATTTTATTGCAATAACAACACATGCATTGCTGTCTCATAATGATTGCACTTCTTGTAGTGTTGACTTTTGACAGCATGTGCAGACAAGATAAAAAAAAATAAAAAAATAAAAAAAAAACATTAGAACCGAAAGTGACACTCACCAGTCAGGTTGTAATTTAGATTGCCCTATAAAAATGTTCCTGCTTGTTTAGAAATTCCAAAGGTGAAACGAAATGAAGGGGCTGTATTTGGTCCAACTGTAACTGATACCATTATTATAAGGGTGCTAAAAAGAAAAAGCAAGAGTGAGACACTGCTGACAGTTGTGAATAAAACACACTAAAGGAATAGGATATTAAAATATTTTGGATAATTATGTTGGTTTTACCTACATATACGATAGTTACCCAATTTTTTGTGTGCTAGGGACCACTAGGGACCACTATAACACAGGACTTTTGCATTGATCATGCAAAAGTGAAAGTGGAATTTCCTCCAAATAATTGACCGAAATGTGCATAAAAATAAACTACATTTCCTCTTTCTTTGTGGCCCGGCACTAAATGGTCCACAAACCCCTACTGGTCCCCGGCCCTGTTGTTCGTAACCACTAAGTTGATTATTTCAAAATAGCTTTTTTGCAGTTATCATGATTACAGGCCTAAATCTTGTTTTTGTCGTGTCAAAAAAAGTTGACGGAAAAAGCATGACAACATTAGTTAGTTGACATAATTGCTAACAATTAGCACATACTGTACACATAAGTAAAGGTGTATTATTTAACTGGACAATCGATCTTTTCATCGCTCCTCCTCCTCTGCCTCTTCCCATCAGTATTGGAGTGTTTAAGTTCTGTTCCTCGTGCGTGTTGTGGTTTGGTAATGTCTTGCTCTACCTTGTATGAATAAACCTTTGTAACCTTTCTTACCTTTTGTCTGTTCACAACTTTTTTTGTGCTCTAAATCTCTGCAGCTATACTGGGGTAAAAGAAGCTCATTTTCAACATCAAACATGCTATTGCTTGTAGCTACATCTTAAAATGCTACGACTGGAATACATTTCTGCACAGCCTTCTTTGATCTGCCAATTATTAATGAAAACAGGCACTGGAGAAGCATGGGGCATGAACCTGTGCAAAAATGAAATTAAACCAACCGTGCATTTTATAAATTGTAAATTTAACTCTACATATGTATTATTTAATGCAAAAGTCTGTATTGAGCTTCTTTTTTTATGTCTACATACTTTCTAAGCAGCACTGAATAGTGTGCTCTGTACACATGCAACACTCTGCTGGTCCAACCACGTGCTCGTGGTTGTGTCTGCCTCAGTCCTAGTTTCATAGAAATGAAACTTAGGGAGCAGGAATAACAAAAGCAGCATTTTGTTGGGCTCATGAAAACAAAGCGAATACAAAACAGCGCTGCACAAAATGCAAAGGCGCCTAATCTGTAATAAGACATGCAATGCATGATAAAACCTTAAAGTCATGCAGTGTCTCACAAATGAAAGCAGTAATAACATGCATCCAGGGAGATCGTCATTATGTCTATTAGCTGCACAGGGAGAAACACCTAAGAATAGATTTGAATATACTTCCAGTGAAATCAGCACACATTAAAAGCAGATTCAACCACCTGTTTTACCTTTTGTTAGTCGCATTTTGCATTTGCATTCTTTTCTTTTGAATCTAATATCTTTAGCATGTGAATAACATAGAAAATGTTTCAAATGGGGGGGAATGAAGAAAATCCAATTATTGCTAACATCTTGTTTCCCCTTTGTTTCCAATGTCGTCCAACCAGGACTCAGGGCAGAGAGGCTTTTGATATGAGACAAAACATCTTAATCTAATCAGTCCGTGTCAGACTTCTCCTGTTAAAGTGTGATTAACTATAACAAACACACTATTATGACCCTGTGTTGTTGATAACATGTTCTTATCATGTGCCTCCCCTGTCTGTGTTTGTGTTGCTAATTCAAGCATCTTGCATAATTTCTCATCTTTCAAGTCATCTCGTCCTTGTCATCTGGTATCCAAAGAATCTGTCCTTGTTTCTCTCTTTAAAACTTGATATTCATATTTGTTTGAAATTTGATGCATTTGCTGGCAGCAAGATACAGATTAAAAACTTTCAATGAACCTTCGATTCACCCCTACAGGCAGTTTAGAGACTCCAATCAGAGTAACAGAGAAAACGAAAATGTATAAACTAGAGAGAAGTGTTGCAGATCCACAACAGGAGTTGAACATTAAAGACCCAATTTTATGGAAACTGTACTAATTTCGAAGCTGCATATGCAATAATGGGAAACGTCGTATTGAAATGCTACTTTATCCATAGACTCTCTATGGGAGCGGAAATACAAAGAATAATCCTGATGTGACGATTTTCTGTCATACTGATACGAGTTGTTGAGAAACAGAGGAAACATGAAGGGAAATGGTCACAATAGTCATATTATTATTATTTTTTTGTTTCATTATTAGGCCTATATCTATTTCAGTGAATAATAAAGTGTGCACCATGTCTCATTTCTTCTTAAATACATGACCTTATGGTGTAAAACTTCCACAGAAACTCTGATCGCAATCACAAAATAGATGAGTTTTAGTCACAACACTAAAATAAAACACGGAGTGGTAGAAGATTGTGAAATTTTGCGTGGGTGAAACTATTTATCGTATTTATTCATTCATCTTCTGGCCTGGGTGGCTGGTACCTGCCTCCAGCTCTCGTTGGCCACGAGGTTTTTATTATTGTTTTTTGTGTCTACATAACTAAAGAAAATTAAGTATTTGCAGAACTCAGAAAGACAAACCTGATGAAAGACAAAGACTAAACTAAACAGGGGCCAAATCCTGCCCTTCAGAGCATCCGATTCGGCCCGCTGGAGAAAGTGAAAATGACCGAGAAAGCATGAATCATTGTGAAAATTACCAAAAAATGACTAAATCTGAATTGTTGTTGAAAGAGCTCTAAGTTTTTTCCCAAGAAATCCTGCAGTTTTTGCTAAAAGGATTCCACAAATCATCCCAAATTAAAAATAAAAATAAATAAATCAAAGGACATTTATGTATCTGTCACTTATTCTGTCACCATCAGCTATTGTTGATGCCTTCCATCATTGTAAAGTTGCACATGCTAAAATAAACAGCAACTTTTTTGTTTTGTTTTTTTTTGCAATATTTAGCAACAAACCATGTTTTAAAAAATGTGTGAATATTTTTCATGTTACTTTTGAGCAGATTTACAGCAATATTTTAGAAATTTGTGATATTTCTTTTTCGTAAAAATACAATGATGTTGTTAACTTTAAATGTTAAATATGAAAGCTAAATGTAAATGTTTAATCTAAATGTTAAATCTAAATGTCACGGGTGAAACTAAATATTTAGCTCCTATGCAAATTCACCAGAAGAACCATCATAAAAGTTCATTCCGGTGAACTTGCATATTAGCTAAATATTTAGTTTCACTTGTGACTTTTAGATTTAACATTTAAATTTAACATTTAGAGTTAAGTTTTAGATTTAACATTTAGATTTAATATTTAGCATTTAGATTTAAAATTCACATTTAACATTGAAATTATATTTTTTATGAGAAAAAAGCATCAGAAATTCCACAAGTATTGCTGTAAATCTGGTCAAAAGCAACATAAAAACAATTCACATACGTTTTTTTCAACGTGGTTTATTGCTAAATGATGCACAAAAAAAAAGTTGCTGTACATTTTAGCATGTGCAACCCCATACTTCCATACTTAACAAACTTGGCCACATCAGTGTTGAAATTGTTCATTTTCCTTGTTAGATAACTAAAACTAAAGTGAAAAAAGTAATTAAAGAAAAGAAGAAGAAAACATTGCAGGTGGTGGAAAGCAAAAAACAAGAAATAAACAAAATCACTTTACCAAACTAACTCTTTCCTGCATTTTTTTTTTTTTTTTTTTTTTGAGTAGTTTATTTGCAATAAAGAGAGAGAAAAAGCGCTGACTTTACTCAAACCTGTCACTTGTATTTTTTTTTTTTTTTTTTTTTTTTTTCACTCAAGTGGTTTCTATGGTTTTGCTTAAATTCTTATAAACGCAGAGTTTTACTCGAACTCCAAGTTGCGGTGAAGCACGAACGACTATAGTTAGGTTTCACTTTCAGATAAGCAGAAAGAGGAGGGTGGGGGAGGGGGCGGAGCTTTGTGGCACACACGCTTTTTAGGAGCGGAGCGTGAGTTGTGCAGCAGTAACAGACTTAAAGCTGCGGCTGTGCAGTGTGCACCACTACAGCTGATCTAAGTTTGTTCTGTGCGTCCTGCAGTGCTCCACAACACAACGGTGAGTGTGTGTGTGTGTGTGTTGTTATTTATTTATTTATTTATTTTTAAACCGCTTTTGTAAACGATGACGTTTTTTTCTTCTCTGGATCTTTAACTCTAACATGAGATTACACCTAGAGTAAAAAAAAAATGTATTGAAATCAGCTGTAAACAAATTTTGTTTTTACCTTCACTTCATTTGTGAAGTAAAAAAACATTCATATATATACATATATTTATATATATATATATATATATTACAAAATATGAATTGCAGTGTTGTGAAAGAAAAACCTGAATGTTAAAGACAGCGAATCATCTGTCAATCATTATTTTTCCTGGAATTTGGAGCAAACACAGTTTGAGCAGGAGAGCTGTTATATTAGGAAAACACATGGACACAAACGACACCAGCAAACAGTCTGTTTATAAATGCAAGGTTTGAATTCTGAACACTTTGATGATATATCTTTAAGTAATAGAAGCTCTGACAGGTGTGGCCCCATGAGGGAGGTTTCCTACTGGCTGTCATTGGACCTTTTTTTTCCTTTTAAATAAGGAAACAGTTAAAGTGCCTTTCTGTGTCAAAAGTTGCTAAAGAAGCCCTGTTTTCTACCTGTTTGTTGTTCAAACAGACATCTTAGTGATTCCTGTGAATAACCATTTGTAGGGCAGGGCTATATATTGAGAAAATTACATTATTGCCTATATTGATATAAATGTTTTTTTTTTTTCATAGCTTATTTTGTATCAAAATTCTACTTCTTAAAACAGCATGAAAAGCACAGTTAGATGATTGCTGAGTACGTCCTAACCCAGACCTTCACCTAAACAAGTCACACTACAGAACTCACTCACACGTGCTGTCCCTTAGAGGAGAAAAAGCCAAAAGTGTCACCAAATGTGCAGCTGTTTGTTACTAAATGTGCCTGTGTGGCATCTTGTATCAGCAAATTTTAATCCTGAATTGTCTTCATTTGAGATATGATTTTTGGTATATATCGCCCAGCTCTAACTGTGAGTATTTATTGGGAGTAGTGTGATATTAACCCTTTTTTTTTTTTTCCTCCCAGGATGTCAGTGTGGGGGTCAGTGATGGGAGAGGGCGCTGGGCCTCTCTTTACAGGATGGTAGCTAGAAGCACAGTGGAAGGACATGACAAGACCTCCTTTTGTTGCTCTTCTTCATCCCAACCCCTGTCCTCTGCATCTCCATTGGCCTCTTCATTGTTGTTTCCCACGCGCACTGAGCCGAAGCAGCTGGAGTCTCGTACGGATCCCATCCAGAAACCAGTCCCCTCTGTGTTTCCCACGCACTTTAAAACATTCTCCAACAAAGACGACTGTCAGATCATCACTGAGACTGCGGCGGCGCTCGAGCGCAGCGGCTTCTACTGGGGCCCTTTGGGAGTAGAGGACGCGCACCGCATGTTGCGGGACGCGCCGCTCGGCAGCTATCTCATCCGGGACAGCCGGCAGAAGAACGTCTTCTTCACTTTGTCGTACCACGCCAGGGGCGGGCCAGTCAGCGTGCGCATCGACTACAAACAGCAGAGCTTCTCGTTGGCAGGAAACGAGCGGACGTTCCCGTCGCTTTTCGCCCTGTTGGAGCATTATGTCAATACGCCCAAGAAGAGCTTGAGTGCCCCCTACAGGAAATGGAAGCCCACTCTGCAGGAGATGTGCAGGAAGCGAATACTACAACTGTGTGGCGGAGGAAAATTGATTCCCGAGCTGCCGTTGACACTCGTAGTTCAAGACTTTCTGATGGAATTCCCTTACAGACTGTGAGCAGCTTGACATGTAGAATTCGGACTATTTTCTTATTCATTTCAAGGCACAAGTTTTTACCAAACAATGTCAAAAAAGAGAGGTTCACAAAGCCTTTTTATAATATTTTTAAGAGTGCACCGCTACGGATAAAGGTTAGCGAACTAAACAGCAGGAAGTCGAGCTACGAAAGGAAAGTACGGTCAGTTCTTTGTTGGACTGAGTTCCTACGTGGCATTTTAGTTCCTTTAACCTCTGAACATTCAACATTCAAATTCACCCTCAAGAAGTGTGAGACAGTAGAAAGTGTAAAATTCAGAAACAACTACAGATTAAAAGTTATCACAACTAAAATAGTTTATCATAAACTTAAGTTCGGTCAAATGATTTCAATAGAAGAAACCTCTAGATTTCTGAACATTTGAAACCAACAGCACCTGGAAAAGGTCATTTTGTAGCACTTTTTTAACTCTAAAGATAATAGTTTACAGCACTCGTGAATGTTTGCCTGCACTTGTTTTACTGTAATTGTTTGCACTCATTGTCAAACTGTATTTATCTAGCAACTAGCTACGGCGCTGAGTAGTGCTTCTCAACTAATTTGGTGTCGGGACTCATCATCAGCAGGTTTATGTTTTTCTCTCCAGAAACTCTAAAGTATATGCATTAATATGTCTATGTTAAAGAGAAAGGGTGACATTTTAGTGTATAAACACTGAAAAACATTGTGAATGAAAGAAAACTTGGTTAGAAGTCAAAAGATTGCTCTCTTTTAAATTAAAGCTCACAATTTTTTCATGATCTTACGGTTATGTGACCTTCATTTGAGCCCTGACCCATTAGTTGAGAACATCTGTTGAACAGGACATCAGATAATCCTAACAACATGAAATCTGGTACTCACTTGTACTGTATAAAGAGAATGTTTTATCTCTTTGTCTGCTATCTCACATCAAATGCAATATCTGATACAATTTCAACAAAACAGCCTCATATATATATATGTATATATATATTTAGAATTAAAGTATACATTTTCTGCTTTTGTATTATAAACAAAATCTATTTAATCTTTCTTTGCTTGGTTGTCTCGTTATGTCATGCGACCGTGGTGAAATGACTGCGTTGGTGGAAAATTTGTATTGTGATTTGCAAACACACTCTTACAGTAACACACAGTGAAAAGAGAACAGACAGTGAATGTACAGTAATCACTACACTGATTCATCTCTGTACAATGTGGGTGGGGTTACACTGATAGTAAATGAGTTATGCTTACTCACGTTTTCTAGAAACGGGGTGAGTGTGTGTGTGTGTGTGTGTGTGTGTGTGTGTGTGTGTGTGTGTGCGTGTGTGTGTGTGTGTGTGTGTGCGTGTGTGTGTGTGTGAATGTGTGTGTGTCGTACTCAATATAAGGTGAAGAGGAAGTGGAACATTTTCTGGGTCATCAGTGTGGCAGAGACTTGGATTACGATCAGGACTCAAATTGTTGGTTGTATCATATTCACTAAATGTCACGTCCACCGTACACGTTATAATGATACATTGTCAGGCAAGGCAAGGCAAATGTATTTGTATAGCACATTTCATACACAAGGCCACTCAATGTGGTTTACATGATCAAAAAGTGCAACAGAAAACATTCAACGGCTTAAAAACAATTTCAAATAATCAGTAAAATCATTTCAAATCATCATCAACAACAACATGACCACAAATCACCGTCTCAGTCATTCGCAGAAGAGAAAAAGAGTGGCTTTAGCTTTGACTTAGAAGTGTTCACATTGGACGCTGACGAGCGTCGTAGTCGAGCTACATGATCCTGGATGAACGCCAGCTCAGTCGACCATAGCCGGTGCCAAGGCTACCAGGCCATACACACACTTCCACTGTCTATACTGGAGTTGAAAAAGAAATCCATGAAAACTAAATAAAATGAGCTGTTAAAAGATAATAGATTAATGTACAAAGAGCCCTCACACTTCTAGTCTACGCGACTAAAACAATCGTGACTTATCGCGATGATGGTAGTTGCACTGGTTGCCAGAGTTGGCAAAAGTACTAGTCTTCAGTACTCAAGTAAAAGTATAGATAAGTTGTTCCCTTACTTGAGTAAAAGTAAAAAAGTACACGCTACTCAATTTACTGAAGTAAAAAATCAAAGAGTAAAACAAATGTCCCTTCAATAATAAATCAGGCTTTTTAAGCCAGCAATTTCCACATATTTTATTTTTTTTTAAGAACTTGTAGAATACTGGTGCATGGAAACAAGTTAAATCTGTTAACTGGAGAATTCAGCACTCATAATAAATCAAATGTGTCAAGAAAGGAAATGCTCAATAAAACCCAGAGCAGCTTTGAGTTTAATATATTTCTAAGAACTTGTAAAAAACTTATACATGGCTCCTCCAGCTCAAGTCATTTTGAAAATGTAAGGAGTAGAAAGTGCAGATATTTGTTTAAAAAACTAAGTCAAAAGTACTGAGCCCCTAAAAGGGACAGGGATGTATTTCAACCCTAATCCTAATCCTAATCCTAATCCTAATCCTAATCCTAATCCTAAAGCTGAAATAAAGCTTTACTAGATCCTCTAACATGATTAACTCCTTAAAAGCAGAGCACGCAGCCTGATGACTGACGTTTATAAGCGCGCATGTAAAACATTTTATGTTGCGTGCTTAAAACTATTACGTGCTTCTTTAGAACTTTTACGCGCTCACGTATTAGTTTCACGCGCTCACGAAAAATGAAAAAAAAAAACCCCAAAAAAACTACTGAGCCCCTCAAGGGAAATAGATATTTCTTTTTTTCATCGCGCGCTCACGTAAGAGTGCGTGGAACCTTTACGTGAACGCGTAAAAGTTCTAAAGGAGCACGTAATAGTTTTAATTGCGCACGTAAAATGTTTTACGTGCACGCTTATAAACGTCAGGGTTAAGGTTAGGGTTAGGGTTAGGGTTAACAATTACCTTTATGTGCTTGATTACGCAATGCTAGTATCACGTGCTCGCGTGTAACTTTTACGTGAGCACGAAATTAAAAAAATAAATAAATAAAAAATATCCGTGTCCCTTTAGGGGATGCGTAGATACCAGAAAAAAGCTACTTAAATACAGTAATAGAGTTTTTGACAGTGAAATGAATCTGGAGTATAAGCTAACCTGGAAAAATCCCTTGTTAGCTTCAGGGTGTTTGCATTGCTAACCATTTGTTCCTGTTCCAGGTCAAAGATAAAAGGTTTTTATGAAGAAGTTCCTCACAGTGCAGGTTTACAGACGTGACCTTTTCATTTTTTCCAAACACATGCGATTCTTGTGACTACACACTTTTTAATGACATCATCGTACTTTGTCCGCTGTTAGCGATCTTCAGGCTTTCTGAAAGTCTTTGTCCATAAATGTTTTTGTTACTTCATGACAAAAAAAACACATGACCAAACCTTAAAGTATTGAAGAAAAATCTCACCGTTTGATGCCCAACACCAGTTAGCTAAAAGCTAATTCAATTAGCTTTAGTTTAAGCTAACATAGTCAGTCAGAGCTAATTCTGATGAAAGCTATTTCTTCGTTTCTTATAATCAATAGTGTGTAAAGATGTTCACATTCCTGTATCATCTATACTGTTGATCAGTGTGTATTGTATAGTACTGTACTTACTGTAATTAAATCTTCAACTATCCATGATCAATTACACCTCAATTATGATGACAATGACCAGCTTTTTTCCAATTGCAATTAAAATTACAATTATTTTCCCTCTGAAAGCCAATTACAATTATATCTTAATTACTAAAGTTCACTTACAACTAATCACAAACCATAAAATGTAACCTTTCTCGTGTTAGCTTGCTGTTAGCATCTTTTATGATAACGGGTCAGTATTGACCAATGTATTAAATCAGCTGTAAAATACACAAAAAAAATATTATCTATCATCCAATTTGTTTATCATCTCTTTATTATGTTGTTAAGCTTCTTAATCAATGAAAATATTGATATTAATATTTTTGGCATGGGCATCTGTCTTTTTTTGTGTCCGTATACGCCTCCATTTGAATTATTAATATTCATTTTTTATTTTAACAATTGTTAATAACGTGTGTGAGACATAGAACTGTAACATGGTTTGTATTTAATTAAACTGTAACTGACAGTTTTTAGAGCATTTTAATGACAAGTACATTTACAAAGTCGTGTATCTGAACTCAATAACAAGTCAATTATGATTCCAACTGCCACAGATATTTTAAATTATAATTACATCATGACTGTAATTAATTTACGCGATTACAATTATAATTTACTCCAACCCTGCTGCTAAAGTTTTACATGTGACTAACTTAGAATAAACTACCCTGATAAACAGAATCACTCTTGTCGTCTTTAGTCGAAAATCTTGCGAAGAAGGTAGAGAAAAAAATCAAATAAACAGATATTCTGACATATACAGTGTATTTCTCGAGAATTTTCCCTTTCGAAATGTCATGTTACCATGAAACAAGGATGTTATAAATACTTTCATGACACGTAGGTGAGTATGTCCCTTCCCTTTTAAAAAAAAAAAAACATATTTCTCCTGTGACGTTGTGGTGTTCGCTCACATCTGAACACTTCCTGATACCAAAACCAATTCTCTACCAATACAACCAAGCTTTACCATAAGGTTGTGTCCTTTGATGGGCTTGTCTTCTACCTAAGAAATGATGACACAGATGCTGAGTCATGCCCATTAAAATAGTCGGATTGAGGATGAGAAGATTGGTTTACCTAGAATAGCGAAGCAGAAGATGGGTAAAACGTACTGAATTTGTTATTTTCTATTTCTAATAAGGTTGCGTACAAGTTTCTTTCTTTTTCAGCTCTGTCAACTTTCCGGACTATTCTAAGAAGTGAAACTTGAAGTGAGATGTGTATCAGCAACTAATCAGCAGATTTCTGTGGAAAACGACACTTGGACTTTTCAGTTCTTTTCCTTTCAGCTTCCATGGAAGTCAACTGAAAACTGACCACCAATGGAAGCAATTGTAATGTATTAGAATCACAGGAAATTATATGGAATCTTCTAACAATGCTGACTAAGATCTTGATTCCAGGAAGACGTGGTCACTTGCCAAAAAAAAGAAACAAGCAATGAAAAGTCATGACAAAAATGCTATTGGACAACATGGGTTTTTTTTAAATTTGTTTCAAAAGAAAAAGATGATGATCAAATTTAGAGGGAATTAAATTAGTCAATACATTTCAACACGGATGGGCCACAGACTACTTCAAACTCTTTTTTTTCCCTTCTGAATGTCAGTAATCTCTTTTTTGTTTTTGTTTTTGTATAACCTCATTTGTTTTTTTTAAAAAAAAAGGAATTAAAAAAAATAAGTGATTTCTGATCAGCTTAATAGAAAGTGGATGTGATACATTGTGGGGTTTTTTTTTGTTTTTTTTTTGACCTTCCAAAGCAATACCAAACAAAACCCTCAAGAATTCCCCAACTTCCACCTGTAAACACCTACGCATCATCGAATAAAGTGCAAATTCATCTTTACAGTCAAGCATGTAGGAAGCACTATTATCATAAATGGGAGGAAGCAAATCTTTTAAGGAAGGAGGGGTATTCTTTTTTTTTTTTAATGAATGGAATAAATAAAATACAATACAATACTACAGAAACTATCAATGCTGATATACTGAAGCTGTGTTGGTGCTTTTACAGCTTTTTGTAAAGCCCAACAACAATCTCTGTTTTTTCAGTAACTGGGTTTCTTCTACCTTTACCTGTAATTATCGGAAAAATGTAAACAACAATGGGAGGTACGTAGGCTTCAACCTGTACACACCTTTGACAGTTAACTGAATAATGAAAGCGTTGTTGTCTACCATGCATGTCTATCATTATCACACATATTTACAGTAGTTAATGAGTGATAAGGAAGAAGCAAAAGGTTATTTCATTTCCTCAGAAGTCAGGATTTCTTCCTTCCTGAAAAAGGACGGTAAACATCACATTATGTAATGTTTAATAAGAATATCATCGGGTCGGACGTGTGTTGAGAGTTAAAGAAACGGGTCGGGCAGAGAATTGTAAATATGAAATTGTTCAATATTTATGACCAAAAACTACTTGTGTGTCTGTGTGTGTGTGTGTGTGTGTGTGTGTGTGTGTGTGTGCGTGTGTGTGTGTGTGTGTGTGTGTGAGGAAACCTGACGACTCCTGACCCAAAGGCCCCATTTTTATGAGACACGGAACAGAACCTAGCCAATCAAGAAGCGAGAAACACGTAACGCTGCGTTCCAGGCAACTTGGATATCGGCATTTCCGAGTTGAAAATTTCGGTTTCCGAGTTCAGTAGCAGCACACCAAAATATCTCAAACATGGCTGACGTCGTTGTCCGATACTCTTTTTTTCTGTTTCCGATAGATACCGATACTGATACATGCCGATACTGAGGTGTTTAAAAAAAGATATGACCGTTTTTTTTTTTTTTGCCGAAAATCAGGTCATCAAAATCTCCACGTGTAAGGATGTTTGTTTGTTTTCGTCAACATGAAAACGCTGCACTGTGATTGGTTCAGAGAGGCAGCCCCAGGCCTGTAGCTATAGCTTGCCTTAGCGTGCGCTGGTTCCGATGGAGATTTCTTCCTATAAAAAAGAGGGAGTTGTTTCTTCTCCACTGTCGCTAAACGCTTATTCATGTGGATCTTGTTGGGTTCTTTCTTTTCATGATGGACTTCATATTTTGTTCAGCGCTTTGAGATGACTGTTGTATTTTGTGCTATATAAATAAAGTTGAATTTAATTGAACACGTAACCATGCGATACCAATGATGCCGTAATTATAACTGTGACAGTAATTTAAAAAAATAGTTGCTGTCGTAATCATAATTAAATTGTAATTGAGTTTAGATAATTTACTTTGTAACTGCCATGAAAATTCTATAAAAATTGTCAATTATAATATAACGAAAACGCAAAACTGAGGAACTATATCACAGTTCTATGTAGAGTTCCACTCGCATGTAGTTAACAATCATTAACATATGTAATATATCAAGCTTTCCCACAGTTTACCATTTAAAAAAATATAAATCGAGGGCTATACTGACACAAAAAACGCTCAGACTTCCACACCAAAAATATTGAAACTTATATTTTCATTGATTAGGAAGCCTAACATGGTAATCAATAGATAGAAATTAGATGATAGATATTTGTTTTCAGTGTATTTTACAGCTGATTAAGGACCAGTTATCATAAGAGATGCTAACAGTAAGCTAACACAAGAGGAAGGTTAACTTTTATTAGGTTATTTTAATTTCACGCTCAGTAAATGTGATTCATTGTTAACTGAACTTTAGTAATTGATTATGTAATTGCAATTGACTTTCTGAGAATAAAAAAATGTATTGTACTTTAATTGTAATTGGAAAAAAAGCTTGGCACTGTAAACACACACACACACACAGTTCTGTGCCTGATTTCATGTGTATTTAGAAAATCATCGTGTGTGTGTGTACCTCATCTAAATAAGTTTCAGACCCCAACACTACTCTTATTTTGAAATCCGTTTTTCTGCTGCTGCAAGCTACAGGTGCCCACCCCAACCAATCACTGTTGGGTTCTCCAGCTCCACCCCCATATGTGTGCAAACCCAACACATTTGGCACACACTGCAGTCTCACTGTCGTTAGGTAGAATAATTTATTGCAGTTCTTTAATAATCTTTCTGGTTCATTAACAATAATTACATGTTTTTAAAAGCCCAACGCATTTACAGAGCATACAAACATGTTTACAATCAGAGACTCCGTAATGGAGGCCTGCCACAAAATGTTTTGTTAAAGCCTGTGACGACACATCACAAAACAACTCTTTAAAGTGAGAGAAGCCTCTGCAGCATGTCAGCATCACTCTGCTGGGACTCACACAAGCTGGATGGAGATACTCCAAACTGAAGAATATTCAATCTCTAGACCTTAGAACTGTACAGAGGTAAAAAGTCCAGCAGTAAGACTTTAGCTGTGTGACGATGGCACAGGAAAGGACAAAGTCAGTCGGGGGGGCGGGGGGGGGGGGAAGCAGAGTGGAGAGAAAGGAAGAAAAGCTGGTTAAGCGAGTGTGCTTTATTCTGAAAGGGGAAAAGCCAAGTCATGGATGAAGAGTGAAGCAGCTGCTGCGTGGAGAAACAGACAGAGAGAGAGAGTCTGGGGTCAGTGGTTACATTCGTCTCTCCATTCATTGTTCAGCATGAGATTATTGCAGTTAAGCTTGATGAGAAACACACAAAGGTTTGCCTTTTGTCTCTAACCTCAAAAAAAAAAAAAAAAAAAAAAAAACTATAACTCCCCCTATTTTTGTTTAACAACATGTTTTTTACCACCCGTAGGTGGGCCAGTGCAATCCAAAAGCTTGGAGTCTATTCTGAGGAGCTTCATTAATCATTCACATGTTACTTTTGCAACACTGCCTTTACGGAATAAAGCATTACTAAATACCTTGGGATCAAACGCTAATGCACTCACTTCTTACAGTAGCGCCACCTTTATGAGATAAACCTATGAAAAGTTTCACAAAATAGAATTTTAAGCCCTCTTCAAAATACATACAAATATTTTACCATTTGATTGCAAACACGTGCAGCCTCACTGTGCTGCTCATTCCACAGCTTTCGCTCCAACAGTTTGGTTTTATGTCTACAAATATTTCTTAGTTGGGTTTGACCTGTAAAACCTAAAGAGATAAATTGAAATAAAACACTAATCCTGATGCTGCTGCACCTGTTGCATATTGTCAAAGTGCACCTATGGTTTTATCGTTAACAATCAAAATGGAAAAAATGTGTACTGATGCTCTTTGCTTTGTAATCTTATATCAAACTAGCTCATCTTACTGATGCTACCCTACATTTATTTTGTACATTTCTGAAACAAACATTTATTGCAGAAAAATATGGAACATAATTGAAGCTCTCGGAGACCACAGATGAAGCTGATCAATAATCCTGAAAAGGCGAGTTCAATGTTCAGAGAAGACACAGAAGCAGCAGAAAGTCACGTGTGTCTGAGCCGATACACAGAGTAAAAAACGTTGCTGGTTGCTTTGACGCGTCCGACCCGTGTTAGTGCAGAGTCTGATGTGCTTTCAGTCTTTTCTTCAAGTGCAAACACAAAGCACGAGATGCTTCGACAGTTACACACCAGTAGGAAACCCCTCACAGTCCTGTGTGTGTGTGTGTGTGTGTGTGTGTGTTACTTAGTCCAGCTCGGGGCACTCTGCTGCTTCAGTGTGTGTTTCTAAATCTTCACTCTTCTCCTCGTGCTCTGCTGCTTCCTCAGTAGGTGTGACCAACTCTGCTGACTCACTGTTTTCTTCCTTCACCGTCTTATCGGTCTCGGTCTCATTCAAAGGAGAATCTTCTTCCTCCTCCTCCTCCTCCTCCTTCTCTTCCTCTATGATGGCAGCGTTGTGTCCAGTGCATGGGTGGAGCAGTGCTGAGTCTGCAGGGGGCAGCAGCGTGAGCGACTCCATGCTCAGGGAGTCCGCCGTGCTGTTGCTGAGGAGGGAGATGGTGGGCTGGGAGGCTGGGGTGAGGCTAGGTGCCAGCGTGGGGGCGTGGCTAGGGCCCGGGCCGGGGGTCGAGGGAGCGGAGGAGGTTGACGTCACCCCTACGCCTCCTACTTCCCCCTCTCCACCTGAAGACGAAGGATCCAGATATGTGCCGTCATCTAGACAATAGGACGGTTTTGTTATTGTTACAGAACAGTGAAGGTCTGAAGGGTCACCGAGTGCGTTTATTTACAGGAAAAAGACAGTTTGGATACCTTTATGTGTGGAAAATCATTGATCCTGATCTTCCGTGTCATTTTAGCAGAGTCCAGATACAACTTTTGGTGACACTTTACTTGAGGTTTTATACATAGGCTGACATCATGCTGTCATTATCTGTCATTGGCATGAATAAGGTGTCATTAAGCTGTCAATAAATGTCTTTGGTAAAATTACCTTTGGTGCTATGTTGGCATTTTTTGGGTTAGATGGAGGGATCTGGTAGGGTTAGGTCGGGTTCGGGGCAGGGTCAATTACAATTGTAATTGCATGATTGATAATTCATTACAATTATGGCGTAATTATAATTATAATTGTAAGAAAATAAATCTGTTGGTGTAATTGTAATTAAATTGTAATTGAGTTTAGATCATTTACTTTGTAATTGTAATTGCCATGAAAATTCTATAAAAATCGTCAATTATAATCTAACGCAAAACTGTTGAACTATGTTACAGTTTTATGCACAGTTCTACACATATGTATTTTACAATTATTAAAATGTGTTAACAATCATTAACATATGTAATATATCAAGCTTTCCCACAATTTACCATTTAAAAAATATCTATAAATCGGGGGGTATACAGACCAAAAATATTAAAACCTATATTTTCATTGATGAGGAAGTCTAACAAGGTAATCAATAGATAGATTGTCTATAGTGTATTTTACAGCTGATTTAGTACCAGTTATCATAAGAGATGCTAACAGAAAGCTAACACAAGAGGAAGGTTTACTTTTATTAGGTTATTTATTTCAGGGTCAGTAATTGTGATGAATTGTAATTGAAATTTAGTCATTGAGAACATAAATGTAATTGATTTTGATGATAAAAAATTATTGTAAATAAATTGTAATTGGAAAAAATGCTGGTCACTGTGATAATAATTGAATTGTAATTGAACATGGGTAATTAAAATCGTAATTGTAACTGAAAAATGTAATTGACCTCAACCCTGGTTAGGGGTTAGGGCATGGCTATTCAACTGGCGGCCTGTGGGCCAAAACCGGCCCATTCCTCAAACTCAACTGGCCCGTGGCCCATCTATCCATAGTTAGTCAATAATTGTTCAATGTTCGCTAAAAACTGTACACAGGGGCTTTGAGACACTTTGTGACGTTTTCCGACAGTGCTGCCTACAGCGCATATGAAAATAAACAGCAGGCATGGCACATTCAAAGGAAAAGCAACACAAAGTTGACCCCAAAAAAAAGACAGTTCAATAAAGACTGGAATGATAAGTAGTCGATGAGGTGGTAACAGACAATGTGAAACCACAGGTAATATCTTCTATTAAGAGAATTCCTCTGTCGGATACGACAACTGCGAGAAGGGTGGATGTTTTAGCCACAGACGTTTTCAGTTTACTTATTTCTTGCACTTTTTAACCAGCAGGTGCTGTGATTATAATTTAATGAAACTTGAAGCTGCTTGTGTTTTTTATTACTTGTACAAAAAACAAACTGGTGCTGTTACTGATTAAAACCAGAAGCTGGTAATGTTTTTCAGTTGTTGTTTTTTATTATTTCTTGCACAGAAAGCAAGGAGGTGGGTGATTTTGTGACTGTACCCTTTTTTTTTTAAATTAAAGCTGAAGCTAGTTATGTTTCTTTAAATGTCTTGGGGGAAAAAGCTAAAGAGGTGTATGCCTTTGTGATTTTTTAAAGTGAAATCTGAAGCTAGATATGTTCCTGTTTTTCAATTTCTTGCACAAAAAGCCAGAAGGTGTCGTTACTGTTGTTTAATGATACCAGAAATTGGTCATGTTTTTCAGTTTACTTATTTCTTGCACTTTTTAACCAGCACGTACTGTGATTATCATTTAATGAAACCTGAAGCTGCTTGTGTTTTTTATTACTTGTACAAAAAGCCAACTGGTGCTGTTTATAGAATTTAAAGATAAAAATATTGAAAATGTGATGGTGCTTTGTGTGGGTTCTGTACTGTACCAGGAAAGTCAGGCCCACAAACCATAGCTTTCTTACAATATGTCCCACAGCAAAGTGTAACTGAATAGCCCTGGATTAGGGTAATGAACAACACTTAATGACAGCCTTCATGACACCTTATTCATGCACATGACATTACTCATGTCATAACAATGCCATGCATTGTGTTAGCCTTATGTATAAAACTTCAAGGTAAGTGTTACCCAACTTTTTCTCTTCTGATATGATACAGATATTAGAACCTTTGGTTCAGCAACAGTAGGTGTGAGAAAATGGGCTATTTTACCCTTAAACTTAAGAATATTCTACAATTAATTAAGAGAAATAAAAAATAAATAAGGATAACCTCAAAATAAATAACCCTTACATACTACTACCGTACTGCGTTTATAGTCAGTTGAAGTATTTGAGGGACTTAAATGTGTACGTGAAAGTTGTTTTTGTGCATGATCCATAGATCCATCCATTCATCCATCAAGCCTCACCAATCAGAGAAAATTACTCTCATATTACTTTTCTAATCAAACACTTTGGGTTAAACCAGGTTGTAAAACAATGATCTAAAAGTGTTCATTTTCTAAAAACTACGTTAAATAATGCGACACTTTGTTAGCATTTGATCAAAGAAGCCTGTAGAAGTATTCAGTGTGTCTTTAAAACACTTTTACATTTCATCTGACTTTGCAGGGAAGGCTTGACAAAGCTGACACGGGGCCTCATTTATAAAAATGTGCCTAGGTAAGCACACTTCAGCTGGCGTACGCTAAAAACCAGGAAGTGTGTACTAGGGGTGGGAACCTCTGGGTACCTCACGATACGCGATACAAAGCTCACGGTAACGATTATCTCATGATATGACAGTACTGCGATTATCAATATATTGGTTAGAAATCAATCTACGATAATCTATGACATAACAAGAAAAAAAAAATTAAGTGAAAAAATAAAATTTTTATTTGACATCTCTGAAAGACAATAAATTGAAAAAGTGTCCTATGAACAGTGACACAATTTTAGTGCAACATTTCTGTAAATAAGTGTCAACATACCAATGCAAATGAATAAGTATCTCCAAGAGTGCTTTCTGTAAAGAAAAAATAGGGTCTTTCTTACCTGTGACACTAGTATAGTGCAATATTGGTGCCCATAAAAGGTCAGGAGAAAGCCCTGAATGAATATTCATTAATACAAATCTCACGGCGAACCGAGGGGGAAATCGAGCAAATAAAACAAATGTGAGGTGGAGGTATTAAATGTTGAGGTGGACACATGCAGGAGAGTGTCATTTGGTGACACAGTGAACATTACGAATGAAGAAAAAAAAGAAAGGCAGATCGCATTGCGTTGCCTCAACAGACTGTGACAGGTGAAAAATAAACGATCACACATAAAAGCGGAGGAGAAAATGTGGCTCACTCTCAGAGTCTGTTCAACAGGTGGAGGAAAGAGCACCGGAACTCAGCCTCACAAAAAGCTGGAGGGTCAGTGGGGTTTGGGCATACCCTCTGTGTAACGGAGGTGGGACACACACAGATGCACTATATATGTGCCAAAAACCTGGGATAAAACTCTGCAGCAGCTCGGTCGTCTTTCCTCCACTGCAGACTCTTGCTCCCTCCCACAGCACCTTGTCCTCTCCTCCCAGTGTATCCCATGCACCACGTCCTCCAGCAGTACCAGATAAGCCACTGTGCGTCTTTACGCATTAGAGTGTGTTCCTTTTTATAACAGCTACAGGTGTTGTAGCCAATTGATCTGCAGATTTGCGCAATGATCATGTCATTTTGATTACTATTATTATTATCATTAATAATAATATAAAACTGTATTTGTAGGCGCGCGTACGTCAACCACTGCCTGCGGGCGTCAGTATAATTTTTTTCTCCGTTTTTGCAAATGCATCCTTCAAATATAATGTGTTGTGAAATGTTCAATGTGTTCGATTATTTCACACAAATTATTAATATTAATTAAGTATTAATTTCAAGGAGCTGTCTTTATTTTCCTTCTTCTCCTGTTGGCGTCGGAGTTTCCCTTTTCTCATGATTCTGTGCGTACGGCAGGGTCAGAGCTGCTGTGCAGGTGCGCACATTATCATGTCAGGTTTTTTTTTTTCAGTAAATCACAAACTTTGGTTATATGTGGTGTGCGCTTTCTTTTGTACGTACGCAGCTTTTATAAATGAGGCCCATGGTCATGTGTGTGTTCCAGACACTGATTCACAATAGATCCATTGAGCATTGTTAGAGCATGACACCAGCAGGAATGCACACCAACACAAAACCTAATTCCATTCTAAACCAATGTTAACCGATGACAAAGGAAAAGGGCAATAACACAGTATTCTTATATAAGCTGATACGTCTTGTTCATGAGTATAAACGCGCTGCTATAGACTTGGTATGTGGAGGAAAAAGTGTGTGTGGTGGTGATAGGAATAAAATATTTGGAGGTGCGTGCATCAACAAGCATGTGTGATTGCTGGGGATAACCAGAGTCCTCATGAGAACATGCAAACTACACACAAAACCATGCCCAATGTTGTAACTTATGTAAGTGATGCTGTGTGATTATGTGAGTCCTCTCTGTCTGTGTGTGTGTCTGTGTGTGTGATACCTGTGGGGCTCTGAGCTGAGATAGTGCTCGCTGTAACAGAGTCACATCTTCCTGTGCTCCCACTCCCACTAGAGGGAGGTGAGGGGGATGACAGAGGGGAGGGGCTGTGCTGTGGTACACAGTGAGCTACTGCAAAACCTGGTGTGACACACACACACACACACACACACACACACACACACACACACAGACACACACAGAGCAGGTGTTACTCCAGTGGGATTAACCAACGCAGAGAGTTTTCTCCCACGTAACAGAGGTAAAGTCATAGGAGGAAATTAAATTGCAACGAAGGAACCGTGAAGTCACAGCAGTTAAGGAATCATGAAATCATGAAAATGTATATAACAAAAAAAATGAGTTAAATATGTTACCAATAAAGAAAATATGTGCAGCATTTTAAAAAAAAACCACATTAATGGGACTTTTTATTAAGATTTTCTACCTTCGGGCATAAACTATGAAGAGCCGCCATTTTAGACAGGATATTAAGCACTTTCGTTGATCAGCCTGGCCTGTCGCTTTAAACAAATGGTGCACTGTGGGAGGTAGATGCGTAACAGGTCTGTTTACATTTTGGAAAGTGTAGTTTTTCTATTAGCTTTCAGCACAAAGCGTATGTTAGGAGAAGCATAAATATCACCTTTCTCAGCCACTACCTGCTTCTTGTATGCCTCCCGGTGGCCACTCAGCATGCAGAATCAGGACAGAGCTGTTGATACGAGCAGAAACGAGCCATGGCTGAGTAGTTAGGTGTTGGAATTGTAATAATGTGGCTAGCAACTGTGATGAAAGTTGCGTGAAAGGATATCTGGTAATTGATGGGATGATGACGGCTTCCTAAAGAACAGGTAACAGTTCATCATTTAGCCACAAAGAAATAAGAGGTAACAATCAGGTGGGGGTGCGGTTAGTGCCATGACACCCGCCCATTGTATCCGCTGTAAACATAGTAGTGCTCTGAACAAGTACATTTACAAGCTGCATTGAGAATCTGTGAAGTAATTCTGTCGGGACCGCCACTGGTTACAGATGTAACTTTGGCTTCGTGCTCATTAGCTTAGCCCATTAGCTTAACCCACGGATCCCTCTCATAGCAGCTCAGCTTAAAGCAGTCCTCGCATACCACTGAATTTTGTCCAAACAGAAACGTTTTAAGTGTATATCCCGTAACGATATTATGGAGCCAACATCTGAATAACTCTGACTTAGTGTCGTTATTTGGCTTAGAGACGTATAAGAAATGTTTCTGCAGGGGGTTTTCCCTTGTTGTTAAAGCAACCATTGGCTACACTACACCACTGTTCAGAAACTGTTGACCAATGGAACAATGTTGCCTAGCAACAGCTAACAGGAATCAATGAACGTGCATCATACTCTGACCAAAATGACGATTCTCCATAGTTTATGCCCAAAGGTATAAAATCATTCTGAAAAGTTTCTTCAAGGTTTTTTTTTAATAAAAAAGGTGCACATATTTGGTTTATTGGTAATACATTAAACACATTTTTGTTATATACATTTTCACTACAGGTACCTTTTAAGGAATAATATAAGGCACATGATACATTTAACACTGGGTCTGGTAAAATTATGAACAGAAAAGTAGCTTCCAGTCAATAAAAGGCTTTCTGCTGATATCTTCCTACTGTTTTTGAACTAATCCTAAACACTACTCCCTTTGAATGATTGAGTGAAGGTAAAACCTGGGAGAGTTTCTGTAAATCACCTGGAACTTTATCCACAGAGGCAAAAACCGATCTGTTGGCCGTGGGGTCGTTGGGTGCCCTCCTCGACTGCTCGTAGAAGCGGAAAGGCAGACCTATGGGAGAGGCGTTGGCCGACTGACCGAAACCCAACACCTCTGTGGCACTAGGCTGCACTGGCAGCTCCAGAAGAGCTAGGTATCATTTACAAGGAGGGAAGAAAAATAAAGAACTCAACTTTAGCTTTATGTCACAGTCTCTCAGAAAGATGTGTTTTGTTATTGAAAACAAAGGCTGTAACTGAGGCCGACTAAGCAGCTCACACAAAAGCTTCTGAGGCTTCAGTTCTCATCATTTGTCTCCTCCTCACCTGCAATCCTCTGCATTTTCATACGACGGGCCTGGATGCGACCTTTGGCGAGCCTCTGCTTGGCGATGATGCAGCGGATGTGGTCGGCGAAGATGAAGTTGGCCTGTAGGATAGGCAGTGGTTTGGAGTGTGGGTTGGAGCTGGGTTTGTGAATAACGATGTTTAACGCTCTGCTGTCGTCCTCCACACCGGAAACCTGCATGTCCTGTGAGAGTGGACAAGGGAGAGGATGATTCTGTGCAAAAAGTGAAATACTATAGGGTAAAGAGGGGCAACTATCACAGCAAAGACCACAAAAATGTGATGGCTTCTGACCCGAGGGCCATATTATCGACATTTATGTCAGCATTAGAATAATGACCTATCTGAGCATTAATACAGGGTGGGGGGAACAGGGTTTTGCCTTCTTTTTTTTTGTCTTTGTCTGTGGTTTTGCTGTTTGGTCAGTTTTTTGTTGTTTTTTCTTTTTTTTTTTAAATATTCATTATTTGTGTTTTTATTTTTTGTGTTCTTGTTGTAATTTTGTAAAATTTTCTGCATTTATGTTGTCCATTTGTGCGTGTTCGGGGTCGCTATCTGTATTATCATTTTGTGAACATTTGTTGACAGTTTATGTGTCTTTGTAGCAATTCTGAAATGTGTTGTTTTTCGTGTATTCGTAGTAATTTTGTTTGTTTAAGTGGTTGTTGTGTCTGTTTTTGCTGCCATTTTCTGTATTTTAGGAATTTTTTGTGTGTTTTTGTGTACTTTGTGCAATTTGCTGACGATTAGTGTGTTTTAGGAGTTATTTTGGGTATTAAGTTGGGCTTTATATTACTTCCAACTTATTGAAATACACATGTGGCCCTCGGGCCGTTAGTTGCCTATGTCTGCTGTAAGGCAAGAAGCAGATTTTACTATTTATTCTAAACAACAAAAAGATTAAAAATGATTAAATTAAAATCTATATACAAAGCAACAAAGCAAGCATATATAAGTTAGACTTCTCTACATCCAAATGACAATGTAGAAATTCACCCTGTGCATTAAATGGGATCGCACAATACAATAAATCAAGATCAGTAATCCTGATGATAAAAAAAAAGAATTAAGTTGGTATACAAGATTATTAATATTATTATTATTTTTTCTTCTTATATTTCTCTATTCAGTTTGCCACCACTGAGAAACATCGCTCATTAAAATCAACACCAGGAAAAACAATGAGTTGAAAAAAAAAATGATTAGATACAGCAATTAGACACAGATCATTTAGAAAGTAAAGACTTTCCAACACAATGTGAAAGAGAAAGAAAAACAAACTTCACAAAACAAGCATAAACGGCTGAGTGAGTCTGTGTATTCACAGTGAAACTTGTTTTACTAGAACTCTACCCTTTACCTGAAAATCCTCTCTTTACCTGAAGCAAACCTGCAAACTTGACCACACCCCATCCGAGTCGTTTAGTTTCTGGTTCAACCAGACTCATCTGGTACACGTCGACGGCAAGGAACCGCTGGGCCTGGCCCCCCTCTTTGCTGACCACCATGCAAGCAATCAAATCACTGTTATCTGTAGCACACAACAAACGCACACACCAGAGTGTTAAGACAATGGCCATGATAGGTTTTAATTCAGAATTAACTATTCAGAATTAAATCATTTGAAATTAAAGTGTTCTGCCTCGTGTTTACATGAAAACAGTAATTACAAATTGAGGTTTACATGGAAACACGTTTATTTGCCTTTGTTCAATTCCGCTTTAAGTCAGGGGATAGGAAAGGGTTCTGATTGGACAGGGGGCAAGCGTGATGTATTCACACTCGCTTCGGGCGGCCATCTTGGATTATGTCGTCACAAGCACGTCATCACGACAGGACGAGCATTCATTTAAAGCAAAATTAAAGGTATACAAGATCGAGCAATTAAAATCAGAATAAACCATCACTTAATTCAGATTGACCATTTTCATTTCAGATTTAGGTGTTTAAAGGTTATGTTTAATCTTTTTAAAGAGGATTTTTATTCTAAATCAAAGGGGAATTCAAGCTCTCATGTAAACATAGCCAGATGGTTAAACCCATGGTCGCACAAACGAGAGTTTAAAGTTAGTGGGAGTACATTTTTTTTAATCACTTAAAGAATAATTCCACTCTTCACTGTGAGTTCTTTGGATGAAACAACTGTTGCAAAAGAAATTGCTTACATATCTATTCTTTCCTAAAAGTCTTAAATTAACAAGGCTTTATTTGTCCTTTAATCTATGACAAGCTGTTGCTTGTATGGTGGTGACACATTGAGCCTGTGTTTGTCTTACTGAGGTCCAATACATCATCTGTTTTGATAAGATCTTCAGGTCTGGTTAGAGGGAGCTGAGTTTCAGGTTCTCCTTGAAGCTGAAGTGACAAAGACCGCAACATGAAGAGGACACGGATTGCCTGTGGAAAAGTGGAGAAGTGAAAAAAACTAAAAAAAACTAGTACAAGTATGTAAATATTTACTAAACAAAACCACAGTTGAGTATACAACCTGCTAATAAAGTATCTAACAATATTAAATGTGTGAGGAAAGGAAACGCACCCTGCGAGTCTTCTCCACATCTCCACAGGGTAATCTCTTCACAAAGTCGATGCCGGTCAGAGGAGTGACAGTGGGAGGCAGGAGTATAGAGGCATCCATCATCAGATACTCCACATTTAGAGGTTTACTCTGCAAACACAAACACACTATCAGCAAAGAACATGGGCTTTTTCATTGTACTTTATATTTTTTTCACATCAAATAAAAGATAACCCACTGTCATGCTTCTGTATTCATCTTCAAACATGTCCAGGAAAATCTCCTCCCCCTGTGGGAACAACAACAACAACAGCAGTAGTGAAACTAATCCAAATGTGAAAAGACATCACTTTATTGAGGGAGTCAAACAGTTGTAAAACATGATGTACAGGACAGACAACATGATTTACAGAAAATACAAGGATTACTTTCAGTTTTATTCTCTCCTTAGAATTAAGCCTCTCCTTTTGTAAGGTGAGGTTTATTCTTTTCATTACAGCTGTCAGACAAACCAAACCTGATCGGTGGGTCAAATTGTTATTATTTTCCTATAAAAAATAGAGTTTAACATCAAACAGGTCTTTGAACAACATTTCCATCAAATGAAACTGATCTCTGTGAGGGAGTGTATTGTTTTACCATCAGACTGACAGTGTTGCGTAAGCTAGTGTGTGTGCTTTCTGTTCATGCTTTTCACTCACATTCATATTCAGTTAAGGGAATCAGTGGAGCACCATTTTTTGTTGGTAGATGGGCCACAGCTGTGTATGCTGTGTGATGAAATGTGTATGTGCATTAGTGTGTATTAGGCCCAATCCCAATATCTAAACTCACACACACTAGCCCACAATGACTAAACTATGGTAACTGGAGTGTGTGAGGCTGTGAGGGCTTGAAACACTAGAAAAATAGAAATGGGGCAGTCCTTTGTTTATTGTTGACAGCAATACAGAACACTCCTTACAATTGCAGCTTTGGGACTTTGGGCTAAATATGGCTTTATGATTGTGTTTACATTCTCTCTGTATATTGCGTGGCCATTGAATTATGAACTCACGTCAAAAATGAAAGTTAAATAATCACTCAAAACCTTGAGCTGAGTTATTTCTGTGACCAGTAAATACATTTTCATGTTTTGCTCGAAGCTCAAAAAAACTTTAGAGTTCGCTGTTCATTTACTGTTCACTGAAAAAGGAGACAGAGCCAGAGCAGTTCTGCTACAATTTGAGTATTTTACCATCTCATTCCCAATTTTGTTAAAAGTTGAGCAGGATTATAAATTAGCTAGCGTTTCCCAAACTGCATTGTAGTAGAGTCGTAAAAAAAGCATTAAACATCTACACCCACTAAATACATTAGCTTACCAAGAAATAATAAACTAATATAGACAAAAATAAGAAACGCAAGCACAAACTACAAAGCAAGGTCATTCACTGGTCACATTAGCATGTAAGGCATAGTATAACAACCCCATATGGGGTCACCTGAAATGTCTAGTAATTGGTTAAAATAAAATAAAAAAACTTGTATTTTAAGATTTTTTTAAAAAATTATTCCTTTTCAAATACACAATAAATATCAAACAGCCCTGTTCTATATTTAAACACTGAAATATATATCTACTTCAAATGAAATGCAGTATAAAAATATCTGAGGTGGGGCACTTGTCACTTTGTCTCTAATCCTGGCTACACTGTGTTTGCAGCACACTTTAATAAACATGATCAAAAACTATTTGTAAAAAAAAAAAAAAAAATGTCTCTGGGGTCATCGAACATTTTTGATATCAAAATGGGGTCACATACCCAAAAAAGGTTGGGAACCTCTGACTTGGACTATTCAAAATGTATCTATAATTACACAGATTTAAGCATATATACACACAGATTTACATATTTTTCTTGGTTTCTTTTAAAACACTAAATCCTTAGAAATATCTCTACATAAACTGTCAATATAATCTTCTGTATTATCTCACCCTTAACTGCAACAACAGACTTTTTTTTTTTTGCCATTTGCTTTTGTGTATATGGTATTTGTCCACAACTATTTCTATGTTACAATGCTTTTGTTTAGTGATTTGTTTGTTTCATGTCTCTTTGAAAGCGGCTACCAGCTGGTTTCTCATCGGATTCCTGCCATACGTCACAATGCAATGAACTATGGGTAATTCCCTCACGATAAGTCTGGGGATAAGCCCACTCATAGAAAGGGCGCCTGAAGGGCTGAAAAAGTCTGCAGAAGTTCCCTAATGCACTTCATAATTTATCAATGGGACAGCCTTGAGCCCTCACGTACTTAGCAGGAGCACCACAAAGTCAATAAGCGTTTCAGTGTGGACATTGGGATTGGGCCTCACACTCACCTTGTAGAATCCTCGCAGTAAATGAAGACTTTCTTCCCTTGCACCCTGAAAACACAAAAACCACAGAGTTATGGAAAAAAGTCTCAAGTCTGAATATGTCAGGTGATACCAACACTAAACGTAAACCATAAAATGTTGATAATGTAAGTCAAAAGTGTAAATGGACCGGCTGTGCTATTTAAACGGAGTTGGTAGTAAGTTAAGGAAAGGGCGGTGTTCGTCATAAACTGAGTTCTGCTTTATTTTCATTTTATTCCAATGACTAAATGAGTTAATCAATAATAAAGCCAAACTCAAAGCATGATATTCCAAGATTAAAAATTGCTTTATAGTCTTTTTAAGCATATTTTTGTTCAACTTCATCAAACAGGAAGAAAATAAATGTGCAATCCAGATAAACTGAGCCATGTATAAAAAAGAGGAACCAGAACTAAAAAGAATGAGGCATTTGAAATCATCTGAAGTTACAATTATTAGTTTCAATTTCTCACAACCAGAAGCTGTTAGTGATAATGAACTGACTCAATAGGTGAGTGAACATGTTTGAACATGAACAACATGTTTGTGATACCTCCAGGCAGGCCAGATGGACGTCTTTGATGAGACAGCGGCTTCCAGAAAAGACCGCCTGCTTCAACAAGAGGCAGCAAAGCTCAAGTGTAGCGAGCCGCACTTTGCTGTCTGCGCACATTTAAAACAAAGCAAAACGAAATTATAAATGCATAAAAAAAGAAGCTAAATTTATTTATTCTAATATAGTTCTTGATATTTTCAGAAGAGTCCAGCATGTCACCATATAAAGAAAATACAGGTCAACAGAACAAATGCACTTATTACCTGGCTGTGCGCCTTGGCTCAAAACTCTGATCAGTCTTTCTACAAGCACCACGCTGTAGGAGCTCCTCTCCTGCTCTGGGACCGGTAACTGCAGACGCTCCAGCAGATCTCGGTTTATACCTACCAACAAGTAAAGGCTTTAGTAACAAGCACAAATAATTTATGTGGGTATTTATGGCGTCTTTTACAACACATCACAGCTATCAAACATATGCATAAAATGCATAAAAGTTCAGCTCCTACAGTAACTGTCCAAAGGGTTCTGTCATGATTAAAAGTTTGTGTCTGAAGAAAAGTTTATATATGGATGATAATACGTATTTCTAAAAATTTATGTGAAACACTGTTATTTCAGAATCAGAAACGTTTTTAATTTGCCAAGTAGAGTTTAAAACAATATGAGGAATGTGACTTGGTGGACGATGCAAAAAAAAACTACACAAAAACAAACCAGAAACAGTATAATAATAATAATGAGAATAATAATAAAAATAAATATAAAGGATGGATGTGAGAAATATATACAAGTAGTGCAGGTACTATTGTCGTAAAAAACACGTATTTCACAGATTATTGTGAAAAGATCCCAAATCCCTGAACAGTAAAATACAAATTTAATACTAATTAATAGAGCTTATTTTTTTCTTTTTTTTTTTAATGTCTTTCCTTTTTTGTCAACAGAGCCAAAGGCAGCACAAGTTATCATTTTGACCTAAAAAGTTGCTAAATGATCTAAAAAGCAGACTGAATGCTTCACTCCAGTAGAAAACAATGGGATGTTTACAGGCAGTGCGGTCATATGACATCATCAATCATGTCATTTCAAGATGACAGAACACAGGCTGTTAAAACTGTGAAGTAGTCCCACAGGGCAATCGAATGACTATGGTGCATAATAATGTGTCTTTAAACTAAAACTACATTACCACTGCTTCCAACAGCATTGTTTAGGCAACACATGTCAAACTCAAGGTCCGTGGGCCAAGTGCGGCCCGCCAGATCATCCAGTCTGGCTCGCAGGAAGATTTTGTTGAAGTAGAAATTACAGCAAAAACAGGATCTTTTATATATTACAGGAGGCAGATCATTCAACTACCAGGCTCCTTGCCTTTGGAACCAGCTCCCAGTCTTAGTACAGGATGCTGCTACTCTCTCCACCTTTAAGGCTAAAATCAAAACCTACTTATTCGCTAAAACGTATAGCGTACAACAGCGTTAACCTAACGACTGGGAACAAAGCCCTAAAACTAAAAATATTATATTATGGTAGAACACCAGCATTATATTCAAACACAATCCACCATCTACACATAGCTCTAATGGGCTGCAATGGGATGATACAGACACAGTTGTGCCGGGTTGTAGCCAACCCCCCACTTCTACACTGTGTTGTATACCCATCACACCGGTTACACACCATTTACACTGATGTCCACCCCATATTCATTCCACTCACACAAAGTCTAGCACCAGGTGTTTCCATGCAGGCAGACCTGCTAATAATGTATCATGTTTTTCTGCAGTCAGTGCCTTCTCCTCGCCCTTCTCTCTCATTTCTGTTTCAGGTGTCTTGAAGTTGGATCTGGCAGTTCCTGATCTGTGATTCACGGCTCAACTAGTCTGGGACACTCTGATGTTCTATCTCTCTATCCTGTTCTGTTGGTCCTTCTGTCCACTAACCCCAACCAGTCGAAGCAGATGGCTGCCACCATGTTTCTTTCCACTGTCGCTAATGCTTGTTCATGTGGATCTGTTGGGTTCTTTCCTTTTTATTACAAATATTACATTTTGATAGCGCTTTGAGATGACTTTTGTGGTAATTAGCACTCTACAAATAAAGTTGAATTGAATAGAATATTACCATATAAGTTGCAGATAAAATACGATGGGGGTTGCAATACTATCATACATTATTTACAGCAGTTAAGTACAATTCGAGCCCATTTGAGCAAAGTCGAGGAATTTTCACCAATTGCTTAACATTCTGCATTTTGTGTGAAAGTGTTTTTTCCTTGTCGGCCCACTTGAGGTCAAACTGGGTTGCATGTGGCCCTTGAACTAAAATGAGCTCGACACCCCTGGTTTACACCAACCTTTGCTGTGTGATACGGCATAAAGCAAACAAAGGACAAACAGGGCGTGGTAGTCATCATCTGTGCAGTCCAGGGCGCTGTACACCATGTCAAGGAAAGGTCTGTAGCAAGAGCAGAAAGCGTGAACATCAACCATCCAGGCACCTCTTCCTTACACTACAGGAAGTATCTCAGCTGTGCCTCAGTGTTCGTTTACCTGCTCCTCTGATTGTGTGTGCGAGTGGCTGCAGCCGTTTTCTCCTCATCAGTGATGTTCTGCTCGGTCAGCTCTGACACTTTACACTTCTCCATCACCACCATTTCTATCTCTGTCAGTATAAACACACAGACACACTGCTTAGAAATATGAACATCTGCATGCGTTTACACCCCCTCTAACATCCCCAGTTCAATCACAGGTACTCATGATTATACAAAAAAAAGAGTGAGAGACAGGCGGAGAGGTGAGGAGTACAGGATGGATGTTGTATCACCATGGAAATGGACGACTCACTGCCATGGAGACTGTGCTGAATGTGTGGTTGGTGGCAATCATGTGAAAATCAAAAAAAGGGCCAAACAGGTGGAAAACGTAGCAGAAAAAGGGAGGCCTCGTCAGAAAAGCAGACACACAAGTTTTGGTTTGTCTTCTGCAAACTAAAACATTTTCATACAGATTTAAACCCGTTTATTTATTTGTAGAAAGTCAGTGTGCAATGAGGTGTAAATTCAGCTACAAACTTGTGTCTCTGTAACTTATTCGGACGACATACTGTATTTTATTAGTGATAATGCACAATCAATTGACAGGAAAATGTAGTGGATGGTAGGGCTGGGCGATATATCGAGATTCAAGATATATCGAGATTTCTATTTCTATTCTATTTTCGTGATATAAAAAATTACAATATCGCCTATTATATATATATTTATTTATAGCTTATTTTGTTTTAAAATACTTGTTTTATGAGTCACTGCTTTCACTACTTCTCAGAACAGAATGAAAAGCTCAGTTGAGTAGATTGCTGAGTGTGTCCTAACCCAGACGTTTACCTAAACAAGCCACACTACAGAACTCACTCACACATGCTGTCCCTTATAGGACAAAAAGCCAAAAGTGGCACATACAGTAATGTGCAGCTGTTTGTTAATAAATGTGCCTGTGTGGCATTTAGTATCAGCAAATTTAACCCAAAATAGTCCTTCTGGTCTGACTTTATTTGAATTAAAATGGTCGCGATTCATACTGTATATCGCCATTTAGAGAAAAAATAGAGATATGAGTTTTGATCCATAACGCCCAGCCCTAGTGGGTAGTAACTTGGGATTATACTTTTTTGTCTTTACTTTTTTAAGGAGTTCTCTCTCTTTTCTGCTAGTGGGAACTGCTGGGTAATCATCCAATTGATGAGAGTAAAGACACACAAACACACTCCTGTACTGTTGTGTCCCATGACACACACACTCACCTTCCGCTGTCTCCCCACTCGCTCTGCTTCCCTTAGAGCTCCCACCTCCTCCTCCTCCTCCTCCTATTCCCTCTGTACCTTTTCCCTTCTCCCTCTCTCGGCCTCCCTCCCTCTCTCCTTCTCTGGTGCCGTCATCATCCCAGCCCTCCTCCAGACCTCCTCCTCCTCCGCTGCTGTTGCTGCCTCCCCCTGACCTTTCGTCATCCTCGCCCTCTCCGAGGTTCTTGTAGTTTGGCCTCTTCTGTGTTTTCTTGCGTCCGCGATGGCGGGACAGCTCTAGAGAACGCTCCAGAGATTCTGGGGGCTTAATGAAACGACGCACACCACCCACATTGGTCTATTGGATAAGACAAACACAGTAAAGCAGGAGTTAAAGGAATTTCTGCCTTTGAAGAAACAGATTAAAAAAGTTCTAAATAGTAACGTAATCTGTGAAATATTCCATTAAATCAATAGTAGTGATGATTTATGTTAAAATATAAAGAATAAAATAGCAGGTGCTGCAGCAGGAGTTTATTTCAAAAGCTTAAGCTTAGTTTTTGATGAAAAGAAAGCAGGCTGCTATTAGCAATACTACTTCAGTTGTTATTCTACTCAGTCCTTTTCGTAATATCAAAAAAGGTTAGAGTTCAAGTAGCTTCCTTATCTTTTTAGGGCACATTTTAATATGTAATTGATTTAACCAACACATTTACTTTGTTTTAGAGGAGAAAATACCATTGCTACTGTTTTTATTTATTACATTTTAAGATCAAACTAAGGTGGAGAAATTTGTTTGCAATAGTTTTCAGTGGATTTGTGCATTTTGTGGCCATTGATTACATTCAGTCACATTTAAGTTGTTAATTCGAACTCTAGCCACACTGAAAAGGTAATTAGAAATGTCATATTCCACTAGCTGTACATATATTTGATAGTACTGGTCGAATTAGGCTGTTTGCCTGAACTCACATGAGCTTGACACCTGTTATCTTCCATTGATCATTTACTGAATCATCCAAAAACATCCTTCCTGCTAGGACACTAAATGATACACATTTCATCATGCTGATCTTTCCAAAAACACAAATAACTTCCTCCAACACAATCAAACAGTAACTGCAGTGCTACCTCTTCACACTGGCTTGCGCACGCATTGTGCATGTGATACAATTTGTGATCTCTGTGGTTTTGTTTCTTTAAAGAGTCTCACAATTTGCGTAAAAGGGGGGATTGTTTTACTCTAAAACTGGTAGCCTAATTACGCTCAACCCTTTAACCACCAAACCAATTCACATGTCACTGTGCAGGTCTGCACATGCAGATGGGTTCACAGGATGCACTGAATATGATGCAATAATTCAATAATAACAATAATAATAATAATTTAAATTTAATGTAACACCACAATCAACCAATACATTTCTGCATTTTTTTGGAGGAGTATTAAGCAATGCTTTTAAAAAAAAAAGATACAATCTCACAATCTCACATATCTACCTTACTTCACTGCACTGTTAGGAAACAGTGAGACAAATTGTATTTGGGTTGCAACTACGGCAAGTATGTTGGTTCCCAGAGTGAAACCACAGACTCGTATCAAAGATGTGCTGCACCTGCTAGCTGACTAGGTTCTTGTTAACCACTCCATGGAGGCCAGAAAGCAGAGTATGCAGGACAGATTCCAACAAAGAAATATAACCACAACAAAGCACACCATTGATCTTTTAGCAGTAGACCAGAGATCTTATGCTAAGCTAAATCTGATAAAATGGCTTCCTGTATCGAAATGACAAGTTTGCGAATAAAGCCATCGTGAAAAAGAGAAACAGATAAAGAATAAAACAAACCCACACTTCTTCCAGGAAAGATATCTGGGTTAGGTGAGCCATCCGTCACAGTTACACCATGCAACCTCATTTCCTGCCACATCATAGACTAACAGGAAGTACCATCTGATCAATACATACATCATCAGTCAGTTTTTTCATCTATGGTCCATCAACAACAACAGATTTGGTCAAGATCAGTAACTGGTCTTTACATTACTTGTACATGCATTGTTTATGATTACTGGAACCCTCCTAAGTGAAAGTAAATACATGAGTAACATGCCACTGAATGTGGCTGCTGTGGTAGAACAAAATGTTCAAGCGGAGCCTCCTGAGGCCACGTTCACTGAAGTGTCTCGCCCCTTCTCACAACACAGGCAGATCAAACCCACAAACACGTACGGACAGAGCCATTTCAATAACTCTACCAATGTTCTCTCAGAAACACTCCCACAATGTACAGGTACAAAGGAAAACAAAACAAAATCATGGTTAATAAATGACTGAGGGGGAATAAGGAAGAGAATTTGAAAAAAGGAAGGGAATTTTTGTTTTGTAACTTGTGCCAACATGTAGATGAGTTATTAAAGAAAAAAGAAGACTGGGATTATGCTCTGTTCCCTGTGCCTGGGTTAATGTATTTGTGTGTTAGAATTTATTAATTAACTGTGTGGCTTGTTAGTGTGATATTTGTGTGCGCACATTCAAATGAGCTGTTTTTTCTGCGCATTACCGAGTTTTTGTGTTTGCTGTGAAGGTCTGTCTGTGGTGTGAAAACAGACAAATCTCCGCTTAGAATGACGTCTGCGAGTGCGTTGACCAGAGGCTGATAGTGGATGATGAGAAAGACCTGGAGAAACATAATACAATGAAATGTTTAGCATTTCAGGTCATCAAACAAATTATGTGGTTCAAGTAGAAAATTCCTCTTTTCGTGCTAATTTTGACCAAAGTTAAGTATTAATTATAGGAAGACAAGAGTACATATTCAGTTAATTTATTACTGCTAATGGCTAATTTTCTTTTTTTTTTTTAACCTTTTGCAAATTGCACACCACTATTTTGGGAGCACAAAAGCATCTAAAACATGCATAAAGAGATGGATCTATGTAGTTACAAAGTGAAATAACTGCTACTAATCGCACGCTATGGGAAAAGGCTTTTGGAGATATAATGGTGACATCTAGTGAGTGAACTGCTTACTTGAGACAGCAGGTAGAGGGACACCTGAGGGTTGATCTTGCGCTCCTCAGACTATAAAAAAATAAAATTACATTTAAAAAAAATAAATAAATAAAAAAAAGCATGATAATTTAGAACACATGCATCAGGAAATTATACAAGATAAAAAGGGACAAAACACAGCAAATACATTTCAACCGTTTCAGTTAGAAAACACATTGAAAAAAGAAAATTAAAAAATATTTGCATGTATATGCAAAATTTAAGTCAGCTTTAATCATCATTAATTAAGAGTTCAATCAGAAATGAGAAGAGATTTTGCATGTTTACAGTTCTTTATAAAGTAAGGTATGCATAACACATGGTTCCCACACTTTTTTCACAATGATTTTTCAAAACTTTTCCAAAATATTTGACCAAATTTCCATTACTTAGTTTTGAACCGTTAAGATATATTCAAGACCATTAGAGTGCAAAACTGAGCGTGCCTTTCCTGTGTACCAGTGTAACAGAGGTCTACCAGTGTGCCATATTTGGTAGCAAAAATGTGGCACATGAAATGCAAGTTGTGTCCATCACTTATCCATCATATAGCATCGTACAATGACGCTGTTGCCTTTAACACCCATTTTGCACTATTTTTAAAAAAAAATAATGCATCAGCTGATAAATGTAACATTAAACAACAACTAAAAAAGTGCTACCATGTTTAATTATAAGATTACAATTTCAATTTGCATTTATTAAAAGTGATGTACTACACAAGGTGTTGTGATTAAGGGACTTGCTTAACGTCCCATAGTAATAGCAAAGGTTGGATTTTAAACATTAAAATAAAATAGGCTATATTTCCAAAACAGTTAAATTATTCCTTGACATTTCCAGACTGGAAATTCGGTTTTTCAAATTCCATAATCTTTCCAGGAATTTCATGACCGTGGGAACCCTGATAACATCTGTTAAGTTTCCAAGTAATGTGGTTGCTTATGGTTAAACATGCTTTGATCTATGATCCAAAGAAATGTGTTTGTTAAACGGGAATACAATTGTTATTACTGATAATTTCTTAATTCGGTCATTGTTTTTTGTGAAACTAACCAACAATAAATTATTAAGTATTCAGTTTCTTGCTCTTCTCAGTTATCTTTGGGAAAATGGGATAATAAGTCAACAGAAAAACAAAAAGTTCACAAAGAAAACATACTGTTTCAAAGCTGACCAGGGAGTAGACATAGAGGGGAAGGAAAAGACGGTTGAGGAGGTGGTCGGTTAAAACATCGTTAAGAAATTCACAGTTGATGATGAGAATATCATTCAGATAGTGGAGATGGTCCAGGTGCTCTGCAACCAGATCACTGAGCTTTCCTCTGTTCTTATGTCTGCAAATAAGACAACAGGAGACAGTGGAAACTGGTCAGAATCGCTACATGTAAAAAAACAACAACATTTAGCTAAAAACAGATGGAGAAAAGCAATAAATATACACTGGGAGAAAAGGTGCAACTTACTCTTCATCAGTCTGCACACACTTGTCCAGTTCAATGACATGACTGCCAATGAACCACACCAGGTTACTGAAATATGGGACTGCTGTCTTATCTCGAATGTAGTGCAGCATGTGTGTGTTGTCCACTGCAGACAGTAAGTAGGGTTACCAAGCAAATATACAACTACACATACATTTTATAAACACACTGCCTAACATAAACACTAGCATGTGACTCAAATACAGTAAATTACAATTATTAAAGATTGCATTCAAAGGATTACATCATTTCAGATCAAGTTATCCCATTTAATTATCACTGTGAACCCAAAGTAATCAGTGTGTTAAAACACTAACTAAGAGTTTAGATTTAGTTTGTTTTAAAACGATCAAAGATCATGTTTATCATACATAGTGGGCAAGGTTCTAATAGACGCAAGAAAGTCTTAAGAAAATCTTTCTATTTACTGTGTACCCTTCATTTGTTAGTTATTCCGTATTAAAACCAAATCAAAATAACAAATAAACAGTGTGGTTATTTTGACTGACTCAAAACCAAAACAAAAATACAGAAAAATCAAAAACCAGATAAGCAGCATTTTTCTGTTTTAAAATCAAATCTTCAGTTTGCGTGATATTTAGATATTTACAGGAAACTATGGATGAGAACTTCATGTTTTAATCTCACCACACAGAGGGGACCCACAGACGAGGGCAGACTTTTACTCCAAGACCAAAAAAACTTACTGATGAACTGTGAATTGAAACATTAATACACACAAAAAAATGAATGTTATGTAAAACATGAACATGATATGTGATTAAAGGAACCAGAGGTGGTGTAATGAATCCACTGGTGCTCCTCGTTTCTTGTGATCAACTTCCGTCTGTGTTGACAGCTGCCGTTAGTGGCTGGTGGTATTAAAACATGCAAAATAAATATTAATACTGCCCTCAAAAAAGCTGTAATTGTTTTTTCAAAAGTCTCAAATGGTAGAAGTTCTAACATCTATTGTTCCTCACACCGGCCTCACAGTCGATAGTCAGTCACCAGTTTACCTGAATACTATTTGGACAGTAACACTGTCTGGTAAAGATGGCACGATATTCAGATTCAGACTTCCAGCATCAATAACTCGAAATGTCATAGACACAGAAATTATGCCTCTTTACTATCGGTGTGAGGTGGACGACATGCTACAAGATCATTTTTACCAAACGCAGCAGAGAAAAAGTCTGCCCCCATCTATGGGTCCCCTCTGCGTGGTGAGCTTAAAAAATGAAGCTCTCGTCCATAGTTTCCTGTAAATATCCAAATAGCACACAAACAGAAAATGTAATTTTATAACAGAAAAGCGCTGCTTATCTGGTTTTTAATTTTTCCTGTATTTATGTTTTAGTTTTAAGTCAGTAAAACAAAATAACCACACTGTTTATTTGTTGTTTTCATATGGTTTTAAAACAGAATAACCAAAGATCGATGGGTACACGGATTAAGGTATTCTGACAACGCTGTTTGAGTGTAGTGCAATATTACCAGAATAGGGCCCTATAAAATCCACGTTAACGGAAATGCGGACGGAATCGACCGGAATCTACTGTTGAACGCGGAAATGGACAGAATCGGGATGATGCGTCGTCACCGTGAGGCAAAGTTTTTTATGGGGAAATGTTTCCGTGCATCACTCATTAGATGCACTGCCCTCCCCCTTCCCGTCCTGGCTGCTCCAAACAGCATCTAAACCCCACTAAACACTGTTTAAACCCTACTAAACACCGTCTAAAATAGCAAAAAACTACGCAAAACATCACGGACTCCAAAATCAGAGCCGACCAGTGCTCGCTTAACTTTACTGTGCCTGTGAAGCTCCGTCAGCTTCACCTGCTGAGAGTGTTTGATCAACATCTCATCAGAACTACAAGAAGATCTGTAGTAAACGTTGTTCTGTTGTTGTGGACGAGACCATCGATACCAGAGATTGTAGAGTCTTAAACATTACAGGTTAATGATAACTTCTGATACTGTAAAATATTCTGACCCCTAGTGGTGCAATAACTGATGCATCCTTGCAGCCATTTATTTTTGTGTAATTATTACGGTCTGGAATGATGTTATCAGGATAATTTAAATTAGGTTAATCAAAACTTAAACAATAAACCTGCTCAGATTCAGTAAACCATTGATCCCTGAGGGGGAAATATTGTCATATTATTGCTACTCTCATACATCTTTATGACATATAAATAATTTTTTAAAAAGAAGTCAGAATAATTTATGTCACTACAATTTATATCTACCTTTTAACTGTATCTAACTTTATTTTTGACATACAATTTGGTTTATTTATAGGTTTTTTATTTGTTAGTATTTATTTTGTTTTTTCACAGAAGTTAAAAATTAATACTTTCTGAAAAATTCGATTAATATTTTTTAAAAAACGGAATTTAAAAAAAATTATTGTGGAAAACACGGAATTTGGAAAAAATAAAACGGATTTCATAGGGCCCTACCAGAATTCAGTCAAATTTTAACAAAAAGCTTAATGGTCTAAAGTGTCATTTATCTTTGAAAATAGAAAGGAGAAAGCTGTAACAATACACCATGATATTTAGTGATAAACAGATCATTTTGAATAAGAGAAAAATCCACAATGCGCATCTCTTAGCACTTTCTCAGTGGAGAGAAATGGTGACGTTGTGATGGACTCATACTAAGACTGTGGAAGAATCACCTGCATGCAAGTTTCTACCTAGGCAAGCGTGTGAGTGGCACAGAATGGTTAACAGGATTAAGTGTGATCCTCATGCCCAAACATGTATGACAATTACACCTCTAAGGAGCAATCAACAGGGCTGGGTAACACCAACATTAGCAATATACCTTTAGAACAAAAATTAAGTTAAAGTGGAAAAATCGACTCAATTGATCTGACTGAATCAGCATTTGTTTTTGACCACCACCAACCAAACACAGTACAAGGCTACCCAGCCCCAAGTAAAAGACTGAACGAATGGTTCCAACTTACATGAAACTGGAGTTAGGCAGATGGAGCGCGCAGGGGGAGGAGGGGGGAGAGGAGGAGAGAGAAGAGGAAGAGGAGGAGTGGTTGAAGAGGGAGAGGGGGCAAACAGACACAGGGTTAATGTGAGTCTGGGGGTGGCTGTGGAGTGGTGAGGGCTCAACAGGACCTGCAGATGAGCAGCACACTTGGGAAAAGCAATTCCGGAAAACTCTGGAAAACCAAAACTAACAAGTCTAGCATGTTGTAATATAATTTATGACAATGCCCAATTAATTTTTTTTTTACAAGTCATTGCTTGTTGCAGGTAAAATCCCTTGGAATCAGTGAGAAGCATCAAACTGGGAAACTCATGGTTGTTTCCATGGCAACCTCCTAATCAATGTCAGCTTTGTGACTGTGAGGTACTCACACAGCACAGCAGCCTAAAACAATGCAGAAATCAACATTTCTAGACATTGTTTAGTCATGACAGTTGTTAGGTGTCTGGAGAATGTTGCATTGAAATGATACTTCCCTCTGTACAGATTCCTTCCAGGAGCATGGCAAAATTGCTTGATCAGCACTGTTAGCATTTCCCCACACCTCAAAGCTACTATAGAAGCAAGCAGTAACAGCTTAGTCATCATAGGCGATGCAAGAAAGTCAAGGACAGGACACAGTTACATGCAAGACGAAACAAATGAACGAACGGAGGGGACACCACAGCTGGTGTAAAGTTGCAGAGAACTTTAACCTTTACTCAGAAACCGTTGCGGAAACACTTCCGTTGTGGCCATTTTGCATTTGTGTTGTGACCTTTTTGTATTTGTGTTTGTTTCTGTAAATGCATTCACCTGACACTTCCCAGCCACTGTACAGTGGACCAAATGGGTCTCGTTTTCTCTCTTTAGTGCACTAGTGACAAAAGGTGTCTAACGTGTTGGACCATTACACACTAAACAAAAGCCAGCACAGCACAACAAAAAGTAACCATTAAAAGCAGCGTATTCAAACAACAATAGAACCATGCCACATGACCTCAGAGGTCACGTGATGTACGGCCCTGCGCTATGATGGAAGAACAAGCCACCGCAGGAACGTTTTGAAACCATAGACTGTATATAGCGAAGCAGAGAGCCCACAGCGATGGTAAACTTTTGTGCTGTGTTTGGGTGTTCATTGTAGCTATGTTGTTTGTTACCCTGATGAAGGTCGTTTGACCAAAAGCTTGGGAAATTAAATTGTTTAATTTGCATTGATCCAAGTGTGCAGATCTATTTTTCACACAAATTTAGGTCATCAATAAAATAGCTCTGATTCTGAAAAACCAGCATTGTACACTCATATTACAGATTAATTATTAAAAATGAGCCTACTTACCCTGGATTTAACCACATGGAGTCCATTATGAATAAAAGCATCTACTTCTCAAATCCAGCCACAAACAAACTGCTTGTAAGCTTCCAGTCCCTTGAATAATTTCATGTTGTCCATTGTGTATGAGCTAGCTGTAAACACTAGGTAGTTCACGAAGTCAGGATAAGTCACTCCCGGGAAAAAGGAAGCATCTTTTTTCCATTTGTCAACAGGAACGTTGCAGGAGTCATTCCCACCTATCAGACCCAGTTTCCCCTTGTACCGACTTCTCTCAGCTTCTAGTAAAGTGTCAACATAATCTGTGACTCCAACATATTGCGGTCAAACGGAGACGACCTTCGACAATCGTTTAGCACATGGGCTGCTTTCAATATGTCAAAAAATTACACTATGGCGCTGGGTCAATATGCCGTGACCTCAGTCGCAACGGTCTATATCGACAAGTCAGGTTTATTTATTTTCTCAGCAAAACACGTTACACTAAATTTAGTGGTTCCCAAACTTTTCACAGTTCTGTACCCCTTCAGACATCGACCTTTGAGGCCATGTACCCCCTACTCCTCCACACTTGTGTGTCATAGAAAATGTATCCCTACAGTGAAATTTGTCTCCAAATTTTACCTTTCCTGTTGAGAAATAATACCTTATTAAAAAAAGAATTAAAATCTGTAAGCAAATAATAAAACATCTAATTCAGAGTTATGACTCGATTTATTTAAGTAGAAAAAAAATCTGTTTTTTTCCATCACCCAAAAACTGTGAAATTCTGTGAAAAACTATGAGAAGCGTGAGGTTGAGAGGATGTACATCACTCTTCAATGTTTGGCTGAATTTGAGAGAGTCTGAGTCTGAAATCGTTCTCCACGCAAAGTCTTGTTCTATATTTAATTGTTATGTTTGTCAAAGCTGAAAATCCACTTTCACACAAGTAGTGGTGGCAAAGGGCATCAAACTCTTGATAGCATGTTTGGCTAGTGCAAAGCAATGTACCTCTCATCATATTTTTGATGAGATTGTTTCTCCGTCACCGCTAGAGGGTAGTCTTACAGAGGTCAATGTGTAATTTGTGGCAATGCATGGAGGCTCCTGACTGCTGCTCTATTTACTGTATATTCTAGTTTCTAATATACAGTACAAGCAATTGTGAGTCAAAAAACAACAATGCACTAAATGCAACTTTGTCGATTAACAGTTTAAAAAAAACAGCCTAATTGATTACTACAAGCATAGATTACTACAACCCTAGTCGACATTGATATGCATCACATTGATAAGCCTAAAAAAGTGCTTTTAGATGTACAGTATTAATATAGCACTGACTTTTGAAGGCAACCCTGCCATAGTGTAGAGGGTAGTGCTCATGACTAAGTGGAAAATATTTAACAAACGTTGTTAGGTGTGTGAACAGTGGTCTAACAAACTAAACTATGTTCAAATCTCAAATGTTTGGGTTAAAAAAAAAAAATAAAAAAAAAACACTACAAGTTTTACATCATTTAATTCAATAAATTGTGCAACTTAAAAAAAGCTAACAATATATTATTATCATGTACCATGGGTGATATTTATTTTAGTCACAAGTCACCACAAGACCCAGGATGAACAAAACATTATTTTACTGAACAAATTAGCTCTTGAATTATTCATCATATCTTTAGACAATATCATGATTTAGAGCACCATTAAAGATTAAAAAGAAGCAGATCAGGTTTGAGTATTTGTTACCTGTTAAAATCATGTTCATGCATAAGCAGCAAAAAAAAAAAAAAGGGACGGGAGCAGAAAGGAAGGCGGTCGGAACTCCAGCACCTCTCATATGTTAGTTAGCTGTGTGCATGAGTACGGTTAGCATGTGCATGTGTAAGGATAGCGTGTTCACATGCACGCACCGGGCACTCACCTTTGTAGACGTTGAGCGTAATGGTGCGTACTGCGATGCGGACCATGCTTTCAGGGTGGTTGAAAAACTTAATGGCCTCAGTGTACAGGGCAAAGTCATTAGTGTGCTGTGTTTGGGAGACAGAAAGGAGGCTGTAGTGAGCAAGAAGGGAATAGCACCACCGCTCACACCTAGGGTCAGACATCGAGTACTGATTGGTCCTGGCACTAACTTTATGATTCTCCGTGAATTGTTGACATTCTTAAATTTCGATTACTACTTTCGATACGCAGCTGTTGTACACCAACGAAGAAGAATCCACCGCAAGTATTTGCATTAATAATAATAATGCATTGGATTTTATATAGCACTTAATTATAGACACTCAAAGCACTTTACAGAATTAAGGCATTATTCTTTCACTCCACACTTAGTGGTGGTAAGCTACTATTGTAGCCACAGCTGCCCTGTGACAGACTGACGGAAGCGAGGCTGCCATAGTGCACCATCGGCCCCTCCGACCACCACCAATACTCACTCACACACTACATTCATACTAGGCAATGTGAGTGAGGTGTCTTGCCCAAGGACACAATGAAAGAGACCACTGGGGTGACTGTACCTCACTGTGGCACCTGGAATTCTCAGTGGTCTCCCATCCAACTACAAACCTACTACCAACTACTAGGTTGAGACCTGCTTAGCTTCCAAGATCTAACGAGATCGGGCAATGACAGTCTGGTATGATCACGTAACTACGCAACACGAACAGTGTGCAGTTGAAGTGTTTATGATTTTTATGCTGTACCTGCTGCTAATCTGGTAACTGGGCTGTACAAGTTGTTCCTTAAGGTATGTTTAATATTGTGCACCAGGTTAGCACGAGTGGAAGCATAGTAACATTAAGCATCACACACTCAGGATGTCTAAATAATAAACAATAAAGTTTTCATGTGAGAAATTGCTCGTAAAGTTCATAAAATGTAAAAAGTTCACAGAATTAAAATTCATGGAGAGTTTCAGACTATTTCATTCAGAAAGAGCTGGTTCGCTAGCTTATTCCAAAATTGGAATCGTTCAAATTCACGGCTCCATTGCAAATGCCTACATTATGGATATCAACCCAGAACGGCTAATATTCTTACACAACTACACCGAATGTCAAAAACTTCATTTTAAATTTCTTTCCTAACTGAAACCACAGTTAGCATATTTAATTTGGGATTTTTTTTTTGTCAATTTGAGCACAGTATCCTTGTTTATCAGGTTTAACCACACAAAAGCCTACAGCTATCTCAATGTGTACAAGTCTGATCCTCTACTCAGTATTTCTTCAGAAGCTGCAAACCTCCAGGCCACAGAGTGAAAATCCCACTAATACAGTCGCCCAGAAGTCACAGCAAATGAAGAAATCTGACGCTGACACCAAACCAGAGGTTAGTATTTATTTCTAATGTGTAGAACTGAAGGAGTGGTTTGCAACTGCAATGGTTCCCCCTACTGGGGAAATAGGTCATGTGTTGAAAATGGAAAAGAATTGTGCAAAAATAGTCGCAAAAATGCTATGAGTCACAAATTCAAAACAAATTATCAGGGCAAAACAAATAGTGGCAAACATTTCCAGATCTACACTTTTTTTCTAGTTTTGCCTGCAGAGTAAAGCTACCAGTATACCAATAACTTTCCACAACACAAACAGGCCAGCAGGAGATCTACGGATAACATTACAAAGTTCAGGGGAATCACATTTCATCGTGTCAACATGTATTATCACAGAGACCCAACAAATCACAATAAACGTTTTATAGCAAAGGGCACAGGAAACTAAAACTGGGAAGTAGGACAATGAGAACAAGCAAAATATTAAATCTATCAACATACAAAGTTTTTAAATATAGAAAAAAAAAGTTTTATATTATTAACAGGATTGTTCAGAATTTTCCACTGCATTTCTAGCTTGTCCATGTTTCACTCTTTCATTTTTTGTTTTATAATTATAATAATAATAGATTTTATTTAAAAGCACTTTTCTAGAAACCCAAAGACACTATAGGTTCAAACAACAACAGTAAACACATTGATGAAAACAAGGAAACATACATTTAAAAAAAAAAAAAAAAAGGGTTCTCACTTGTTTTCCCTGAAAGAGCTGCCAGCACCAAATAAAATAATCTCTTGATGTCTTTTCTATCACTGATTTATTCAACACACAAACGCATGCACACCCACACACACGCGCACCCACACACACACACGCACACACTCGTCCCATAAGGGCCTCACCTCATTGTAGAAGAAGTGAACGGTGTGGTTATTCAGTTTCAGAGACAACGTCTTGAGGAAGGAGATGTAGTAAGCCATGATCTCCTCATCTGAGAAATCAAACTTGTGGACAATGATGGAGTTGACATGGTTGTTTGACAAGAGATAATCTGCAAAGGGAGATCATTTAATTTAACACATAATGTCATTCTGCTGTCGCACAAAAAAGTAGCCGCAGTGACAGGATCCGGTCCATGCGTAGCAGGACTGAAAGGTTCAAGAGGTCTTTTATCCCAGCTGTACAATGTGTCCTGCTAATGTGCATTTTATTACTATTTTTAGTAACTTTTTAACCTTTGATTCATGTATTTATTTATTGTTTCTATTTATGTATGAGTATGTGTATGGATTGAATGTCACACTATGAATTATGCCTTCTGGGGATGAAAAAAGAATATATCTGCTCAGAGCATTTATTATTTATTAACAAACCACCTTAATACACAAGTGTAGGTAACATGTAGAGCTTGTTGTACTACCTAACTACATTGTTAGTGTCTATTGTCCGTGGCTGCAGAAAAGCTCAGAGCAACAATACTTTTATATTCCGCTCACTGTACACATGCCAGCATATCTGCTGAGGGTGTTGTTGCCTAGCAACAAGCAAAAAACCAGGAGGCGGCTTTTGCTGCTGTATTTCCCTGGTGTGCTAAGCAGAGCACAAGCTAACCAAACCACAACAACACATAAAACCAATGCATTTTAATGCTCTGCAATATTTGACTATATCAACATAAAATAAACTGGAAGACCTACAGTGTCACCTCATAGTCTTTGAATGCTTTTAGTTAAATTGCTTTAAAATGCAAAAAACTAGCCTGATTTTTCTAAAAAAAGTACAACTGTAGGGTTTGGAAATTAATTAAAAGCAAAAAAATAGACAATTTCCCTGAGTTCTTTATTAATAGACTAATTAAAGAATGTTTTCCTTACAGCCAAATCCTCAACAACACCAGCTTTGGGATCACATCAGAGTTGCAAATGTTCTTTTCATGTTAGTGAGTCAAAGTGCAAAGACTTACATAAGGATGTCTCATGACTGATGTTTTCAAAGAGGATGTTCAGAGTTTGGAGGAGCTGGACACACACATAGCGTCCCGACTTCTGACGCAGGATGTTCAAGAAGAAGGCAAACATGTTCTTCTCCAGAAAGAAGCTGACCACAGAGAGAACAGGAGTAATGTTAAAAAGACATTATCCCATAATAGAGTAAACTCATGAAAAATATGATCCTTTGAATTACAGCAGCTACTATTTATTATGCATCTAACTGTGGTCCTTTGGCACAGGAATCAGTCCTACACGTTTACCGGTATTAAGTTAAAAAAACAATCATATATACAAGAAATGAAGGCAATGATATAATTCTAGCTCAGGAACCAACATAAAATCCATGCTGAAACTTCCTAATTCTAGAAAGCATTCATGAACTACTGAAGCCTTTAGGATTTTATTAATATTTACTTTAAAACATACTTCTTAAAGTTGCAATATGTAGAGTCATGAGACGCTGCACGCTCCCCCCTCCCCTCTTGAAAAACTCACCGTTCTTCTTGGGAATGCATGCGTGCAAGCGCATAACTGTGGAACTCTCTGTCTCCACCTTATATAATGTTGCTCTTAGTTTTACAAGCTATTTAACCCATCTATTATCACTGTCTCTCTCTGACACGGGGCAGACAGCACACACACTGAAAGCGGATTGCGCACAGCCTGCCGTACACACACCAAGTCAGAGGAACCGCCACGAACTCTGTTCCTCCTGAGCATGTTTGTGCCTTTATTCTGTTGCTTCTCCTCCTCTGTCATCCTTTTTCCTCTTGCTTTGCAGTGTAACCGCTGTGCCGAAAGACTTCACCTTGAATATAAAGCCATGGGACTGTTCCTATTCTCAGGTCGGGAATGCGCATTGACTTTTGAGGTGCATGTTGAGCAGCCAATAGTAATGCTTAAAACAGCTCATGGGATCGCCCTGTTGATAGAAAGATCTCTGATTGGCTGAAGTCCAGTGTTACGCTCCTGTATTTCTAAAGCTCATTTACAGCCAGGAGAAGAGATTCACTGTCCACTCAGAACACGTTGGATTATAACACGCAATACAATATAATAAGATGATTTTGGATTTCAAACAAAAAAAAAACCAAAAAAAAAAAAAAAAAAACTTACATATTGCAGCTTTAAGCTACTATATCGTATAATGACTATTTGCACTTGATTATTGTTTTATTGCAAGAAACATGCGGGGCTAATTTTAGGTATCAAATAATAACATGATGATGAAATATCTCTTAAGTTCACACACTTCACTGTATTTCACATTTCTTGCACCTTCAGCTAATGAATATTTATTACAGGCATAAAGTAGGACTTACTCAAACACAGAGCTGTCATTCTGGTCTCCCCAGATCAGGATCTCTGTGATAGACCGAATGGTTTCCACCAGAAGGTTTCGGTTGGAGTCTGTCACTGTTGTGTTTTTGGTCAGAACATGGTACATGTACCTGGAACACATGAGAGGGGAAAAACTGTCAGATCAATCGCTGAAAACAGTGGCAACAAGTGGTGTAAAAAAAACTCAATTATATTACACCTAAACTGATTGATTAAAACAAACTTTGGAGTTCAAAATAGGACTTTAATCCTGTGTAACAAAACAATGGTGAGGTTTTACTGAAAAAAACCATGTGAAACCATGATGTGATCGCGATCGGACAGTGAGGAACTCTGGACAGCCTTAATATCTTATCTTAATATATATAAGAGTGGGATAAACTATTTTAACGGCACAAGATATATTTTCGATGATATAAGTGGTATTGTGATATTTGCAGGGTGACACTTTTTATAATAATATTTTATGGTTTCAATTATCAAATTTCCTGAAAAAATGTTGTCTGAATAAATTAAATCTTAACATATTCTTTCAAAAAAGAGAAAATTAACTTGCTGGATTATTTACACTTTTTTTTTTTAAATTTAATTATAAAAATATTGGTCTCATGTATGGGTTTTTTTTTTTATATTATACTCACTTGAGTTGAAAAGGTCATATCCAGATTATATGTAAGTATGCCCAGAGTTAGTCAAATAAATGCATGGTTATTTTCCAAACTGAATTAAAAAAAAAAAAGACAAAAGTTTTTTTCTTTCCAAAAATACTGTCCCATATCGTTATCTTGAGCCCAGTTTTGTATATTGTCTGGTATAGCAGTATATATTAGAAATTAAATTAAATATTTAATATACTCATACCCAACCAAGTAAAACAAGAATCCTTCCCCTATTAAGGACATAATAGGATAAGGTTATTTGATCAGGCACTATTATATTATATCCTTATCCTATTATATCTTTTTTTAAATTTGTAAGCCTATTGACTTCTACCTCTCCCATGCACATACTATAACTATTATTAGTTATTTTTATTTTATTTTTTTTCTTGGTATATTTATACATCAGAATGGCTAATTTTTATGTTATTTTTCCCCCTATAAAAAATTATAAAAAAGAATAATCGGCAGATGATCGATATTGAAAAAAGTCCATATATCGGTCGACCTCTACTGTAAACCGATTCAAATAATCTCCTCTATGAAACATAAATAAGTGGGACAAGGATTACCAATATTGGTATTTTTATTCTGTTTTTTAAAAACAACACATTCAGCACCCTGAATTATTGCTTTAACTTTTTTATTTAACCACAAAATAACATAATTACACTTAAACGCTTTAGTATCTCAAATTTAATTCTACATACTATGAATCAACAGAAATCTCAATTAGTATAGACTAATTGCGATTTATAGTACATGCATATATATATACACAACAAAGAAAAGGAATAAAGCAAAGTAACGTGCAATATACTTATTTTTGTTTACCCTTCAATGCTGTACTTTAAATTATATTGTTAGTTAGTTCAGTTCTACTTTATATTGTACAGCTGTATTATACATGTGGTCAATCAGATGCAGTAACTAGAAGTTTACAGCTGTTCTGTGAGCATGTTTGGCATCTAATTGCTAAACAGCTCGCTCAGAATGTTAAGCGATGTTTTATCTTCAAGTGAGTGTGAAAAACAGTTTACAATACGACCCATATGGGTATTAATTGGCCATCGTCATTACTTTAAAACTAACATTGACTGATGTTATCAACCGGTGACTATTGTGGCTAGAAGTAGCTTATCTATTGCTAACAACTCACTTCAAATGGTCCAAGGAGTGGATGTTTTTCGACCTCCCCTGGCCCCCGACCCAGCTCCGAGAACGACCGAACATAGTTGCAGGTTACGGTGGAGCTGCTGTTAAAGCAGAGGTGTTTTATAGTTATATGGTCAGCATACGCATCTTTCCATTACATTCACATTCCCCCGTAGAGCTAGCCACTTAGCAAACAGAGGGTGATAGGCGGTGATGACAGAGCTGAGCGATCATTGCGTAACATTGTCTGTAAAAGGCTTGTCTGGGAATTGTAGTTCTACTGCGATATAACAGCTTTATTTCTGCATGTTGAAAGCATTTTTTTTACTCCTTAAATAATAATTTACACACTTTTAACTTCCGTAACTTAACATTGAGGTTGTAAATATATTGAGTATATTTACTGCATACTTTACAGGTATGTAGAATGTTAGTAGAGTAAACTACAACTAAACCATACGTCAGCAAAGACGAGTAAAGTAAGCGACGTTAAACAACAGCGACACTAATTGACAGCTAACGAACCAATCACAGTGAGTCTTCCAGATGGCGGGCCAATCACAGTCCGAGGTTTCATGTGTCACTTTGTGTAGGACTGTTCTGATGCAGTGGCAGGAATGTAAGATGTTCCCTTCAACAAGCTAACACAAAACTCCTTCGTATATGCAGTATTTTTTTTCTTACAAATGTGGCCCGTTTTTTTTCAATTACGAATGAGAACCTCCAGTCGTTTGCTTGCGCAGATGTGTGTCGTTTGTCCGCACTAATATGGTATGCTACTGTTTTTAGCTCTAGCCAGCTGACATGGTGTAAATTCTGCAAACTCCGAGGAGTCAATGTCAACAATGCGTCGAGCCTGCTAACATGGCATTTTAATACTGTTGCTCGGTTATTATTAGCTATGCGGCCGAGTCAAGCTGCATTCGTGCCGTATTCCCCAGGACCTTACAGATAATTTCATTTCTGGGACTTTGGCTTGAACTTGAAATGGACGTTCCTGTTCCCTCACCCGCACAGACTTCAAGGGATCTGTAAAGAACCAACATTCTGGACCAAGGACCCTAACCCTGTCTTTCTTTTCTATGACAAACCCAATTCATGCCCAACTAGATTCAGTTGAATCGCTACTGGACAAGCTACCATATATGTTTTATCTGGGCTTGTTCTTTGTGAACGTCCTGATCCTCTACTATGCCTTTCTGATGGAGTACATAGTCCTGAATGTGGGGATAGTGTTCCTACCCGAGGACATGGACCAGGCACTGGTGGACCTTGGGGTTCTGTCTGACCCGACATCAGTCCCCTATGATACGGACACAGATATGGATGTATTTGAGGGATACCTGGAGTGATAGGAAGAACTCACACTGTGCACACACTACTACTAAGAGTTAGAGTCAGGATGTGGCTATGGAATCTACAACAAATATGCCACAATGGTTGGTCAGTACACCACAAATATGCTAAATTAAGTAGTTTTTGTTGTTGTTGTGAATGTGTTGACACGTGTTTTTCTCCTCAGGTATCAGGGGAAGAAGATCCCAGACCATTTCATTGATGACTGTCTAATGAGAAGTTCATCAGCAGTTTAAGTGTTGCTATGGCTTCATTTTTCTTTTACCCGTCTTTGGACTTAAATGGCCTAAAATGAACACAATACACTGTGAGTGGAGAAGACTATTCTCCTAGGAAGAAGAAGAAAGAAAATACTTCCCAGGATGAGTGTTGACACTTTTCTCCCAAAGGCATGACTGGAATGTGCACAAAACCACCATGTAACACTAGCAGGAAATGACTTGAAACATGTATAAACTGTGATATTTGATGTATCAACACCTGTGAAAAATGTTCACGGCTGGCAAATTGTATGTTAAGTCAGTCACATGTCCATTATTTCAATAAGCAGAATCCACAGTGGTTTGCAGATTCACCCTTCCTGAATAATATTACTTAGTTTAACATCTGTATTGAGTGTACAGATGATAATTAAATTTAAAAAAAATAAATAAATAAAAAAAAACGTCTGTTTAACTATATTTAAGAGGCTTTCACTCAGTGCAGAATGTATTGGGAGTCACATTGATTCTGTTTCTGACGAATAAGAAGAAAAAGTCGAACATCTCAGAAAATAATTAAAAGATTAGATGGTTTTTCTTTCCTTTCACAGCGAATGTTTTTACAATGCCTGAGACATGAACATTCATTGTATTTGCAGTATCAAAGCATTTTAACCATGCTTGAAGTGCATGGTTAAAATATTAAAGTGGAATGGAGCGACAGGAAAGATGAAATGTTTTACATTCTCTTCACTTGATTTTAAAATGAATTAAAAATGTTTTAACCAGAAACCGAGAACAAAAATAACTCAACAGTCTTTTGTTTAATAACAAACATATTTAAACTGGGAACATTACAGAAGCTTCTGAAGGTCATAATCAGTTAAGCTAAGGCATCTCTGTTCAGAATGTGAATGTATTTATCACCAGATTTGCAACAACATAAAAATGGAATGAGTTCACAGGGTGTGAAAAAAACCCCCAAAAGCAATACAAATATACAATTTATTGTGTATTTAATAGTCACTGATAAAAATAAACTTTAATATTAGCAAGCAACATATATTGCATACATTAATCACAGAAATTTAGGCTGTAGTACTTTCATGGTTGATCTAGATCTTTACTAAAAAGCTGCATTTAAGGAACATTTATCCAAATTATCCCTAATTTCATGTTTATCAATAATACACATTTTTCTTTTTTAGAATCAGGCTCTCTTCAAATCTTGCCAAACCACATATGATGCTAATAAAGTTTACTAAAATCTGTAAAAGTTTTAATATTCATTCAGATGTAGACATCCTCATCTTCAGGTTCTGATTATTGGACAGTCATGGTTCATGTTGCTTTATGCTCATCGGTCACATGGTTGGAGCAATAGTCCTGGATGCCTGTGGAAGACGACATACTTTAAGATTAAATTCAGTGCCATTGACGTAATATTACATCATTTCAAATCCAAACGCTCAGTGCCAAAGACGTAATATTACGTCAATTGCGTTTTTTTCACGGAAGTTGCTAGGATACACTGTGACGGAGTTCTACTGTGAATATAAGGCTTCTCTGTTATTGTAGTGACCAATTGGTGCCCTGAAGGTGGCAACAGAGCACCTTTGGATGATTGATTAGGCATGACGCTACCATTAGCCAAGGAGGGAGAAGCAGGAACGAGTGAGATTATGGCGCTAAGGAGTGATATTGTGAAGTATCAGCTCACAGCACCACATACTAACACAGAACATCTGTGGATCTGAGTGGATTATTAATAATAATAATAATAATAATAATAATAATGCATCAATTTTATATGGCGCTTTTTTAGACACTCAAAGTCGCTTTACAGAATTAAGGGATTACTCTTTCACTCCACACTTAGCAGTGGTAAGCTACTATTGTAGCCACAGCTGCCCTGGGGCAGACTGACGGAAGCGAGGCTGGCAAAGTGAACCATCGGCCCCTCCGACCACCACCAACACTCACACACACACAAACACACACTTCACTCACATTCATACTAGGCAATGTGGGTGAAGTGCCTTGCCCAAGGACACAATGACGAATACCACTGGAGTGACTGCCATCCCATATAATGTTGCGATCGTGAGATAAAACCATCAACTAACTGAGCTAAACGGGTCATCTCTGCGTGTCGGGAGGAAGAGGAAGTTACGCCTGTGTGATTGATGGGGGGGAACAGATACAAAATACAGTAAGCAAAACATTCAACCGTGAGCCAAATAGCAAAATAATGGGTGACATGTAGGTGGCAGCAGAGCACCTTTGGATGAGCGATCACCTGTGATGGGCAGAGCTCAGAGGGAGAGGAAAGAAGTTTACGAGACAGAAAATGGTGCTACGAGAGTGGATGCTGAAGTTCCCACCAGCTCACACTCGACCAGAGCATGTGTGGAACTAAGTGGACTATTGAGAGTGTTGCGATGGTGAGAGAAAACGATAAAAAAAAAATGGGGCAAGCGATGACACTTGGCATGTCCGGTAGGAGGAGGAAGTTGCGTGTGTGGCGATGGGGGGGACTTGGAGGAATGTCAAAATACAGTAAGGAAACCATTCAATTCTGACCCAGATAGCAAAATAATAATCATTTTGCCACCAAAAGTCCAGTCTCAGTGTTGTTTTTGTAGTTTTATAGAAGAAAACCAATATTGAGGTGTCACTAAAGCAAAAAAAAATTGCTTCAAAGTCACTAATAAATTTTTTCAGAAAAAGCCATTTTTCTCAGCTTTTTGTCACAAACTGGCGATTTGTGTGAAACTTGATTCTATTCAACTGCTGATTACAGAAGAACAAAACAAGCTAGAAACAAAAATAGTTTTTCTGATAAAATGAGAGACTTTAATCTTTCAGTATCTGGTCAGAATTCAGATTGTCATAGTACAAAATATTCTGTGGGTCTTTAAAAATCAGTCAAAATGCTCTAAAACGGCTGACACTAAGGGGGGTAGAAATTCTGAAAATGGCTGGCACTGAATGAGTTAAGAGAAGCATTCCAGGTTCCATCACTGAATAATTCTGAGTAAGTTCATATAAAGACAAAGTACGATGTGTGTTTAATAAGATTCTTACTTTTTACAATGTCCAGGTAAATCTGCGTAGCAGGAGAATCGGGCACTTCAGCAAGAAAAGACCTGCCCTCATCACAGCTACGGGCTATCCTCGGGTCTAAAGGCACTTTCCCTAACAGAGGCAGATTCAGATCTGCACACATTTGTTCAGCACCCCCGGTGGTTGGAGGGAAGATCTGCGATGTATTCTGTAGGAGAAGAAGTCATTGGCATTATCTACCTATACCTGGGGATTAGTGTCTAATCAGACCTCATTTAAAGCAAACATTCACAACAAATCATACTTAAATTCTCACTGAGGAGAAGTGATTGTGTTTGTTTGAAGCATGTGCATGAGTGTTTGTCACCTGGCATTTAGGACACACAAATCCACTCATGTTCTCCACAACTCCGATGATTGGTAACTTTACTTTCTGACAAAACCTGATCTCCTTCCTCACGTCCTGCAATGACACTTCCTGAAGAAAGAAAATAAATAATCCCACTCAGTAGGACATGCCCATTTATCCCAACAATTAACAATCTGGATATAGCCATCCTATCTTATGGCTAAAATTGGTCAAACTGGATTCATAACAAATGCACCAACTTTAGAAAGTATGCATAGAGAATCACAGACTATTTAGTGTCTGCTTTGTATTTAAGAAGCCTATCTCTCTATACATATATTATATGTCAGACATGGGCAACTGGGGGCCTGGGGACCATATGCAGCCCTTGATCTAATTTTGTCCGGCCTCAAAAAGTGAATAAGATGACTCCAAAAACAAATGCAACATTACAGAAAAAATATACAAAAAGATGACAATAATACACAAAATGGCAACAAAAACAGGAAAAAAACACACACTTCAAACCACACAAAAGGATGACAGAAATATACAAATTGACTCCCAAACTAAAAAAATACACAAAAGTAAATCTGAAACATCACACAAAACAACAACAAATATATGCAAACTGACTCAAAAAACACACAAAATGGCACAAAACAAATCAAACCCTTCATTTTTCCTTGTAGTCGATAATTGCTTCAATTGGTCATTATTTTAAATGCTGACAAAAAATTTAATAATGTGGTCCTTAGATCAGACATTCAAATTTATTTGGCCCCCACTGTGATAAAAGTTTTCCATCTGTTATAGATAGATTCCGACCCCTGCCATTTCTTCCCGTATTTAGCAACGCTTTGGTCTAAGGTCTTTAGTGATTGTGTTTGCACCTGTGGTGTAGTGATGATGACGGCCCCATCAACGTGGGTGGAGCTTAGATATTGGACGATTGATAAGTGTTCGTCTGAGGTGCCCGGTGGGGTGTCCACTACAAGGTAATCCAATTCTCCCCAGTCAACGTCCCTCAAAAACTGCTTGATCATCCCTGGAGGAGACGATTATCACACACACACATGGTTAAAGCAAAAACAAAGGATGAAAAATACCACCTCACACATTAGAACACACCATTCTTCTTGGGTCCTCTCCAGATCACAGCATCATCGGGGCTACTGAGCAGGAAACCAATGGACATGACTGCCAGGTTGTCGTCAACGTACTGAAACATATTAACAGTTAAAGTTGAGATATTTCTAAGAGTTTTGGAAAAGCCAAGAATGATGAAGGACACATTGTTAGTGCTACTGACCACAGGAGACCAGCCTGATCCACTTTGATGAACCTAAACACATGAAACAAAACAGAACACATAAAGTTAACATCATGGCCACAAACAGTTGTTTATTGTTCAGATACTGCAACAGAAAATCCAATTTTTGTTACATATATACAGGTTTCTGCATGCTTATGGACAACTTGCTGTTAAAAACGAACTAAACATACCTGTTCACCCTCTAATCCCATTATTCGAGGAATGGACGGACCACAGATGTCTACATCCAGTAGGGCAACCTTGAAAAAGGCAAAAAAGCTACAATTCCATTATTTCATAATGTTGGAGTGGCAGGCAAATGATTTACAGTCCACTGCTGCAAATAAAAACAACCTGTCATTTTTAAAAGAACACACAAAGGGTATGTAAGCAGGTATAGTAGGAGTTTTCATTCTATTACCCTATATATATATATATATACACTGTACAATGAAATCTGGAATTATATCATTTGATTTTACTATGAATTAAAATATAACTGATTAAAAAGGCTTGAAATTGACATTGGAACAAAAATAATAAAGTCATTGTCATACAAAGTCTTATTAGACAAAACTTCTATCAAGATACTGAAACTAGATTAGATATTATGAAGCAGGAACTTAGTATTTATTTTGCAGACCCGGTCCTGAGTTTACCCATGTCGACAGTGACCTCTAGTGGCAGTTATGGAAAGGTGCACAAGGAGTGGAGCAGGTTTTATGCTGCATTCACACCATTTTATTTAATTTCAAAAGAAGAATAACAATTTTTTTTAAACAAGAGCAAAGCATAAAGACAGGTTACATGTATTCTGTTTTTTTTATTTTGCAGAAAGGCTGTACTTGAATTAACTTAACAGTAGCATAACTTAGCATCTGCATTGCTTCACCCCATGGAATTAAATTCAGAGGGTCCAGCTCTTATAGTGGGGTCTCCTAACCCTCTTCTCCTGGTCAGGGGTCTGCAACCTTTACTCTACAAGGAACCATTTAACCTCATCTCACCTGGATTAAAGTCCTCCTGGAGCCGAAAAAATACCTTCTCAATGAAGACAATACAGTGTATTAAATTCTATACAGATAAAATTATATAGAAGAATGTTTGATTTAATTTGATTTATAATAATCACGTAAATGGCAACTTAAAAACAGTTTAAAATAAAAAAAAATTGACATCAAGAAATAAAACAGTATCTTGCATCTTCAAATTTTTACACATCTCAGTTTACATGAACACAACGTTATATAAAGAATATTTATTTTAGTTAATGTATTTGAAAGGCTACAAAAAGTAACTTATATTTGATAACACAAGATCATGTGATCAACACATGCTAATTGCTCATTTCTTGCCACACATAAAGCATGCATATTTAACCAGCACATTGGTGGTTAAATTAATCTGTTCCCACACAATTAAAATTTCTATTTTCTTCCACAATAGTGTTTTTGTTGGTTTAGTTATCTTACCAGGGATTTAAAACTTAAGGTTAGCCACAGGTGCAGGAAAGTTGATGGTCTGTAGATGTTGCAGGAGGTGAAGTAGGAAGGTGCTGAGTTATTGCACAATGTGATTTATTTTAGGTAACAAATTGTTATATCTTGATTTTATTTGTCATTAATCATTAATAGCCTCTGTAAAAACAACTTTATTTCAATAGTTTTTTTTTTTAAAAAGCTATAGGGAGCCATTGCAAAAGAGTCAAAGGGTCACATTAGGCTCCAGAACCGCAGGTTGCAGACCCCTGCTCTGAGAGAACCACAGCTGAACATCTGGCCTGGCATCATAGTCCATCAGTTCTGGTCCCTCCATGCTGATTCTGATGAGCGTGTACGCACTATCGCTGCGCTCGACTCGTTCTTCCTTTTTACTGCTGCTCTCAATGTGAGCGCGGACTCAGTGAAGGGCTCGTTATGCTTGGCCCCGTTCGCGGACCGCATGCACTCCAAAGGAACGCATTGGTGTTTATACTTGGTGCATCCACCGTTGCATTACCCGCAACCAAGATGTGTGAGCGTGCACCGTCTCCTCACCCGCAGCGCGGAGCGAAAGAGAGAGAGAGAAGTGCACTCTGTGGGACGTAATGAGGCGCTCAGCCGCTCCGTCCAAAATAAAGTTATCCATACGCACTCGCACGGATGTGACCAGATAAGTTTTTCACTCGCACACACTGAAAATATAGTCGCATATGCGACCATGTACCTGAAAAAAACACAATACCCACTATTTAAGTGAGAAAGTGACCAAGTAGAATATCAACATGTGGTCATTTGATCTATACAACTCATGGAAACACATTTCATTTCGACATTTCAGAGATTTTTTGAGACTATTGTGCTACTGACTAAAGTTCCAGTTAACTTCAGAACAAAACTCTCCCCCACCCCTTCCATTGTACTACCCTGACTCCCTCTTCCCTTCCCCCTCACCTAAGTGTAATCGTTCCTTAGAGAAGGTTGCTGATAGTCACAATTATGCAATATAATAAATAATTTTTGTAATTACAATAATAAAACATGCATTGCTGTCGCAAAAAGATTGCACTTGATATCGACAACAAAAAAACCCAAAAACTTCAAAACAAGAGCCCTATTTCCAAAAGTGTAAAATAATGGTGAAGACAAGAAGAGATGCTTTTGTTTTGAAATGGCGATGTTTGAATTTTAGCTTGAAGCTGGTCCCAGGATGATTTTACATTCTGCTCGCAATGCATCATGGGGTGGTTGAATATGAGTAGTTTGCCCACTGTGCATACTTCAAAAATATCCCTATATAGTATATATATTATTTATTTTAATACTATCTAATGTGAACGTAATTTTAGTAGACTTAGTACGAGTAGTATGTTAGTGTGACATTTTGAACACAGCCATTGCCTCTTATTTCTAACTTTACCTCTTTTGTTGCATCACTTGCCAGTGCGTGGGCCAGGTGTGCACTAAAGGTGCTCTTTCCTACGCCTCCTTTTCCAGAAAGCACGAGGATCTTGTGTTTTACTGTTGATAGTTTTTCACCAATTTCTGCGATTGCTGAGGTCAAACAGAAAACAAGGGTTTTTTATCATGTCTGGGATACTAAACAACAACAATGTTAAATCAGTATCTTTTGCTAGATAATATGAGCAAACACAACACAACTTGGTGATTATCTAACTTGCAAATATTTATACCTGTCATCACACATACTCACAGCTGTTATTCCCTTCTAAAAAGTTTGTTTATGATGTAACGGCACAAGAGACGGTTCTATAGATGTGGCCTTACCAGGATCAGCGGCCTTTGTAGCACCTGAAGCACACAGCTTCTGGTTGGGACAGCCCTCACATGACGAAGACTTTCCTGCTTGTTCACTCTGTGTACCTGGACAATCTGTAGGAATGACACAGGACTCAGAGAGCTGATTTCTTGCTATATCTTGTAATAAAAAGCCCTATGTGCAACCAGTGATAACTTATTACATAGATAAGTTCTACACTTCTTTATGAAGTAGTTAGTAAGAAAATTTTAGTAAATAAAAATCTTGGAAACTCTTATGATGATGCGGTTTTCAGGGTGTTTCGTTTAGGCCGTGGCTACGGGTACGTTAAACGTATCTGTAGACTGCCACTCTATGGATACGCAGCACCCCTCATTGGCCAGTTTAGGTCACGTGATAGGTGCACCACGTGAATTAAAGTTCCGCGTAGCTCATATTTATTTGTAGCTACCCCACTAACCCTTTTATTTTAGCCCTAACCCTAACTGTAACTCCATCCCTAACCCTAACATTTTTATTTTTGTCGGATATGTATTTTTAAAAGTTGAATTTGCCGTGTTAAATATGTTAAAAAATAAAATAAAATAAACAAAAAAGGCCAAATGTGGGATTCGAACCCACGTTGGTCTGAGTTGAGCGCCTGAGACCACTCGACTACCCTGGCACAGTCATTACACAGGCACATTGCGCTTACGTAGAGAAGCTCCGGAAACGTAGCTTTGGTCCCAAGGACTATGGCTACGTTTAACGTACCTCCAGACACTTTCTTTAGTTTATCTGGTGGTTTTTTTTCTTCAAATAATGACAATTTTCTGCCTGCATTGCGAGCAGGAACGATTAATTTAATGTTAAATTATCCTCACTGCTTGGATGTAATTATGTCAATTAAAGTACATGTCTTATATGCAACATTAAATGGCTATATAAAAAAAAATTAAAACAAAAAAAAAACATTAACATTAAGTGTCCTGTTCTGGTCGAGACCATTTTTTAAACGAGTGTGTTTACAAATGATGACCAAGCTATAAAACCAACAGATAGCAAATTCAATGTTAGCAGCGACGCAAGAAAATATCATATTCTATAAAACCAATTCCTAATGTTGATTACATAAATGTATTCCTACCACACTTAGAAGGTATAATTATTAAAAGAATAACCAAAAACGAGAGTTTTACACTCACGTTCCGGAGCATCCGTCGGTACGTCCGCCATCTTTAAACTGTTGTCCTACAGTGAAAACCTTCCTCTACAAAGGTTCCGGGACGGACTAAGCAAAATACCAAATACCAAAATAGCAAAAATAAATAAATGAATAAATAAATAAATAAATAAATAAATAAATAAATAAATAAATAAATAAATAAATAAATAAATAAATAAATAAATAAATAAATAAATAGTTAAGATAATAGTTAAGTAAAAGTATAACTTTTAATTTTCTAATTGTATCGGGGAAATCAGTATTAAAGTACATCAAAAGTGAAACACCATCAAGAACATGTTATATTTGCCAACATCTTTTTAGTATTGACAATTCGACATTTAATTGACCTTAATTAGTCCTGTTTGGTATTGATAAGAAAAAAAAAAATATAAATTAAGATCCCAAGATTTTTGTACAATACCATACATGTTTGATTTAATTACATTTTTTAAAGTATACACTTTTCTCAATGGGTACATTTGGAACGGATTGTATTTTTTTTTAGTCATGTGCCAAACTAGTATTTACACTATCAATATTTAACATACAAACTAGTGAAAAGTATTTTCAATGCAAAGTTCTTGACCAGCTTTAAATGCAGGACGCGTTGAGCAGTCAACAGAGCATTATTTGTCTGAATAAGTAATCAGATAAATAGTGAAGCACTGTGACAGGAAAGTACGCACATGTGAGTCCGAGGTTGTTCCTACATATTGTGACATAGATGACAATGTTAACTCTGTGTGTGTGTTAAAGAGTGTGCATGGAAGCCATTATTAACAAGTTTTTTTTTTACCTATAATGTTTAAGTGACATTATGTACACCTCCATTCATCCCATACAAGTTTTCCTACACCAGCCAAGAACAACCATTACTTGTTTTAAACCTTAACCCAGGGTGTGTGCAGGCATGTCATAGCTGGGAAGACACACAAGATAGGAGAAAAGAGGAAGTCAGCCGTTTATGGAAAATAGATGGGTGTGGCCTCGATATGTAGTAGGAAAACTCAGCCAAAGTGTTGATCTTTGTGCTGTTTTTATGAACAGAATATAAAGATAATAGATGTTTTGTCGATAAACTAAAACACCGTTTAAGTAAAAAAAACATTTACAAAATAAACAAACTAAACTGTGTATCAAACGGCTCAGCCTGCATTAAAGAAAGTGAAATAACACAGTTGATTAAAAAAAGATGGACAACAACATGTTTCAGATGAGAGGTTTTGTGCTTTTGTTTCGTAAACACCAAGTCACCGTGCGCTCAAAATGCAAACCCAAAACACACACCCTCTGGGATAACACATGAGCTATGCAAAACAACTGCACACACACACGGGAAACGCAGTGGGTTCAAGCAGGTGCTCTCATTTCTTTTCACTCCCTGTTGGTATTGGCAACTACAAAGTCTGCCGGAGAAATAATGCATACAAAAGCATTTAGTTATTCCAACAAGTGTTTAGCTATTATGGAGTTCATTGTAAGCTGATAACAGGTGTGAAAGCCTAACAAACTGGTCAGACTAAGGAATGAGAATAAGTTGTGAAATATTAGACAGCACTTGGTTAAAAAAAGCATTTTAAAATCTGTAATTTGATCACCATGTGTGTCAGAATATGTCATTTTGTGACCTTTGAACTGGCCAAAGCTTCCCATTTTACCACCACAGATTTGAGCAGAGGAAAACACGTTGACACCAGAGAGGTCAAAATGACCAGCGTTACAATCCTGTAGGGTTAGAGTTACCATGACACCCACCGTTAATCAAACTGCTTCCTAAAACGAGCAAATGGGAAGAGAACTTACAGTATTTTCTTCCCAAAGTAAATCATACTTTCCACAGTTGGAGTGTTTAAAACAAAAAACCCTGGTACACATGAGATGTTGGGGTCAGAGGTCAGATCCTGATTTATAATTGGACAGCAATGTGACTTACAGCTGTTTTTACTTGTCTCAAGAGCTGAAGAACCCCAGGAAAGCTATTGTTTTCTCTTTGTCTGCATATATGCGGTATGTTTGTGCGCTGTGTGTATGTTAGAGGGAAGATGAGGACGGTACGTGTTTGCATAAACATCTTTGTTTCAAGAAAGAAAAACTAGTTGTGTGTCCTTGTGTGTATCAGTATTTACGTGAAGGAAGGAAGCTCAGCAATCAGACTATTTTTAGCATTTACACTTTCCTTGTTACTTTCACTCCCCATGTTTATTTTTAGTAATAAATCTTATCACGGTTCCCTTGCATACAGTAAACATCTCATGTATAAACTTAAAAAGGAAGAAAATTAATTTTGCACAATTGGAACTTATTTTATTTTCCACAAAGGCGTCTGTATAAAATAAAAGGTTTGTCAAAATGTACAAATCTTTAAAATAAATAAATAATACCACCAATGAATTTAATTGAATTACATTAAATTCTCAGGTTCAAAGTATAGCTAAATTCATGAATTCTAAAACTGCATTCAATGCCATTTTGGCGCGATGCATTACGTTTAATCTGATTGGTTGGCTATGATGTGATGCATTTGACTGATGTCTGGTCATTTCACTTTTTTGTAGTTTTAAAATGTCCGTTGATCATATTGTGAATTGGGTGATGAAGATGTTTGCCCTGTAATCACATTGTAATTTCAGTTTAATTAAAACTATGAGATCCTTTAAGATGGCAGACAGAAAAAATTAGTCATTATTTTTCTCTCGGTTTATTTCTTTAAAGGGTCGACTTGCGCTGATGTCGTGCTAGTGCAGCGGAATGAGAAAACCACATGGTTAAACTTCTGATTTATTTCACCAGACTTGTCTTTCGCTGTGCACCAAGTATTGAAATGTCTAAACAACGCTCTTTGTTTTGTTCAGCTTAATGTCCTGATTTTCTAGTTGATAAAATGCCACTCTCATATTTGTCCTAGCATTACTTATGATGTTTTAAACACAAAACTACTAAGTACTAACAAATAACTACCACATCCTTTGATGGTTTTGTGCTGATGCAAATAAATGCAAATGTGGGAATGCAAATGAAAAGAAAAGAAGCAGGTGTTATGTGATCCTGATCACGTCTGCTAACAGAAGCCATGCAGGAACGGGCGTGATTAATGGCAGATTGCCTGGTAATACCATGTGCTGTGTGAGCACGGGGTCAATGAAACGTTCTTTTCATCAGATTGTGGTATGTAAATTATTCATTTTTAAATATAAAATGTTTTGTGATTAATTAAAATAATGCCGCAGAGCTTGAGCACAAAACACAAACAGAAAACTTGTTCTTGTTCTTCCACTGATATCAGTTTGCGTTGGGATGTTGAAAAAGGGTAAATGTCTGTGTATCATTTCAACTAAAACTGGTTCTCTAAGGATGTCGTACATTCTTACGCTGTTTACACTTTCTTCACTTTCTTTTTTACTCACTGTGAACAAACAGGCCAAACTACCGAGAAAGGAAGAAAACATACATTTTGACTGCCAACATTGTCCCATAATAATCTCTTGTTTTTACACCACAATCTTGCTCAATGCTCAATGCCTTCTATCTCGTGTTTGGGTAGTTCTTCCTGTACTATTCAGCCTGCTTTCTGCTGATTGCCAACACTAGCACTATGGTCAACACACACACACACACACATACACACACACACACACACACACACACACACACACACACACACACACACACACACACACACACACACACACACACCACACACCACACACACTGAGAAACAGAGACAGAGGATGTACTTCCTCTCTTGCTGTAGATCGTTACTGTGAGTAATATGTGTGTGCTTGTGCTTATGTGTGTTTGAGTGTGTATGACTGGCACAAGCCCAAGTGCAGGAGATCAAAAGGGAGGTTGGAGGGAGATTTAAGTTTTAATGATCACATGGGACGCACTGCAGCAGATGAAAGAAGTTGACAAACAGCCGACGACAGCAGCTGGCTCTGGCTGAATGTTCTCGGAACAATATTTTCCAGGGATGAGCGAGTACAGCATTATATCTGTATCTGTATAGACCCCTTAATGGCCCACGTCACGAGTGACGTAGCTGGAGGCAAAAGCAATTAACGCCGCTGGCTAAAGCATAGATGTATATAAACACTAGATGACGCAAGCGGGATTCGCCACGTTCTGACATTCTGACGCGCTCTACGGTAGCTGTTGGAAGGTGAGTGATCAGCTTAAACAAAAATACCCTTAACTCACTCAAATATTGACGGATTTACAAATGTTTGCCTTATTACAAACCTTATTATACGTAGGTATGACATAGGATGCTTCTACATGTTGAAATTGCCACTTGCCGTTTGAAAATTGGTTGAAAATTGAGTAAGTTAGGGTTATATAAATAGTACATGCACCATTGACATTGATGTAATGAGCGGGGCCAGCTGTCTGAGGTAAGATGGCCGCCACGTTGCTACGTCGCTCCCCATTGTCGAACAGCGCGGGTAAGTCAGCTAGTGTTTATATGGTGGTTTGCCTCCAGGTTAAGCCCCGCTCAACAAAATATGTCACAATGTTTACAAACAATCAAAGGGTCTATAGAGTCGCATTCTACCAAGCACCATGTACCCACGTTTACCAGAACTCTACTGGTTAATAACTTAGTACAAAAACCAAAGTAAAAACAAACCTGAAGCTGAAGAAACCCTAAACGTTAATGGAAAACACCCGCAAACCTGAGTGACTGTTGTGTGTGATCATATAAAGTGTCCTCGTCTTGTTAGCAGTCCATAACATGGGTAATTTCAATTCTGCAAGTAGGACACCAAAATTGACTCGAGTAATTTTGGGTGGAGCTCTGCACACCTCATTGTTTTCATTGTTTGCGACTCTAGACCTACAACAACAGACGTGAACTGATATCTGTTCTCGACTCCTCCCGTGAGGTGCTGTCATTACTGCTTGTGCGTGTTTGCTCTAATGTTTGCTGTGTGTGCGTGTGTGCGCGCGCGTGTGTGTGTGTAGTGGGGGCAGGGGGAATTGGACACTTACCACCTGGCTGAGAGGTTAAACCAGTTCCCTTTTGTACAGGTGTTTGAATATGAAAGCAGTATCAGGATGATGGGAATGTGTTTGTGCTCTGAGGATACTTTTACAATACCTTTGTGTATTAAAATCTTGACGCTGCAATGAACAAGAACCATGCAAAAGGCAAACACAGAGGATGAAACATAAAAAAAAGACAAAAATAATGAAATACACCAACACATAATTCCTTGTTTTTATTGGCTTTATTATCATGTAAGCCAGGGGAATTTACACTTTTACATCTTGGAAGTAAAACACCCGCCTGAGAGGATTATGTCCTTGTCTGAGCAATTTCATTTCTCTCAATGCAAGATTCTGTTCTTAGAAATGTGTTTTCTTCACAGATTCTCTTCATTCTCCTCAAGCATTGATTAACCCTTGTGTGTGAATGAATCATACCCTGTTGAGGGTCACAGGTGGCATTACTGGTCTCACTAAGGAGGCATAATTTGCAAATGTCACTCTTTCATTACATATTACACATTGCATCCTATGGTAAGTGTTGAAATGAAATCAAACCTAACATAGATTTTGGATTGTGGGAGGAAATCAGAGAAGCCAGAGGAAACCCAAGCAAGAACCTGTAAGTAGACATGGGGCAGCAAGGTTTAAACTATTGGCCTTTGGTTCGTTCCCGTATAAAAGTGCGTTCACACTTCAGCGACTATAGTTGCTTGAATTGCCCATGATGTGTCGCTTGAACATAGTTCAAGCGACATGGTTCATGCTTTGTTGTTTCATCGCTCCAGTGACGTTACGGCCGGGGGCAGCACTGAGAGGAGAGGACTGCACCGAGAGGGCTGTACACTTCTACGGCTACACTTCTACGGCGCTTATCAAAAACAGCACCACTTCTATTTACGGTTTAAATGCTCAACTTGTGGAGTTACCAAAGGATGAGTTCATTCAAAATATACTTGGAATGTAAAAGGCTTATTCAAGACGTATACTACTTTCATTTTGGCCCCAGTAAGTTGAAGAAGTGTATAATGCCCTCTCGCTGCAGTCCTCTCCTCTCAGTGCTGCCCCAAGTCTCACTGTTTTAATGCCCAAGTGTCTATTTTATTTCCTTTTAAATCATTAGATAATAGATTTCCTCTATTTTCCATCCAAATAACTTTTCTATAGTTCACTGACTACAGAACTGAACCACAAAAATCTAAAGCCAGCAAGCTAACCACACTCCCATTTTCACTTCCCTTTAGATACACAGATATTTAACCTAAATCTCTTAACGGTTTACATCACGCCACACCATATAGGAAATCAGAATGAATGCAGGAAATCTTGGGCTGCACAAGCTGTAACAATGCCCTTTTCTTCACCTCGTGCCTTTCCTGCTAATAGTCTCCATATGACAAGACAGAAGAATTGCACTTTATCACAATGGCCCATGTGGCAGAACGGAACAAATAATCTGACAGGCAGGACACGTTATGTAAGAATGTGTGGGCTCATGGGTCGACATTGCTGAGGTTTCACTACACTGTTATTTTTTCAATATTCACTTATTTTTGAGAGACTTGTGTCGATGAAAGAGTTTCTGTTGACTCAGCCCCAAAGCTGGCATACCTTTAATGATGGGTGTAGTGTTGTGTAAACAAATTATTTTTTTATAGTAATCTTAGTAGTGGGAAAGGCAATACTGCAAAGACACTAAAAGAAGAAAATTATAGTTGTAAAGAACATCATTTAATGCTTGAAATAAGTCTCTATGTAGAACATTCATGGATGTATCCCTTTTCTTAAAGTGATTGTGCCACCTCCACAACTTTGAATTTTCATAAAGCACATCATGTATATTTACCGATTTAACAGTAAAAATATTGTGTATCGTGTGCATTGTTATGTAAGCCAAATATTTTTGTCACAAATTCCATGGATGAGATATAGGATAAAAAGTGGAAGTGACGTCAAATCGTAACACTTGGTTTTCTTCACATGCATACAAGACACGGAAGAGTTTGACATTCCAACAGATTTCCGTACAAAAAAGGGAAAAAGATGCATTACTGGCAGGTTTACAAAACCTCAATGGATCAGGAAGTATACGTTATTCCCAACTGATCGTTGGTCTAGTCCAACCGGAAGCACTGTCCTTGTTGAGCAACTGTGGGTTGTTGAGTAAGTCCCTAAACCCCGAACAGCTCCCCAGGCGCCGCAAAATGGCTGCCAACTGTTCCCCAGTGATGGTTAGTGACTTTCTCCAGTGTGAGATCAAAAAAGTATATAAAAAAATTAAATTAAAATTAACTTTGTGTTATAAGTTTGCCTTTGTGTGATTGGAATCAGTTTATTCAAAATTATCTTATACAAACTGCAAATTATGGCATCAATACAATACAAACACGTTATGCACTGTATCGATTTTTGAATCGAGAATTGGTTCAAACCAGAATCGGAATCGAAGTGAATCGTGAGACACCCAAAGATTCACATCCCTACTCCAAAGGTGTCATAATTTAGCAAACAACACTTAATGACAGCCTTCATGATATGCTAATGACAGATAATGACGTTGAAATGTCAGCCTTGTGTATAAAACTTCAAATAAAGTGTTACCAATATTTCTTATCAAACTATTGTAAAGAATTTCAATAATCTTGATTTACTCAATTTTCCTTTGGGAATAATACAATATTTATCAATCCATTACACATAATAATAGCTGAAAAATATTTTAACATGGCATAAATGAAAGTTCACTTGGCTATGGCTATAAAATATTGCTAAAACTGTGTTTGAAGTGAACTCACAGGAACTTCTGTGTAGTCGCGTACAAAGGTCGAGTTAGTGTGAAGGACACACATGGCAGCAGCTGGTGGTGCTTTTCAAAAGTAGGGGAGAAGGGAGAAATGATAGCAAAGCAGAGGAAATGTTAAAGAGAGAGAGAAAACATATTCTGTGTTCTGAGATTGAGTATTGATGGCGTAAAAGAGATTTCGAACATTTTAGGAGCCCCTTAAACTGAAATAGCCTACTCTGTTGAGAGTGAAATTGTTTTGACAGAAATGTGTGTCTTTTAGGAAAATAGACAAACAGATTCTGAGCACAACCTGCTATTCATTATGACCATGTCAGGTCCCATCTTGTAGCACTCAACTTGAGCATTTTCTGTATTCCATTCATTCTTCCAGCTTTTCGTTTCTCCACTTTTTATCCATCTATATCCTTCCATTTCCTCTCTGCCTCACCACTGAACTTCCTTTGCCTTTTCTAGCATTCAGCCATGTTCACCAGCACGTACAGACAAAAAGTAAAAGTGCCTCCCCCCACCCTCTCTCTCTCTCTCTTTCTCACTCTCACACACACACACACACACTGTCTCTCTTACTAACACAAATTTACACAGACACACACACGCACACCATTCAGGCCATGACACACCCAGGCCCAGGTCTGGACCCCACCCACAGCTCCCAGTAGCCCAAGGACGTGCATTAATTCTGACTTCTCTTTTTTTTTGGGACACTTACTCGAACTCTGCCTGCTTCTTTGGAAGCTCTACAACACTTTAATTCTAACCCATTGAACCTTTTCTTTAAACAACAACAACAACTTTACAAGGTGACGATAATAGCTTTTACCATTTTCCTCCAACTTGGTAAGTCAGTATTTTTTTTAAAACTAGTCTTATTTTCTGATAAACTCTGGAAGGAATTCTTCCACACATAAGGACAAACTTATGTTCCTAAATACAATGTGTTTAGTTAGATTTAGAGAATGTTGTGGTCTTTATTTCTACATGTGGACCCATGCTGCTTTATGCTGTGTGTTCAGAGGGAAAGAAAGGGGCGTTGTCAGTCACCAGTTCATGCCTGTGTGATACTCATTCCAGTCTCGCAACTAGTTGTTGATAAAAACTTGTATTTATTTCACCAAAAAAAAAAAAGAAAGAAAGAAAGTGCCTTCATTTCCTGACTTCTGCAGCTAAATGTCACTGGGCATTTTAAAAATTAGGCCCTAAATGTAATGTGTTATGGATTTGTATAGTATAGTGCTCTTATTTTGAAAGTATTGCATTTTAGCAGTCTTCCGTTTGCAAAAGGTGTAGTTTCAATGTTTATTTTTTGTGTTTCTGCTTTTAGTTAAACTTGCAGTACTGTCAGATACGATTTATTTTCTCTTTTAGCGTCCTCTTGCGTTTAAAATAACTAAACGCCTTGGTGTGGATCATTTCAATACATATTCCAAATGGAGCCACTGAAATGAAAACTTTAAGAAAAAAAAAAAGCTTGAGGGAAAGCCAAAAAAAAAAAAAAAAAAAAAAAAACTCATGTAATGGAAATTAGTTGGAATGAAAAAAAAAATAAAAAAATAACCTCTATTCTGAGAGGTTATAAAACCTGCTTCACTTTTTCAAGTAGATGCAAACACTTGCAGGGTATTCACGTAAGCATTTAATTAAATATACTCTCATTAAATATACTGTAATTTTTTTTTTTAATCCAACTTTACACTCGTAAAAACTCATAAGAGGCTTTGAGCAAATTTGGGAAGAATAAATAATAATAATAATAATATGTCAAGTATTACTTAAGTCAAATGCTTGTTTCAACTTCAAAGTATTCCCTCGTTCCTAGTAAGAAGAACAGGAAAGTTGAGGGATATTTGATAGCTGTGGGTAGAGATCCAAAAACAAGCATGAACAAAAGATGAAACAGACTGTAATGAGGAGGCCTGGAAGTCATTACTCAGCACTCTCACATTAGGGATGTGTGAGAAAACACACCTAAGAGTGTCTTAGGCGATCTTTGAAAAGACAAGGAAAACAGTGCAGTGTATGTTTATCTGTATTTGTGTCTCCTCTCTAAATTTGAGATAAACAGGGGGTCAAAAGAACAAAAAGTATCCTCAGAGCTTTTTTTTTATCTAAAAAATATTTTCAATTAATTTCCATTTGAGCTAATGGGATCTTTATATGTGAACAGCTTACCATTTCCAACTGTCAGGTTTTCATGTGAATCTTAAAAGTGGTTCGGCTTTTGTTTTTGTAATTTTGGGACAAACACACATCATTTATATGCAAATGTCTGCATGATAATTCTGTTTAACGTGTAAATATTTTTCAACATTCTTCCAACCCCCATCGTCATTTACTGATGATATTTGTTGCTAATGATTATCAATGATGATGAAGATCAGACATGGGCAACTGATTTTGTGTGGGCCCCAAAATAATGCATTTTTAATTAAAAAAGTTTACATAACACGTGACAGAAAAACGCAAAAATAAGATGAAAACCACAGTACACGCAACAACAAAATTCACAACATTACTTTAAAAACACAAAGTAACCATAAAAACATACAAAATGATTTAATAAGCTCCCCAAATTACTCAAATAATACACAAAAAGACAACACAAATACACCAAATACTAAGAAAGAACACAAAATAGTTAAAAAACACAATTAATGATTAAAAATACTAGGAAAGACTCCAAAAAACATACAATAAATGACATGTAAAATGTATAAAAACCTTCTTTCTTTCCTGTATTATTGCTCGGATGGGTCATTATTCTAAATGCTGACATGAATGTTGATAATGTGGCCCCCACTGTGACAAAAGTTTCCCCATCTCTGATATACACTCTTAAATCTGGTTTTTCATCAGCCTCAAGGGCATTGCTGAGAAATATTGTTCCAACCTATGCAAGGCAAATTTATTTGTACAGCGCATTTCATACACAAGGCAACTCAATGTGCTTTACATGATCTAAACATGCAACAGAAAACATTCAACATAATAAAAAAACTAGAAGAATATTAAAATCAGCAGTAAAACATTTAAAATCAGCAACAAACACATTACATCAACAACTGTATGTCAGTATTTCATCTTGTTTTCCACGACTAACCAACGGTCCAGGTTGCCACTCCTTACCACAACAACATGCCAATGCCTGATTTACATCTGTACGTTAAATAGGTAAAAAGCCTGCACCTGGGTGAGACTGTCTACAGATTCCAGAAGGATTATTTCTTAGCTTTTGTCATGACCCACTGATGGACTTGCTCCGCATCAACAACAGCTGACATATGAGACTGATTATCTTCTACGCTCATTGTTTTTTCTTGGAATTTGTAAAACTGTGGCCTCACTTTTCTCTTCTGGAAGGCGTTGCATCCAGGCCTTATTCTTTGTGACCTTCTGAATCAAAGTTGAATGTGGTGTTAAGTCAGAAAGTGGCTGCATACCTTAGTTAGAACACGTGGTTGGTTGTATCACTGTTGTCGTCTTGTTATCTGAAAACAGTCTGGCTATTCTGTGACCTCTGGAATCAACAAGGCACTTTGTCCCAGTTTCCTATTTTTTTTTATTTTTTTCTCCAACCTATTCTCTTTAACTGTTATGCAGACAATTCCAAGTAGATCAGCATTTTTAACAACTATGTTTTCCATCATTCTGATGATCAGTTTAAGCTTCTTACACTGAGTTACTGCCACATGTATTGTATTTTAAGAAGTGGTTGATGGGTGTGAATACATTAGTATATATATATATACAGTATATTCTATTTACGTTATTACATTTAGTCACAAAACATTAGATATTGTGACATGATAACTAAAGCAGGACCTGGGCATTGCAGAAGTATTTCAAAGGTTACAACTTAGGTGAAAAAATGAACTTTGTATACTTTTTTTGTTTAACCAAAGGCTTCACTTTAAGAAATATGTGGCCTTTAGTGTTTTCTCTCTAAATAAGCCATTGTACAGTTGTGAGTGATGTGAACACGGTTACACTATGTTCTGTTTAAGTCAAAGCAATGCCATTGGTACTTATTTGTGTAAGTAAATTATTCAATGTTAAGGTGAGGGGATGTCGACCCAAATGCAGAAACAAATGGAGGCAGCAGGTCAGGGAGAACATCGGTGATTGTAAGTCCAGTCCATTTTTAATGACTAAACCAAAAAGCCAAAGGTGGCACAAAGAAACCAGGGCACAGGGAATAAAACACAGCAGGACACGAGGAGGGTAACACTGACGATTGGGAACGGGCCACATCTGTGTGGAAAACATGATGCAGTTAATGGCTCACAACCCAAACACACTGACGTCACTGGGAGATGGAGACACGAGCAGGAAGACCTGGAAACACAAAGACAAGAGTTAACACAAGAAACCAGACTCCAAAACAGAATAAACTAGAAAAGCAGTCGGAGAGCGCAAACCTCCGCCGAGCAGCTCATTTCCACCCATATTGTGATTTCCATTGTACTGTTGTAGTACTACATTGATTTTATATACACTATTTGATTCATTAAGAATCAAAAGATACTTTTAGCATTTAAAATAACAATGATATTATTGTCAAATAGTTATTAATATATTGCAGTTATACTTTTGTTCTTGTTTTTCTAATTGGAACACTGATGACATCATCAGCAAAGCGTGTTCTGAGAAAACCAAGAAGTTCCATAGTGTGGATGGGAAAATCATTGGGATATATATATATATATATATATATATATATATATATATATATATATATATATATATATATATGTTCTTTTGGTAGCCAGTACATCACCTGTTCCTTGTCCCATCTATCAACTTTTCAAGTTATCTTGCTAACACACACACGCACGCACGCATGCACGCACACACACACACACACACACACACACACACACATACACAGTCTCTGAATTGCCCGTAGGAGTGAATGGGAGTGTGAGTGGTTGTCTGTCTGTCTGTGTGTTGCCCTGCGATGGACTGGCGCCCTGTCAAGGGTTTAACCCCCGCCTAACGCCCAGTGTGAGCCGGAGATAGGCACCGGCAGACCCCCGCGACCCTGAAATAGAACAAAGCGGGTTTGAAAATGGATATATGAATAGATATATAGTACAGTAGTTCCTAGTGAGATCCTATAAGTCAATAAATTGGTTGCATCTTATTTTCTTAATGCTTGGAAGGGTTGTACCAATAACATTTTTATTTTTACTTTTTAGTGATTAAAAATATATAGACTCAATTGGAGGCCTTGTTGTTTTACTTGTGAAAGGAGAAGGAGGGAAATGAGAGATAGGGAGAGAGGGTGTGTGCATTTGTGTGTGTGTGTGTGAGAGAGAGAGAGAGAGAGAGAGAGGAAGTAAGATTCAGAGGCCACAATGTGGCTTTGTGTTTTATGAAAAGGATATAAAAAGAACATTAAAAGTCAGCATTTTCCACCAGCAAAGAGTATCAGACCACACACACTCGCACGCGCACCCACACGACACACACACACACACACACATGCATACACTCACACCTATGCACACACTTTTGCTCTCCCACTCTCACAAGTGAAGTTCCCCATGCAGTCTCCCATTAAAGGGCTTAATGCAGGAGGGTAAATGGTGTTTTTTATGTGCGTTTGTGGTGTCTGCGTCAAGAGAATCGGTTGCTAGATTTATACTCTGTTGTGTTGCTTTGTGTTTGGCTCCACATGAGCCACAGTTTACATCATTTAAACAGAATGACGACAGGTCAGGTCAGGATAAACACAACTTGGGACAATATGTTTGCAGTGGAGTGCTGTCCTCTCCTAATGCTGCTGCTGCAGCATTTTTAAGCTTTCTTCCCCCTCCCTCTCTCTGTTAGTCATTTTAATTTTTTCATTGAGAGATGATCTGTGGTATTTGGGTTGAGTGTTTATGAGGCGCCATTTGTAAAGTTGCGGATGCTAAAATAAACAGCAACTTTTGTCAATATTTAACAACAAAACCACATTTAAAAATTGTATATGAATTTTTTTACGTTACTTTCGACCAGATTTGTGATTTTTTTTTCTTGTGAAAATATAATGTCAATGTTGAATCTAAATGCCAAATGTAAAACTAAATATTTAGCTAATATGAAAATTCAATTAAATCAGCTTTTATATTGGTACTTTCGGTGAATTTGCATATTAGCGAAATATTTAGTTTCACCCATGACATTTATATTTAGATTTAACATTTATATTTAGATTTAACATTTGTATTTAGATTTAACATTTGTATTTAGATTTAACATTTGTATTTAGATTTAACATTTACATTTACATTTAGATTTAACACTGACATTATATTTTTTACAAGAAAAAAGATCACAAATTTCACAAATATTGCTGTAAATCTGGTCAAAAGTAGCATAAAAGAATTCACAAATGTTTTTTAAATGTGGTTTGTTGCTAAATGTTGCATGCGCAACTTTACAATCGGCCCCTCGTAATCGATTTAAACCATTTCAAAAAGCCAAAGGAACACAAACGGGACAAAACTATCAGCACATGGTTCAGCAACTTCATGTTTGCTCATGAAACCACAATAGCGAGCAAACCCAAGCCAAAAAGAATATGTACGTTTAAAATGAGTCTTTAGATTAATTGCACAAAGGTCTTTTATTTTTCTTTGAGATGCTTGGTACCCTGTAGCTTTGTGGTTTCACATGCTTATCATCAAAACACATGCACTTTATGCGTTATCCTCTCCCTATTTCCCTCCAATGGCTCCTTTTCCTTATCTTCTGTCTCCTCCCTCTTCCTTTTGTTTTTCCAGCCAATTTGAAGACAATATGGTGTCTGGCCAAAGAAGATCTACTAGTGTATGTTGCCATTAGAAGAGTGACCAAAAGTATGTTGGCCAAATTGAAATCAGGTGTTGAAAAGAACAGAAGCTTCTGTCCATTTGATAAAAGCATATTATCATATTTTGACTGAGGTGTCAATAAAACGTACTCTTTATCGGCAAACGTTCAGACAAATTCTTCACAAAACTGCAGATTCTGCTAATAATGTGCAAAACCTTGTGCCACTAATTGTTTTGATGGAGTTTTTTCCCCCTAATACTAAATGTTTATAGTAGCTATATATGGCACATGCAGTTCTGAATTTATGACACTTTTTTAAAGAAGAAAAACTCATTAACTTTCTGTGCTTGATGAGCATTTAAACCCCTGATGCATGAACTGCACAGGTCAATTTTACTATTTGCCAGAGATGGCAAAAAGTACTAGTCTTCAGTCCTCAAGTAAAAGTATATATACTTTAATAAAAAAAATGACTCTGGTAGAAGTATTGAAGTTGCTCCCTTACTTGAGTAAAAGTAAAAAAGTACATACTTATGTTAAAAAAGTAAAAAGTAAACCAGCAAATTCCATGTATTGAATTTTTTAAGAACTTATAAAATACTGGTACATGGAAACAAGTTAAATCTGTTAACTTTGAACACCTGGAGAATGTAGCACTTTACTATTACTAAATAACATCTTTAAATAAAATGTGTCAAGAAAAAAAAAAAGTGCAAATGTTCAAGAAAATCCAAGAGCAGCTTTAACTTTTTAAGAACATGTAGAAAACTGGTACATGGAAATTCATTTAATCTGTTCCCCTTTATGATCACCTGGAGAATTTAGCACTCATTAGAGATAACATTTGTAAATAAAATGTTTCAAGAAAAGAAAAATGCAAATGCTAAATTAAACCCAAAGTAGCTTTGAGTTTAACATTTTTAAAAACTTGAACATGTCAATCATAAAACTAAGGAACCTGTCAAACAAAAAAAGCTCATACCAAAATTTTTAATTTAGCTTTCTGGAATGGAGATGTGCCCTTTATGGTCTGAAAATTAGTCCCAGTTTTGCGGATGTTGATTTGCGTCTTTTTATGTCGTGATGTCATCTTCGAAGGTCTTAAAGTAACAAGCTCATTTTTAAAAGAAAGTGTCTATTCTTACGGTTGCCGTACGAACAACCCCCTGTGCTATTCGTACGGTTAACGAAGTACAAGCACGTAGCGTCTTAGGGTTAGGTTTAGGGTTAGGGTTAGGTTTAGTAAGGGTTAAGGGTGGGTTATAACCCAATATTGCAACAATTTTTAGGGATAGGGTAAGGGTTAGGGTAAGGGTTAGGGTAAGTGTTAGGTTAAGGGTTAAGGTATGGGTTAGGGTTAGGGTTAGGGTAAGTGTTAGGGTAAGGGTTTTGTTTAAGGTAAGGTTTAGTCTTAGTCTCACAACCTAAACTGGCCAAATAGGGGCGGATAGAACGCCGGTATATTGATACGGCAACCGTACGGATAGCGACTGCCTTTTAAAAATGTAAGGTGTAGAAAGTACAGATATTTGTTTAAAAAAGTAAGGTGCAAGAGTTAAAAGTCACCAAAAAATAAATACTTACAGATACCAGAATAAACTACTTAAGTACAGCAAAGTATTTGTACTTTGTTACTTGCTATTTGCTATTTGCCCCTTCAAAGGTGCCCCTTCCTGTACATCAGACAGGGCGGGGCTAATCCATCACACCCCATATCCACGTCTACATGCAAAAAAAAAAAAAAACGTGGTCTGCTTCCTGTTGGCTGTGAAAGTTTGTTTTTACTGTGACTCCATGTTGGCGCAGAGGGCTAATTCCTCTGCTGTCTGGCAGTGTGTGTGTGTGTGTGTGTGTTCTCTCAAATGTGTCTGCCTCTAAACTATTACAGGGATGTGGTTTTAGAAATCAAAATCATATGTTTGGTTTGTGTGAGCATTCTTTTGTGTGTAGACATTTGTGCGCCATCCTCTTTGTAGTTACTCATCTGTATTCTAATGTGTGAGGCTGGATTAAAAGTGGAAATGCTGATCTTTGGGATTTTAGAGATGTTATCATCTCCTTTCATTCCTGTCACACACAAAAAAAGAAATGCTAAACCCTTTTAAGCTGCAGTATAATACTGTTTGATGCTGGAATATTGAACCTGAAAGATGCTGACACAAGCACACTAAATACTGGTTTTAAACAACAATGATGCTCCTGAGTTGTCCTTTTAAAAAGAGGATTTATTTGATTTAATCTAAATTCTATAGGTCAAATCTTTATTTCAAGGGTGTTTATTGTAATTTCAGCACAAAAACACAAGAATAAAAACACAAACAAGGAGGAAATTGAGTAAAAAAAGCAAAACATTCAATCATTGCACTGAGAGAGAATGCACACATAAAGTGAAGGTCTCCAATGAATAAATCTTAAGTAGCAGTTCTGTCTTAAAAACCTACAGATACCTGTTTTGACCATCAACACTTTTTCTGAGGCCACATATTGTTAGAAGTGAAGTTTTTGTCACAAAGCAGAAGGTTGATGTGTCATAGTTTTATGATGCTCTAGGTTTTTGTACACATGAAATAATCTAACCTTATGATTATAATGCCGTTATTAATGGATGATGATCTATTCTTACTTTTTAAAAATGTTTTTCTATTATCAGTTGATTGTTCTGCATCTTCAACACTTAAGCGTATACATTTGTTTCATCCATTGCAAGACTAAAGAGATTATTTATAGCAGTAATTCCCAAAGTTTTTCTGTTTTGCCCCCCTTTGAAAAAAAAGGAAACATTTTGAGGCCACAACAAAATGTCAACAAAATTAGTATAACAAATGTAACCTTTACTGAAAAAAGTAAAATTGGTGACATATTTTTCTTCAAACTCATAAAGCATAATATGTGAAACAGTAATATTACAGTTCTTTGAGTGCAAATAATATTCTTTTTTCTATCTGTTCTTCTCACCCACCCCCAATGTGCTTTTTTTTAATTTATTTATTTTTTTAATTTATTTTATTTTATTTTTTGTAATTACCAGCAAGGGGAAAGAAACAGTATTTAGTTCAGTGGTACCTAACTTATTTTGGATAGTGACCCTATTTTGATATTAAGAATTTCTGGTGACTCCAAAGACATTTTTTTTCTAGAATACATTTTTGATCATATATTTTTTACTCCATTTTAGTTGAACTACATATATATTTCACAAAGTGAAGGTAGAAAAATATAGTTTTTTAAGATCGGGTGTTGTTTTTTTTTTTTTTTTTTTAAAGAACAATAATTAAAAAAATTCAAAAATAAATTAAAATTTTTCAGATATTTCAGGCATCTCCACATGGGGTCCTGACCCTAAGATTGAAAAACACTGATTTAGTGGCTCCAGAATAGATTTATTTCTAGAGTTTTTTATCATTACATCTCACTCCTGGGGTGGGACCTAGACTGTCACTTGTTTTTGTTAATTTTCCACTCTCTCGCTCTCTCTCTCTCTCAAGGACCCAATGTAGTGCCATCGCGTACCCCGATTTGAGAAACACTAGTTGGAAAGACATCTTCTATATTCATTACCAAAAAGAGAGCAGGATTATATATGAATGACAAATTTGTGCAGGAAAACTATTGAATTAGCATTTTTCCTCATAAACACTTGATGCTATTAGGTCAAATTTACCTTTGCACCCAGGATTATCAATTAGGTATGATCAAGTGTTATATTGAGGAGTCCAGCATTATCCTATTAGCTATTCCTGCTGAAGATAATGGACCTGATAAGATTAAAAACTTGCGTGCTGCTAAACTGTGTGTTCTTTTGTCCTCCCCACAGATTCTTTCCATGTTTAAGATCAACTCTGCACCAGTTGCTACTAACCACATCTGTCTGACATCCATTTCAAAGACAAACACAACTGTGCACACCTGAGTTTAAGAATCACGCAGAGGAATAAACATCAAGAGCAGCCATGCTGATCGTCTTAGCATTTATCATCCTCTTTCATCTAGCTACAGCCATTCTTCTCTTTGTTTCCACCATTCACAATGTAAGTTAAGAAGAAGACAGGCTGTTGGACGCAGGGGACAGTTTGTTTAACCATGTTTTTTTATTCTGTTGCAGGCATGGTGGGTGGTTTCACCAACCGGGCGTGAAGTCATCTACACCGACCTGTGGTACTCTTGTAACTCCACCTGCTATCCTGTTGTCAACAGCCACAGCAGTGATGCAGGTAACCCTGTGGGACTGCGTGCCTTGTGTTGTAGCTATGTGATATTTCAGTGTAGTTACACTTGACATCTGCTGTCTTCTCAGGTTATCTGCAAGCAGTCCAGGCTTCTATGGTCCTGGCCACCATTTTATGCTGCATTAGCTTATTCGTGTTCATCCTTCAACTCTTCAGGATCAAACAGGGAGAACGATTTATCTTCACGGCTATCATCCAACTATTAGGCTGTACGTAGGATGCACACATTTCTCACTTAACACCTCACTTTTTTTCCACACGATTTTCTTTAACAACATTTTGCATTTCAACTTTGTGCACGGAACTACCAATATTCCAAATGTCCATTCAGTCACTTCATAATTTATATTGTCAATTAAGTATGGCGCCACATTAGTTTAAAAAAGCCACACGTATACGCGCGCCTTCACTTTCTGCGCGCTCTCGGTATCTCCCTGCGAGCTGCACATCACTTTCTGCTCACTCAAATGTGAATTCAGTGACTGCTCTCGTGCATCGTTACTTTCTGCGCGCTCTTGGTAACTTCTAACCCTGCCTGCAAGATGGATTCTCCTGGTGTTCACAAACACTAGAATCCATCTTGTACTGTTCCCGCCTTTGCCTTTCAAATACGAACCGAAACGGTTAGAACCAATCATGAGGCAGTGTTGTGCTTTAGAGTGGGCAATCCGGGTGTGAAGAAGGCAGAACCACCGAAGCAAAACTGATGCATACTCAGTTGCGGGGAGAGGAACTAGCTGGGTTACCGCTATTAGCATAGCTCTGAATCAAAATAGAAAGATGTCGATGCAGGAGGATTGTTAACGTGCCCTTAACTCTCATACTCGTGTTGCAAAAACAGGCAAAAATTACTCAACGGTATAATGACCGCAGCATTACTATCCCAAAAGAAAGTTTTCACCAGCGGAGCCTTGTTGTTGTTGTTGCAGCGTCTCTGCAGCACATGCAGATGACCACATCATTATTTGTTACGGTGTGATTGGCTAAAACAAATCATGGTGGACAGGCGCTTCGCCCAATCAGCTTTAAGCATTCTGTTCATGTCCCTCCCTGGTTCTGAAAGGATTCACCAGACACAGACCCAGATGGATGTGCAGAACTCGAGTTAGAGGGAGGGGCTACACATCAATCTGGCTCTTGCCAGGTTAGGCACACTCAACTTTACTTTCTACTCGCTCAAATGTATTGAAGAGGGTGGGCCCCCTATGTCAAAAGGCGGGGCCAATAGACGGTCGCTGCTACTCCTCTTCTTTTTGATTGGTCAACTTAAATGCCAACATCAGAGCCTTATACTCAATATCTGTCTCTTCTTTAGTTTACCTCTTTTTCCTCGGACATCTTTTATACATCCAAAGTTGCCGTAAGGATGACCCCGCCAAACACTGCCTCTGATTGGCTCTGGCTTGGAGAATGTTGCCGTTTAAGTTGACGATTAACATAATTAACTTATCCTTATTTAATCGATCATGTGCATTATGGGGGGTTTATGGGGATTTCTATAAACATTCTTATTAAGAGGTGAAATATAATTTGCAGTGTGCTGTGTGTTTTTTAACACCGTGCTCTTCTGTGCCCCTCACAGCTCTATGTGTGATGATTGCTGCATCCATCTACACCGCAGAAAGAGAGACCTTTCAGGTCCCAAGTCTGCATGAAGGTTCCTATGGCTCCTCCTTCATTTTGGCCTGGATTAGCTTCCCTATGACTCTAATCAGTGGCGTCATGTACTTTATACTCAGGAAAAGGAAGTAGATGAAATTGGATTGATTTGCTATTGAAATCTAGGAATTCAAAATTGGACACATACGTAGAGCAACTTTGTACCTTTACAAACATGCTTTCGTAATAATCTGAAAGATTGGTGCTTTGGAATTGAAGTTATGTTTAAAAAAATTAAACAATAGAAAAATTCCTGCTTTTAAACATTCCATTTGAATCCCACTAACACACACATATAATTGGTTGGTTGTATTCTTCTTTATCTTGACTGATTGATCCCACTCTGAGAGAGTGTCCACATACGAAAATGGTAGTAAACATTTCAATATAAACCTAATCTGAAAAGAAGAAGAATACTCGGCCATATTGACATAGTTAATTAAAGAATGTATTAATTATTTGTAAAAAATGATCTAACTTTCTGGAATTATGAGCATAGTTTCTCACAAGTTGGACATATTACCCAGTCAAACCATCAACACTCCTTGCTTTGCTTTATTGAGAACAGGCATACCTTACCAGTGTCATTAACCCTTTGCATAAAAGTACTTGAGTTCTGCCTTGACACCACAGTCACACGTTGGCAGATTTCCATCCTAACCTCTCACAAACGGAACTTTTTTACAGTGAGTATTGCATCAAGCAGAACACCTGGACAGAAAAACAGTCAATATATTTTGGTACAACAGCTTAGCTAATTTTGTACATTTTTGCTGCATATGTGTATTTTAGATGAGACTTTATCCATAAAATTACATCGAGAGAAAAGAAACAACATCATTAGGTGTCCTCTGTAATTCATAGCATAGATTTGATCTATTGGCATTGAAGTTCAAACTAGTCATAGTGACTTTTTCTTTAATTTGTGTGTGTGGTATTTACCTGAGATGTGTTTTATGGTGAGATGTTAACAATGATGTGCTGTGATATTTGGGAATGAAAACAACACGAAAACAACACAAAAAGAGCTTTAATGGAGAATTAGCATTTTTTTGTAATTACAAAGCATTTCCACAATAAAAAAAGCAAGTTATTTATTATTTACCACTGTTTTCACTGTGTATCATGTGACTGAACATGCATGAAGTAATTGCTTTTTGCCATTTCTTCTTTTTCTGTGGTCCATTCCTGAACATTTCTAACATACATATCACATGCTTGTTTGCTCTGCATCTGATAACAATAAATTTGTTACTGTAATACATATTTGGTCTATTTTTTACCCCATGCTTACAGAAGGTTATTCAATTCAATTCAACTTTATTTGTATAAAATACAATTCATAATAAGAAAGAGAAAACCCAACAAGATCCACATGAAGCATTTAGTGACAGTGGGGAGAAACAACTCCCTTTTAACAGGAAGAAATCTCCAGCAGAACCAGGTGCAGAGGTGGCAGCCATCTGCCTCGACTAGTTGTGGTTAGTGGACAGAAGGACCAACAGAACAGGATAGAGAGATAGAACATCAGAGTGTCCCAGACTAGTTGAGCCATGAACCACAGATCAGGAACTGCCATCATCAGCTTCACGACACCTGAAACAGAGCAGAGAGAGAAGGACGAGGAGAAGGCACTGACTGCAGAAAAACATGATACATTATTATCAAGTCAGCCTGCCTTGGCCTTGGGCCTCACTCCCAGTGGCCTAGTCAATACTTATTATAAAGGTGGCAAATCTCTTCCTGTTTATTGGTAAGCTAACAGCAACTCCAAGGTCTGTAAATACAACCGTTCACAGACGAGCCCATGTCCGCTCTAGCGATTAGATTATGTTATGATTCAGTCCTGTTTATGCGGACTGTAAATCATAACCAGCTACATCAGAATTTGAATCTCTTTGTATGCTAACAGGATTATTTTAAACTCTATTCTAGATTTTACAGGAAGCCAATGAAGGGACGTCAATACTGGAGAAATATGCTCTCTCCTGTTTGTTCTAGTTATTATTCTGGCTGCAGCATTCTGAAATAACTGGGTACTTTTTTGTAAGTTGTTGGAACATTCTGAAAGTAGAGAGTTACAATAATCTAATCTAGATGTAACAAATGCATGGATTAGTTCTTCAGCATCACTCTGGGCCAAGATATTCCTGATTTTAGAGATATTACGGAGGTGGAAGAAAGCTGTCCTTGAGATTTGTTTAATATGAGAATTAAAGGATTAGTCAGTATCAAATGTAATGCCCAAGTTTTTTTTTACTGTGGTGCTGGGTGACAGAGTAATGCCATCCAGAGACACTATTTGCTCTGATAATTTCTCTCAGAGGTGTTTTGGACCAAAGAAAATTATCCTGGTTAAGAAGGAGAAAGTTACAGCTCATCCAGGATGTGATGTCTTTAAGACAAGCCTGGAGTTTTAATAACTGATGGGTCTCATCTGATTTACTTGACAGATAGAGCTGTGTATCATCCGCATAGTAATGGAAATTTATATCATGTTCTCTGATAACGTTACCTAATGGAAGCATATATAATGTAAAGAGTATTGGTCCCAAAACTGAACCTTGTGGAACTCCATGATTAACTTAGGAGAGATTATTAACATGAACAAAGTGGGTTCTGTCTGATAGGTAGGATTTAAACCAACCCAGCGCTGTTTCTTTAATCCCAAAAACACTTTCCAGTCTCTGCAGCAGTAGATGATGATCCACTGTATCGAAAGCTACATTGAGATTTAAGAACTGAGATCAACCCTCTGTCTGAGGCGAAGAGGAGACCATTTGTTACTTTTACTAAGGCAGTCTCTGTGCTGTGATAGGTTCTAAAGCCAGATTGAAAGCTCTCGTATAAATTGTTCCTATGTAGGTGATCACATAGTTGACCTGCAATGACTTTTTCAAGAATTTTGAAAACAAAAGGGAGATTGGATATTGGCCTATAATTGAACAAGTCACTTGGATCGAGGGTAGGTTTTTTAAGAAGAGGTTTGATTACAGCGGTTTTAAAGGCCTGTGGTACATAACCTGTTACTAGAGATGTGGTAATCCGGTTCACCATATTAGTGCTAATTAGTGGAAGAACATACTGTATCTAATCAGTGGAGTTGGGATTGGAAGTAAAAGACAGGTTGTTGGTTTAGAAGCACTAACTATTGAGGTCAGTTCAGATAGACCAAGTGAAGTGAAACTATGTAAATAAAAGCTGCATGTTGGGGTAAATTCAGGAGCAGCTTTGATTAAGAAATTATTGAGCACTCCACCAGGGGAGACATTAGTTTTTTTTTTCCTAATTGTTAAGATTTTATCAATAAAGAAGTTGATGACATCATCACTGCTCAGGTTGACAGGAATAGAGGGTTCAACAGAGCTGTAGCTTTTGGTGAAACTGGCTACGGTGTTGAATAGAAACCGAGGATTATTTTTGTTTTCCTTAATTAAAATTGAGTAATAGGAAGTTCTAGCTTTGACAAATTAACAAACTCTTTCTCCAAGCAATATGAACTTCAACCATGTTTGAAGAGAGCCACTTCCTTTCCAATTTTCGCGATGCCTGTTTTAAAAGACGCAATTCAGATTTATACCAGGGAGCAACCTTTTTACGTTATGTGTTTGCATGTGTTTATTTATTTGTCTGTGAATAGTCCAACTAGAAACAACTAACACTGACTCCAAATCCAAACATCCATTAAATCACCATTTCTTACATCAATCTTATAAAATTATGTGAACTGGTCATGAAGCTTTTCTGCTTTTTGATTTATATTAAATTATTTCGTAAAGTCACAGAATTCTTTTAATTTTGACTTTAGATGTAATCTTAATAACTGGTGATTTTTACTACCTGCAAAACAAATACCCATGACTCCAGTAGCATGCTGCTATCTAGTGGACAAGTGGAAAACTACAATGTCTTGGTGCCACTTTAGGCTTAACACAAGAACTAGAATTTCTACAACAGAGCGAGTTAATGCTCTAGTCCAATGGTTCCAAAACTTTTCACCTTCATGTACCCCTTCAGACATTTAACCTGAAGCCATGTACCCCTACTCCTGCACACTTAAATAACATAATACTGTAATGTAATGCCATATACAATGTAGCCCTAAAGTGAATTTTACCTATCCTGATGAGGAATAATATATAAAAACAATAACTAGAATATTTGCATTTCCTGAAGAAAATGCAAATGAGGATGCAGGTGCTAGCCCGCGTCGCACTGCATTAGTTAGGAACAGTTCAGAAAAAAAAAAATAAATAAATAAATAAAAAAAAAAAAAAGGAACAGTTCAGAACATTATACAGCTCATTCACGTCAGTGTTTACGGATGGCTCAAAGGACCCTAACTCAAGATGTACAGCTTTTGCTTTTGTGATTGGCAGTGGCTATTCGTACAGTAGACGTATCAATATATCGTCATTCTATCCATACGCAGTGCCTCTCATTGGCCAGTTTAGGTCAAGTGACAGGTCAGTCATTGGGCAGTTTAGGTCATGTGACTAAGACTAAACCTAACCCTAATCCTAAAACGCTATGTAGTTGTACTTCGGTAAACGTACCAATAACCCCAGGGGTTGTCTTTATGACAACCGTACGAATAGACACTTTCTTTGTGATTCCGCCTAGTGGTTAAGGACGCTGGGCTTGTAATTGGAGGGTTGCCGGTTCAAGCCTCACCTGGGCCGTCACTGTGGGATGTTGAGCAAGTCCCTTAACCCCGAACTGCTCCCCAGGCGCCGCAAAATGGCTGCCCACTGCTCCTCAGGGATGGGTTAAATGCAGAGGACAAATTCCATTAATGTAATAACATTACATGGCCAATTAAAGGCGAAAGCCCCGATTTAATCTTTAATCTTTAATCTTAATCTTCAAGTATGATTGAAAAGAAAGGCTGTAGATCATTTGGCAGTTCTTACAGTGGAGTTGTTGGCAATTTCATCAGCGTTACAGTGGATAGAAGACTCACAAGTTAAAGATACAATAATTTGTTCAGACTCAAACTCTGTTTTAATGGCAATACAACATTTTAAGTCATCGAGTAGACAGGATTTGGCTAATGAAATTTATGAAAACTTTTATAGACTTTATAGGAGAGGTTTCAAGAGTTTTTTTTTTATGGATTCCAGCACATAGAGGGATAAGTGCCAACGAAGCGGCTGATAAATTAGCAAAGCAGGCACTTACATCAAATGACCCTCTTATGGACATTCCTTTTATCATGGCAGAATGGCAGGCGTGTTGGGAATCATCAAATACACAGAGACATTTATATGCTGTACAGAGCACAGTGGGTACTGGGAGGTGCGCCACTGGAAGTAGCAAGTAAGAGAGGGTCATAACTAGGGTTGGGTATCGGTTGGGGTTTATCTGATACCGATGCCTACTAGGGATGGGAATCGAAAACCGGGTCCTTCTGAAAACCGGTTCCCAGTAATCCAATTCCTAGAAAACAATTGTTTGCTTGCCTGTCAATTCTGCTTATCGGTTCCTCTTACATCGCAAATACGTAATGATAAACTCCTCCAGGTCCTACGTTGGAGCATAGTAGTCAGTAAAAAAAAAAAAAAATCCGTTTTCCGAATGTATTTTCTTTTTTTTTTTACGAGTGGGAATGGGCTTCCAAAAATTACTCTCTTGTCGACATTTAGAAGAATGACCAATCTGAGCATTAATACAGGGAACAATAAAGGGTTCAGTCTGTTTTTGTTGCTCTTTTGTATATATATATTTGTCATTTTGTGTTTTTTTTGTTATATGAGTCATTTGTTTGTCATATGTTTTTGGGGTCATTTTTGTCATAATTTTGATTTTGTTTTAGTGTATATTTGTAGTCGTCATGCGTTTTCTGTGTAAATTGTAGTTTTTTAGGCTTTTCTGCATTTTTTGTAATTTTGCAAAACAAAACATCAAATTATGTCATATTTTATTTGTGTGTTTTTTTTTTTGCTGTTATTTTATTTTTGTCATTTTATGCTTTCTTTGGGGCTGCAAAAAATGGAACGAGTTGCCCTTGTCTGCTGTAAATGCTTTTTAGTTCTGACCTTTACTGAAGTGATTTGATGGCTTTGGATAAATAATTGATTATTTTGCACTAAAACCAGCTGGTAACCAAATGCACAATTAGATTACAAATCTAATTTAAAAAACAAGCTTCTGTTCACAGCTATTTTTAGTTCCAATCTCCAAGTTTACAAGCTTTAAAAACCAATGCATTTAGGACTAATGAAATACAATTGCCTTTACTGGGAGTGGAGTTGCATCTGCAGCAAGACTTTATATGTAGCTTCTTTTCAAATAATGATTCCCAACCAGCTGAAAGCTAATGCTGATTTGAATCATATATGACATAATTCCTCTGCTGCACACCAGCAAAGACCTGCTCCAAGGAGAGAGCAGCTCTGACCCCTGTCACATCCTTTGCTCATCTCAATCAGATTAAATCTGACGTGTGAACACACACCCTGAGGAAACAGACAGCATGGACGCCAAAGGACAGGAAGCTCTGCTGCTGCGAGGGTTGATACTAACACTTATGACCTAAATGTGAGCAGGTGTGGATTATTATCCAGCCCATAAAATGTGTGATTCTGACCTGAACACAGAAAGACAGGTTTCATCTAATAATAGATCAAACAGTGCTTAGTGTGGTTTGGTATTTGTGTAGAAAGTAAAGTTTCAGGTCACAGTTTTAATTTATCATCTCAGTAAACAGCAAAACTTTTAAAAAAGTCAATGTACACCTTGTACATTGACTTTTTAAAAAGTTTTGCTGATTGTTAGAGCAACCCAAAGCAGCACAAGTTGTCATTTTGACTACAAAAGCTGCTAAATGATCCTAAATGCTTTACTTCCCATTAGGGATGTAATGATTCACTCAACTCCCGATACAATTTGATTCACAATACTGGGTTCACAATACCATTCTCTCACGATTTATTTTGCAAAATGAGAATGTAGAAAAATATTCCTTAATTTTTTTGGGGAAAAAAAAATAGAAAATACTGTACTATTTTCCTTTTATATTTAATTGTCAAAAGAATCCCTTGATAAACTATTCAAAACAATGCAATTTAACTAAAAATAAATCTTGAATGAAATAAATAAAGGAATAATACAAACGAAGAAGAAGCCTATTAATTTAAATTCTATAGTAAACAATGCAAAACTACATAATAGTTCCTTTTCTTTTTAAAAGTGCAACTGAAAATGTATTTTGTGCCTTAACAATTGGACTTTTAAAAAAACAAAAAAACAGTCATTGCATTGTATTTACGTCAGATATTTGTTTGGACCAGCAGATGGCGTAGATTCCGCCCGCTGCCTACACTGTTTAAAAAAAGTACTGCGATTCAATTTTCAGAGCATCAATGGGAATTGTGATACCAATGAATCAATTTTTAACTGCCTTACGATTAATCGTTTTATCCCTACTTCCCATACACCTTTTCGCGGTGACATCATCATCCGGGACTTCTGCCTTAGCAACACCCTCGGCCATTTTAAGTGGGGTATACATTTGCCTGACAACTGCTATTTACACTATATACTGCAGACAACACGAAGGTTTTACTCAATGTCGTACGAATATTTCAATTCAAATCATTTCAACTTACTTTATATAGCGCAAAATACAACAAAGTCATATCAAAGCGCTGAACAAAACTACAAAGTCCATATTAAAAAGAAAGAAGCCAACAAGATCCACATGAACAAGCATTTAGTGACAGCAGAACCAGATTCAGAAGTGGCAACCATCCGCTTCGACTAGTTGTGGTTAGTGAACAGAAGGGAGATTAGAGCCAAAGGCCAAGCACCGATATGAAGGGAAGTTACATCTGGTTGGTTTGGTATCGTGTCCATACTAAGCACCTCAAGGTTCATGGCAAATCGACCTGACAACATGGCCAGATCTCCAATGGCCTGCTATTAATGAGTACCTCATTAACAGTCCTGGCGTCTACACAATGGAGAAGATAAGGACTTACAAAAGCTTGGGTGCATAGATAGTATCTTCTTTCAGGTAGGCTTATGTATGTGTTTTTGTGCTTATTTAGGCCTATGTCATCGTGATAAATGGCTCGTTGTGCGATGTGGCTATGCTAAACTAGCGCCGCTAATATAATAATAATAATAATGATACAGCCTAAATTAAACATAAATAGGTATTTGAAGCACATTTGTTTATTTAATATACTTACAGTTCATATACAAGTCAACACACTGCATATTTACTGTTAAATTCACATTACTTGTCTTTACGTTAGACATTTACATTTTATTTTCATTACTTATTTTATTTTAATTTCTCACGCTCACTCATGTGGTTCTTTGGTATTCTCAAACCCAACATGAAAGCCCTCTAGTTAGGCCTAGCCCTAGCTAGCTAACTAGCCATAAACATTTCAGTCATTACTGAATAAATTACAATTTAAATGTAAATGTCATAAAATCAGTCAGGAAGAAATTAGATCCCGAAAATACACAACCTACCAATAACGAAATGTCTACTGCAAACATACAACCGATTAGATTTTGGGCTTCATGTAGTTCCATCTACGTTTGCTCGCCTCAGTGCTTGGATCCATCATTTCCGTTTCTGGCCTTTTTCTGTAGGTATTCTGTAGAAGGATATCTTTTCCTTTAGCCAGGCGTGGTTATGACAGTCAAATACTACGCAGGATTTGGGCATTATGCAATAAAAATCAGCCAGACTGCAAGATCTCCATTGTGTTGTCAGCTGTAAATAGCGGTTGTCAGGCAAACTCTTAAAATAGCGGCCCGAGTTGCTAAGTCAAGTGCTGACGTCACGCGAAAAGGTGTATAGAACTCAATGGACTAAAAGGGGCTTATCACGTCACTAATGACGTAATTTCAACATGGCGCCGTACAGGGTAAAGTAGTCCCAGTTTTAAAAGTTAATAAGAAGAATATGGTGCAAAATAATGTGTTTCTTAGGCTAAGATCTTCTAATAAGGACATTTCAAAGGTTTTAGGCCACATTTGTAAAAACAGTTAATGATCTCTTTTGTAATTTGATTAATAGATCTACAGTATATATCTTTTACATGTATTACCCCAGCTTCCTGAGCAATAGGCCATGTGAGGCAATATAAGAGATGAATGAAGCAATTGCTGACAGCTCAGTTATATACACATTTATTTAAACATCTCCTACCTTGCTCAGACTCTCCTCGATCATTAGAGACAAGAAGTTCTCCAATGTCCTCTAAAACTTTGATAAGATATAATCAATAAAAATGACATTGTGTTATTATCATTATTCACAGGCCTTAGTGGATGTATATTGTGTATGACAAGTGTCATGTTGTAGGCCTAATGATATTGTTTTAGGTAAACGAAAGTGTGTTGCTTAATAGATACATAATTGAAGATGAGTGAGACACATCGTCTCACCTTGCTTTTATGTTCATACAAAATGTCTTCCTAAGCGGCAAAATACTAACAATGGAAAATGAAAAACTTTGTTGAAAATTGCTTTCTGTAGGTGAATTTGTTCCAGCCGGGGTTCATATTAAGCTATGAGTGAATGTGTGGAAGTGAAACTATAAGGGGAGTCATTAGGCTCCCATTGAATGGCTGTTTCCAGCATCAGCACTACTTGTGCATGTGTGTGTTTCCTCTCAGGCTATGAGATCCTGTGGGAAGGCCCACTAGAGCGATAAGACTCTTAAGATCACTTAAAAACACACACCCACATGCATCTTTACACACTCCCACGCACAGGCCTCATTAGGGTTGACAGCACAGTGAGAGTTTATGAAAAGAGAGAAGGGGGAGCGGTTGTTCAGAAAAAGCAGAGTGAACAGGAAGCGAATGTCTTCTCCAAAGTTGAAAGTGAGGCGTTGGCAGAACGGTGGCCTGCTTTCTCAGTCCCTCTACACCTGTTAAATGAATGACGTCCATGTAATATTACGGGTCTCATTCTTAAGGTTTTGGAGATGAAGGAAATCCTTTATAGAGACAGGTAGCTGGCCAGAGGTTGGCTGAGAGGCATCACAGTGGGACACACCACATTGCTTTACCACTTTATTCTTCTCACTTAAAGATTTTGGAGGCCAAAAAGGTAAGTCAAAGTTATCGTCAATGATTTCGGCATTGCCTGAGGTATTTGTATTTGACATGTAATCAGGCGCGTCTAACCCATGGGGGATGCAACACCCGCACTTTTTATTGGCCAAAATGTATCTTGCATTCAGTCTAAACTTACACGAGACTACCAGAGATCCACAGATTTTTATAAAACAACCATAAATATAAATTACATAAATTGGAAAATAGAAAACCTCCTAAACATGAAAATTCCACTTTGCCAGCTGTCGTGGATTTCTTTCAAAACTAGCACCAGAATGGATAATCAAAATTTAAATTAGTTATTACATACTTTACTGGTTTGCAAAGTTCCAGACTTTTGTCCGGAAATGCACTATTTCATAGAAACAACAATTCATTCCCTCACTTTTTACAGAGGGATTCATTGTTGATAACGTATTGGTCAAGTTTGATTGACTGAATGGTGATCGAGCCAATCACAGCCAGCCATTTGACGAAGCCGCCATTATGGAAAGTTCACAGCGGTAAGTCAAGTGTAAGTAAAGTGACAAAAAAATTTGTCCAAAAGTGGTAAGAAGAGAGTGAAACGTGACTAAAATGGGCCAAAAGCAGTCAAGAGTGGTAAAAAATATTGACAAAAAGAGGAAACAGGTGGTATGTAAAAGTTAGTTTAAATTAGCAAAATGTGGCAAGCAATGGTGAAAAAGAGATGTGGTACAAAACGAGGCAAAATGTAGCGAAAAAGGAAACAAGTCTTTTTTATTGGGCGAAATGTAGCTTATTTGGAAGAAAAGTGGCAAAAAATGGTTAAAGAATCAACAAAAAATGTACAAAAGTGTCAAAAATAACTTGCAAAAATTGACAAAAATGAGGAAGAAAGGGCTATGTAATGACAAAAGGAAGCTCAAATCTGAAAAAAAAAAAAAAAAAAAAAAAACCCAAAAGGGGCAGAAAAGGGACAAAGGTAGTTGCAAAATTTTGTAATAACAACTTTATCATGGTTTTAGTCAATTCATCTAATAAACTAAATTGGGAGTCGACGGCTGCCCTACCCTTAGAACACCCTCACTTTTAAAATCGCTGCTTCACCCCTGCATATAGTCAATTTAAGTGAGTGTGAATCTTCTGACAAAAATGCATAAAAAAACCTACATCTTTACTGGTTTGGCTGAAAAGTCTAATTGCATTTTTTTTCTCAATTAAAAACAGAAAAATGTATTTAGATCCATCCATTTATTAAATTGCTATTCTTGCTATATTGTGTTTGGAACCATTCCCAGCTCACAAGGGATAACCCCTACCTTAGACAAATGTGGTTAAGCACAGACTAAAAAATACAAAAGTATTAAATAAACAGAGTGCAGGAAGAAAAAATGTCTAAAGAATTCAAAAAACAAGCCATCACGAGAGAACACAAGGAGTGAACTGGAGCATGAAGAACTTAAACACAGACCCACCAGCAACACCACTGTGACCTCCTACTTGTGAAAGTGCCTTGGAACGCCACCTGATGATGTCGGAGCTCCCATTTGGTAAAGAAGGAAATAAAAATGATCTCAACTTTTCAATCAATAAACTGACGTCATGCAATAATGACGGGCCTCGTGCAAAACACGTCAGTGATAAAAAGTTGATTAAGAGCATTTTTTAATGTAAAAAAAACATTAGGAAATGCAATATTCACTAAGTTTACAGTTTATTTACCAGTATTGTGGAACACAGACATTCATGTTGTATTTGTTATATATTTTTAGTTTTATATGAGCTGTTTTCTTAATTTTAAAATGCAGAGTTTTTATTCTATTTTTAATTATTTCTATTTTGTTTAACTAATGTACTTATTTTGTGTGCTCTGTGTCATGTTTTAATGCCTTATATGTGTCACTTTAAATGACTTGTTGCTGAAATGTGCTACATAAAGTTGCCTTGCTTGGTTGGGCCAATAAAAATGGCAATGGCTATTCTGCATAATCATACTATTAATCACACATTGTTGCCTTTATTGTAAATACTATCCCAATCAAATAATTCCATGTACTGCGCCTGGAGTGCTTTGAGATCAAAGTTTTCTACTCGGAAATGCCGAGTTACGAGTTGCAAGGAACACAGTATAACCCAAAGTAGGAGAAACAAGGAAAAAGTGCAGTCTAAGATAACCCACAACCTTTAACATGAAACTGAAACTTAAAAATGATTTTGTGTTTAAGTGTACATATAAAGTGTACAATAAATACATATGGTCAAAAGAGAAAACAGTAAATATTGGTTAATCTGGGCTGGAGTATGCCATTCCTAAGTAGGATTTGAGTGCAGGGGTCTAAATATAGGATTGGGAACAATCTTAAATAACTTTAAATCAACTTATTTTGCATAATGTATTACAGCTTAAATTATGTAAGTATAAGAACCCCTTGAGCCCTGCTTATTGCTAGCCAGATATGAGATGATATTACCAAAGATTTCACATAATTCATTGATGCCCCAATTTCAAAGGTCCCATTTGAATTTCTGTCTTTTTAAGCAAAAAAATCTGGAACAAATTGCTTCCACCTATTACCGTAGTCTCGTGAAATATAAATTAATCTTGTCCACTGCCTGGTGGAAACATCAATGCTGAGCAGTGATATTCAACTCCCCATTACTATCCAGGCCAACCAAAGTTTTTCACCATTAGTGCTCAGCTGAGGTAAAATCAACTCTATCCTCAAAAAATCCAAACCATCAGCAAAAATATATTTTTAGGCTATAGTCCCAGGCTGTGATGAACAGCAGAGAATCTAGTTTGTGGAGTATTTGAAGGCGTGATCTACCTGCAAAGCTTTGTCAATCTTTCTTGTAGAATTTTGTACCATTGGACAAGAGTCTCTGAAATGTCTGATCTGAAAGTTGTGCCATTTTCCCCAAGAAAGAATACATTTGCCTCCTAAACTATTAGTCTTTTGATAGTCGTCAGGGAACTGCTCAATTTAACATCTGAATATCCCAACTGCCTTTTGTCCTTATTGCCTTTCTTCTTAAACACATCAATGGTTGTTGTATAAGCTATAACACATCAACAAGACCAGAGAAAGAGTCTGATATATTTCTAATCAATAGGGTTTAGGTCATGTTAGTACGTGACACCAGGAGCTGATAAGGGCATCTGCTTCACTTCTTAAAGGCCAATTGTTTGATTCCTGCAGGCTGCCATTCTCTAAAGTGACAGGAGATGGATGTTTCTGTCTGACACTGGCTCTGAGTTCGGACCACTGCAGCCTCAGGGAGCTGGACCTTTGCTGGAGCTAATCACCTTAGCTTGACTCCAGCAGTGAAATACGGCATGGAGGCTTCAGCAGGAGAGAAAAAGCTCCAACATGCTAGAAGAGAGTCTTAAAAAATAATCTTTAAAGGATATTTGTTGACTTTTCACTTGATTTGGCAAGATAGTTCTAGTTTTTGACCTACACTTAAGTAAAGTAAGAGCACTCAGAATGTGCAAACTTATGTCAAATGCCAAATATAGACTTTTTAAAACTGATCCAGAATCAGTAATTTGATTTAGATCCCCTTTACATTTTTTGTTCATGGCTAAGGTCTATCCATCCATTCATCCATTTTCAGACCAGCTTGTTTCTGTTTTCAGGGTCATGGGGGTCTGCTGGTGCCTATCTTCAGCCCTGAATGGGCGTTAGGCGGGGGGGGGGTACACCCTGGACAGATCGCCAGTCCAAGGGCAACACATAGACAACCACTCACATTCACTCCTACGGACAATTTGGAGACTCCAATCAACCGAACAGTCATGTTTTTGGATTGTGGGAGGACGCCGGAGTACCTGGAGGAAGCCTACGCAGCACGGAGCACGGGGAGAACATGCAAACTCCACACAGAAAGGACCCAAGTGTCCACCCAATTGATCAGGTTGTTGACTGTGGCTTGTGGAATGTTGGCCCACTCCTCTTCAATGTGCCAAGTTGCTGGATATTGGGAGGGACTCGAACACGTTGTCGTACGCGCCGATCAAGAGCATCCCAAACATGCTCAATGGGTCACATGTCCGGTGAAAATAGTAAACCTTTGTTCAAAAGAGTATAAACCTTTTAATATCAAGATGTTAAATACTAAAAACTGTCTAATCATTACCTTGATATGCCACACCTGTGAGGTGGGATGGGTTATCTCTGAAAAGGAGAAGTGCGCACTGACAGAGATTTAGAGAGATTTGTGAACATTATTAGTGAGAAATAGGTCTTTTGTGTGTATAGAAAATGTTATAGATCTTTGAGTTCAGCTGGTGAAAAATGTTCAGTGTATATCCAAAAATTGGTCCCAAAGAGGATCATTTAGTTTATAGGGATTTGAAAGGCAGTATCCTGAATGTGTTCAGCAGATGTAAGGTCAGCTTTCCACTGGCAGTCAGTGCAACCTAATGTCACAAAGAAAACATAAAAATAGCCACACAATCTTATGTTTGAAACACAAAGTAGCCGTTGCTTATATATACAAGAGAGTACAGCCGTAAACTAAAGTTATAAGCTAAAGTAAACAGCAAAGCAAGCAGCCTCTGACTGAACTATTGGGGGAAAATTTACTAAAGGTGACATTTTATTAACTAAAGGCATTTTGTCTTTGACCTAAAAAAAAAAAGTTCCACATAAACACCTAAAACTGACATTAAATACATAAATTAAAAGCAAGCAAATAAACAAAATTGAGAATGATATTCTCTTACATTATACTTAAAAACAACAAAATGCAACGAATACATTTACATGATAACTTTTACTTTCCTTTTTTTCTTTTTTGCACAATAATGCTGCCTCAGCAGCATCAGATGTAACGCCATTTCTCTTCACAAGTGGTCTGTAAAACAACAAATGCCAATTCACATGTATGATTTCAAACGGCCAACGTGATCCTTTGGTGTTCATAAGCACTAACCTGATGATGTACCACTAGAGGGGGATGCTCAGCAAGATAAGGCTTACTGTGGCATGTTCAGCAAAAATAAAGAGAAGACCAAAGACCCTTCATGCATCAGTGACCTTCTGTATAAGATGTATTCCGGTTATTTATTCATATACTCATCTAGACACATCCATATGTTTTAAAGGACACGGTAAGGTAAATGTTTACGAAGGGTAAAAAGTTGGGAGGAATGCTAAAATTATTAAGGTTCTCTTGGGAATTTCCCAGACAATAAATTATTTTTTCCAATTATAGCCTGAGCAATTGTAACACAGCAAAAAAAAAAAAAAGAAAAAAGAAGAAGCTTATTAGGATTCTGGTCATTTATGAACTAAAGTACACATTAGGAGTAAAAATTGCAACAAATTCCAGCTAAAATATTTGTTAGAATGAGTTTTAAGCTAATGTAATGCAGGGCTAAGTGTCATATTTATCATAACATCTGTGCCTCTTTAGCCCACACCTGACTTGTACATTAGAAATCCTATTTCTCCTAATGGTTAGCCAGAGTTGGCCTTTTTCCACACATGCCCAGTGAAACATGGACTCAACTGCCAGTAGCCACTGCAGAGCAACATTTGCATTAAGGGAGAAAATTACTGAGAATCACCAGCCATGATAAATCACGATTTGTTTTTATAATTTATTCTTAATAACTTATAAATAACTATACATTGATTTTAAAATTATTTTTAGCCCTGACATTTACAGCTTACACGTCCTATAGTTCTTAAAATGAGGTGGTGGTAAATATGAAGGACTTCAGGACGAAAGACCAAAGAAAGATCCACACTCAAAGATGTCGATCAGTCTAAAGATACAGTGGAAAAAGTCTTCAGACACTTTTATATTTTGGTATATTACACCCATTTGCAAGACTCTTTGAACTAATCTTTTTTTCCCTATGTAATGTTCACACAGCTCCCCAGTTTGACAGAAAAAAACAAACATGTAGACCTTTTTGAGAATTTATTAACAAAAGAAAAAAGCTGAAATATCACATATTCTCAAGTTCTCAGACCCTCTGCTGTGAGACTTGTATATTTAACTCAAGTGCTGTCAATTTCTTCTGATCATCCCTGAGATGGTTCTACACCTTCATTGGAGTCCGGCTGTATTTAATTACATCGATTGGACTAAATTAGGAAAGGCACACACCTGTCTATATAAGACATGTGCCACGTTTACATGGGAGCTTTAATTCCTCTTTAAAGCAGAATAAAAGTGAATTCCTCTTTAACCTGACCTTGTAAACAGTTAATTCCTAATGCTAATTTAATTTTGAATTACACTTAAATCTGAATTAGGTAGCTGGTTTATTCCGATTTTAATTCCAAATTAAATAATTTGTCTTTCTTTTAAACACTTACTTCCGCTTTAAGTTAATTCCAGTCGTTCTGCCGCTGCGCATGCCCGACTTGCGGCGATGACGCGCTGATGATGACATAATCCAAGATGGCGGCCCGGGGTAGAGCCGACACTATTTAATAAGAGCCTAAAAAGACATGGATATAATGAAAAGAATGGATGGACGAAGGAATAAACATGCGCATATTCACACGGACTCACAGACTTCTTACACATACGGACATCGGCAAACGGAACAGGCTTCATCAGATGGGTGATATTAAGACCCAGAGACGGAGTAAATGCGTCTCCGTACTGCATTCACAGGCTGTAATATCACCAAGTTTATAATTGTACCGGTTGTTAAAGCTACTATCATTACCAGGGAGCAACTATTTATTCCTGGTTATTGTTTTCCGGCGTTTTACTGGGCTTTATTTACCGGTGACTAGTTCCTATCTCCCTTCCACTCCGCGGACCAAAGTGTGTTATTGTCAAGCTGTTGCTTCAAAACTACAATCAAAATAAAGGTGAAAACAGTTCTTGTGTGATTTTCTGTGTTATAGCCAACAATAAAAGGTTTGTGTGTTTTTCCCGATAGGCGTGATACGTCACGTTTGATAATATTAATGCATTGGATTTTATATAGCGCTTTATTATAGACATTCAAAGCGCTTTACAGAATCAAGGCATTATTCTTTCACTCCACACTTAGTGGAAGCAAGGCTGCCATATTGCGCCATCGGACCCTCCGACCACCATTACCACCAATACTCACTCACATTCTACATTCATACTAGGCAATGTGGGTGAAGTGTCTTGCCCAAGGGCACAATGATGGTCTCCCATCCAACTACTAACCAGGCCCAGACATGCTTAGCTTCCGACAGGCTGGTATGGCCACTTGTTGCATCATTTCCAAGAAGACTCATGGCTGTAATATCCCTAAAGTGTGCTTCTACTCAATACTAAGATAAGGGTCTGAAAAATTATGATATTTTAGTTTTTCTTTGTTAATAAATTCTCAAAAAGGTCTACATGTCTGTTTTTTTCTGTCACACTGGGGAGCTGTGTGTACTTTACTCAGGAAAAAAGAATAACTTCAACGATTCTAACAGGCTGCAATAAAGCAAAGAGCAAAACACATAAAATGGTTTGAATACTTTCCCAAATGTATCCGTGATGCAATGCATGAAACGTTTTCTAAAGTTTAAGTCACAGGACCATCTGTCAACAAATCCAGTGTTTGCAATGGGGTCAACAAATATCTTGCAAGTGGCAATTTCAAAGCTTCGACATTTATTTGTGATTAAATTCTTCCGTTTTGTGGAAGAAATACCTTCATTAAATTGATCTATGAGGCCTACGCTATGCCTTTGTGTGATACAAATGTTAGTTATCGTCCCCAGCAGCTTTAATCTAAGATGAAGTCTACAGCGGGACCTAGACATGAACAGGTAGAGTGAGGGTAAAGAGCAGGGTAACCCAAATGGAAACAGCTGTAGGATGATATCATGAATCAATCACACACACCTGTGTGCTGCTGACAGGACCCGAAGACAAAAATAAAGCCACTGAGTTTTTAATGCAATATAATCAAACTTAAAACTAATACCTGTGAAATAACCCCTTAAAAACTCATATCCAACCTAAAGTATTGTATTTTATTTAATTTCTATGCAAACATTTTATATAATTACAACCAGAGTGAGAACTTCTTTCTTAAAAGTTCCAATTTTTATTTTTAAACTGATCTCAGTTCATATACACAGATGTTAAATATGATGTAAAATACTTACATTACATTATTCTGTTCAAATTGATGGAATGTTTTTAAAGGTCCAGAATTATACTATTTTTCACCCATTTCACCCCAGAAACATAGTATTTAAGGTTTATTTCCCCAAACTCACCTGTTTTCTGGAGTTTTAGCCCTTTGAAAAGTCACTTTCATGAAGCTTCTATAAACAGGATGTTTTGGGGCCTTCATGCATATTCATGAGTAGGCCTCTCTATGGACGCAGACTTCATGCCTCGCTTTTGCTTTTTTTTTTTTTTTTTTACTTGTCTGCACATGCTGTCAAAGGTCAACACCACAGGAAGTGCAATCATTATGAGACAGCAATGCATATTTTGTTATTGCAATAAAATACATTGATTTATTTTATTGCTTAATTGTGACCATCACCAGCCCTCCCTAATTAAGGGTAAGAAATCTTTTATTATAGGGAGGATATAAAAAGGGAGAGCAGTGTTACACCTAAGTGGAGGGGGAGGGGGAGGGGGAAGGGGAGGGGAAAGGGAGCAGGGAGGAGAGACTCAAGGCAAGAAATAGAAAAGGTGGGGAAGAATAGACTGTTTTGCAGTGAGGGTGAGATGTGAGGTTGTAGAATATCTTGTGCTTATTATGTTGTGTAATCCAGCCAGTATGGTGACAAGTGTGAAGCTTAGCTATAATGGTGGTGGCTGTGAACAAGGGGATTGAGTGAATGGTAGTACCTAAAGCAGGTATTTAGGATTAACGTGTCTAAGGTTAAGCCCAGTATGAGTTTTATCCCACATCCCAAGGCGTGCCAGTGCATCGTATACCAGTACATGTGCAAAAAAAAAAAACGCTACTGCAAGCCCAGGAACTGCCCTGGGCCCGCAGATGCAGCCAGGCCAGCAGAAAGAGTGGAGGCCACGGAGCCCCAGGCAACCCCCCAGATGCCCCCAAGATCCCAGGCCGAGAGGCAGCCACTGCCCCCCACACACACATCCGAGGAAGCCCCAAGCAGCTGAGCACCCAGCGCATCCCCCCACCGACCCCAACCCCCAACCCCAAGGCCCCCCGCCAGCATCCAGCCCCCCCACCCACCCACACCCAAGCACCCAACCCCCGAGGGAAGGGCCCAGAGAGCCCCCCGCCCAAGACCCCAGCAGAGGAGCGAAGGCCCCCGCCCAGCAGACGGCCAGAGCCGCGCGGAACGGGCAGCCGGCGGGCGCCCGCCGGTGGGCCCAGAGCCAGCAGGGTCCGGACCCCAGGCTAGAAGGACCCGGAACGGAAGCAGCACCGAGAGCAGCGCCCCCAGGGACGACAACCACGCCCATAGTCGCCGAGGGCACCAAGGGGATGCTGCAAGCCGCCCCGCCGGCATATGAACTCCCTTCACTTACCTTCATTCTGGTGTCCTGTGCAACCTAGCTGCTCAAAGTTAAAACATTTTTAACTTTTCAAGCGACAACTCCCCCGGCCAAGGCAGTAGCCCCTTCCTCCTGCTACAGTGAGACGGTTACAGGGAGAGGCTGTACACGTCCTCAATTTAGCGGGGCAAAATTAAAGCAGTCAACTTATTGAATAAGCGTACATTCTGAGTGAAGTGTAAGTTGATCATTTAAACTGTAAAAGCGACGCTGTCTATGATAAGTGCTGTAAACGTACAGCCAGAGAAGAAGTGATGCAGCCCTCTCTCTCCCCTGTCACCGGCTCCACACACACACACACACACACACACACACACACACACACACACACACACACACACACACACACACACACACACACCACACACACACACACACACACACACACACACACACACACACACGATAAGCACTCCTGCACTAAGAAATGTAAATGCTAAATAAATAGATGTATTTGTAAAATGTATGTGTCTTTTATCAGTATTTAACCAAACTGCTGCCGCAGCAAAAGCCTCACTCTGAACTAAGTTCAAAACTTTGCGGTTGACAGGTGTAATTCATTGTTCGCGTCGCTTTCTGTCAGCTGGGAAATGATAAATGGACAAACAGAGACTTTCCCTTGCCTGTTTGTACATCCAGCAGCACAGCAGTGAAACATCATGGTACTATTTTGACACTCTATTTAGTAAAATACAGTGATCTTTGTGTCACGGCTCAAGCCGTCCAAGCTAAGTGCCGTCCAAGATGGCTGATAAGCAAAGATCACAAGACCTGTGACGTCAGCTGTAAAACCTAGTCTATAGGTCAGTGGCTGCTGACTCTTAACAAACCAGAAATACATCTGTGTGTTTTTTTTTTTTTAATTTTTCATATGTCATCATCTCTGCAATGTGGCCAGTAGCCGCAGCTGAAGATAACGCTTTCAAGATGTTAATGCAACATCCTTGTTCGACAACATTTTACATGAATAATTGAGGACGCAAGCTTTGAAAAGTTAAATATTACATATAAAAACTGTATTTTTTTCAAACTCTTTGAGGGGTAAAAAAAGGCACAGACCTGAAGCACTAAGGGTCATCTGGAATTCTTAGCTGTACTCAATCCCCAGGAGAGACAAAGAACATCAACTTGTCATTAGCTCTGGTTCAGTTCAAATCTAAAGTTAAACAGCTTTTTAATGATGGTTTAAAGAAGAATGAACGCTATATTGTATACATTTTTATTTTGCTTCTTTCACAAAGGTTCTTTCAGGTAATGAAATAATGCTATGGAAGGCTGATAATGTTACCTAGAGGTAAAGACGTGTGTGTGTGTGTGTGTGTGTGTGTTTGTAGACTGTGGTACTGATAGTTTGACGTTACTTTTCTTTGCTATCATAAATGGTTGATTCAGCTCTCCATCCCGACAAGATTACAGCTGAATGAAAGCTATAAAACTGCACCAACAACATCTGAAATGGCAGAAGCCTGCTTGGAAACATGCAGCCAATCACCATCCACTGCACAGAGGTGACGGGTGCAATGTAATGGCCTTAACTTTGGCTGCCCTTTCATTCACACTGCGAACATTATATGATGGAGATATTTTGAAATAAAATGAGGGCACACAAATGACACTAGTCACAGTTCTGCCTTCAAGCTCACTGAGTCCTTTGCTCCTAGTACCCCCCAGTACTTTTCCCCTTTCCCCCTCCAGCCAGGGGTGGACTGGCCATCTGGCATACTGTCATCATCCTAGTGGGCCATCGACCCAAAGTGAGCCGGTCTGGTCCGCTAAGTTTTTTGACGAGCGAGTGGAGGCAGACATGGTAACATTTGACCAAAAATTGTCCAAAAGTGGCAAAAACATGGAAAGAAAAGAGTGAAAGGTGACAAAAATGCTCCAAAAGCAGTCAGGAGTGGCCAAGGAATTGACAAATAAAGAAGAACCAGGTGGTTTTGTAATGGCAAAGGGTAGGTTAAATGGGCTAAATGTGGCAAACAATACTGAAAAATGGCAAAATGTAGAACAAAAAGAGGCAAAATGTAGGGGAAAAAGGAAACAAGTGGTATTTATTGGGCAAAAGGTAGCTTATTGGGATGAAAAGTGGGCAAAAAATTAAAGAAAGGTCAAAAGTGTCAAAAAGAACTTGCAAAAAAGGACAAAAAATATGGAAAAAAATGATATTTATCGTCTAGTATGTCTAGTATAGTGTGAATTTTTTTTTTTGAAAAATGGGCAAAAATGACACAAAGGAAGTTGCAAATTGGCCAAATGAAAAATGGGCTAAAAAGTTTCCCCCCTTTTAAAGTTTTCTAGGGGGAATAATAATTAAAATTAAGACATGAAGAGTCACATGTTGAGCATCACTGATGTATTAACAGCTTCTACATGGTGTCCCTGATAATGTAGTGGACTGGTTAGGACAGAAAATGCCAGGGCTGAATTTTGGTCCCAGTCCACCCGTCTCAAGCTCACACATCTCACCTGAGTCATTAGTAATTATCCAGTATATAAGTAGGGCAGATTGCTCACTCTTCATTTAAACGACATCACTGACTATTACTGGGCTGTATAAAACATTACACTAAAATATTTTAGGACATAATTTGTTGTATTTTTAACATACAATGTGACTCAATGTGACTTTCTTTTCCCTCAGACTCATTATCACCACCAAGGAGTCACCTTGGGTTTGTGATATGAACTGGAAGGGAGTAACACATAGAGCAAAGAAATAAATGCAAGGCCTTACATTTTGTCCTGTTGTATCCAATAATAATGTTATTTTTTAACAATTTGTAATCTGCTGTCGACAGCAAACATCTTAGGGTAGACGCTGCTAATATATGGGACATGTCACTTATTCAATAAAAATTCTACAGTTTGCACACAAATATAATATATTTTGGTACATTTCATAGGAAAAGCTTTAGTGATTTGAGCTTGTGTAAAGTGAACTAGAGATGTGCATTCTACTTTCAGAAGTAAGTGTTTTAAACATCTCATCCACTGAATTTATGTGATCGGATTAAAACCCATAAAAAAAGATTGCAAAAAGATTGGGTTTTAAATGAACAACTTCATTACCTTATCTGATCTGACTTGTTTGATGCAAAAAAATTGACTTGTGTTGTTGTTGTTGGTTGATAATCATGAAAATAAGTAACATTTTGATTAATAATGTAAAGTTTTCCAGGCATCCAGGTCATGTTCATTGCAATGGTTTAATTAGTGTAACTAGAGTTTGTTTGAAGACAATCACCTGCTCAAAAGACACGGTCACAGGCCATGCACCCATTTGTTGTAGTTACCTTTCATTTTTAACAAGCAGGTTAACTTTTTAATTTGATAATTAAAAAAATCTAATGCCTGCATAACCATGGCTGCTCAAGACTTTCCTCTGTATTTTATTTATACAGAAAACAAGGCCAAAATAGTTATTGTTACTGCAGAGACACATATTTTAAAAGTGAGCATAAAAAAACAAAACAAAATATACAATATTGACCTCAAAGGTGAATTGTTATACACTTTACATATCAGTGTTTAGGGTAAACTTTGAACAAAACTTTCAAAATGTGGAAAAATTAAACCCACAGGCACCAAAACACAGGCACTCCTGCTTGCACACACTTCCAAACTCAGATTGGTCATGCTGTCAGGAGTAATTTTCATGCAATAAGAGCAACATCATCATTAATTTAATCAAAAACAAACAAGCAAAAAAACAAAAACAAAAACAAAACAAAACAGACTTTTAGTTTTAAAGACCCCGAGGGCTAAAGAATACACACACACAGCTAGCAACTCAAAATCAGAGGACATTTTACTCACTGTTCAATTTTTCAAGCCGTGCACAGCGCCAGTAAGTTTATGTAACGTTTTGATGACAGAGGAGATGGGACCGTGTCGTGTTCTATCATCACTGACAGGTTAGCGCTGCATAGGATGTCACAGCCAAGATGGCACCGCAGACGGCAGTCATTTTGTCATTTAACACCCAGACACACGCACACACAACTTTATGTTAGGAGAGAACAGACATCATGAGTCTGACGTGGCGTGGGGGGGGGGGGGCTTTCCATCTGATTGGCTGTCACAAGCGCTGTAGTTTTCGGGACAATGCTCGCCAACAGGATAGCCGCAGTCCGAGCTTGACATGAATCTGAACCATTGATGAAGGTAAAGAACCTGGAAACTTTTAAAGCTCTTTGTGGACTTTAGATTCCATAGACTGGGTGTCAAACTCATTTTAGTTCAGGGGCCAAATACGAACCAGTTTGATCTCAAGTGGGCCGCAGATTTTAGGCAGGAAAACAAGACATTTCAACATTAATATGCCCTACTTGCACTTCCACGTTTAAATAATATGTAAAGTATGTAAAGCACCCACAATATCCAAGCAATAAATTTACTTGATTTTGTGATTGATTTTTATTTAATTTGGAAGATTCTTGTGGAATAATTTGAGGAAAATTGCAGGATTTTGGGAAAAACTTTCATTCATTCAACAATTTGCTTTTTAAAAACGATTGTCATCATGTAATATAAACTTGCGAAAACTGTGAGCGCTGGCAAAAATTGTGAAGTTTAATGCGTGTATTTTGAAGGACTGCGATATCTATAACTGCATTAGCTGGTAATTTGCACATCGATTCTTCATGTTTTTTCTGTTTAGTTTTTTTTTTACTTTCTCTTCCGGGCCAAAGTGTATGCTCTACAGGGCCGGAATTGGCCCCCAGGCCTTGAGTTTGACACATGTGCCATAGAGCAACAACATTGTTCCTGGACAGAACCCAATGTCAAATCTGCATTTCCTCTCAGTGTTTAATTGATCGTTGCCACAAATAGGGACGATTCAGATCCGGAAAAAAATTGGAACTGCTTATTCATGACGGCTCATTCAATTATCTATTACTTCTATAGTCACATCTATTCAATCAGCTCTATTTTTTTTTAACACACACACAAAAAAAGGTTATCTTATCCACCAGTATCTCTGCATCTAGAATCTTGCGTTTAGAGCTGCAACAAATTATTTTCACAATCGATTATTTGGTCAATAAGTGAATCGATTAATTGATGAATCAGATTAAAAAAAATATAGAACACAGTTTAGCTATAAAGCAGAATTAAACCCTGCTTAAGCTGATTAAACAAGTGTGTCTCACAAACAGACAAATACACAACAAACACTAGTGCGTGCGCACATGCAAAGCTCTGCAGGTGAATCAAACACCTCTGCGTCACGTCATTAAATTCAAAAAGCGCTTTTAATTGTTGATTTTTATCGATTTTATTGATTCGTTGTTGCAGCATTACTTGCGTTTGCTCAGTATAGTTTCAATTATATGTAAAGTGTGTCTTCATTTATTTCATATATTTAATTCGCACACAATAAAAAAACAACATTTAAGGTGCAAGGAGGGATAAGCCCAAATAGCTTGTTTAGGAGCTCCATCCCTTTCAATGAACAAAAACAATTTAAAACAAAGCTTAACAAACAAACACTTATATAAACAAAGTTCACAAAATTTATATCAAAAGACAAACGAAATATTAATTGAAGATCAAATCTCATCATCATTATCTATATAATATTTATTCTGATTATTTTTATACAGATATACATTTGTTTTTGTAGTATTTTTAATTTATCATTCATTTGTTTTTTTTTTGTTTTTCACGTCTTCCTCAAACTAATGTGATGAGTGGTGGGTCGGCGCCCTAACGCCCTCTATTGGCCAGCTGGCACTGATTGACGATTGTTCATCGTAGTGTCATCAGCATGTTAGAGTAGTGTCAGCAAATAATATAGGAAGAAAATGTTTGCAAAATGTGGGGAGATCATTTATATTTATTAGAAATAATAAAAGGCCCAAGACTGAGCCCTGAAGCACCCCATGCAAAATTCTGGAATTAATGGAAGAATAACCATTCAGTGACACATATTGTTCTCTGATAATTAAGTACTTTTTTAACCAGTTCAGGGTAGTATTCTCAACTCCATATCTATTTGATTTTTAAATCAGGATACTGTGATTATTGTTGTGGCGGTTTTGAATGGATTGAGACGGAGTCAAGGTTTAGGGTTGCTGGTCAGACATAGTCGGACACAGGGTTTATTTGGTCAAAGGGTTTTTTGAGCAGACCCGTCTGGGATTCAGAGGTTTTCAGTGTGTGTATCCCAATGAATCTGCAGTTGTTCTGTGCTCTCAGGGTTTTTGTATGCTGCTGGTAGTGCTAGTCATAACAATGACGAAGCCTCTGAGAAGAAACCTTGGTAAATGCTATCAGTACGATGGCCTGCTTAGGGCAGTTTGACCAGAACTGACCAGGAGAGATTCTGTAATCACATCAACGGTATTAAATGCTTTACTGAGGTCTAAAAAGCACATTTTTTTTGGTCCAGCTGTAGAAGTTACATTCGTTAGCTGTAGTAAAGTACATTCAGTTGAATGGTTTTTACAGAATCTATACTGGTGTGCATATAGGATGTTATTTTCAGCTAAGTGTCTGGATAATCTTTCATTTATTATTTTCAGTAAATCCACCTGTATTTGATGGACTAAAATTCTCATTTCAAATAATTTGTGCTACTTGTCAAGTTTTATTGATATTACTTTGCACTTACTCTCTGCTTAATATGTTGCATAATTGCTGACAGTCCATGTCCATTTTTTTCTTGTGTGAGAGTGCCTTTCTTGCCTCTTATCTGAAAATAGTTCCATTGAAAGGTGATTGTGCTGCTTCAGTGTGTAACTCTTCACGTTGGATAATGAAGCCACAAGAGACACACATTTAGAGCTGAGTAGAATGATTTCATTGTCTATCACACATTCACAGAGCCACAGACGTATTCATAATGGAGACACAAAGTCAGCAATTGGAGTTAAACTACTTGACTTCTGACCTCGCTCTGGACCAATGAGAATGTCTTAATCACTAGTGCAAAGCCCCGAATGGAGCCTATAAATAGCAGGCAATTTAGAACGAGATGGAAGGGGCAACTCGAAGATTAATGACCTCTTACTACATGCATTTTCCCACTTTTTGTTCTATCAGGCTTGTCTCCAAAGGTCATTTTACCATCCCCAGTTTTCTCTTTCAGTCATAATTTAATGCCGCACTCTTACTGACCCTTTCCCTCTACCGTCTTTGAATGCATTAACATATTAATGCTACACATTTATTTCTAAAACTCTACCTAATAATTCTCTGCTATGTTTGTCCAAGTTTCTTCAAAAACTAAAGGAAAAAAAAATTATGTCATAAAGATATCACCAAGTAACCATGCAATAAGCAACGTTTAAGTATAAAACATATGAAATGTGGCCCTAGTTTGGACTCTAGTGAAATGTCAACACTCTTCATCACACAGTTGCATTTAATGCACCCTGTTTTTTTCTCCCATAAATGGTAATTGCACTTTATTTATAGAGCGCTTGCCATTTGAGTTGCCATTGAGGTGCTAAAGTTTATCAGCCATAGTCACACACTTTACCCCACTTATGATGTGCTTTACTGTTGGGAGCAACTGGGAGTTCCATGTATGGCTGAACACCCAGAGAGGCATTGATTCAGACAACTCAGTCCATCACCTGAGCCATAGTAGCCCCACAGCTCTGTTTTGAATATGTTTTAGGATTTAAATGCCCTTAATCTTTAAAATATAATTTGTGACATGAAATGTATTTCACATAGGTGTGGATTTTTTATACTCAAGCTCACTTCACATTCTACAAGCTCTCTCATTTTGCATCTATACCTTCATACTAAAGCTGAAATCCTGATGCTTTTGAATCTGATGTGAGGCGCGCTGTGCGTGCTTCAGGAAGCACAGAAAGCTGCGCGTCGCCGCAGCGTCAACGTGATGGGAAGAGTTCCTTGGTGCGCAAACACAAATGGTTTTATACATTGCAATTACACACACATGGATTGAAACATCCACACATGGATCAAGGTACAGACACAGGTTGTATAAGGGCACACAAAAATTATTTTAATGACCCCATAGCAGGGGCCCTTGGCAGGTTTGTGCCCAGGGCCCGTGGTCATGATGATTCGTCGATGAGTGTTGCATATGGTTAAAGCTGCAGTATGTTAGTTTTTTTTTTTTTTTTGCATCATTTGTAATCCAAAGTGTATGAGTAGACAGTGAATTTCTTCTCCTTCTCCTGGCCCTGGAAATGAAGTGTATAAATCCAGGAGCATGACGCTGCTGGGATCTAGATGTAAGCCAATGAGAGATCTTTTTACAAACACGTGTGCTCCATGGGCTGTTTTGGGCGTTACTATTAGCCAGTTCATGTACCATCGGGAGTAAATTCAGTAAAAGTGTAATGGTGTAAGTTCGAGCAGAAGTCCCCATTGTGGCGTTAGGCACAGCGGTTACATGGCAAATCAAGCAGAAAAAGAGAGACCGATGTGGAGATGCAACAGTCTAAAGGCGCAAACATACTTGGGAGGAATGGACCGCTTTGTGTCCTTGCGGATCCCCGTGACTGCGCATGGTCCGCCCCGTACAATGGTGTCAAAGGGAGAGTGAGAACAGAGAAGATAAATTTGCTTGTAAATCTGAGAGAAGATTATTCAAGGTGAATTCATTTTACAGTCTGGAAGTGGAGTGATGGTTGTCACTATGAGCTGAGCTGCTGCTGGGATCAGTGTAGCCACTTATGTGAACTCTCTGGTGGGGACGAGCTGACGGCAGCAGCCGCTGCTCAGGACAGTAACTACAGAGTAATACGTGCATTCATGTTAGAGTCTCTAAAACACAAGAAAAAGTCCAAACATTTGTCACCATGTCTCTATTGAGAAAAAAGTCATTAACAACGTTCATGAAGACACTGGTATAGGAGGATAAGTTTCGGTTTTAAAACAGAGCCGAGAGAGGATTCTACATACTGCAGCTTTAAATGGTGGTGAAGTAAGTATAATGGTAATCTATGGACCTTGGGATAATTTATGTCTGTAACACTCTTTCTTTGTATTGCTATTGCTTGTATTGAGGCATCCCTAAAGATTCTAAGTGTTGTGAAGCCTCTCGAGTGAAGGAATTGCACAATGCTGAAGTCCAATGAACCAGTACCAGTAAGTTGTTCCGGAAGGGCTAGGGAGAGCCACTTATTTCCATTTTCAAGACTTTGCAAAACCTTAATGTCTGCAGCAATGCTTCCTTTATACCCACATGTAGTGCAGTATGCAAATATGCAGTCTCCTTGCAGAATGCCTCCTCTGCACATTGTTCACTCTGAGTGCTGTAAAGAAGTGAAGAGTGTTGAGCTGTTTTTAGCTTTGCTGCATTTCAGAAATTGAGGGATGGTTCATAAAACATTAACTTTCTAGAAGTCTACACCCTCTATACAGTCAATAAAGGGTGGTAATCTGGTTGCTTCCCTAAATCCTTTAGTGATGCAGCTTCCTCACTAAGATTGCAGCAATCATTAGTGCACAAGCAGAACTGGTGCAGACCATCCCTATTTAACTGAGCGTTTTGCTCTCGTTTTGCTCGTTTCCTGTCAGTGCACACAAGCACACTGACATTTGAGGAAGTTAATTTTGAGGCAGATGGACTTCTCTGTCTGCTGCACAAACATTTAATAATGTAGAAAACTAAATCAACAAATATATATATATATATATAAATATTTTTTTTTTGAACAACTTTAAAACTTAATGATGTTTTTCCCCCTTCATTTAATGTTGGTGCTCTGTTCGGTCCTGTAATTTTGCTCTGATCAGTGCATGCAAAATAGGCAGATTTGGGCAGAAACTGTCCTATTGATCTACCATTGATCTGAGTTAATACAGCTACACAGTCTGTCAATCAGTCTGCATTCTTTGAAGGTTATTTTTATTTTTTTATTTTTTGAAGATGATCTACTGATCATCATCCAGCTCAGATCTGAGCAGCGTTGTGTCACGCACACTCTCATTTGTCATCATTGTGCCATCAGTGATCAAGTGTAAATTTTGCATCTGATCTGCTGATTCTGGCCTGACATCACAGCGACACAACTGGAGCCTTTTTTCCATCTCCGCTGTGTTTTCTGTCAACTGCGTGTGTCTGCACCTGCTTCTCAGTTGTACTATTTTTCCGTACTAAAACATTCACCGCAAAGTGGTTCCAGATTTCATGAATCACATTGCGTCCCCTAAATGAATTTGCATTTGCATTTCCTCCTCCCATTCCTCCTCCTAATTCCTTGGGCTTTGTACTCCTTATTAGCGCGTGGAGTGACGTTTGCACACGTTTTAATACCCCTAAACCTTTTGTGAATCTGCCCCTAAGGGTGCCTTCACATACACCTCTTTGGTCTACACCATGCTTTGTTTCCTCAGATAATCCGGTCCTTTTGTGGTGGTGTAAAAGCTCACTCACAGTCTGGCGCGGACCATTCAAGTCCTCTGTAAAATGTGGGTCTCGGTTTGCCTAAGCCAGGTGCGGTTTTTACGATGTGAGCAATGATTAGTGCACGTGCAGAAATGGTGCAGACCGCCCTTATTTAAATGAGCGTTTTGTACGTGTTGTGTTGAACATGGAGGTTGAACATGAGTGCACAGAAGTGAAAATAAAAGACCTAAAGTGGAATTCAATAAAGCTGAATAAACTGGTTTTCCATGTAAACCTCAATTTAGAATGACTATTTTAATGTAAACACGAAGCAGAACACTTTAATTCAGAATAACTAATTCCAAATTAAAAAATACTTTCATTTGTGACCTGTGATCTGTCCTCATGGTGCTGCTAAAGCCCTAAGCATAGGCTGGTTCCAGTAGCTACAGTACACTTGTGAAGAGCTATTCAAGGTCTTTGCATGTCATGACTTCAACATATGTTAGAGCCGTTGCCACAACCTTCAAGAATCTAATTGTAAATGAATTTCAATTGCTATTGTTGGCTTTATTACCTGGTGTTCCCGTCTTCAGTTACTCTTATCTGTGCTTTGTCACCCACACTGAAGGCAAAAGTAGACTTTCACAAACCTCACTCATCACCAGTCCTTTTAGATTGAAAACCAGTAAATGAGCTTGTCACTCATCATATTGCCTACTGAATTGATCTAAAATGTACAAGTACTTTAATTTGGCATAGCTAAAAGGCAGGTTGTAAATTGCTGAAATGTCAGTAAACGTTAGTGAGGGTGCCAAATGTGTGCAAACATCTCTGTACATGACAAATTTTATGCATATCTTAGTTGTGATGAATGATGTGTGTACATGTACTGGCTATTATGTCGGCTGTTAATAAACCCACACATTTCTATTTCTATTGATCTAATTTGAAAAGTAGATGTCCTACTCAGTATCAGTTTCCCAGGTGTCAATAAAGAGGGTGATGTTTCAGTCTAGCAACAAGCTCGATCAAGGTCCCTGTTGGCCTTTTCTGCTTACCGGACTGTAAGAACATGCATTCATGAACTGTGAAAAGACCTGTGATTAATGAGAATTCGGTGTGGATTTACTTAAGAGACATGGATCAGACTTTACTTAAGGGTATACATTTGTTGTTGTTATTTTCCCCAACTTGGACTGATTAATTGGGATATTTTTCATCGCACACCTGGGGTTATGACAGAATGCATTGTCTGTGTTTTTAAAACCCCAACCCACCATGGTGAGCATTCTGAACCATTGAAGTGTCTGAAATGTTGCTTTAATGCAATTGAGCAGATGAAAATGGATATTGGAACGGGATGCTGGTGGTGGGACCCAAATACACAAAAAATATGAAATCATGAAGTCATTTTACAACTTTGATATAAATATTCTTCAGTTACAATTATGTTTTCAATTACCCATGTTCAATTACAATACATTTTTTCCCAATTACAATTAAATTACAATTATTTATTTTCCTCAGAAAGTCAATTACAATTACGTTATCAATTACTAAAGTTCAATTAATATTAATCACAATTACCTGAAATGCCAGAAATAGATAACCTAATAAAAAAATGACCTTCCTCTTGTGTTAGATTTCTATTAGCATTTCTTATGATAACGGGTCCTAAATCAGCTGTAAAATACGCTAAAAACAATTATCTATCATCTAATTTATTTTCTATCTATTGGTTACCTTATGTTAGGCTTCCTAATCAATGAAAATATAGGTTTTAATATTTTTAGTGTGGGCATCTTTTAGTGTCAGTATACAGCTTGATTTGAAAAACAAAATAAATGGTCAAATGTGGGAAAGCCTGAAATGAAACATATTTTAATAATTGTTAAATACATATGTGTAGAACTGTACATATATAACTGATTTCTGACCGATCTGTCTTCTTTTTTTTTCTTATAATGGTGGTGGCTGTGGACAGAGGGAAGGAGTGAGTGGTAATACCTAAAGCAGGTATTTGGGATCAACGTGTCTAAAGTTAAGCCCAGTACGATTTTGATCCCACATCCCGAAGTGTATGTGCAAAAACCGCTACTGCAAACCCAGGAGCCACCCCGGGCCCACAGATGCGGCCAGGCCAGCAGAAAGAGTGGGGGCCAAGGAGCCCCAGGCCACCCCCCCACGGCACAGCAGCCCCCAGATTGCCCCAAGGAGCCGAGCACCCAGCGCAACCCGCCACCGACCCCGACCCCCAACCCCAAGGCCCCCCGCCAGCATTTTGCCCCCCCAAGGCAAACCTAAGCACCCCCAGCCAGGCACCGCAACCCCACACCAATGCCGCCAGCAGAGCCCGCCCTCCTCACCCACGAAGGCCGCCCCCAATCACCCACGCGCCGACATGAGACACCCCCCGACGCCAGCACAGCCCGGAGGAAAAAGCAGAAAAGTTTTTGGAAAAATAAAAAAAAAATAAAAATTGATACTTAGCACAAGCATATCGATAATCGATGGTGCAAAAAAAATATCGCGTTATATCGACATATCGTGATATCGTCACACTCCTAGTTATAGTTGAAAACTCATAATTAGGAAAAGTGGGAATCCTAATACTTCTGTAGGGTGTATGTTTTAACATTCGTTGGAAAACCCCCTGAGAATTTTTCCAACACGATAATTAAGCTGTGATATACTGTATTACTCTAGCTTTCTAATTCTTGTGGGAAGAGGCTTAGTGTCTGCTACAGCTCAGTGCCTCTCTGCAAACCTACCATTGAACCACACCTACGTTGAGTGATCCAACAAAAAAGATCCACCTTGTATATCCTGCCTCCATTTGCCTTTTTCCTTGAAAGGATGTCACACTATGAAATCAAAAATACTCACACTGTCGTTTCATGATGGCTTTAATAGTGCCTGTTTCTACTTCTTTTTCTTTTGACACTGACTCATACCTCAATCTGATGAGGATTACTGAGAGTAAGGCGGTATTTGTCACCAATTTAGGACTAAGCCATTGAAGGCCCCACATTTGGAGGGTTTAGTGGTGGTCTTAACAGTAGATTCACCTTTTCTACGTGCAAGTCATGCTTATTCAAGTCTCAGTGGGGCCTGCTTGCCTTGGTTCTTAGGACCAACTGACAATTAAACTAAATCACTTCAACAAAGACAGTTTTTTTTGTTAGAATTTGGTCACCAGATACAATAGTCATCAGTTGTTTTGGAACATTTCTATATAAAACCTCTGCTATTCAAACAATGGTTACAGTCTCCTGGTTCCATAGATGACTGATTTAGATGTGACATCCAAGTCTCATTATCTTATATGGCCTGGTTTACTGGATCATTTATGACTCATTTATGAACCCACACAATGTATATACACACACAACATATATGCTTATCAATCAGCAGTCTGACCCAGTTTGCCTGTTTTTTCAGATGACTTTTTCTGGAGTCAATAAAAAACCAGTGTTCCCTGGAAAAGACACAATAATTAATACATCTTAATATGCAAAACAACCAATTCTATACTTTTTTAATAAAACAAGTGAATATACAGTCAGTATGATAAAGAAAACTTTAGGTTATGTATATAACTCCGGTTCTATGAGTAAGATGTCTCACTATGTATCCCATAGTGAGACATCTCACAAAATATTATGAAATAGAACAGACTTTTTAAAATACAGCAGTACACAAATAATGTTAGTGTTACATAATACATTATAATGATTAATAACTGGGGCTCTCAATCGAAAGTAAACAAAACTGTGTTTATTTTGTTAGTTGTTCTGATAGCTGGAGAGGTGCCAGGGCAAGAGCAAGGCACCGAACCCCAACACTGCTTCCTTCATTGTAAAGCGCCTGAGTAACCAGAAAAGCACTAATTGATGTATAATAATAATAATAATAATAATGCTTTTTTTAACAAATCAAATATTTAAAATTAATCGACTAAAAAAAATGCATTAATTTTGACAGCACACATATGAATAAATTCATTGTAAAGTGTTACCAAGAATGGTCACTGATCTTCCAATTGGTGCACCTGCTCTACAGGGCAGCATATGATTAGTGAGGTGGAAAGAGATTTATATCTTGTGTTGCTTTTAAGCACTTTTATTTAAAGTGGGTCATCTCAGAGGTATTAATTCATCATGCCCATTCCTCTTTTACCCTTTACTTGTTTGATGAGTTAAAATGTCAATCACAGCTTTTTCCTGCGCAGCAATCCTAATGGGCATACAGACATCGTGTTCAATATTCTTTCAGAACTTTAGATATCTGAGGGCTATAAGAAAAATGAATTCATGCATGAGTGCAAAGTAGATGACCTCCAACCAAGCCAAACAAGTAAGTCAATTTTAAAATGTGTTTTATACCCTCCAGTCTTTGAAAAACATTTAAATAAGGCAAGTACCTGCATGTGGGTAATGTGTACCAACTCAATATTTCATTTAATCAGAAATAAAGAGAGAGAGTCCAGCATCTGTTGAAAAATGATTTAAACGGAGCAGTCTTTCACAAAGTGCAGTACTGACCAGAAAATCTCAATCTTTTTGAGATAGTTTTTGAAACGATCTCCCCTGATCTCATTCAGGATGCTATTTAAAGAAAAGCCTAACATAATATGTCATAACATGACCTCATGTTAGGCTCTTTTTGCACTTTTGTAGCCACATTGGACATGATGTTATAAGCATTGTAATCGTCATGATCTCAGGTCTGAGGTTGGTTTTTCTGTTTTTTTCATGTTTCGATTAGTTGGGATTTGTTTTGTATTTGGTTTTTAATTCAATGATCAGTTCCATATCAAGTATATTTAAGTTGTTTTAAGTATTGTGGTAATCTTCTTATAGTCTGTTGTAACTGTTTTTTTTGTTGGTTCCCCTATTTCTTGTTTACTTAAGTTGTGGTGCATCTTGTTTGTTCCGGCCTTGCAGTCAGTAGGTTTTGTTCTTTTAGTAATGCATTAGTCTTGTTTAGTACACAGGTCAAATAGTGGAGACCAGAGTTCCCCTCAAACATGTTGAAGATGCTTTTAATTGTTTTGCAGCAAAGAAGTGTTTCAAACCGCTAGCAGAGCTGAAGTCAGCATCCAATGTGAACATTTTTAAATGCAAGTTAAAGGCACTCCTTTTCTTTACTGCTTATGAATGAGAGAGAGATTTTTAATCATCTCATTGTTGATTTCAAACTGTTCTATTAACTGTTTATGAAATGTTTTCTGTGGCATCTTTTAATCATGTAAAGCACATTGAATTGCCTTCTGTGTGAAATAGGTTATACAAATTAATTTGCCTTTGCCAATTTTTTTTGTAATATGTTCTGTTATTGTTAATGTTGTGCCGATACCGACACCAGTCTAGCACTAAAAGGCAGGATTGGTATCGGCGAGTATTTAGTATCAACATGCCGATACCACCAAGTTACAGCATCAAATTGTTCTTCAAAATGCTTTCGGTACCCAGTTCGCTGAACGGAAGAAGAATCCACCGTTACTGCGTAACTCGGCGCCCCCTTCCACACCGCGGAATCTATAGCCACCCGCTCCCTCCGGAGAGTACGGGTCTCACCCTTTGCCCCTTGCAGACGTATTCAGCCCCCGTCACGGGGCCTCCTCGCTCCCTTCGCGGGTCAGACTCACCGCGAGCGAGCTCGTAAGGGATTGCGCCTGCAATGTTGTGTCAGATTACTGCTACAAATGGGTGAAATGCAGAGGAAATTGATTCACTGTGATGTGATTAATACTAATAATAACCATGAACTGTTTATGATTTAATACTGCTGCTATTATGGACTGGGTTGTATAAATGGTTCCTTATTGTTTGTTTGATATTGTGCACCAGGCGAGCACATCACTGGAAGCACAGGAACATGTCTAAGTAGCTGCAGCATCACACACTCGGGTTGTGAAAAGAAAATGTACAATATTTATATTCAAATTCATATACAAGTTGAAAACAGCCCTGTGAGAAATTCCTTTGAAAGTTCATAAAAAGTAAAAAAGTTCACAGGATTAAAATTCATGGAGAGGTTCATGGTTAGATCAGCTTATTTGACCATGTCTCTTAAAAGAATTGGGAATGGTAAAATGTCCAACCTTCCATCCGACTTTTCTCCGCTCTGACTCTTGATCACAGAACACGTAGTATGGTCACGGGTTGGCATTTGAGAGGTAAAATTCAGGTTTCAGAAAAGTTTATTCATTTGTCACACATACCAGGTAGACAATAGAAAATGTACTCTGTGTTGGTATTTTTTTCCTGTTTCACAAAGGTTTATCAGTGCCAGACCAAGCCATGATAGCAATGGTTTTTACATCTAAGTGAGTATGCAGCTCTCAAGAATTGGAAGAAAACACAACGGTATCGGCCAATACTCCACAACTTTGTAGCAGTATCCGGGCCAAAAAAGGGCATTGGAATAACACTAGTTGTTGTCCTGAAGGGTATTCCATAAAGCGGGTTATGTTCAAACTCTGAGTATGTTCAGGCTCGAATGAGGGAAACTCTGAGTATCCCATTCCTAAACGCGAGGTATGCTCTTCTCTGAGTATGTTACCCTGGCAACATTGTCCGTGAACTAAACCTGGTCGCTGGCAGGTTTTATCAAAGAAACCCTGGGTTTCTACCTGGCTCCGCCCACCTGAACACAGTTTCTGAACACTTTAATGAACTTTAAAACTCTTCTCTGAAACACATTAGTAACATCACACACCACAGACGTGTTCACATCATTACTAATGTTGTGTTGCTTTACGTTTTTTTTTTTTTTTGTGCAAACGGTAGTTTTCTTTATAACATTGTTGATACAGAGCAATAAGTGAAAGACACTGAGAGGTTGATCTGCATTAAAACATCTACTGACGTCTGTAGTAAAGTTCTCTGAATACAAACCTGTGGATAATATAAAGGAGGAGATGACAATTTAAATAAATCCACTTTCAAGGCCTGATTGTTGTTTTAAATTGTTATACAGTTAAATCTGTAGATCACGTATCGTTGAAAGTATGATGAATTGTGACGCTACGCTTGGAAGTGATGGATCGCGGGTTCGTGTCCCGCTTCAGTGTTTTTTTATGACATTTTTTGGGACGTTGAGATGACTTTGGCGACAATATTACATTAAAAAAACAATATAATTGATTCGATATCAAGCGGCTGTCACTGTCTTTATATCCAGTGTAACAGGAGGACTCTATGCAGCCATCCTATGCTGCTGCCACGTCTCCTCAGACACATTTTATTCATATTATTCCCCGCTCGTCATGTCACTGAAGAGATAAAGTGATGAAGTGACCAAAAAGTGTGACTAATTATGGGTGATTTAAGCCACGATAGTCACTGAAGACTGAACGCACTTTTAGAACAGGCTCATATTCCTCAAACACCGGCTTATTTCACCCATTAGGGTGAATAAATCACTCTCTTCCGTTTGGTTGTCATGGCAGCTCGAGTAATCTGTGATCCATTGATGATGGCTTTTTATCACGCGCGTGCACGTAAGTAACCCAAGGTTTACATACTCAGGGTTGATTGACCCACTTCATACCAGCTGTAATGGAATCAGATACCCATCGCGGGGTATGTTGACCAGGAGTTTATGGATAGACTGAGAGTTTGTTAACCCTCCTTTATGGAATACCCCTCTGCTCTTAGTTTTATCTGTGCATCATATTATCCCAATCAATTACCCCACAGGTGTTCCTGATTACTTAATTACCTTCCTTCCACGTTGAAGGTGTGTTTGAACACTGAGTGAGTGCCCATGAATTGTCTCCATTAGTCTCATGCCTGCCTGCTGTCACTGTAACGTTGCGCCTCCTTCCAATCAGGCTGATTTCTGTTCACCTCAAACTGGGTTGTTTAGTTTCTAGTTTTGTAAAGTTTTGAATTGTGTGTATTTCAGTTCCTTTAAAAGAGGGAATTTTGTTTTGATTGTATGCTAGCCTCAGTCTCATCTCTGGAACTAGGGCCCCCAACACCTTATACTACATTCACACTGCAGGCAAATGCGGCCCAAAATGTTTTTTGCCAACATGCAACCTGTATCCGATCTGTTAAAGAGTCTGAACAGAACAATTCCGATTTTTTAAAATCTGACCCAGGTCACTTTTATATGTGGTCGTAAATCCGATACGTATCCAATTATGTAAATACCTGGATCATCACTGTGGAGGTAGGAGTGATGATGTCATCACTGTATGTTCCAAAAAGGGTGGGGCGTGGAGGTGGGCTCTCGAGTGATTGGCTCTGGCGCGCAGGTGGCTACGGAGTGATCAGCCACCTATTGGTAAAAGGAAATCATAGACATTATATTTGCACAGAACATTGCAGAACAGTGTGTGATATAATCCTTGAAAATGTTCAGCTCCATCTCAACACACCGGCATGCAACACACCTCAACGTGCATCACTTCCCGACATGCGCGTGGTTGCGAGGGCCCGTTCATCGCTGCTTGCAGCTTTAATTATTATATTTTTTTTCTCCTGTAATGTGTAAACTTGTATTTAATCCCTATTTGATTAACAGTATTTTCCTTAATTATGTTTAGTTTCTTCTTTCATTTGTAATATTTAGAATTATATATGATAATATTGATTAATTTCCCATTCACACTCCTTCTGTTCCTCTCATTTGATTTAATCGACTATTTCTTACTGTCTTCTGTGTATGCCAAATCTCACTTTTTTTTTTTAAACAATTCATTCTGTAATTATTTTTTTTTACACAACCCTTCAGAAATAAAGATCAGGAACCTCCTTGTTGTGCAAAAAGTTAACCACTAAAGTCAAAGTGAGGCACATGAATTTTGTAAACACTGGGCTGTTGTCAAGAGATGTGCCACAAGAAAACATTTTGTTCGTTTGTCACTTATGTTTCAGCTTCTGCCATGCTCTTGAATTATGTAGTCACAATACACATGCACAAGAATACATGCTTAGAACATTATGCCTGCATTAGGTGGGGACATGTACACATTTCATGTACCATAAGGAACAAGGCTGCATGCAGCTGAAATAGGATTGTGCTTTTGGTTCTCATGTGTGCAGATGTAACACAGATGAAAACATGAAAACTCTATACACATAAGTTGTATAGAGAGTGAAAGCATATGATTTACATAATGCAAGTTTAATGTAAAAAAGAAAGGAAAGTAAACATGTGATGCTCCTGTTCAATAATTCATTCTGATGTGTGAAACATTATGTATTCAAGGCCTTAATTAAGATCGCTCTTTGCTGTTATGCATATACGCCCTGTTCAAAAAAAAAATAAAGGGAACACTTAAACACCACAATGTAACTCAGAGTCAATCACACTTCTGGGAAATCAACCTGTCCTGTTAAAAACAACACTGATTGTGAATCAACGTCACCTGCTGTTGTGCAAATGGAACAGACCACAGGTAGAAATGAAAGGCAATTAGCAAGACAACTTCTACACTACAGGGCAGTCGTGGTCTAGTGGTTAAGAGAGCAAGCTTGTAATCTGAGGGTCACCGGTTCTAATCTCACCTGGGCCATCAATTTGGGATGTTGAGCAAGTCCCTTAACCCTAACTGCTCCCTGGGTGCTACACCGTGGTACTGCCTCAGGGATGGGTTAAATGCAGAGAACACATTTAGTCTATGTAGCTGTACATATATGACAATGAAGTTTCTTCTATTCTACAAACTCAATGAGTATTGTTAACAGTTAATACTGTAAATCATTTCTTAAAACTAAATGTGTGTGAAGATGTTCAGATGATCAGGTCACAGTCCTGGGACTTGATTGTAGGCAGTGGCTATCCGTATAGTTGCTGTATCAATATACCAACATTCTATCCGTACGCAGCTCCCCTATTTGGCCAGTTTAGATCACGTGATAGGTCAGTCATTGGTCAGTTTAAGTTGCGTGACTAAGACTAAACCTTACCCTAAACCTAACCCTAAAACGCTACGTATGTGTACTTCGGTAACCGTACCAATAGCACCAGGGGTTGTCCGTACAGCAACTGTACGAATAGACACTTTTTTGATTGTATCACATGAGAAGAGTGACATTGCACTGTTCCTTTGTGTTACTCTGGGATTGCTGTATCAACACCCTGATTTACATGAAAAGCCAAATGGCAGGGCTGAAGCAACAGCCAATCGCCAGCGTTATGCTGGGGTTGAGGGTGAAAAACCCAAGAAGTTATCTGTACTGCTTGAAGTTTGTATTGAGTCTTGTTCCTACAGTCTGCGAGCTGGCAACTTGCTCGACGAGCAGCATGTTTTCCTCAACTTAGAATTCTCCCGGGTTCCTACCACCTGCGTGCGTGTAGAGGCCGGCTTGTTGTAAGATTTTACTTGTGACTGACTAGAATAAACTAGAATTAGAAATACTCTTGTCATCTTTCCTTAAAGCTGCTTTCTACTACTGTATAAGTATGATTAGGATGATGGCCAATGAAGTATACTTCCAAGTTTCCCAAGATGCATTTCGATCCTACAACTACAAAAATCCTTAAGCACACTGATGCTAAATATCTTTGTTGATTTGCCACCTTTGCAACTTCTGAAAGCATTTTGAGTGAGAAAGTGACTAAGTAGAATATCAACATGTGGTCATTTGATGCATAAAACTTACAGAAACACATGTCATGTGCTACTACGACAAAACTTTTGGGTAGCTTCAAAACAAGAGCCCTATTTACAAAAGCATTAAAAACTAGCGGAAAACAGGAAGAGATGCTATTGTTTTGAAAAGGGGATGTTTGATTTTTAGCTTGAAGCCGGTCCAGGACGATTTTACATTCCGCTCACAATGCATCATGGGGCGGTTGAATATGACTAGTGTGCCCGCTGTGCATACTTAGGAAATGTCTCGATATAGTATAAATCACGGTTTTTCTTGCGATCTCAATCTTTTCATACTATCTAATCTGAATGCACTACACACTCATTTTGACATCACAATTAGTATGAGCAGTACCTTAGTATGCAATTCTTAACACAGCCTTGGTATTCTGCAGAAGGTGACCAAAAACCATTTCTCTGTTTTTCCTTTCGAGTAGAAACTTTTGTCTTTTCTCCAGTGCCCTTACACCTAGAGGTAGCATGAGGTGGTGTCTACAACCCCCAGAAGCTGCTCAGGTAGTGCAGCTCATCCAGGATGGCACATTAACTGTTTTTTTTTAATGCAAGACAATGTTAGGCCTCATGTAGCTAAAGTGTGTCAGCAGTTCCTTTGTGATTAAAGGGGACATATCGTGGTTTTAAATCCTTCCTTTTTACATATAAATCATACAGTTGTGGTCTATATGTAATGGGGGTGGGGTGTTGCTGGGGAAGTTTGAATAACAGTGAATTGACCAAAAGTTTATGGAGGGAGAGTAAAGCGACCGGGTGTGAGCACCTCTTAGTTACCAAGGAGGACAGCAACCATGATGTCACAAATTTATTAAAAAGATTAAGGTAAAACAGATTAAAATGCCCACAAATTAAAATCAACGTATGCTAAAATCCATTAACGATGTGGGCTAAGGAACGAATAAAATAGGGGAAAAAGTCACTGTCCACAATAAAATGCAATGTGCAGCTACGCCCAGGTCCTCCGCTCTCCCTTGTCCCAAGGCGGTAGATCCCACTGGTCACAGGCTCAGGGTCCCCTGAAAATGCAAAACATAGGCCAGCACGGGGGTCCGAGACTACGTCCGAAGGAGGGGTGTTGCCACGTCACTTACAGGGCAAGGCAGAGTTCCCCTCTGCCTTTGCGTGTATGTGGCTCTTAACACTCCAATCAGTCTCGATACTTCCCGCTGGCTCCAGCCCTCCACACGCTGGGACACCTACACAGAACAACTACCGGCAGTCAAACGTCCCACAACAATATCCCCGATCTGACTTTGTCCAACAAGTGTTACTACGGTCCCATAGGGTACTCACACGGAAGGCAGAGTCCTCCTCTGCCCCTGCGTGTATATCGCCTCGCAACACTTGTGATCCCGGCGTGCTTGTGGTCCCCGATGCGTGTCGTCCTGTGCCCTGGGAACCTGGAGGGCAGAGTCCTCCTCTGCCCCTGGGAACCTGGGGAGGACCCACAGCTTCCCTGCTGCTCCTTCTCCTGTCTGTGTCGTTTTTCCTTCCTCCGCTCCTTCTCCTGTCTGCCCCTTTTATTGTGCTCCAGCCACAGGTGCTGATTAGCCTCAGGTGTGTTGATTAGCCTCAGGGTTTGGACATAGTCATGTGATGGGGTTGATCAAATGACAGCATGTGACTGGCAAGGCTCATAAAACAAAAGCTAAAAATGCACTGCAAAAATAAAACCAATACAAAACACACTAAAAACACAGCACACAATACAAAATAAAATACCATTACACAGCAGGATCACACCCCCCCACGCTCTGAGGTTGTCAGTCCCTGAAACATAAACAGTTCAGTTTCTGTACCGTGCCGGTATTTGTCCAAAGTTTGAGCGATTCGACCTTCTTGGGGCAAAATCCACAATGTCCTGCTCGGCCTGGGCTGGTGCTAAAGGGAAAAATCCATAAACCACAGGTAAAACAGGTTGTTCTTGAGGTGGCTCTGTAGCAGACTGTGGGACTACTGCTGGAGGTAAAGTGCATAATTTCAACGCATTTCTGTGCACAGTTTGTTCACGACCACCGCGCTCAGGGCGGACTCTGTACACCAATCCTGCATCTCCCACATGCTCTACAACTATGTAAGGGTCTGGTGACCACCAGGGTGCCAGTTTACCTCTGCCTTGCCTATTTCTAAAACGTACCAATACCCTCTCACCAAGTAAGAAAGGTACGGCTCGTGCAGACTTGTCGTACTGTTTTTTTTGCTGAGACGCTGCATTACCCATCTTCTCTTGAGCAATGCGATAGGCTACAGACATTTTGTGTTGGTGGTCCTGAACCCACTGAATTACATTAAGACTTGGTTGTTGTGGGCGAACGGCTAGATCTACATCAACAGGGAGACGCAGGTGGCGACCGAACATTAAAAAAGACGGAGCATAACCAGTGGCAGAGTGTACAGTATTATTATAAGCGTGCACAAGCTCAGGTAAATACTGTGGCCAGCGGTTCTGTTTCTCTTCCTCTAACGTGCGCAACATTCTGAGCAAGGTCTGGTTAAAACGTTCAGCGCTGCCATTGCCGGCTGGGTGGTAAGGCGTAGTCCGACTCTTGGTAATACCATAGGTGTTACAAAGTTCTTTCATTAAGGACGACTCAAAATTGGCTCCTTGATCCGAGTGGAACCGGGCTGGGCAGCCAAAATTTTGAATGATGTTGGACCAGATTACTCTGACGGTAGTGTGAGCAGTTTGATCGCGGGTTGGTATTGCCCAAACAAAACGGGTGAACTGGTCTGTGGCAACCAAGATATTTTGGTAAGCATCATTTGGACGACTTAAGGACAGATAGTCTAAGGCAATGACTTCGAGAGGGTAGGAAGCTAAAATGGGGTTAAGAGGGGCTTTAGGCTCGACCCTACTCTTTTGCAGGCTACAGGCGACACAACCCTGGTGGAAACCACGCACCTCCCCCTCCATATTAGGCCAATAGAAGTTCTGTCGGAGGCTGTTGAGGGTTTTGTCGACACCTGCATGGGCACCCGCTTCGTGGATTTTTCTCCAGACTTCTTCGCATCTGGAGGTCGGACAAACAGTCTGGTAGTGCACTTCATGGGTCCTTTGATCAATTACTTTGCGGCACAATATGTTGCTTTTCACCTGTAGCCTTTTCCATTGCTGCAACAGCCGTTGTGCTCCACTGGACAGGGCCTGGCGCTCTGACTTCCGCGGCCTTTCCCTCTTCTCCACGTAGCTCTTCACACGACAAATGTCCAGGTCTGCAGCCTGGGCCTCTTCCCATTCACTTCCATCTGGCACCAGCTCCACAGCTGCAGCGAACATTGCATGCTCCGGGTCTGGATTACATGGATAGGCTGTAGGGATTGGAAATCTGGAAAGGACGTCAGCGTTTATATTGCTTTTACCTGACCGATACTTGATGTTGTAATTGAAGGAGGCTAGTTGGGCGACCCATCGTTGTTCACATGCTCCTAGCCGTGCCGTCTGTAGGTGAGCTAGAGGGTTATTGTCCGTAAACACAGTAAAGTGCGCTCCTGTCAAATAGTCCTTGAACTTCTCAGTTATAGCCCACTTGAGTGCCAACAACTCCAATTTGAACGAACTATAATTAGCATCATTTCACTCCGAGGGGTGTAAGCTCCTACTTGCATAAGCGATTACACGCTCACGTCCTTCTTGCTCCTGTGCAAGCACAGCTCCGAGTCCATCATAACTAGCATCAGTGTACACAACAAATGGCTGGTCAAAATCAGCATAAGCCAAGATGGGGGCTTTTGTTAGTTCAGTCTTTAGTGCATCGAATGAAGCTTGGCATTCAGGGGTCCATTGCACTTTATGCATTTGAGACCTTTTATCTGTAGGAACCCCAGCCAACAGGGAGTTCAGAGGGCGGGCGATTTTAGCAAACCCGGACACAAACCTCCTGTAATAGCCTGCGATGTAATTCACGGAGACGTAAAATAAAAGACCGGACAGTTTCACCCGGCTTCTGAGCACAGCTAAAAAATTGTGACCTTACAATAGAGATTGGTGTTTGGTCACCATAGAGGAAGCCAAGATAAGTAAAAATTTTCCGGGCTGTGTCTTTTTCATCATCATCTAAGACGCTGATTTGACGCTTAGCTTCACCGGCCAACGCTCCTAAAACAATGGCAACTTTCCGGGGCTCAGTCAGCTCTTGCGACCCTAACAACCCTTCAATTTGTTCCTTCCAATCATTAAGTTTTAACTCATCCCCTGGCCCTTTAAACTTGGGGAGCTAGGGGGCACCAGGATAAACAGGCATCATCATGGCTACTTCCTCCTCGGTAACAAGTGTGCTCGAGACCCAGATCCTGCCGACAACGCCAGAAAATGTAATGGGGGTGGGGTGTTGCTGGGGAAGTTTGAATAACAGTGAAATGACCAAAAGTTTATGGAGGGAGAGTAAAGCGACCGGGTGTGAGCACCTCTTAGTTACCAAGGAGGACAGCAACCATGATGTCACAAATTTATTAAAAAGATTAAGGTAAAACAGATTAAAATGCCCACAAATTAAAATCAACGTATGCTAAAATCCATTAACGATGTGGGCTAAGGAACGAATAAAATAGGGGAAAAAGTCACTGTCCACAATAAAATGCAATGTGCAGCTACGCCCAGGTCCTCCGCTCTCCCTTGTCCCAAGGCGGTAGATCCCACTGGTCACAGGCTCAGGGTCCCCTGAAAATGCAAAACATAGGCCAGCACGGGGGTCCGAGACTACGTCCGAAGGAGGGGTGTTGCCACGTCACTTACAGGGCAAGGCAGAGTTCCCCTCTGCCTTTGCGTGTATGTGGCTCTTAACACTCCAATCAGTCTCGATACTTCCCGCTGGCTCCAGCCCTCCACACGCTGGGACACCTACACAGAACAACTACCGGCAGTCAAACGTCCCACAACAATATCCCCGATCTGACTTTGTCCAACAAGTGTTACTACGGTCCCATAGGGTACTCACACGGAAGGCAGAGTCCTCCTCTGCCCCTGCGTGTATATCGCCTCGCAACACTTGTGATCCCGGCGTGCTTGTGGTCCCCGATGCGTGTGTCGTCCTGTGCCCTGGGAACCTGGAGGGCAGAGTCCTCCTCTGCCCCTGGGAACCTGGGGAGGACCCACAGCTTCCCTGCTGCTCCTTCTCCTGTCTGTGTCGTTTTTCCTTCCTCCGCTCCTTCTCCTGTCTGCCCCTTTTATTGTGCTCCAGCCACAGGTGCTGATTAGCCTCAGGTGTGTTGATTAGCCTCAGGGTTTGGACATAGTCATGTGATGGGGTTGATCAAATGACAGCATGTGACTGGCAAGGCTCATAAAACAAAAGCTAAAAATGCACTGCAAAAATAAAACCAATACAAAACACACTAAAAACACAGCACACAATACAAAATAAAATACCATTACACAGCAGGATCACACCCCCCCACGCTCTGAGGTTGTCAGTCCCTGAAACATAAACAGTTCAGTTTCTGTACCGTGCCGGTATTTGTCCAAAGTTTGAGCGATTCGACCTTCTTGGGGCAAAATCCACAATGTCCTGCTCGGCCTGGGCTGGTGCTAAAGGGAAAAATCCATAAACCACAGGTAAAACAGGTTGTTCTTGAGGTGGCTCTGTAGCAGACTGTGGGACTACTGCTGGAGGTAAAGTGCATAATTTCAACGCATTTCTGTGCACAGTTTGTTCACGACCACCGCGCTCAGGGCGGACTCTGTACACCAATCCTGCATCTCCCACATGCTCTACAACTATGTAAGGGTCTGGTGACCACCAGGGTGCCAGTTTACCTCTGCCTTGCCTATTTCTAAAACGTACCAATACCCTCTCACCAAGTAAGAAAGGTACGGCTCGTGCAGACTTGTCGTACTGTTTTTTTTGCTGAGACGCTGCATTACCCATCTTCTCTTGAGCAATGCGATAGGCTACAGACATTTTGTGTTGGTGGTCCTGAACCCACTGAATTACATTAAGACTTGGTTGTTGTGGGCGAACGGCTAGATCTACATCAACAGGGAGACGCAGGTGGCGACCGAACATTAAAAAAGACGGAGCATAACCAGTGGCAGAGTGTACAGTATTATTATAAGCGTGCACAAGCTCAGGTAAATACTGTGGCCAGCGGTTCTGTTTCTCTTCCTCTAACGTGCGCAACATTCTGAGCAAGGTCTGGTTAAAACGTTCAGCGCTGCCATTGCCGGCTGGGTGGTAAGGCGTAGTCCGACTCTTGGTAATACCATAGGTGTTACAAAGTTCTTTCATTAAGGACGACTCAAAATTGGCTCCTTGATCCGAGTGGAACCGGGCTGGGCAGCCAAAATTTTGAATGATGTTGGACCAGATTACTCTGACGGTAGTGTGAGCAGTTTGATCGCGGGTTGGTATTGCCCAAGCAAAACGGGTGAACTGGTCTGTGGCAACCAAGATATTTTGGTAAGCATCATTTGGACGACTTAAGGACAGATAGTCTAAGGCAATGACTTCGAGAGGGTAGGAAGCTAAAATGGGGTTAAGAGGGGCTTTAGGCTCGACCCTACTCTTTTGCAGGCTACAGGCGACACAACCCTGGTGGAAACCACGCACCTCCCCCTCCATATTAGGCCAATAGAAGTTCTGTCGGAGGCTGTTGAGGGTTTTGTCGACACCTGCATGGGCACCCGCTTCGTGGATTTTTCTCCAGACTTCTTCGCATCTGGAGGTCGGACAAACAGTCTGGTAGTGCACTTCATGGGTCCTTTGATCAATTACTTTGCGGCACAATATGTTGCTTTTCACCTGTAGCCTTTTCCATTGCTGCAACAGCCGTTGTGCTCCACTGGACAGGGCCTGGCGCTCTGACTTCCGCGGCCTTTCCCTCTTCTCCACGTAGCTCTTCACACGACAAATGTCCAGGTCTGCAGCCTGGGCCTCTTCCCATTCACTTCCATCTGGCACCAGCTCCACAGCTGCAGCGAACATTGCATGCTCCGGGTCTGGATTACATGGATAGGCTGTAGGGATTGGAAATCTGGAAAGGACGTCAGCGTCAGAGTTGATTAGCCTCAGGGTTTGGACATAGTCATGTGATGGGGTTGATCAAATGACAGCATGTGACTGGCAAGGCTCATAAAACAAAAGCTAAAAATGCACTGCAAAAATAAAACCAATACAAAACACACTAAAAACACAGCACACAATACAAAATAAAATACCATTACACAGCAGGATCACATATATAAAGCGGAACTGCAAAGCTTGGGTCTGAAATCCCCATTATTATAGCTCTACAGGCCCCTTTTCTACCCTTTTCTGATGTGCTTCTGAGAGCAACTCGTTTTGGTGCGGTCTCTTTAAATGCAAATGAGACACTCCATACCCCGCCCCCTCTTCAGGTGACACTCGGTTCAACTCCACCCTGCTCGGCCATTTTTGTAGTTTGATTGAAGAGATACGGCTATGTAGCGGCGCAGAAAAAGTTTATTCACACGTTATTTACACAATGTCAACAACGGAATACTTGTCCATCCAGCCTTACATGTTTGAGCCAGAGTCTGACCCGGCGGAGCGAGATGAAAATGAAGATGATGAACCTACAGAACCCTAACAAGTGAGCTAACACAAGCACCGAGCTAACGCTAGCGCCAAGCTAACGTCACAAAATGCATTTTAATAGTCTTTTCAAAGACAAAAACGGCAAAATGAAATGACTAATGAAAACTTTAGACTTAAATTAAATCATGTAGGCCATATCATCAAGGATCTAAAACGAGCACACAGCGCTAACATATGAAGTCTGAAGACGGTGCAACTGCTAATGCTAACAAAACAATGACAGGGACGTCTTTTTAGCGTTATTTACAGCTTACCGAAGTGCTCTGTTCGTTTGGACTACAAAATAAAAGCGAGAAATAAAAATGGCGGATTGCTCAAAGTTTTGGACCTGGAGTTGATGTACTAATTTGGCAGTTCCGCTGCAAATACTGTGATGTAATAGTTCAAAAAACGTAATAGAGAATAGAAAAATCGAAACAGATTGAAAAATATGAGCAAAACAGAATATAAAGATATCTACGGAGCACCTGAAGAGACTAGTTTGAACTTTTCTGTACTTCTAAACACTCTAAATATACAACAAAATGCATTTAAGGGCTTAAAAAGTGGATTTAGCATGATACGTCCCCTTTAAGGCTTTGATCCTATGGACTGGCCTGTCCGTAATCCAGACCTGAATCCAATCGAGCACCTTGACGATGACATATTCTCACTCAATCTAGATGTTGGTTTATGCTCCAGGAGGTGATCTTTCAGAAGAACGTTCATTGTTCCATTAGGAGTATATGCAGGCCTTGTAAGGGGCTACCGAAATGAATCAAAACTATATATAACCTGAAAAATGTGTTCCCCCAATACATTGTAGTATTTTTCAAAATTCAAGATCAACACACTATTTTCAGTTTTAATTTAATTTTTTTTTCAAGTACAGAACATTTGGCACCGTTCATTTGGTCACCCAGTTTGGACACCCTTTGCACTATAGAAGGAATAAAGATTTTCAATTGGAATATTTCAATAATGTAGATCTGTATTGATTGTTTCCTTTATTTATTATTCATTTATTCATTATATATATTTTTTTAGCAGTGTATCTGCTCAGGATAAACAGATCAGGGAATACACAGGGTAGAATGAATAAGAAGAAATCAAATTTCAAAGTGAAAGAAGTGTGTTACATAACAGATCCAGAGTTAAAATGGGTCAAGGAATGACAGTGAGTACCTGTGATTACTACCATATATGTTTGAGTGTTACTGCACTAAGGGAAAGGATTACATTCAGCTATTATCTGCCTCCAACATATGTTCCCTCTTAACCTCCAACATGAATCATGAATTGTTGGATGATAAATTACATCCAGCATTTGACCTTGTGTCTGTGTGCTGCTACGAATATAGGCCACTTGGGTGTGGTTAATAGAGAATGAGTGGAAGGTTGTGTCAACAGTCGCTCTATTGATTTCTGCTTAACCCCCCACCCCAACCTTTTCAATTTGCTCTTTTTAGGTGGAATTTGTCCTATCTTCTCTGGACTCGAGGGCAGACCTTTAGCTTTACTGCTCAGTGAAATCATCAAAGAATGGGTTAATGTTTATTTTATTTTTTCAATGTGTGAAACATTGAATAATTAAATAACTGTGAGCGACCAGTGGCACATATTTTCTGATTTTGGAGGTGTGATGTTCTAATTTGTTAAAATTATTGTGGTGGCAAAATTGATTAATTATGTATACTCATATATTTGCTTTTTGATCTCATTCAACTTAATACCCCAATTTGTAACTTTCCACTCCTGTCTGATGTCTTTTCCTCTTCCTGCAAAGTCAGTGGACCCAAACTCCCATGATACAGCTTCTCTAAAGGAATGTCAGTTGGCCTCAGTTTAATCTCCAAGGCCAGAGCACGTCCAAACCCACCCCGACATCGGAGGTGTCACCTCCGGCAGACTGACCTTCCCCCCCGGTCTCTTCTTTGTTGTCTGTGGAAGGGGGGAGGTGGGACAGTGGGGAATAAATGTGTGTGAAAGGAACTTTTGGGCCCTTCTTCGCGTTTCTCCTCTGGCCAGAGGAGACCACTTCTTTGTCTATCCCGCTTTGTACCTTTTTATTTAGTTTAGATTAAATCATTTTTTTATTACTTCATCATCTCTCCTGTCTGGTCTTCATCATTTATCACCGCAGAGTGTGTTTTCAAGTCAAAGACGAGGTAACCGTAAATTTCACCGTAACAGTATTAACCAAGATACATAGAAACAACATTTGTCTTGAAGAATTACAGTTTTAACCTCTAATGGCAATGGTTCTCAAACTTTTTGTTTCTGAATCCAAGTTCCCCCTTTTGTCCGACGACAACATTTTACTCAGACGACTGTGAAAAAAACAACTATGGAGCATAATGATGAAATGAATGAACACATAATTTAAATAATCTCATTGTGAATACAGTAAGTGGAATCAAGAGGTATTTAGTGCCTCCTGAATGGATTTATTTCTATAGTTAGGCCCGAGCGCCACGAGTTGGTGAAGGGCCTCTTGCTCTCGTAGTTCACATAAATACGTGTTAGCAAAGGGCATCAAACATGTTTGGCTAGCGCAAAGCAATGTTGCTCTTGCTACATTTTTGCTTTTTTGATGAAATTACTTTTCTGTCGCTGCTACAATGCATGGAGGCTCCTGACTGCTGCTTCATATATATTCTAGTTTCCATTCTGTTTTACAATTTTTTTACATACCCCCTATGACAAAGGGTTTGAAAAGGGTGCATTCTGCTTTCAGTAGAGCATAAATAAGCTTCTACTCATTAAATAAGAAAATATGTAAAAATGTATTTTAAGGTAAGTGACAGTGTAGGAGACCCAGCTAACTTCACAGATGGCACTGGACATGATGTTAGAGGAAGTGTCACAAAAGAGCTGTAAAAGGCTCAGGTTGGGCCAGTGGAAGCTTTTTCCACCTCAGTCTTTTTCTCATCGCACAAGTTCGAAGTCTGTTTGACATTCCAAGGACAAAAGCTTTGTTTAGATGTTTTTTTTTTCTCTCATCACAAAATAGATTCCTTGCTTATAACGAATCAAAACGTCTTTATAATGCACACAGTGGGTTGCTACAACACCCATAAATATCACAGTAGATAAACTATCACTAATTTTCATGAATAATTTCAATTTAGTTTTAGCCTTCAATATAATCTGTATTTACAGTATTTTCTATACTGTAACTTTTTTGTTTTTCAGTGTAGTATAGTTCTACTACATTTAAGAGCATTTGAGGAGATATAGTCACAGTTTTGGCCATCCTACCTTTGGTTGCATTCAGCCTTAGTCGAGGCCAGGGCCCTCCAATTTGTGACCAAAGTTGGCCCTCAAGCAATTAATTTTGGCCCGCTGCCCATAAATTTAAATTGTTATTTATTTATATTTTTTTTAAATATAAAAAATTACGTAATACAGTACAGTGATTTATTGGAACAAAAATCTAAAGCTGATGTCCATTTACATTATTTTTATTGAGTTTAAAAGGATTGTTCGAGGCAGTGGAAAATGTAGTTTTGATCATATACAGGGTATTTTGTGTCCCATTTTGTTGAATTTATATTGCACTAAATGTCTTTTAGATGCTTCATAATTTTATGCCATTAAACATAACAAAGAAAAGTGTTATTCAAACTAAAAACTACTTTAATTGTTTATTTTGCACAGCTATGTTCAGTGGTGGCTGGTGCATTTTTCTCCAGGGGGGGCTACAACTCCAAAACAGATATACACCAAAAACAGGGTTTTTGTAGCTTTGAATAAATAAGTAAGGAAAATTGCAGTTACAGAACTGCTTTCAAACTTACCAATGTGAATGTGAAGTGTACATTATATCCAGGAGCGAAGACTTTGTCGACATCCATCGTAAGCAACTCGAATTTAATGAAACACCTCACAACGACACACGCATCTAAAAAATCAGAATTTTTTGACATATAGCAACTTTTTTTTTTAAGAGTAATGCAAATAGTTACTTTCCTTGGTAATGAGTTACTTTTATTATAGAGTAATTCAATTACTAACTCAATGACTTTTTGGATCAAGAAGTGAGTAACTATAACTAATTACTTTTTTAAAGTAACGTTCCCAGCACTGGACGTCAGCCACAGGAAACACGTCACCAATCAGACACAGATGAACGAAACAACTTTACACATCATTATTTATATAATATTTATTCTGATCTTCTAAGTACAGATATTTTGTTTCGTAGTATTTTTAATTAATTATTACATTTTATTATTTTATATGTCTTACTCAAACTAACGTGCTGAGTGGTGGGGTGGGTTGGGGCCCTAGCGGCCTCTATGGGCCAGCCGCCACTATGTTATGTTACTGGCATGTTTAATTTCATGCACTGCAACATGAATGTTTAGCTTTGGCCGGCGGCCCTGAAAAGAATTTGGGCACCCCTAATCTAGCCTTAAAAAGTGAAAAAGTATAGTTGATGAAAACTTTTCCCTATTAGTCAACATGATTATCATTTAAAGCTGAAGACAGAACAAAAGACAAGGGTCTGGTTTCACACATCATCATTGTAATAGGCTGTACAGGTTATGAATAAAATATAACGTAGATAGATGCTGGGATGTTCATAAATCACAGCGACCGTTCGAGGACATTAACATGATTTATATAAACAGATCAGAATATTATTGTGTGTCTTTAAAGCTGATATCCGGAGGATGAAAAGAGAGAGAGGAAATTCAAAAGCAAACGTCTCGATGTCCTTGTACCCGGACTTTTCTTAAGTTTTTTAGTAGGAGCTTTGGAGTTTTGGAGCACTCCTCCATGATGCTACGCTGCTCGGGGTGATATCTGTTGTGCTGTTGTGACGTGCAGCCTTGTTTTCCTGCACAGTTTACGCACACGCATTCACTTTGATTGACAGTCTCCGCTACAGGAAGTCGTAGCCTATTGGCTGGGCGATCACGGCACGATTTTATATTAGTATAGGGGTCTGTAGGACGAAGGCGGGACTTACATACAATGATGTATATGAATGTAGACCATAGTAAAAAACTAGTTAGGTATTTTTTTGCATTTCAAAAGAATGATATATAAACATAGATTTCTGCATTAATGTCAATTGAAAAGCCTGGTATGATTTGAGGGTGGAAATCATCCTCAAATCATGGAGTGGAGTACTTCAGCATGATATAAATAGATCTGAGAATAAAGCACATTAATAGTTTAAAATCTATTAAAATGGGTTTTACGTGAGGAGATTTTCAGCAAAGTAACTGGGTGCACTTCTCTCTCTCTCTCTGTGTGTGTGTGTGTGTGTGTGTGTGTGTGTGTGTGTGTGTGTGAGCCCCGCAGGCTCAGATGAAAACTGATAGACAAGATAGTGGTTGCAATGGGAAAATCAGTGCACGGCATCAGGGTGTGAATGCTAATCGTCTCCTAGCTTAGACATCCGCAGCATCTCTGCATCTCATCTCATCTCTTATCCTCACCTGACTCCCTTCCTTCCTCTTTGCATCCTTTTCTTTTTTCATCACGAACTTCTCATTCTCATCCCCCTGCTTTTGTCACAGCCCCTTTTGATTTTTCCACCTGCTCTTAACACTCAATCTAAATGCATGTCTTTTTTGTCTCCCGGTATCAACTTTTGTTCTCACCTCCCTGCCTCAGCTATTTTTCCATATCTCTCTAGAAACCAGCACATTAGCAGAGATCACAGATGGAAACAAATACTCTTCAGATCCAACACCTGGTTGATGCCTCACAGGACACGTTGCAGTCCTTCTACGGCATTTTATGTTGACACAATCAAAGATGTGCATGTGTCTCCCTGCCTAAATATGCTAAATCTACCAATGCAAGTGTGGCGTATGCCTTTCAGCCCCAATAGGAGGTTGTACAGCGTTTTTCCTCTGCTGCAGGCACTGATGAGCGAGTGCGGGGAATTTGCTTGGCACTGCAGTAAATGTGAAAAAAAAAAATAAAAAAAAATGGAAGTGCAGCAAAAGTTGCTGAAGCACACAAAAGAAAGCAGAGGAAAGAGAGAGAGACTGATAGTCAGGGGAGGCAAAGCTCTAATTAGGGTAAGAGACTCAAAGAACCAAATCATGAACCCACTTCTTTTCGTGTCATTGGAAAGATTTTTCCTTTCTGTGCTGTAACTATTGACACATGTTTCATATTGTGACTATAATCTGTCCTATTTTGCTGGTGTCATTATTCTAATATGATGACCGTGGCTCAGGTGGTAGTGGGTCGTCTTCTGATCGAGAGGTTGGGGGTTCGATCCCAGTACCTGACTATGTGTCGAAGTGTCCTTGGGCAAGACACTGAACCCTAAGTTGCTCCCAGTGGTCGACTAGCGCCTTGCATGGCAGTCCTGTCCCACTGGTGTGTGAATGTGAGAGTGATTGGGTGAATGAGCTGATATGTAAAGCGCTTTGAGACTGCTTCAGTGTGGTGATAAAGCGCTATATAAAATCAAGACCAAGTCCATTCCATAATATGTTATGATGATGATACTGTAGTGCACATGTGTCAAACTCAAGGCCCGGGGGCCAAATCTGGCCCTTTGGAGCATCCAATTTGGCGCGCAGGAGAAAGTATGAGAAAACATGAATCACTGTGTGAATGAAACTCAACAATTTCGCAGGGACCCACAGTTTTCCCAATGATTATATCACATTATCAGATTAATTACTCTTTTAATTCACCTCAAATTATGATGTAATATTTCACTTAATTAAAGAGGAATTGGTCACATATCAAGGAAATTTAAAGTGAAGATCCTGTTAGGACTGATATCTGTCACTTATTGCTCGTCACTATTGTCTGTTTCTTACATATTTTGTATTTTATGTATACATAAAATTGCAAACTAGGGCACAATAGTGTTGAAATGACTCGTTTTCCAGCATCAAATCTGTGACCCTGCTCCGTTATTTGGTCCCTGAACTAAAATGAGCTTGACACCCCTGCTGTAGTGGAACTTTCCTCAAGCAAAGTATTTCAATTACTGTCAGAAAGCCCTATATATGTATTATCAGGTGTGTCATGTAGGAGGGTAAGACAGTACTCAACAATGTCAGTAGGACACGATCCTCTCACAGATGAGCCAAATATTAAATCGTATTTGTAGAGCCATATGGGGTCTATATACATTTATCTTTTTAATTGTGGCTCTTGTTGTTCTGTTTCTTTTTACATGTGTCACGTACACAGCAGGGGTTGCATGAATATTACCTGCTTTATATGGATGGCATCACCATCTGTTAGGAAATAAAGCAGATATAATTAGATTAGACTGAGTTGACATGGGATGAAGTTCAGTGGCTTCGCTCAGCCCACAGCAGGTGTGGACTAATCATTGAGAACTGATCAAACCATGCTTGAATACAAAGGACAACCTTGATCAGTCTGTTGTACAATTTCTGATGTGCTCACGGCAGTGAGAAGAAAATCACTCCATGAGAGACTAGCATGTGTTAGAATGCAAGACTAGTGTGGGTTTAAAGGATACCTGTAGTGAAAATGTATATGACAAAAAAATGTGTTTAATGAATTACCAATAAATAAAATATGTGCATCTTTTTATTAAAAAAACACATTAAAAGGACTTTCTAGAAGAATTTTATACCTTTTGGCATAAACTATGGAGAGTCGCCATTTTGGACAGGATATGACGCACTTTCTTTCATTTGCTAGGCAGGCCTGTCCAGAGCTGTATAGAGAGAGAGTTGCGACAACGAAAGTCCAAAATGCTTGACCATCACGTGATTCATGTTGACAAATAAGTCCCCGGAAGTTATTGACGGGCAATTTGAATCCATTAATCCCGAGTGACGTAACTGGGATTTTTGATAATTTGTTGTCAATAACTGCATTGATTTACAATATTTATAAAGTACATCGTAATATGTATGTGTATATACAATATATGTTTATGTAGTTAATAATAATAATAATATTTTTTTTTTCTTTATCTAGCGTAAATTTGTTTTAAAGATTAGTGTAAACAGCTACCATACCTGCTTTTTTATGTAGTTAAGACCAACATTATTTCGGTTAAAAACCTTGTTGATATGTATTGTATACAGGATGTATTACTTTGAATTTTAAACTTGTATGGTATTAAGAGCAATCACAACCCAATGTTTACTGACATAACATAATTATAATATAACACTAAATATACATGAATACATAACTTTACAAATTCAGAATAACTTCACTGTCTACTTTTTATTTTGCAAAAAGCGAAAATATATCTTTAGCTTGCACGTGCAGAAATCTGGAAAAAGGGGTTATTAAAAAACAAACCACATCCAGACAGGACACATTGAAAACATATTTATTATGTTTATATATATATAAAAATAGACATTAGATTTTTACTATACACTTATGTTTCAGGGTGAATTCATTAAATAAATGTCTAACAAAGTCAGAAACATTAATAACTTGTCATGCAGTTTGTCTGTGCTTTTCATACGTGGTCTCCTTGCCTGTTTGCTGTGCTGTATGGGGATGCTCCAATCGCTCCGAAAAAGGAGTGAGAATGTATGGCTTCCCAACCAAACCAGAGAGGAGAAAGAAATGGTTAGCCAAAGTCAGCAGGAGTGATCTAAAAAAAAAAATCAGGATTATACAGTTGTGTGCGAAAGTCAGGGCACCCCTTTAAAAACAGCATATTTTATATATTTAAAAAGTTATATTCATATCTACTGTCTCTCTGGTATATGGGAAAAAAAGACAATATTGTCAGGAAACATTAATGCATAGTTACATTTTATTTTATAAATTGAACAAAATTACAAAAATGAAAAACATAATTTTGGCATGTGCAAAAGTCGGGGCACCCTGAGAGTTTCAAAGTGTCAGATTCTTTTTACAAGCTCAGACCTCTACCAGCTCATTGGTCCTGAAGCATGTGTCAACAATTGTCATTAGGGAGTGCCAGCTGGTGCCAATTTGAGGGTTTCTTAAATACGGCGACTCCACAAACCTTGTACAAACACTCAGCAACCATGGGTTCCTCTAAGAAGCTGTGTAAGACAGAAAAAATGAAAGTAATTGATGCCCACAATGCCGGGGAGGGCTACAAGAAGATAGCAAAGCGTTTTCAGCTTGCAGTTTCCACAGTGCGAGGCATAATTAAGAGATGGCAGGTGAGGGGAACTGTGGAGGTCAAGAAGGGATCTGGAAGACCAAGGAAACTCTCGGAGAGAACAGCTCGTAGTCTGGTCAGAAAGGTAAACCAAAACCCACATTTGACTTCAAAAGACCTCCAGGAAGATTTAGCAGACTCAGGAGTGGTGGTGCACCCTTCCACTGTGCGCCGATACTTGCACAAACAAGACCTTCATGGAAGAGTCTGTAGAAAAAAACCTTATCTACGACCTCATCATAAAATACAACGTCAAAAATATGCAACAGAACATCTACAGAAGCCTGATGACTTTTGGAAACAAGTGCTGGGGACTGATGAAGTTAAAATAGAACTCTTTGGCCACAATAAGCAAAGGTATGTTTGGAGAAAAAAAGGAGCAGCATTTCATGAAAAGAACACCTTGCCAACTGTTAAATATGGGGGTGGATCCATCATGCTTTGGGGTTGTGTTGCAGCCAGTGGGACAGGAAACATTGCTCGGGTGGAGGGAAGAATGGATTCAATTAAATACCAGCAAATTCTGGAGGCAAATATCACAGCATCTCTAAAAAAGCTAAAGCTGAAAAGAGGATGGCTTCTACAACAGGATAATGATCCTAAACATACCTCCAAATCCACCATGGACTACTTCAAGAAACGCAAGCTGAAGGTTTTGGAATGGCCTTCACAGTCTCCCGACTTAAACATTATCGAAAATCTGTGGGTAGATCTTAAAAGAGCTGTGCATGCAAGACGTCCTAGGAATATTGCAGAACTGGAAGCCTTTTGCAAGGAAGAATGGGGAAAAATCCCAAATAATAGAATCCAGAGACTTGTTGTTGGCTATAAGAAGTGTTTACAAGCTGTGATATCTGCCAGAGGGGGTGTTACTAAGTACTGAAGGTACTGATGCTGTAGGGTGCCCCGACTTTTGCACATGCCAAAATTATGTTTTTCATTTTTGTAATTTTGTTCAATTTATGAAATAAAATGTAACTATGCATTAATGTTTCCTGACAATATTGTCTTTTTTTCCCATATACCAGAGAGACAGTAAATATGAATATAACTTTTGAAATATATAAAATATGCTGTTTTTAAAGGGGTGCCCTGACTTTCGCACACAACTGTAACTATAAAAAAAAAATCTGTGAGATAATCATATTCAAACACTTCATTTGCAATTTTTTTTTATTATTTTTTACAAAACACAATTGAAAAGCTTACTGTTTGATTAAAAAAAAAAAAAAAAAAAAATATGTATCCTCTGTGGGTAGATAAAACTGAGTTGTGTGTGTGAAGTAAACTCAAGGTATTCTGCAGACACATTTTTTGTCATTGATTTATTATTATTATTATATTTTGTACTTCGATAATCTGATTCTCAAAGATTAGACTCTCTAGTTTCATGAGAAAAAAGAATTTTGTTTCTAGCTTTTTTCGTTCTTCCGTCATCAGCAGTTTCACACAAATCGCCAGTTTGTGACAAAAAGCTGAGAAAAACATTGTTTTTTTAATTGTATTTCCTCTCCATCAAGACACTCTCAATAGTCCACTTACAGTAGTTCCACACATGATCTGGTCGAGTGCGCTGCTGTGAGTTAATGGGAGCTTCAGCATCAATTCTCGTAATGCCATTTTCTGTCTGATCTCTCATCCAAAGGTGCGCTGCTGCCACCTACATGCCACCAGTTGGTCACTACATCATGGTACATGCCTTATATTCACAGGAGAGCTTTGTCACACTGTCTCCTAGCAACCCCAGCCGAAAAACACAATTAACGTCTTTAGATGTCTTTGGCAGTCAATGAGTTTTGTACAGGGGGAGAATAGAGCGTAGCCAAAAACAGCGCCGCTGCGCGGCTTTTTGAACTTACGCGCATGGGAGAATAGAGCCTATCTATATTTAGTTTATTGGTAATACATTAAACACATTTTGGTTATATAGCTGTGTATATACATATATATATATATATATATATATATATATATATATACATATATTTATATATTTAACAGTAGAATATTAAAGATGAGAGATTGGAAAGTAACACGTTAATGTAATAGTTTAGCGTGTAATTGCAAACTTTAAATTATGAGCTTTTCAAACTGGCAGCCAAATACACCTAGCATATCAATACAGACCCTCTTAGCCTCTCTTCATACTTCTGACTACACATCTCTCTCTTTGTATCTGCCATCAACCAATTACATCAAATATTAATCACTTGAACAACAATGGTTGGCCTCTACAGCAGAGGTAGCTAATAAATGAAGCTCACAACTTGTTCCAGCCCTTCTGTAAAGTTCGGATCAGTGATTGAGCAGGTCGAGAGCAGATGTAGCTCACGCTCCTATAGTCTGCTGATTAATTGAGACATCGGCAGACAGAGCTCCCACTGACTAGTAAGACAGAGAGTGAGATCTAAAAGCGAGATCTACTCAGTCTCTCAGATCGTCATGGTGATTAATCAAGACTTTCAGTACACAATAGAGTCTAAAAACTGCGATTCAACGAGGTTACACGTGTTAAATGCACACAAAGAGACATTCAAAATTACACATACACTCAACTCAGTGAATATGATAACTCTCTAAATCAGGGGTGTCAAACTCATTTTAGTTCAGGGGCCAAAAGCGGACCAGTTGGATCACAAGTCACACAAATGTGACTCATTTAAACAACAATTTACAATTGAATTATTTGGCAATTACACAATTCAAACAATTCATGTTTCTCTGTCATTTTCACTTGCTCCTGCAGGCCGAATTGGATGCTCCAAAGGGCCGAATTTGACCCCCAGGCCTTGAGTTTGACACAAGTGCTCTAGATGTTCCAAAATCTGATGCCCGAAAACATGTGTGGACATTAGATCTGTTAAGGCTTCACTGTTGCATAGAGTTGAAACAATGCTAGGTTGATATGATTAGGAGAACTGGAACACAGTTGTATGTTATCAGATACTGTGAAGATGGAGAATAGACAGAACAGTAAATTTTTGTTATTTTATAAACAGTTTATAGATGATTTCACTTCAATTCAACTTTATATATATACTGTAGCACAAATTACAACAAAGTCACCTCAGTGCGCTTAAAGCTGATATCTGGAGTTTCTGAGAAACGTCTCGATGTCCCGCCCTCAACATCTCCACTTCCTCCCCCTGCCTCTGCAATCAACCAGAAGCCACGCCTCTAATTTCTGCATGTGCATCACTGAACATAACAAGGTTGCATCAGGTCGCATTGATATAGGTCAATGGGTCACGTAAGAGCCAAAATCATATTTACCTGTTTGCTGTTGTGATGCGCGGCCTTGTTTCCGTGCACAGTTCCACATACATTTTGATTGACAGTCTCAAAAACAGGAAGTCGAAGCCTATTGGCTGTTCGCACTCGGCGATCATTTCCATTTGAATAGGAGTCAATAGGACGAAGGAGGGACTTATATACATTAACGTATATGAATATGACAGCATACATAAACATAGATTTCTCGGAAACTCCGGATACAGCTTTAACAAAATATAAAGTCCATAGTAAGAAAGAAAGAACCCAACATTGCCTTTATGTGTCGTGCAATTTTCGCCATAACGGACACCAAGGTTGATAGTGTTTCGGAAAGTTTCAGAACAGCGTAGTTTTCCACTGTTTAAAAACAATCTCTCACGGACTCCTAGGGCTTCGATGGAGAGACCCCACACCAAGTACCCAGGAGCCTCCTTCATTCCTCAGGGGCAAGAGCATTGGGTGAACTTCTCCAGACTCCAACCCCCTGCCGTCGGAGCGCCCAGGGCGTTACCATTCACGCAGCGCTGCGGAAGTAGATTGAAATTATTTACAGGGTTTTTATGTCTGCTGGCATAACAATGGTAACCTTCAGTACATTGTATTGTAAAGCCTTGCAGTTTCTGAGCTTGATTTAATTTAGTACTTTCTAAAGTTATGCTAACTCTCTTGCTCTGAAGACTAAAGTAGGCCTTGTCATGAAGTTGGCAAGCCCAGTTGGCACAAGTCTCTCCTCTTCCATTAAATGAATACATCTGGTTATGGATGGAAACTTGTGAGTGTATGAGAGGTGTGAGCACATGGAATCACAAGGTAAGAATTTACATTGACACTTGGAAGCATTAATCTTTGCTCTGATTGTGTTACTTCTTTCAAAGGTTGTTTGAGGTGAGGATGCTTTTGCGCCCTGCTTTCCCTTTCACACTTCTGCACCGTTCAGTCCCTGAGGATTGCTGCTGCTGGCAACAGAGTGTGAAGACTGTGACACATCACAGACAGCAACAAGATGCAACATGTGAACTAACGTCTCACACTTATATCGTAGATCTTTGAACTGTAGTCTGTCTGGGTGTGTGCAACTGCATACCCTGCACCCTAAGTTGAGGATAAGAATGATTTTTTTCAAATGTTTCACCCTTAGAATAAGTCATTGCTTTAAAATGTTTGAAAAAAAAAAAGATCTTTATGTTGAGGCTCTAAGGTTTGTGTATAACTGTTCCCAACCATGAAGCATGACAGATCGTATAATATACGTATATATATTTTTTTTTACATGTTCACAATACACACAATAGAATAAAAAGTATTTCCTTGTATTTGTGGTCTCTTTAGTCTGTTCAATATGTAAAACACAAAACAGGGATAGACAATACAATAATGTAGTTAGTCTTAGTTTGGGGTTTTGTATTTTAGTCAAAACTCTTTAAAGGAAATTACATTTTAGGTCCTACAGTGTAAGAGGCAGAATTTAAATGAAATATTTGATATTTTAGTTCAGTTAATACTAGTGCAAAGACCGCCTGGATGGTATAAAATAATCCTCAAGTCTTGGTCTGAATATAACATTAGGTCAACTGTTACACTATATTTGTAAAAAAATAAAGTAAAGAAAAAAACGCAAAAGTAATTGGGACCTTGATTTCACAAAATAACTTTTTTCCCCCTCAAGAACATTTGTTCCTACTACTGTAGTGTAGATTCTGTGGGCAAATATCTGCACAGAAGAGGCCTCTGGTGCTAAAATTATTTACAGAAAACCAAAGAGTCATTCACGGTTTAAGGAAAATTCAGACAAGGTGAAGGTGTGAGGGTGTGGTGGGATGAATTTAAAAGGACCCAAAGCAAGGATTGCTCAAAGATGCAGAAAGAAAGCCCAATAATACTTTGGGGGTGTTTTTGATAAATAATTAACAGCGCATTGGGAGAATAGAGCCCATAGTGCCTGAAATAAGCAGTAAATCCCAACTACGCAGCCATCAAACATGTTTCTGTGCAGGAAGAAAAGTAACAAGAAAGAGGAGGGGCAACTGACTCCATCAGCCAACATACACAGTATATACACGAAAAGAAAAACACTGGCAGAAAACATTAGAGGTAACAGTAACATGAAGACCTTTTGAGATCAACTAAAACTGTTGACAGATAACAGTCTGCTATAGAGCTTAAGCAATGCTCTGAGTGGAACGCAAATCCATCAGAAAACAAAACAGTCAAACTGAACCATATAAAAACTAAAGGAAAAAAAATCACAACTACATAAACTGCCAAAATATGACTGAAGGATTTTTTAAAAATAGCATGTGATTTTGCGCTGCAGGCCTTACATGGAAATTCCATTTGTTAATGGCTTCCAAACACTTGCTAAATATATTTACCATCCATGATCTTGGATAACCAGATTCCCTATTCAAAGAACAAGACAGAGTTAGAAACCTGTTTCAAAATGTTCACCCCTCAAAAATATTTCTCCCTTATTCAGTTTGGTGCTTTTAAAATGAATAATATAACTTGTGCATTCATAAGTTTTCCTGGAAAAGGAGAAACACCTGATGAAAACATACAATTTTAGTTCGTCAGGGATGTTCTATTGTCATTACCTAAATTATTTTTGATCCCCCATCAATATTTATTGATCATCAAGAGGCTGTGATGAGGCTCCCATGTGAAGGCTGATAAAAATGTAATCTTCTCATCAAAAACTGTTCTGAGCGTTACCTGTTTTTTTTGTATAAAAAAGGAACAGAAGTGTCTCATCTTCTTAAAAAGCAGTGAGCACACTGTCAGGTTCTCTTTAGTTTTTCTTTGTGTGTCGCCCTTGTGGTTCTCTTTTTTTCTGAGTCTTTGTTTATTCTGTTTTTCGAGTCTGGCCTCTTGTGTTAACTCTTGTCTTTGTGTTTCCAGGGATTTCTGCTCGTGTCTCCACCTCCCAGTGGAGTCTGTGTGTTTGGGTTGTGAGTGATTAGCTGCCTCATGTTTTGCACTCAAAGTGTGGCCCGTTCCCAAACAAGCTTCCTTCACTATTTAGCTGAGTGCTTGGACACAGTGTGGTTGCTGGATCATTGTTCTTTGTCATTGTCTACCTCCTCGTGTGCTGCAGCGTTTCATCTCCAGCTCCCAGTTTTCCCTCTTTCCTCCTTTGTCTTTTTTGATTTCGGGTTTTTTGTTTGATTTTTGAATTAAACATGGACTGGATACAAGAACGATACGCCTGCATTCTGCCTCCCTCTCTCTCTGCATTTGGGTCCACACCACCATACCGTGACACACACAGCGTTTCTGAAGTTTTAAATTGCCACGAATACCAAATGTCTATAAATAGATAAGATTTAAAACTTCATTAAAATGCATAACGCGCTTAGGTTAGTGATTAGGTCTGTGAGCGAGAACAATACGTCAATAATCATTGACTGGTATACAGCAGAGATAGTATCATTCATCGGCACCTTTGTTCCTCTACCCACCCTTACATCTGACACAAGACAAAGTTACAAATGTAGCAGCCTGTCAGTGCTGTGCATTGTGTAGCAATGTGCTGTCCACAAACGAGCCAATCCTGTGTATTGACCGACTAGAGCTGACACTTTGCTCTCTTTTCTCTTTGCATAGCGCCGAGCCAGCAGAGCATCACAGAATCGGAGAGATTGAAGTAGAAGGCGGGTTTAGTCCCTGTACAACAACTCTCTGCAGTGGGAAACTGAGGAGTGCTCTTCAAGTTTGTCCTTCAATGTGCATTCTCACTGATGCTGAGGGGAAAGGAAGTAGCATTGAAGCTACAGGTTAAAGTGAGGAGGGTTAACTGAACAAGCTGCAGTATGTACATTTTTTTTGGCGTCATTTGATCAAAAATCCATAATCATCTTTGAGCATATTGTAATTCAACGTGATCTGAGTGGACACAAAAAACGAAAACACTTTCCCCTAAAATGGGTGATTATGTGTGCGTCCACACAAAACGATGGAAAACCCTGTAGTAAACATACAACTCCTGTATGTGGGCGCAGTAACGCTGCCACAGGAATACACTAAAACAGGAAAAAATGAGCTTTATAAATCCAGGAGCGTGATCCTGGATTTCAGCCAATCAGAGAGCGTTCTACAAACAGAGTGCTCCATGAGCTGTTTTGGCTTCTCGACTGAAGTCAAGCACGTTCACGTACCATCAATAGTAAAAGGGCAATGCCGGACGTTTCAGCAGAAGTCTCCATCGCGGCGATTGGCACAGCAGTTACACGGCAAAGCAAGAGGAAAAAGGAAGACTGAAGTGGAGAAGCAACAGTCTAAAGTCTCAAATATGTTTTGGCAGAACAGACTCCAAGGAGGTCCCTCCGACATGGTATGTGGGACGGACTATGCGCGATCCGCTTTCAGTCCGCGCATTGTCTGCCCCACATATCGAGTCAGAGATAGAGAGTGATAGCAGACAGGGCAAATCGTTTGTAAACCTAAGAGAAGTGGAAAGAACATGCTCAATTAATTTACAATTTATCTGGATGTGGAGTGTCTGTCTGATCTGATTGCTGTGTGTGAGCTTTGTGGCAGAGGAGGAGCTGTGAGCCTCTAGGTAGTGTCCTTACAGCAGTGAGTGACACATGCTTTCACGTCTCTAAAACATCATAACACTTTCAAATAACACAACATAAAGTCCCTACATTTGTCACTAGTCTCTATTGAGTAAAAAGTTGCTCAGCGCTCCACAGTTGTGGACGTTCACAAGGATACCGGTAAGGGACCTTAAAAGGGCTTGTGTCCCAAAGAACGCAAACCAGTAAAGGCCAATGAAAGTGAATTGGTGCTGGCGAACACTGTGACAGATTTCATAATGATTGCTTCACCAAATGTAAAATGTGCAGTTCAGAATTGCAGAAGATCATTGTTGCAGTATAGAAACTCAGTGGGTAATGTTGCTGATTTGTGTGCATTGGTTATCTTCATTTTTTTTTTAAGGTTTCACTTAACCAACCTTGAACCCTTCTGTATGGAGTTTGCATTTTCTCCCCACACAAAATTGATAAAATTGTGTTTAGCAGTGAATAAAAGCAAGAGTTTCTATCTCTGTTTCTATTGTTTGTTTGCCATGTGAACAGAAATTCTAAATGGAAGTGTGCTGTAAGTTGAGCAACAGGGAGCAGTGAAAAAACTATTGAACTTGACAGAACGTCTGTCATTTAGATTCTGGTATTAATTAATTTCCTTGTTAGATGAAGGAAAACACCTTTCATCTATGTAGCGCCGTTTCCTCGCCAACAGTGTACTTTATAGTTAAATTATATATTAAGTTCTTATGAAATATAACTGGAGTAGTCCATAAAGTTTCTTTGGCCGAGTTCTCCAGAGTTGCGCAGCCATGCACAGTAATTAGCATTATTCTTCACTTAGTTGGGATGATGCTTGGCTCTATCTATACACAGAAACACATAAACACAAGTGTGCAGATCGCACACTCCCACCCACAGATGCATTTTGGATTGGATTTGCATATGCCCTTGAGACTGCCTCCACACCCTGTTAATATTCTCCTTACCATTAACAGTGTTATTGCATGCACAAAATCTCTCTCTCTCTCTCTCTCTCTCTCCCTCGGATCACTCTCTTCATCCCTCCATCTATTTCCTCCTTGTTTAAATCAATGTTTCTTGTAATAACTCGGTGTGCATAGACCAGCTTTTTCTGGCCTCAGGAAGTTGTCAGTGCCGTTCGAGTGTATGCATAAACTGGGCCTGTGTGTGTGTTTTGGGTCACTGTCTGCATTGCGTCTACATGTGAACGCTTATTATTCCCATCTCTAATTACTTGTTTCTGCTGCAGTGGTGGCTTTGCTGGGATGGTTTGAAACCTGATTAACTTGAACGCAGCCGGCTATACTTAAAAGTCTAGCTGACATCAACTCCCACTCTTACTTATGAGTCCAGCAAGGTTCAAAGTGTCTGACACATGCAATCACAGAGTCAGAGGAAGTAATAACAAGGGCATGGCGGGGGAGGGAGTCATAATTGACCGGTCCCTGCTTCCCAGAGCATTTGGTGAAGCTCTTCTGCTGCACCCTCTTGTTTCTGCACCTCTTCATGCTTTTCTTTCACAAGAATAGCCGAGCCAGCACTTAGAGGCCAGGGTTTTAAGAGCGGGCCACAAGTTTACCTCACAAACAAGTTCTCTCCCTCTCTCTCTACATCCGATACTCTCTTCCCCACTAAGTTTAACCTCTGGGAACAAGCAGAAAGTGCATTACTGCACAATTCTCTAATTGCCAGAATAGAAGTGCAAAAACTGCCAAACGTTATTTCACTTTGTGTCTTAGTCAGAATGGTGAATAACAGACATTTGCAAATGCTGAAATCAAAGCTGTTTCCTTTGTAAAAAGGAATCCAGCCGAGACAGGTGATGGAAATTGCGTGTGTACTAATAATAATAATCAATACTACAGAACACAGCAGGACAAAGAAGCAATTATCCACAATCTCTTCATTATTTTCTTTTCACTATTGCAGGTAGAGTTGCTTGCTTATAAGATTTCAATGTTTGGCCAGGCACACATACAGCCATGCTTTATCTTTGTTTGTCATCCAAGCTAGTATTCACTGCACAACACGCCCTTAGAGAATAGCTATATTTTCAGGCATACAAGGTTCTAGTTTGGTATTTTAAAGACATTTCCATTAGGGAAATCCCAGACTTGCATGTGATTATATATGACAAGCTGTTTTCCTGCTTTGTGGCACTCATTTCTCATCTAAATTTGGCTTTTTGTGAAAGCCTGCCTTCTTTTCAGTAAATCACTCTTCAGGGAATGTCACAAAGACATTCACTTGGTCCCTAATTGTATTTTAAAAATAAAATATTCACTTCATACGCAGGAAAAGCTTACTTCAGATAATGTAGTAGACCATGGTCGGATTTCAAGCGAGGGGTTGGTGGTTCAATCCCTACAAGTTATGAATGAGTTTTGTGTGTTAATGAAATATAAATAATTACTTAGGGGTAATGAACATTCAATTCAATTCAACTTTATTTGTATAGCGCAATTTACAACAAAGTCATCGCAATGCGCTTATTAAAGTGCCTTGTCAGCACTTATTATGAAGGTGAAGAATCTCTTCCCATTTATTGGTACGCTAACAGCGACTCCAAGGTCTGTAAATGCTCACAGATGAGTCTATGTTCGCTCTAGCGGTTAGGTTATGTTATGATTCAGTCCTGTTAATGCAGACTGTAAATCATAACCACCTACATCAGAATTTGAATCTCTTCCATTTATTGAACCAGTAAATGCGACCTTTTTTTGAAGTTTCATTAAACTGAAGAGAAACAAAATCAATGTTCTCTTTGTGACATTGGACTTTCATTAGTTACCCATCAATAGCTTAGTGATGTCACCCACTTCTTCAAACTCTTTAAGTCAAATCTGAAGGGTTATATTTATGAAGCTTTAATAAAACCAATAAATTCAGAAAAATGCTGTCTTTTAAGATCAATAAATCAATGGGTTTCATTAAACACGCAAACAAAAAACCTCATAACTTTTACATCCTTACTTAGAGGGACTGGATGTTTTGATATGAAGCATCTACATTTTAATAAAACCACCAAAGTTCAGCAAACACGTGCTGTTGTTTCATTCATTTCAACTTTGTTTATAATACTCAGTCTCATGGCACTCATCAGAAAATATGAGGTTTATGCTTTAATTAAAAAAAACCCAACATCTCCATGATCTCACGTCACTGACGATTGAGAGGGAAGAAACCTGCTGCAGAATCAGACGCAGAGATGGCAGCCATCTGAAGGACTGGATGGGGTTATTGGACAGGGACAGTATGTAGAGTAAACAGGATAGAGAGAGAGAACATCAGATTATTTCAAGCTTCAGTCACAGATCAGGAACCGTCCGCTCCATCGCCAGGACACCTAGAGAGAAAGGAAAGAGAGAAGATGATATTAGAGGCCAAATGTAAATGCCATAACCTATAACCTGGTTTGAAGTCCTTGTAGTGGTTTTTTTTTTTTCAGTTCTACTGTACCTGTGATAGTCTTTTGTTGAATTTTAAATGGACTTTTAATTCAAATCTACTCCTGCCTCCTTTGGGTCCTTCCAACACTTCATCCCAGGACTAGACA